>NC_068357.1:95262816-96462816 GCF_020536995.1 Dreissena polymorpha
CCAGTGGGGGCTTCAGAGGATGATTCATTTTAAGAAAAATGAATATATTGCTTTACTTTGTCTCTAACTTAACCAAATAACTCTGACATGCCTTTACAAGTATTGCAGTTTTTGATAATTCATTAAAATGCAAGAAACATGTTATAATTTTAGGGTAGACTTAGACAGCAAACTAAGAATTGGCATCCATTTTAGTTTTTTAAGTCAATACACAACAATAAATGCATATAGGAACACATATTTAAATTAAAAATGCAACAATCAGAGGACATAATCAATTAAATAGTAAATGACTACTTTAAATATTTTTTAGCACTGTTTGTTTTTCAGATTTGTAATATGACGTTTTATGTTCTTCCCATTGAACTAATGCAATATGTGCTTTGGAACTGGAATCATATAGTGTTGGAAAGCTGATGTTTCACGTCCAGAGGGTCCTTGCTTCCGAAAGCTGAAAATTGTATATGATCTCCCCACTCATTCCATCCCGCGAAACCCTTAAGGTGTCGCAAGTCTAGTATGGAATGAGTGATGTATTGGACGTCATCATTGATGACGTTCAATCGAACGAATGATAAAGGGGGCTAATTTCATTAAGTTGGTGCATATAGTCGCGATTTGAGCGCTTGAAAACTGGCCGAACACGTTTGCTGAAATTGACATGTATATGGACCAGAATGCGATCTACCTGTTGGCGTAGGCGTTATACCTGGGAAAAATTAGTTTTTGATTAAATCACGAAAAAGTTCGCAAGTTTTACATAACCGGATTTACAAAATGCGGTATGTGAAATACCGAAGTCCTACCGAATCTCCGAAATCAAACTTTGATAAAAACAATGTTCATTAGTGATTTCAGTGTATTTCGCAAAAATCTACATTAAAATACGCAGTTTTTCGATAAATAATCATATTAATGGGGATTTCGTGGGATCTGGGGGTTTCCTGTGGAAATTTGGTAATTACGGGAATTTCGGTATTTCTTCACACCCGTCAACATGGCCGACTTCGTCAGAATGAAACGCTTAGAAGAAATTTTCAAAAAACATCATCACCAAACGATTTAAGTGAACCTTTTTGTAGATAAGTATAAGATCCATTTGAAACACTAACATTTGACATAAAAAACGCCAGTGGATATGGAAATCTTCATCGTTCGAAATAGCAACGGCGTCAAGACTCAATGGCTGCTAATACATTTTCGAAAAGAACTCGAGAAAGTCTTAACAAAATAACATTATTAAATGATGTAAAGTGAACGCTAATTCGCTGTTTTGTAGATAAGTATACCGATCTATTGAAAAACCATAACATTTGACACAAAAACACCCAGGATATGGAAATCTTCAGCGTACACGAATAGCAGACAACACACGTGCGTCTCATTGGGTCTACGCTGTTTGCCAAGGCAAGATAATATATGAATGGAAATGCACAAACTCAGTAACTGGCAAGCATATATGCATTAGTAGGTTTTTCGTGATTATTCAGAAACGACTACATAATTCTTTTTGCTCAGCCAGTGCAACTTAACAGAAATAAGTATAATAAGTTCTTCTTCACCTGACAACAATGTGCCAATTTAATACAAGGTAAGTTGTTTACATTATTTAAAATATTGCAAGCTTACAGTACTGAACAATAAACAGGCTGGTACAATGAAATGTCATCGTTTTAATTTTAATCCCCGTGGTAAATACCCTTTTAATGTTATGGGATCAATGCATCTCTAACACCTTCAATAACTTGTTCATGAAAAATATACACCTCAGTGCATGTTATCCCATACACCATCAATCACTTACTAAGGCTCGATTGGTCATTCTCCGGCTCGGGTACTACTTACCGGTACATGTACCCCGGGTACTTAACTTTACTTACATGTTCCCCAGGGTACGGTAAAAAACCTTAACATACCCGCAAATATTAGATTATATCCGAGTTGTATATCCGCCAAAAATCCGATGTCGTTAAACATGCTACAGATAACGTAAAACAATATTGTTTACCTTAACAACCTTCTCTTTTAAAAAATCTACATCAACATGCTTTTTAGTTTGAGTGTTGAGAGGACGCCGTAGGATAAGCAAGTAATCAAGAATACGTCTCTGTTTCTGCTTTTATTTCCTTCATGTATAACGACGATAAGGATTGACGACTAACATTGACGACAATCATCACAAGCATTTACGACTAACACTGACGACAAGCATTGGCGACTAGATGTACATTGACGATTCTCTACAATAAATGAAATTAACAATAAAAAATGAATAATAAGATATAGAACCACAGATATGCTTTTCAAAGTATAATATAATGGCATACCTAATTAGAATAAAGGTTTCATAAATAACAATTTGAAACATTTTCAATCAATATCGAAATATCTTATACAATATTTATTACACATGAATTAATTGTTAAAACATAATATAAATACCGAATATGGTGTTCCCCATTTAACGGACCTTGCAAACCAAATAATGTTTCTTTTAATAATCTATGACGGTAAAAAGTGAACGTGCGATGTCACGGAAATATTATACTTAACGACGTCATACAATGAATGACGCGACTTTAAACAATTTAAGATTTAAAATTAAATCACATTATTGATTTAACAATGAGTTTTGATAATATAATGCCATTGAACAGAAAATTGACATAAATGTAAACATAATTAATTTTTACCAAATACCCCGACGACAACCGATTAGTGTTAAAATTCCCGGGTACGTTTTAGGTATATTTACCGTACCCAGGGTACGAGCCTTACTTACTGTATTATTATTATATCTCACCGACTACAAGGTACCTTTACCTTGTTGTGTTTATCAACCTGGAATTTATGTGAAATCGGCTTTCTTTACTTTTTATTTTTTCATTCATTTGATTACGCAATTGTTGACGTACCCTCGTGGGAAATATTTGAATCTTTATTTTAATGTTGACAAGCTGGAAGTGTCAATTTTTTTAAAAACGAATCTAGATTTTAAGTATTGTGTTTTGTCATGCATATTTAGTGTTTTCCAAAAAAAAAATGAGTAGCCAGTTATATGGCCGGCAACTATGCAGTAAAACAAAAGCATTTATGACATTCTTGATATATATTGGGAAAAGTAGCCGTCATGTAAATGTAAGAGTAAATGTGTAACCCGGCAGAATCGCCGGCTGCCGGTATTTAAGAGAACACTGATAATAGTAAACTAAATCTCTACGACACGATTACAGCGTTGTAAAATTGTGTTTTGGGTGATAATGGTTTGTAATTCATACAAATGTTATTAAAAAATATGTGCTTTAAAATTAATTTGAGAATGGGATGGAAGAACAGAAATGAAGAGCATACAGGGATGGAATAAGTGGTTTCCCATGAGCCCGGGGCAAGTAGATTTGGTCTGGGCAACTCGATTTCAAAAGTTGGTAAACTTGTTTTTTTTAAAATCTTAAAACAATTCAGTGCAATAAAAATTGAAAAACAATTGATCACCTTGGATCAATACTAGTTAAATAACATTCATTATTTAGGAATAGGACATGATTCAATTCAGGCTCATAATAATACATCATGCATTGAACATGTGTATTGTCAGCAAATGTATATAATTATTTATTATTTTATTAAAAAAATGTATAATAATATTCACATGTTCATATTTCTGGGCTCGTTATTCTTTATCTGGGCAACCAAAATACTAAAGATGGTTGCCCACAATAGTAAAAGTTAGTTTCAATCCCTGGCATATCATTGTAACATTATTGTTTAACTGCATTGCATTAAAATTGTGATTGAGGTAAGCTTGTTGTTTATAGTATATTTACTTTTAGCTCGACTATTATATATGAAATATATATAGTGGACCTATCCTACTCACCCGGCGTAGGTGCGCGCATTGGAATGTTGCGTACCACCTCAAATATATTTCCTATGTCCATTACATATTGCTTTCATACATGTATTTGCTTCTTACCAACATGACCCCAATGTTAAACAAAGCAGATAACTGTATCAAAGCATTTTGTAACAATTATGGCCTTTTTTCACTAAGATAAAGCATATAATTGATAAATCTATTTTAAAAAGTTTGCGTACCCACCTTTAAATTCATTTTTTATTGCCACAACTTCTTTATTATGTTCTCCCCAAATTTTTTAAGGGGGGAGCATATAGTCGCCGCTTCGTCTGTCCGTCCGTGCACAATTTTTGTCCGGGCTATTTCTCAGCAACTATGACTGGAATTCAATTAAACTTAATGGGAAGCTTCACTACCAAGAGGAGACATGCATATTATCAGCCGGTTCTGGTCAAATGATTTTTCACAGAGTTACAATGTATGGCCCTATGAAATTTTCCATTAACAGTACATATAACGCGATCTAACCTGTTGGCTGTTCGTTATAACTGGGAAAAATCTAGTTTTGATTAAATCACGAAAAAGTGGTGTTTTTTATTGCGCAATCGCTATAAACACGTGGCTTGGCCGAAAGTACATGTAGCTTTAATAGCAACCCAAGACCATTCACCCCCAGGAGACAATTCACGGGCTAGACATTCAAATTAGATTTTTCATACCCCAATTTTTCGATTTTCGTAATCATTTTTGTCGTACCCAAATGTTTTTCATACCCAAATTTGTTCGTACCTAAAAAAAAATTCGTACCCATTATTTTCGTACCCAAATGTTTTCGTACCCAAATTTTTCGTACCCAATTTTTTGGTACCCATTTTTTTGGTAACCTTTTTTTTTGTACCCATTTTTTTCGTACCTAAATTTTTTTCGTACCAAATTTTTTCGTAACAATTTTTTTTTTCGTACCCATTTTTTCCGTACCCAAATGTTTTTTGTTCCCAATTGTTTTCGTACCCAATTTTTTTTCGTACCCATTTTTTCGTACCCAAATGTTTTTCATACCCAAATTTGTTCGTACCCAATTTTTTTTTCGTACCAATCTTTTTTGTACCCAAATTTGTTCGTACCCAATTTTTTTTTCATACCCATTTTTTTCGTACCCAAATAAAAAAATTCGTACCCATTTTTTTAGTACCCATATTTATTTCGTACCCAGATTTTTTCGTACCCAAATTTTTATTTGTACCCCATTTTTTTCGTACCCAAATAGTTTTCGTATCCTAATTTTTTTCGTTTCCTTTATTTTTTCGTACTCTAATTTGTTTTCATAACCAATTTAGTTTTTTTTCCTGCCCATATTATGTTCGTACCCATTATTTCTTCGTACACAAATTTGTTCGTACCCAAATTTTTTCGTACCCATTTGTTCGTACTAAATTTTTTTCGTACACAAATTTGTTCGCACCTAATTTTTTATTCGTACCCATTTTTTTCGTACCCAAATAGTTTTTCGTACCTTTATTTTGTTCGTACCCTTTTTTTTTCGTACTCAAATTTGTTTTCGTACCCAAATTTTTTATTTTTTTAGTACCCACTGCCCACATATTTTTTCGTACCAATTTTTTATTTTGAAATAATCGATTTTCAATTTGATATGAACTCTCCACTCATTCCATCCCGCGAAACCCTTAAGGTGTCGCAACTCTAGTAACCACATGTGGGCACAAGGTTGAAAATATGGAATGAGTGATGTATTGGACGTCATCATTGATGACGTTCATTCGAACGAATGATAAAGGGGGCTAAGTTTCGTTAAGTTGGTGCATATAGTCGCGATTTGGGAGTCTTGAATACTGGTCGGCTACTTTTGCTGAAATTTGACATGTATATGGACAAGAATGCGATCTACCTGTTGGCGTAGGCGTTATACCTGGGAAAAATATAGTTTTTGATTAAATCACGAAAAAGTTTCGCAAGTTTTACATAACCGGAATTACAAAATGCGGTATGTGGATATACCGAAAACCCTACCGAAATCTCCGAAATCAAACTTTGATAAAAACAATGTTTCTTTAGTTATTTCAGTGTATTTTGCAACAATCTATATTAAAATACGCAGTTTTTCAATACACAATCAATATTAATGGGGGATTTCGTGGGATCTCGTGGATTTCTGGGGATTTTGGTAATTACGGGAAATTCGGTATTTCTTCACACCCGTCAAAATGGTCGACTTCGTCAGAATGAACGCTTAGAAAGTATTTACAAAAAACATCATCTCAAACGATGTAAAGTGAACGCTACTTATCTGTTTTGTAGATAAGTATACGATCCATTGGAAAACACTAACATTTGACATAAAAAAACGCCAGTGGATATGGAAATCTTCATCGTTTGAAATAGCAGACGGCGTCGACCAAAGGCGAAAAGATCGCGAGAAAGTATTCACAAAATAACATAATTAAAAATGATGTCAAGTGAACGCTAATTCGCTGTTAAGTAGATAAGTATACGATCTATTGAAAAACCATAACATTTGACATAAAACACCCGTGGATATGCAAATCTTCTGCGTACCAAATAGCAGACATCATGCGGCGTCTAATCTGAGTCTACGCTGTTTGCCAAGGCCGATAGTATAATGAATGGAAATGCACAAACTCAGCAACTGGCAAGCATATATGCATTAGTAGATTGTTTCGTGATTATTTAGAAACGACTACATAATTCTTTTGGTTCAGCCAGTGCAACTTAACAGAAATAAGTATAATAGTTTCTACACCTGACAACAATGTGCCAACTTTATACAAGGTAAGTTGTTTACATTATTTAAAATATTTCAAGCTTACAATATACAACAATAAACAGCTGGTACAATGTAATGTCATCGTTTTAATTTTAATAAGCCCGTGGTTAATTACCCTTTTTAATCTTATGGTTCAATGCATCTCTAACACCTTCAATTGACATTCTCGGCTCGGGTACTACTTACCGGTACATGTACCCCGGGTACTCTTAACTTTACTTACATGTAGCCCGGGTACGGTAAAAAAACTTAAACATACCCGCAAATATTAGATTGTATCCGAGTTGTATATCTGCCAAAAATCCGATGTCGTTAAACATGCTAGCGATTAAAGTAAAACAATATTGTTTACCTTAAAGAAACTTCTCTTTAAAAAAAATCTGCATCAACATGCTTTTTAGTATGAGTGTTGAGAGGACGCCGTAGGAATAATCAAGTAATCAAGAAAACGTCTCTGTTTCTGCTTTTATTTCCTTCATGTATAATGACGATAAGGATTGACGACTAACATTGACGGCAATGATAACAAGCATTGAAAACTAACACTAACGACAAGGATTGGCGACTAGATGTAACATTGACGATTCTCTACAATAAATGAAATTAACAATAAAGAATGAATAATACGATTATAGTACAACAGATCTGCTATTCGAAGTATAATATGATAGCATACACTCATTAGAATAAAAGGTTTCATAAATAACAATTTGAAACATTTTCAATAAATATCGAAATATCTTATACAATATTTATTACACAGCATGAATTATTTGTTAAAACATAATATAAATACCAAATATGGTGTTCCCCATTTAACGGACCTCGCAAACCAAAAAATGTTTCTTTAAAAAAATCTATGACGGTAAAAAGTGAACGTGCCACATCGCGGAAAATATACTTGACAACGTCATACAATGACGCGACTTTAAACAATTTAAGATTTTAAATTGAATCACATTAATGATTGTAAAAATGAGTTTTGATAATACATTGTATAAATGCCATTTAACAGAAAATTGACATAAATGTAAACATAATTAATTTTTACAAAATAGCCGACAACAACCGATTTAGTGTTAAAATTCCCGGGTATGTTTTAGTATATTTACCGTACCCAGGGTACGAGCCTTACTAACTGTATTATTATTATATCTCACCGACTACCTTTACCTTGTTGTGTTTCAACCTGAAATTTATGTAAAATCCGGCTTTCTTTACTTTTATTTTTCATTCATTTGATTACGCAATTGTTGACGTATCTCGTGGAAAATTATTTGAATCTTTGGATTTTAGTGACGACAAGCTGGAAGTGTCAATTTATTTTTTACAATGAATCTAAGATGTATTTAATTTTTGTGTGTTTGTCATGCATAGTTCAGTGTTTTCCAGAAAAATTTGAGTAGCCAGTTATATGGCCGGCAACTATGCAGTAAAACCAAAGCATTTGTGACATTTACTTGATATATTTGGGAAAAGTAGCCGGCATCAAGAGTTAATGTAACCGGCAAGATCGCTAGCAGCCGGTATTTAAAGAGAACACTGATAATAGTAAACTAAATCTCTACGACGGGATTACAGCTTTGTAAAATTGTTTTTTGGGTGATAATGGTTAGTAATTCATACTAATGTTATTAAAAAATATCGGCTTTAAATTTAATTTTGAGAATGCGATGGAAGAACAGAAAATGAAGAGCATACAGGGATGGAAATAAGTGGTTTACCGTGAACCCGGGGCAAGTAGATTTTGGCCTGGGCAACTCAATTTCAAAAGTTGGTAAACTTCTTTTTTTTAAAGCTTAAAACAATTCACTGCAATAAAAATTGAAAAACAATTGATCACCATGGATCAATACTAGTTAAATAACATTCATTATTTAGGAATAGGACATGATTCAATTCAGGCTCATAATAAAACATCATGCATTGAACATGTGTTGTCAGCAAATGTATTTAATTATCTATTATTTTATTAAAAGAATGTATAATATTCACATGTTCATATTTCTGGGCTTGTTATTCTTTATCTGGGCAACCAAAATACTAAAGATGGTTGCCCACAATAGTAAACAGTTAGTTTCAATCCCTGGCATATCATTGTATCTCTATTGTTATAAGCATTGCATTAAAGTTGTGATTGAGGTTAGCCTGTTGTTTATGGTATATTTACATTTTAGCTTGACTGTTATATATGAAATATATATAGTCGAGCTATCCTACTCAACCCGGCGTCGGCTTGCGCATTGGAATGTTTGCGTACCACCTCAAATATATTTCCTATGTCCATTGACATATTGCTTTTATATTTTGCATACTTCATTACCGACATAAACCCAATCTATAAACAAGAGCAGACAACTCATTTACTGTATCAAGCATTTTAACAGAATTAGGCCCTTTTTCACTTAGAATAATATGCATATTATTGATAAATCTATGTTAAAGTTTGCATATGACCTCAAATATTTTTTATGTCCCTTGACATATTGCGTTCATACACCATGTATTTTGCTTATTAACCAACATGACCCCAATGTATAAACAAGAGCAGATAACTGTATCAAGCATTTTGTAACAATTATGGCCTTTTTTTCACTTAGAATAAGCATATAATTGATAAATCTATTATTAAGTTTGCGTACCACCTTTAAATTGCCATAACTTGTTTATTATGCTCCCCCCCAAATTTTTTAGGGGGAGCATATAGTCGCCGCTTCGTCTGTCCGTCGGTGCACAAATTTGTTTCGTACCCAATTTTTTTTTTACCCAAATTTATATATGTACCCTTTTTTTTCGTACCCAAATAGTTTTTTGTACCCTAATTTTTTCGTTCCCTATAGGTTTTCATAACCAAATTTTTTTTCGTACCCAATTTTTTTTTTACACAAATTTGTTCGAACCCAAATTTCTTTGAACCCATTTGTTCGTACTCAAATTTTTTTCGTACCCAAATTCGTTTTGTTCCCAATTTTTTTTGTACCCAAATTTTTATTTGAACCTTTTTTTTCGTACCCAAATAGTTTTTCGTACCCTAATTTTTTTCATAACCAATTTTTTTTTCGTACCCACATTTTTTTGTACCCAATTTTTTCGTACACAAATTTGTTCGTACCCAAATTTCTTCGTACCCATTTGTTCGTACTCATTTTTTTTTCGTACACAAATTTTTTCGTACCTTATTTTTTATTTGTACCCATTTTTTTCGTACCAAAATAGTTTTTTCGTTCCCTTATTTTGTTTGTACCCTTTTTATCGTACTCAAATTTGTTTTCGTACCCAAATTTGTTTTTTTTTCCTACCCGCATATTTTTTCGTACCATTTTTTTTTAGAAATAATCGATTTTCAATTTGATTTCATCTCTCCACTCATTCCATCCCGCGAAACCCTTAAGGTGTCGCAACTCTAGTATGGAATGAGTGATGTTTTGGACGTCATCATTGATGACGTTCAATCGAACGAATGATAAAGGGGGCTAAGTTTCGTTAAGCTGGCGCATATAGCCGCGATTTGAGTCAATTGAAAACTGGCCCAACACGTTTGCTGAAATTTGACATGTATATGAACCAGAATGCGATCTACCTGTTGGCGTTGTCGTCATATCTGGGAAAAAACAACTTTTCGAGTATTTTGTGTTTAAATATTTTTTATGGGAAACGGCACGTGCGCATGACGTCATGAAAAGCGCTTAGGCTAGCTTCCATCTTGTTAATAAACAAAGAAACTAATTTACGCGTAATTAATTAAAGTTAGGCGTTTAATCGATAAACAAAGACGTAATAATTGTGTTTGAATATCAATTGGAAGTACACATGCATGTCTTTTGTGCACAGTGTGTTTTTTTAATAAACATGACATAAATCTATGTGTTATTCGACGTATTGTGAATTTGTGTGCGACGAGTTGAAGAAAGGTTTACACGGCTAGGCTTTCCGAGATAAATGTAAGTACACACTGGTATTAGAATGGTATTCTATTTATCCGATAATATCTTGAATATAAATGATATTGAGACAATTACATTATTAGGGTTTAATAATTTATTATTTAATCAAAAAATAAACGCGAGCAGCAAATCAATTTCGTTTGTAGTGCAAACCGAAAGTAAACAAACCAACCGTCAAAATGGCTGACGACATAGCAACGTAGGAAGTAACACTCAGAAATTATTTACAAAATAAGATCATCAGAAATGATGTAAAGTGAATGCTCATTCGCTGTTTTGTAGATAAGTATACGATCTATTGAAAAACCATAACATTTGACATAAAAACACCCGCGGATATGAAAATCTTCAGTGTAACGAAATAGCAGACATCACACGGCGTCTCTGATTCTACGCTGTTCGCCAAGGCCGATAATGAATGGAAATGCACAAACTCAGTAACTGGCAAGCATATATGCATTAGTAGGTTGTTTCGTGATTATTTAGAAACGACTACATAATTCTTTTGGTTCAGCCAGTGCAACTTAACAGAAATAAGTATAAAAAGTTTCTACACCTGACAACAATGTGCCAACTTAATACAAGGTAAGTTGTTTACATTATTTAAAATATTGCAAGCTTACAGTATACAACAATAAACAGCCGGTACAATGTTATGTCATCATTTTAATTTAAATAAGCCCGTGGTTAATTACCCTTTTAAATCTTATGGATCAATGCATCTCTAACACCTTCAATTGACTTGTTCGTGAAAAATATACACCCTCAGTGCATGTTATCCCATACACCATCACTCACTTACTAAGGCTCGATTGATCATTCTCGGCTCGGGTACTACTTACCGGTACATGTACCGGTAAGTACTCTTAATTTTACTTACATGTACCCTGGGTACGGTAAATAAACTTAAACATACCCGCAAATATTAGATTATATCCGAGTTGTATATCCGCCAAAAATCCGATGTCGTTAAACATGCTACCGATTAACGTAAAACAATATTGTTTACCTTAAACAAACTTCTCTTTTAAAAAATCTGCATCAACATGCTTTTTAGTATAAGTGTTGAGAGGACGCCGTAGGAATAAGCAAGTAATCAAGAATACGTCTCTGTTTCTGCTTTTATTTCCTTCATGTATAATGACGATAAGGATTGACGACTAACATCGACGACAATGATCACAAGCATTTACGACTAACACTGACAACAAGCATTGGCGACTAGATGTAACATTGACGATTCTCTACAATAAATGAAATTAACAGTAATAAATGAATAATAAGATTATAGTACAACAGATATGCTTTTCAAAGTATAATATAATAGCATACACTCATTAGAATAAGAGGTTTCATAAATAACAATTTGAAACATTTTCAATAAATATCGAAATATCTTAAACAATATTTATTACACAGCATTAATTAATTGTTAAAACATAATATAAATACCGAATATGGTGTTCCCCATTTAACGGACCTTGGTAACCAAATAATGTTTCTTTAAAAAAATCTATGACGGTAAAAAGTGAACGTGCGATGTCGCAGAAAATATTATACTTGACGACGTCATACAATGACGCGACTTTAAACAAGATTTAAAATTAAATCACATTATTGATTTTAACAATGAGTTTTGATAATATAACTGCCATTCAACAGAAAATTTACATAAATGTAAACATAATTAATTTTTACAAAATAGCCGACAACAACCGATTTAGTGTTAAAATTCCCGCGTACGTTTTAGTATATTTACCGTACCCAGGGTACGAGCCTTACTAACTGTATTATTATTATATCTCACCGACTACAAAGTACCTTTACCTTGTTGTGTTTATCAACCTGGAATTTATGTAAAATCCGGCTAATTAGTAACAGATGTGATACACTGAGATAAAGATATTGCCTTAGTCCTTATGTATTTGAGGCTGTTTCCATAAATAATTAAGAAGTAACTTTTTACAGCTTTAAAGATTTTTTAAAAATAAATAACTCAGAAAAAAGTTTATCAATTACAGAATAATTATTGATTTTATATAAAATGGCTCCTTTGTAATGTTTAAATGCTACAATTTTCAATCGACCAGTAATGACCAGTATTGACCGGTTTTAACCAGGTATTGACCGCCGGCCCGGTCAATACTCAATTGACCGGTCAATATGCCAACCCTGCATTGAAGCCTTATATGCATTTATCTATTATTATTTGGGCACAAATAATTTTACTGTGTGAAGACCCTACATAAAAATGCTGATTTTTTTCTTACTTGGTACCTGGCGACACACATTTTCAAGTCTATTTCATTAAATTTGGCATAGATATTTATAAAATTGGCATCGTATGAACCAGTAGTCATAGTATAAGCAACATTGAAGCCTAATATGCATTCATCTATTATTAATTGGGCACAAATAATTTTACTGTGTGAAGACCCTACATAAAAATGCTGATTTTTTTCTCACCTGGTACCTGGCGACACACATTTTCAAGTCTTTTTCATTAAATTTGGCATAGATATTTTAAAAAATGGCATCGTATGAACCAGTAGTCATAGTATAAGCAACATTGAAGCCTAATATGCATTCATCTACATGTATTATTATTTGGGCACAAACAATTTTACCGTGTGAAGATCCTACATAAAAATGCTGATTTTTTTCTTATTTGGTACCTGGCGACACACATTTTCAAGTCTATTTCATTAAATTTGGCATAGATATTTATAAAACTGGCATCGTATGAACCAGTAGTCATAGTATAAGCAACATTGAAGCCTAATATGCATTCATCTATTATTATTTGGGCACAAATAATTTTACCGTGTGAAGACCCTACATAAAAATGCTGATTTTTTCTTACTTGGTACCTGGCGACACACATTTTCAAGTCTATTTCATTAAATTTGGCATAGATATTTTTAAAAATGGCATTGTATGAACCAGTAGTCATAGTATAAGCAACATTGAAGCCTAATATGCATTCATCTGTTATTATTTTTGGCACAAATAATTTTACCATGTGAAGACCCTACATAAAAATGCTGATTTTTTTCTTACTTGGTACCTGGCGACACACATTTTTAATTCTATTTCATTAAATTTGGCATAGATATTTTTAAAAATGGCATTGTATGAACATATCGTCATAGTATAAGCAACATTGAAGCCTAATATGTATTCATCTATTATTATTTGGGAACAAATAATTTTACCGTGTGAAGACCCTACATAAAAATGCGGATTTTTTTCTTACTTGGTACCTGGCGAATCACATTTTCAAGTCTATTTCATTAAATTTGGCATAGATATTTATAAAAATGGTATCGTATGAACCATTAGTCATAGTATAAGCAACATTGAAGCCTAATATGCATTCATCTATTCTTATTTGGGCACAAATAATTTTACTGTGTGAAGACCCTACATAAAAATGCGGATTTTTTTCTTACTTGGTACCTGGCGAATCACATTTTCAATTCTATTGCATTAAATTTGGCATAGATATTTATAAAATTGGCATCGTATGAACCAGTAGTCATAGTATAAGCAACATTGAAGCCTAATATGCATTCATCTATTATTACTTGGGCACAAATAATTTTACTGTGTGAAGACCCTATATAAAAATGCTGATTTTTTTCTTATTTGGAACCTGGCGACACACATTTTCAAGTCTATTTCATTAAATTTGGCATAGATATTTATAAAAATGGCATCGTATGAACCAGTAGTCATAGTATAAGCAACATTGAAGCCTAATATGCATTCATCTATTATTATTTGTGCACAAATAATTTAACCGTGTGAAGACCCTAGATAAAAATGCTGATTTTTTTCTTACTTGGTACCTGGCGACACACATTTTCATGTCTATTTCATTAAATTTGGCATAGATATTTATAAAAATGGCATCGTATGAACCAGTAGTCATAGTATAAGCAACATTGAAGCCTAATATGCATTCATCTATTATTATTTTGGGCACAAATAATTTTACCGTGTGATGACCCTACATAAAAATGCTGATTTTTTTCGTACTTGGTATCTTGCGACACACATTTTCAAGTCTTTTTCATTAAATTTGGCATATACATGTATATTAATAAAAATGACATTGTATGAACATGTCGTCATAGTATAAGCAGAGAAGCATAATACGCATTCATCTATTATAATTTGGGCTCATACAATTTTACCGTGTTAGCACCATATATCAAGTTGCAGATTTTTTAAATATTCGCCACATACCCAAAGGCATTTTCATTAATATCTCAGAAAAATAGACCTATATATTAATACACATGGCATCTAAAGAACATTTTATCATAGTTAAACATGGTTTCCAGCCAACCTGGAAATCAGGGAAAACCTGGAAAAAGACTTTCACTAACGCCCAGTACAAATATATGGACAGAATGATTTTTTCACTTACCGGTATGTGGGTGTATGTTGGCTCCACTTCACAAGATACAGACATTGTAGTTTAATTGAAAAACGCATCTTACAATGTGAGATGAGTTCTGGGTTCAAGCCCCAGCAGTGCCCTATCATGTGTGATATACAGAGCCATTATGATTAAATATACACAGTTATCTTTTTAAACAATGCAATTAAATATAAGGAATAATGTTAAAGGGGCATTGCTGCTTAGCCATTTTTGGGATTGTATTGTGATTTTTTGCCAAATTTGACACTGAATAACAGGGTTTATATACATCCCAAGCATAAATGCTTCTAAATTTGTAATAAAAACAAGTCGAAGTGTGCAGAATATTAAAAATTTGCAACTTTCTGATGTCTAAAGGTCATTAAATGCCACTCAAAGTTTACATTTTTTGTACAAAATGACCCATTTTGTGCTGTCCATTATTGGTTAATGTTTTACGCTGTCAGGTCCAAAAACGCTCATTCTGTAGCTTGTTTGGACTATAATCTATAATGTGGCCAAGTTTCAGCAGATTCGACCCAGTGGTTCTGATTTTATACGCCGTGCCTAGCTTTTATTAGTCCACTACCGGTTTCACCGGAGGGGATTTATGGTTTGTGCTCTGTGTGTCCGTCAGTCAGTCAGTCAGTCAGTCAGTCTGTCACACTTTTCTGAATCCTGCGATAACTTTAAAAGTTCTTAATATTTTTTCATGAAACTTGAAACATGGATAGATGGCAATAAGGACATTATGCACGTGATTTCATTTTGTTCCTACGTCAAAAATTCTGGTTTCTATGGCAATAAATAAAAAAATAAAATAAATTCTGACAATGGTGGAGCCGGTAGGGGACAAATTTGCTTGACAATAGTCTTGTTGAGTATTACTCACTGACTTATGCATATGCGCTCGGCTGTTTTTGGAGAATACCTGAGGTATTGTCATAGCCAGCTCATCGTGTCGTATCGTGTCTTTTCGCCGTCCGGCGTCCGCCATGCTAAAACCTTAACATTGACCCATTGTACCCACAATTTTCGTACCCACATTTTTTTTCGTAACCAAAATGTTCGTACCCACATTTGTTTAGTACCCAAAATTTGTGTTCCCACATTTTCTTACCCAAAATTTTCGAACCCACATTTTTATAGTTCCCACTCATTCCATCCCGCGAAACCCTTAAGGTGTCGCAACTCTAGTATGGAATGAGTGATGTATTGGACGTCATCATTGATGACGTTCAATCGAACGAATGATAAAGGGGGCTAACTTTCGTTAAGCTGGCGAGAATCACTGCGATTTGGGTTTCTTGAAAACTGGCCCAGCACGTTTGCTGAAATTTGACATGTATATGGACAAGAATGCGATCTACCTGTTGGCGTAGGCGTTATACCTGGGAAAAATGTAGTTTTTGATGAAATCACGAAAAAATTTCGCAAGTTTTACATAACCGGAATTACAAATTGCGTTATGTGGATATACCGAAATCCTACCGAAATCCCCGAAATCAAACTTTGATAAAACAATGTTTCATTAGTGATTTCAGTGTATTTCGCAACGATCTATATTAAAATACGCAGTTTTTCAATACACAATCTATATTAATGGGGATTTCGTGGGATCTCGTGGATTTCTGGGGATTTTGGTAATTACGGGAAATTCGGTATTTCTTCACACCCGTCAAAATGGTCGACTTCGTCAGAATGAACGCTTAGAAAGTATTTACAAAAAACATCATCTCAAACGATGTAAAGTGAACGCTACTTATCTGTTTTGTAGATAAGTATACGATCCATTGGAAAACACTAACATTTGACATAAAAAAACGCCAGTGGATATGGAAATCTTCATCGTTTGAAATAGCAGACGGCGTCGACCAAAGGCGAAAAGATCGCGAGAAAGTATTCACAAAATAACATAATTAAAAATGATTTCAAGTGAACGCTAATTCGCTGTTTTGTAGATAAGTATACGATCTATTGAAAAACCATAACATTTGACATAAAACACCCGTGGATATGCAAATCTTCTGCGTACCAAATAGCAGACATCATGCGGCGTCTAATCTGAGTCTACGCTGTTTGCTAAGGCCGATAGTATAATGAATGGAAATGCACAAACTCAGCAACTGGCAAGCATATATGCATTAGTAGATTGTTTCGTGATTATTTAGAAACGACTACATAATTCTTTTGGTTCAGCCAGTGCAACTTAACAGAAATAAGTATAATAGTTTCTACACCTGACAACAATGTGCCAACTTTATACAAGGTAAGTTGTTTACATTATTTAAAATATTTCAAGCTTACAGTATACAACAATAAACAGCTGGTACAATGTAATGTCATCGTTTTAATTTTAATAAGCCCGTGGTTAATTACCCTTTTTAATCTTATGGTTCAATGCATCTCTAACACCTTCAATTGACATTCTCGGCTCGGGTACTACTTACCGGTACATGTACCCCGGGTACTCTTAACTTTACTTACATGTTCCCAGGGTACGGTAAAGAAACTTAAACATACCCACAAATATTAGATTGTATCCGAGTTGTATATCTGCCAAAAATCCGATGTCGTTAAACATGCTAGCGATTAAAGTAAAACAATATTGTTTACCTTAAAGAAACTTCTCTTTAAAAAAAATCTGCATCAACATGCTTTTTAGTACGAGTGTTGAGAGGACGCCGTAGGAATAATCAAGTAATCAAGAATACGTCTCTGTTTCTGCTTTTATTTCCTTCATGTATAATGACGATAAGGATTGACGACTAACATTGACGGCAATGATAACAAGCATTGAAAACTAACACTAACGACAAGGATTGGCGACTAGATGTAACATTGACGATTCTCTACAATAAATGAAATTAACAATAAAGAATGAATAATACGATTATAGTACAACAGATCTGCTATTCGAAGTATAATATGATAGCATACACTCATTAGAATAAAAGGTTTCATAAATAACAATTTGAAACATTTTCAATAAATATCGAAATATCTTATACAATATTTATTACACAGCATGAATTATTTGTTAAAACATAATATAAATACCAAATATGGTGTTCCCCATTTAACGGACCTCGCAAACCAAAAAATGTTTCTTTAAAAAAATCTATGATGGTAAAAAGTGAACGTGCGACATCGCGGAAAATATACTTGACAACGTCATACAATGACGCGACTTTAAACAATTTAAGATTTTAAATTGAATCACATTAATGATTGTAAAAATGAGTTTTGATAATACATTGTATAAATGCCATTTAACAGAAAATTGACATAAATGTAAACATAATTAATTTTTACAAAATAGCCGACAACAACCGATTTAGTGTTAAAATTCCCGGGTATGTTTTAGTATATTTACCGTACCCAGGGTACGAGCCTTACTAACTGTATTATTATTATATCTCACCGACTACCTTTACCTTGTTGTGTTTCAACCTGAAATTTATGTAAAATCCGGCTTTCTTTACTTTTATTTTTCATTCATTTGATTACGCAATTGTTGACGTATCTCGTGGAAAATTATTTGAATCTTTGGATTTTAGTGACGACAAGCTGGAAGTGTCAATTTATTTTTTACAATGAATCTAAGATGTATTTAATTTTTGTGTGTTTGTCATGCATAGTTCAGTGTTTTCCAGAAAAATTTGAGTAGCCAGTTATATGGCCGGCAACTATGCAGTAAAACCAAAGCATTTGTGACATTTACTTGATATATTTGGGAAAAGTAGCCGGCATCAAGAGTTAATGTAACCGGCAAGATCGCTAGCAGCCGGTATTTAAAGAGAACACTGATAATAGTAAACTAAATCTCTACGACGGGATTACAGCTTTGTAAAATTGTTTTTTGGGTGATAATGGTTAGTAATTCATACTAATGTTATTAAAAAATATCGGCTTTAAATTTAATTTTGAGAATGCGATGGAAGAACAGAAAATTAAGAGCATACAGGGATGGAAATAAGTGGTTTACCGTGAACCCGGGGCAAGTAGATTTTGGCCTGGGCAACTCAATTTCAAAAGTTGGTAAACTTCTTTTTTTTAAAGCTTAAAACAATTCACTGCAATACAAATTGAAAAACAATTGATCACCATGGATCAATACTAGTTAAATAACATTCATTATTTAGGAATAGGACATGATTCAATTCAGGCTCATAATAAAACATCATGCATTGAACATGTGTTGTCAGCAAATGTATTTAATTATCTATTATTTTATTAAAAGAATGTATAATATTCACATGTTCATATTTCTGGGCTCGTTATTCTTTATCTGGGCAACCAAAATACTAAAGATGGTTGCCCACAATAGTAAACAGTTAGTTTCAATCCCTGGCATATCATTGTATCTCTATTGTTATAAGCATTGCATTAAAGTTGTGATTGAGGTTAGCCTGTTGTTTATGGTATATTTACATTTTAGCTTGACTGTTATATATGAAATATATATAGTCGAGCTATCCTACTCAACCCGGCGTCGGCTTGCGCATTGGAATGTTTGCGTACCACCTCAAATATATTTCCTATGTCCATTGACATATTGCTTTTATATTTTGCATACTTCATTACCGACATAAACCCAATCTATAAACAAGAGCAGACAACTCATTTACTGTATCAAGCATTTTAACAGAATTAGGCCCTTTTTCACTTAGAATAATATGCATATTATTGATAAATCTATGTTAAAGTTTGCATATGACCTCAAATATTTTTTATGTCCCTTGACATATTGCGTTCATACACCATGTATTTTGCTTATTAACCAACATGACCCCAATGTATAAACAAGAGCAGATAACTGTATCAAGCATTTTGTAACAATTATGGCCTTTTTAACCAGGTTTTCCGAAGGAAAAAACTGGTTATTAGATTGGCGAATGCGGGCGGGCTGGCTGGCGGGCTGGCGGAATAAGCTTGTCCGGGCCATAACTATGTCGTTCATTGTCAGATTTTAAAATCATTTGGCACATTTGTTCACCATCATTGGACGGTGTGTCGCGCGAAATAATTACGTCGATATCTCCAAGGTCAAGGTCACACTTTGAGTTCAAAGGTCAAAAATGGCCATAAATGAGCTTGTCCGAGCCATAACTATGTCGTTCATCGTCAGATTTTAAAATCATTTGGCACATTTGTTCACCATCATTGGAGGGTGTGTCGCGCGAAATAATTACGTCGATATCTCCAAGGTCAAGGTCACACTTTGAGTTCAAAGGTCAAAAATGGCCATAAATGAGCTTGTCCTGGCCATAACTATGTCATTCATTGTGAGATTTTAAAATCATTTGGCACATTTGTTCACCATCATGGGACGGTGTGTCCCACGAAAGAATCACGTCAATATCTCCAATGTCAAGGCCGCCACGACTAAAAATAGATTTAAAAAAAAAAAAAACTTTCAAAGGGGGTTAATTTTTTTTGGTCATTTCAAAAGTTCAGTTTGAGTTTTCTCCCTTTATCAGATTTTTTTTTCACAATGAAAACCTGGTTTTGTGACAATTTTGTCCCTTGTTTTCACTTAGAATAAGCATATAATTGATAAATCTATTATTAATTTTGCGTACCACCTTTAAATTGCCATAACTTGTTTATTATGCTCCCCCCCAAATTTTTTAGGGGGAGCATATAGTCGCCGCTTCGCCGCTTCGTCTGTCCATCGGTGCACAAATTTGTTTCGTACCCAATTTTTTTTGTACCCAAATTTATATATGTACCCTTTTTTTTCGTACCCAAATAGTTTTTTGTACCCTAATTTTTTCGTTCCCTATAGGTTTTCATAACCAAATTTTTTTTTGTACCCAATTTTTTTTTTACACAAATTTGTTCGAACCCAAATTTCTTTGAACCCATTTGTTCGTACTCAAATTTTTTTCGTACCCAAATTCGTTTTGTTCCCAATTTTTTTTGTACCCAAATTTTTATTTGAACCTTTTTTTTCGTACCCAAATAGTTTTTCGTACCCTAATTTTTTTTCATAACCAATTTTTTTTTCGTACCCACATTTTTTTGTTCCCAATTTTTTCGTACACAAATTTGTTCGTACCCAAATTTCTTCGTACCCATTTGTTCGTACTCATTTTTTTTTCGTACACAAATTTTTTCGTACCTTATTTTTTATTTGTTCCCATTTTTTTCGTACCAAAATAGTTTTTTCGTTGCCTTATTTTGTTTGTACCCTTTTTATCGTACTCAAATTTGTTTTCGTACCCAAATTTGTTTTTTTTTCCTACCCGCATATTTTTTCGTACCATTTTTTTTTAGAAATAATCGATTTTCAATTTGATTTCATCTCTCCACTCATTCCATCCCGCGAAACCCTTAAGGTGTCGCAAGTCTAGTAACTATTCCACTGGTAAACGGTACTGCATATTAATATTAAAGATTCTCATTTTTGCTTGATAAACATCTTATACTTCGGTACTTTAATAATTGATATTGATATTCCGAAAAACTGTAACATCTTTCATCGTATTTGCCAATACTAATATTAATTCCCACGGCATCGTCCATGTTGTAAGTTGTCCGAAATGTCGCACAATTCTGATTGAGGGTGTGTCAAGTACATATTGATAGTGTTGCAGTGAATTGACCTCGCGCCCAACACATGTGTTTGTGAGAGGCGGAAAAGGAAACGAAATAGTAAACTTATCATCTTCATGAAGAGCATTTTCATAAATAGATTTTTTGCATAGCTGTGAAAGAACTTGAAAGTTAATATATATTTTTGTTTTAAGGTTGGTGTAAATGTCAAACGGTAACTCAATCGTATAAAGTATGATTTAAAAATGTACTTAAAGTATTGCTGTCGGTAGCTTCAGACTAATTTCCTACGTTTGTCTACTGATTTAAGCTAATTTTCTCATTTTTATGAAAAATTATGGCAATTTTATAATTATAGACAGAACGTACATTCAGACAAATTTTCACTATTGATAGCCTGAATGATAAACATTACAGGTCAAACTTATATTTACTTATTAATTTGTATTATGATTACCCTTTAAAAAAATTGATTTTTTAAAATTCTATTTCATTTTTGAAATACTTGTTAAATATTAAAATTATGACTTTATTGTTTTTTTGTAAATAACACGATTTGGTTCTTTCATCATTTGTAAGGTCTCCTTATACATTTACAGTATCATAATACGCAAAACTATTTTAAGATTTTTTTAAATAACATACGGATCAAGGTTTTGTGCATTTTATACTTAAATATGAATAAATAGAAAGTTCTTTAATACTAGAGGAGTCAAAAATTCAGTGAACTTGTAAATATTCATGCAAAATTAACACTAAGCTCACCGTGTATTGTGGTGTTCGGCTGCTAGAGCAGTACATTCCAAAAGTACATGTAACTGTGTATCTGCTAGTCAGGCTTTTCTGATTCATTCACAAGACGTTGTCTGCTTATAGTCACGCTTTTATTTCTTTGTTGATAGGTATGGCGTACCATTTGTGTCGAAAGTCAACAAGACCTACTAGGTAAAAAGCGAAATGCACTTCAACATACAATATGTACGTCGAAGTACATTTTTTGTAATTCGAGGTACACAATTGTACTTCGACGTACAGTTTTTACAGACCCTTGAGTGTTAGCCAATCAGAAGACGCCTTACATCTGTTGCTTTTAGTTTGACATTGAACATTATTATTATTATTATTATTATGTATACCAAATTATGCGACTATCGACCGCTAACTCATAGACAGTGTGCGTATTTATTGATCTGGCATGGCGGAATTAACCTCTGACTTATGCAAATAAAAGTTATCACAACATACGACCAAACCAGAGAGGTTATTATACATGTTTAATTCCGTAATCGTTTGGTAACTGTTTGATTACCGTTGGGAATTTCCTACACAGTAATTCGCTGGACCGTAATACTCCGCCCCGCATGGTAAATAAATAATCACAATAAGCTAATCTTAAATCTGCTTTAAATTAGTATATAATCTATTTCAATGCAATAAATAAATGAAACTTCTTTTTTTCAATTTTGATATTTTTATTGATTTTGTCCTCAATAGAAAGAGATTTTAAACATTTATTATGAATAAATCTGAAGTAAAAGCGACTCAAGAGACGAGTGTTTTGATTGGCTGTTCAGAAAATTTGTACGTCGAAGTACCAACATGTACGTCGAAGTACACTTATAAATATATACTTCGAAGTGTTTTTCATATTTGTACTTCGAAGTACAATTTTTGTACGTCGAAGTTCTTTTCTTTTTTTAGCTAGTAGGTCTTGTTGACTTTTGACCCAAATGGTACGCCTTAGATAGGTCTGACTCACTCTGGACCCAACCTAGTTGCAATAATTCAACTATCAGCTTTATAACTCAATGGGTTGCCGCCTAAGCAAAAATAATCAAAGGCTCTGGGAGTCCGTTTATATGGACTAGACCCAACCATCTATAATGCATTAACCAGCTTTACGGAGACTCCGGAGATGAACGAAGTGTTACGATTGAGGTCTGACTGTATACTTAGTTGATTCGCTACACCGGTTACACACAACACTTTTCTCTCCTTTTTTCTCTATTCTATTAGTTGCACAATTCCACAATGAATAACAACTTATTTTTTTCTTATCAACTAATTGCTGTTGTAAATATATTTCATAATCCATACATACTAGAGTCGGTAAGCCAAGTTTATCATAACACCAGCATTAGGGGTATCCAGTTTACTCGCATCAGTAACTGCATTTATGCCAAATCAATCTTTTGATTAAAGTTCCCGAGTAGTATTACCACCGATAAACGTATTAGTGTATCATGACTCGTCTGAAGATGCTTGGTAGATCGTCCTTCACTATGCTGGCATTACCTATGGAATGATAATTGTAAGCTACTCATGAAGCAAACGCGATGATATTATCTAGAGCGCTAATCTCTCTCGTAGACTCTTCGGATTTTTGGTTTTTCCCGAAAGCACTAATAAAAAAAAATCCCCTCTTCCACAGTATGGGTAGTTAGTCAGTATTGGTGCACACATCCTTGTAATACGGGTAAGAATAACAATACTTAATATCATTGAAATTGTTTTTGTTGTAGAAACAAAGAAAATACCCCAGAGTTAGTATTGAGTAAACATCATCGTCCAAATACACCAGAGGCCGAACATTCAGAATTGCCTCAGCTTCTTTTATAACTATTTGGAATCGGTCAAGTGCAAAACATTTCGGCCAACCGATTTACGAAGAGATCTTTTCACAATTCTTCTCACACATGTGTGTGTTCTTCAGCATGTTTAATGCAAGTCAACGGCTTCTTGATTGTGTCCGGCTCTATCATGTAGAATTTGCACAGCCACAATATAGTTTTTTTAATGATGCAAGTCCAGCCACTGCACTTTGAGAATCTCCCTAAAGTTTGCTTTAAAAATAATGTACTTGGCTATTTCTGCAATTGCATCATTTCTGTGGACACTGGACAGCAATATCAAAGGAGTCCCAACATTTTATGCATCGGATATTTTCACAATTGATGTATCACGATAAGAATCCGACCCTGACTCGAGATCATCCGTAAAACGAAATAAGATGGCATCGTGAAATGAATTAAGATGCTTAAAGGTTGCAGAATTTTTATATTTTAACGTTTCTACACCAATGTTTCTTGTTTTAGGGTTAACATAATTATGGTACTAAAACTTCGTTTGGCACTTTTTGTTGTTGGAAGTTTTTGTACAGCATAAATATATTGGGCTGTGTGTATGGATCTTAAATAGTAATTTAACTGACTTTTAGTGTTACAGCATTATGCAACGATGTTAATTGTGTGCTCAGCATGAAACAATTATATCTCTACTAGAAAGGCTTTAAGGATAAAACTGTACGTTTTACACTAAACTCTCGACATCATTACAGTTTGTGTATGGCCTTTTATATTGAGCAGATTTTCGGGGCCAGAGCGTTTGTGCTATGGTATATTTTAGATCATAAAAGTATTGATTTTTCCTATCCTGATATTTTATTTGACCAAAATAGTTATAATTGTTTTCAAAATTAAAATGAACGTCGTTCCAGCAGTGTAAGAGTGACATCGCTATAATGCATTGCATTCCAATTCCTATGTACCAGGGTTATTTCGCGGTCAGTAACAGGATCGTTATATAGTATAGTTTTTAAACGCTATCAAGTTAACTAGTTGAACTCAAATTTTATTTAGACCAGAAATATCTTAGATCAGGATATTCGACAATATAATTATCAAAGAAAACTATCCGGCAAACGACTAAAACAGGTATATTCGAAGAACGCCCGTATAAATATGTACGGAGTATGTACGGATAATTCGCGTGAGGCCGGTTGACTTATATGTTTTTATTTCATTTCCATTCGTCTTGAATTTCTGTTCTGTAGCAATAGATATATGATCATTAACTAGATGATATTTGTTGGATTTGGTGGAATATCGAGTGAAAGTATATCTTTTCTATGCTCACGATATTTTTTGTTTACAAATGATCATTTTTGTATTTTTTGCCATTCCGGACAATGTTATTCCCCGCTAGGCGCCTCCGTGTACTGTATTTTAAAAGAAAGCTCATCCGTATATTTGTATAAACATCAATGCAGAGTAGTCTCCCTTGGTAAAATTGCCTTTAATTGGAGGCCACAATAGGGAAACCAAAGATATCTAAAATTACTTCCGGTAAAACAATGAAAATTATCGAACAATTTCACTGTTATTTTTGTTTAAAACAGTAAAATATCAGTTTTAATTCACTGATATTTCTCTATAAACCATTGGAAAGCATAAAATAATATCTTATAATACTCCTGGATTTCTCGAAGGCGTTCGACAAGGTCAATCACTTGAAGTTACAAAATGCACACACACGGCATCCAAGATAGCACTTTACGATGGGTCAAATATTTCCTTATTGGTCGCCGTCAGACTGTCGACAAGGTCAATCACTTGAAGTTACTCTACAAAATGCACACACACGGCATCCAAGATAGCACTTTACGATGGGTCAAATATTTCCTTATTGGTCGCCGTCAGTCTGCCTTGGTCAATGGTGAAAATTCAGACGAGGTCCAAGTAACATCAGGTGTCCCTCAGGGCTCTGTTCTCGGCCCTCTCCTCTTCTTGCTCTACATAAACGACCTGCCCGAAAACATAGTTTCACAGGTCCGGTTATTTGCTGATGACACTGCTGTCTATATCACGGTCAACAATCCCACTAAACTTAACACTCTGCAAGGAGATCTAGATAGGTTACAAAAATGGGAACACTCTTGGGATATGGAATTCAACCCTTTCAAGTGTACGTTTATGAATATCACAAGGTCAAAACACCCCTACAAATCCACATACACACTCCACGGCCAAACCCTCGAGACAGATAGTGATGCTAAATACTTGGGTGTTAGCATCATAACTGACCTCAGTTGGAACAAACACATAAACCAGGTTACCGCAACAGCCAGTCAAACACTAAACTTCATTATTAAACGCAACATTCCCATAAAGCACCCACGCATTAGAGAATTCACCTTCAAAACCCTTGTCCGCCCACAACCTGAGTATAGTAGCTCAGTGTGGAACCCACATACACAATACAACATCAACAAGATCGAGATGGTCCAACGCAGGGCCGCTCGATGGGTCACCAATGACTACTCATACCACAACAGCGTCACACATATGCTAGAAAATTAGGGTGGCGTTCCCTTGAGAACAGAAGGCATGACTCCCGGCTACTGATGTTTTACAAAATTGTCCACGGACTGGTTGCTGTATTAATGCCTCCGGACGTCACTCCTCCAACCCCGCTCACTAGACACCAGCACCCTCTTTCATTCAGACAAATTCCCACTCTCAGTAACTATTATAAATTTTTCTTCTATCCAGCTACTATAATCCTATGAAACTCCCTGCCAGCAAATATTGTACAGGCACCTACCCTGGACCAGTTTAGGCAGGGGGTGACTAAACTAGACCACAGTTTCTAAGCGGATTGGCTGTTTTTTAATTTTTAACTGTATATTTCTTCTTTTAATTAACACTTTCATCTTTGTTTCTAAGTCTCACAAATACATTTTGTATTACGTGTATCTCCTATACATTTCTGCCTTTAATTGTCTTGCACTGACACGCGCCTGCTTGAAATGCTAATTGTTGGCGACTAGCAGTATATATAGATAAATAAGCCACGAAATCTTGCCTAACACCCTGTAAGCGATCTGCGTGTGATGAAGCTAGAAACTGCGTCGAAAAAGGCATTCGCTATATTTGATTTCATTGATATAACTTTTTTCACCAACACCAACCAACCACGTAACACCCTTTATCTGTGTAAAGATTTCCCTTGTCTGTTCTGTCTTTTTTCATTTTTTTTGCTTTGTGTCTTTTATTATCCGAACACTGCTTTTATCTATTTTATTTGGGGGGATTAGTATAGTTATCCTTTCGCGGGACCATTTAATGTGTAGACGCTCTCATTTTTATGAAGATAGTTCAGACTGTTTACTTATTTTTCACACTTAAATGGTCCTCTTTTACGTAGATTAGTTATTCCCTACTGATTGCTGGTCTGAATTCAAATGTTCCTAAAACTATTCAACTAAAAAGAGCTAGAGGCTGTAGTGCGCTTGATTATTTCACGGTAGTACAGAAGTAAAATATGAACTGATATCCATAGATAGAGGAATTGAGCAAGTTATTAAAAAAACTGGCATGAGTTAAGGTACATTTACTTGCGACACTGCTGTAGTTTGAGTTTTTAAGCTACTAACTGACCTAAATTGTAGGTATAAAGCACCATAAGAATTTAAAAAGTGGCGTTAACACTATCTTGAAATTCTGACGGGTACGGAGTATTCTGTGAAAAACATAGCATATTGATTATGTGCTCATTAACAATATCGTTTTTTAAAAAGAGGTTCAATTTGTGGTTGAGTTATTTCGTCTCAATAAAGACGCAATGTACCACTAAATATCAATACATATATTTCAGATTACGTCATAGGATGGGATTGAAAAAAATGCAGGTGCCATCGTATTTTCCAGCTCGGACCTCAACAATGATGTCACGGAGAGAAATTCGTATGCTCGAAAAGAGCTGAAAAACACATTAGCATATTGTTCTTTCTCACAACTGCGGACATGCATACTGCTGCAGAGCGTTTTTTTGCGTAAAATACGTAAATAATGTATCAATGTGCCCTCTCTTTATGTTACGTGAGCGTCAAACTCACTTAAACAATTTAACAATGTTAACTATCTTACTTTGTTATCCGTTATGTGGATTTGACGGTGACAATTTTCTATGAATATATTCAAGAAATGACATCGGCATTTCATTGATCTGAAGGCAAGAATGACATAGCGTTTATTTAAAGACACATACACACAGTAGAATTCCAGAATGGTTGGAAAGACCTAGAACATATCAGTTGTCTAACCGCAAGTAGTTGTACTTTCAAATAATAAAGATTGACTTAATTAAGGAAAGGTATGTATCAGTTGGTGAAAACCAAACAAAGTCACATGCTTTCGTGTTCGACGAAAGTTTATGTCTGACGTCATATATCTAATATATAGCAAATCCATGCTAAGATAAATGCTTACATATAAGTTCCATTGTTGATTATTATCAATAGGAATCGAAAAATAATAATACATTTTTATTTTTTCATCGAAAATAAACTCAAACCGTGTATTACAGTTTCAACTAACAGATAATTAAAAAGCCTGTCTTAGAGTGGTTTCGCGCTCTCATTGTTCATCAGACACCCGGGGTTGGAACCCCAGGGAAGGAACATTTGTTTATTGCACTTTACTCTTTCTTTTTTCTTGTTATTTTTATTATAAAAAACTATTCCGAATAGTACGCTTTTGCTAGCAAGTCATTCAATGACATTCTTTAAAATTACGAAAATCCGTGAGTTATTCCTTAATAATAATAATAGTAGTAGTAGTAGTAGTATTTGTAGTAGTAGTAGTAGTAGTAGTAGTAGTAGTAGTAGTAGTAGTAGTAGTAGTAGTAGTAGTAGTAGTAGTAGTAGTAGTAGTAGTAGAATTAGTAGTAGTAGTAGAAGTAGTAGTAGTAGCAGTAGTAGTAGTAGTAGTAGTAGTAGTAGTAGTAGTAGTAGTAGTAGTAGTAGTAGTAGTAGTAGTAGTAGTAGTAGAAGTAGTAGTAGTAGTAGTAGTAGTGGTAGTAGTAGTAGTAGTAGTAGTAGTAGTAGTGCCAAAAAAAAACGAATTTGTCAAATATTTTTGATTTTATATAAATTGTATAAAATAATATTATACATATATGTTAATGTAAATTAAAATAAAAGTTAAGAAGAACAAGTGTCGAAAATGCAAAATAAGCCAGATATTTAATTCTGAAATCGAAAATGTCTGTACAGTCGAATTCGCCAGCATGTATATCATGCATGTGCGATGGGAATCTAAATTTAGTTTTACGGATCATTTTAATTTCCTGCAATGCTATCTATTCATACGACATACGAACACTAACTCTGATCCTAATAAAAAGACGAAAGCTGCGGTTATTGTAAGAAAATATGTACAAATATTTTCGTCACAATCAGCTCGGGGCGCTAATTTGTATTTGCTGCATGTTATGAAATTCGTCTTCAATGTATAATTTTTATTGCCTATTTTGTGTTATTGTAACATATTTTTATCAATATATTACAATTTAACACATATAAAAATTGCATACCCACTTTAAAAGTTAGCATAAATCGGATTAACAAACTTTTATTTTTAGCGATGATCTCATGCAATAATACCATGCATTTTTTAAAAACAAAATAGTAACAGTAGTAGTAGTGCGTTAGAAACACATCTCAAGCCTTGAAAATTAATAATCAAAAAAAAAGTAAACAGTTTGCATTAATCGGATTTAATAAACACATACTGTTATTTTTATCGTTTATCTCATGCAGTCATACCATGCATTTTTGAAAAAAAAATCGTTGATTGGGCGGAGAGTATATACAACTGAGTAATGTAATATGCAACATGGAATATAGGAATTTCAAATATGCTATCAATACTGATATGGAATGCAATACAATGTTGATAGTAACGATCAAAGTACTGACAGTACTGGTGTGACGATGCTTTTGAAGAGGATGGATATATACAAGCATCAATTTAAGTAGATTACATCATCACAATTTTGTATGTGGTACGAAAAAAAAACTTGGTACAAAAATTTTGGGAACGAAAAAAATTTGCCAAAAAAAAATGTGGTTACGAAAAAAAATTAGAGTACCAAAAAATTGGGTACGAAAAAAAAATTGGGTACGAAAAAAAATTTGAAACGAAAAAAAAAATTGGGTACGAAAAAATAATTTGGTACGAAAAAAATTTGGTACGGAAAAAATTGGGGGTACGGGGACGTAGTACCCCTGGGGAACTTGACCCACAATCGCACATTCTTGGCCCTTTCCTTCATAATCGAGTACCTCGAAGGCAATAGTATGAATACACATTTATGGCGTACCATTTGGGTCGAAAGTCAACAAGACCTAGTAGGTAAAAAGAGAAATGTACTTTGACGTACAATATGTACGTCGAAGTACATGTTTTGTACTTCGATGTACAAAATTGTAATTCGACGTTCAGTCTTTACTGACCCTTGAGTATTAGCCAATCAGAAGACGCCTTACATCTGTTGCTTTTAGAGATATTTGACATTGAACATTACTATTATTATTATTTATACCAAATTATCCGACTATCGACCGCTAACTAATAGATATTGAGCGTATTTATTGAACATTATTATTATTATTTATACCAAAGTTTGCGACTATCGACCGCTAACTCATAAATATTGTGCGTATTTATTGACCTGGCGTGGCGGAATTAACCTCTGACTTATGCAAATAATGGTAAAACGCTTTTAAGCAAACAGCTTTCAAGCGACTGCCGGCTGATTTGGATCCAAACTGGCCACAATCGCCTTAATGTCTCTTTTACTGTGACACAGTTCATTTGACTTAAAAATGATATTTAATACAGTCGATTGGTGTATAACGGATTGCTAAGGTCTTCGAGTCTCATTTCAACGTAAACACCATGCATTCAGTAATTAAACCTTTAAACCTCGAAAGACAAATGTCTTTCCTATTGAAACATGCCAGCGGTTTTAAAATTCCGACAAATATTTTTTGTTTACAGCGCAAATTTCAGGGTAAACTGATTCAGCAATTACCGGATCGCTTAGGTCTTTATCGGATTACATATGTATCGTGTTATTTCTTGAAATTTTACCCAGCATTTGTAAAACATATTGCAAGATATGTACATTTCCAGAAAAGGAACTACATGTCTGCGTTTAATAAGACCGAGTTCATGGAAATCGCTGCACAATTGATGAAGTAATGGCTGTTCAAAGCGATGCACCCTATATTCGGGTCGTTTTGAGTTGAATACCTTGTTATATATATTTGATAGTGAAAACTATGTTTTCAGAGAAATCGATAGTTCGTTATAATTTATTATTTTTCATTCAAAATGATGTTTTTACTAATAAATATCATAGCCACGCGCTACCCACATGTGTATTGGACAACTTCAATTGAGTTTTCATTTAGTTTGAGACAATCTCCACATTCCCGAATATGTGTCGCCACATGTCCGTTATTCACTAAATCACGAGTTGCAGCTCTCATGCTTATTTTATGTGGTACGCATCAATTTGGTTTCTGAGCATTCTTACTTTTAGAAAGGACACATTATACTACAATATTACTTCAATGAACATAATGTTTACCAAACAAAATCTGCAAAATTCAGGAAACCATACGTCTTCACTTTTCCTTTCGTCACAAAAACGGTGCGTACATAACGTGACCTTGTTTTGCTTTCGAAACAATTGTAAGTTAAACATTGACACACGTCAACTAAAACATGAATCGACTGAACAATGATAGGCATTTTGTATTCAATTCATAGAACACTATAAATCTTTACATAAATAAAAGTATTTTGCAAAAAACTTTTAACCTATCCGTTACTCACTAAAATCCGCTATACACCAATCGACTGTACTGAAATAGAAAGAAGAAATAATACAAACCAGTAATATGAGTAAAGACTTTGTAATCAATGTTTTCAGGACAGCTTGGTGATCTGCAAATCCCATGTGATATGTTTATATCGGGTATCATAGTCATTCAATAAGTCGCAAAATGCTCGAATACAATTTACAAAGCAAAATGTGACTTAAATTGATAACTAAAAATACCAGTTATGCCGTGTCAAGCTGTCAAGATCCAGAAAGTCCTGCATTCACATCGAATGTATCCTTCGAATTCAATCCATTGTTGACATTAGCGGAGATTTAGTTAATAAATAACTCATATATCCTAAATGACAGTTTCTAAATAGTCAAACAAGCCGATGTATGCTGTAAGAAAGTTTTGACACAAGTGTGAACATTATCTCATGGAAGCGGCAATGGTTGTATGACCTTGAGCGGTCCGTCTAAAATGCGTATATGACTCATATCCGCGGATATGAACGAAAAGTGCGAATATGAACGAATATAGGCAATATTTATGCGTTTTTTGCAGTTTTGTTATGAACAATTCACTGTTGAATTAAAACTTCACAATATGTGATAAATATGTTGAGACTGCCTCAAAATAGAGCAATTTAATAAAAGCGGTGGTCTGACTGGTCGTTCATATTCGCGGATATTAATTTGGAGTTACTGAAATTAAAATGCCAATTCAGAGGCGTCGGAGCTGGGGCGGCAGGGGCGGCAGCCGCCGCCCCAATATTTTCGGCAATATTGTTATTCGGCAAAGACCTTTTCTTCATTTTTTTTTCATTTCAATACCCGTATATTTGATAATATCTTTACCGCGAAGCAAGGTAATCACGCCTTCGTCGTTATGACACGTGTATTGTTGATTGTCATCACCCGCCCGCGGTAATGTACGTGTCAATTATGTTGTTAATTGATCGGTCTCTTTTATAACGATAATCTCTTTATTCTTGAGTATTTAAACCTGGGAATCTTTAATTGTCGGTATGATTTAAGCCTTTGCTTCTTTTTATTAATATAAAGGAAAGTATGACATGAAACAACTGTGCCGATCTCAATAGACCTTAATTATCACAAAATAAAAGATACCTCAATATACCTGGATTAATTGTGATAACTCAAAGTAAATCGATAATTCTAAAAACTTATTTAATGTTTTTTTTTTACCATTTTTTGTTTCATTTCAATATGTCTTCTCTAAACCAAACAACGGATTTCAAATTTCCAAAACGGAATTTCGGGGAAAAAATCCCGAAGAACGTTCTTTCAACCCACACGATCCCTATTTTTGTGTCGCCTGCTGCGAAGTACAAACTGCGACAAATAGAGATTACTTCTGCAATGGCCTGTCTGTCTGTCACATCTTTTGTCATTCAGAATATGCTTGCAATAGACGTGTATAAGGTTAGGTATCAGACATAAAAACGCACCAGAATGCACCATTTGATATTAAAATTCGAAATATTCCCTCCGACACCCACGAACGAGAGGGGGATACCCATCCCCTCCGCCGCCCGAATGTCAATTTGCTTCCGACGCCTCTGTAATGAAAAACGCTTTTAAATTCATTCGATCGTAACATAACACATTAGCGACGTGTATTTTTGTCATTGAACGATATTCATATAACAAAAATAAAGGAAAATCCGCCGATACGAGTCATATACGCATTTTAGTCGTACCCTATGTTGAGGCATGAACGACAACTCTGCTGGAGAATGTTACCAATGCTTATCAGCGAGATATGCCGATTAGAAAATCGACAATATCTCAATTGGACTGGCTCGGTCTTTTACATAGCTCGCCATTGTGAAGAATTTTTCCATGGTATGATAACTTAGACGATGCTGAAGCAACATCGTCAAAAATGTAGACTTCGTGCTACAGTTAAGCACTAAGTGAATATTAACTGCGAGTACACCTATTGTGTGAGCATATAATTGATTTCATCGATCTTCAACAGCCGGAAGTCCCGTACGCCGCCTTCAGTCTAATCAAACATCATTCGACACATTTTAGTTAATATGCAATTTATGACGAAGTGTAATATCTAAGCACCAGCCTAACTTATCAGTTAATATCATTTATAGTATTCAATTAAGTATAAACTTTTTCTTATAAGATGCTCGTCAGTTATGATACACAATGCTTACAAATATAAATTTGCTGTGAGCTCATAATTCAGTTGTAACCATATTTGACGTCCGATGTTAAATAATATCGGCTGTGGGACTAAGGAAGAGAATATCCGCCAGTACATGCATGCTGTTGAATGGCATTCTTATTTTAATACAGAACATGCACGCTGTTACATGATATTCTTATTGTAACTGTCATATAACAGAATGCATGCTCTGTATTACAACTAGTGCTTTGTCACAGACGTGACGTATACCCATCCACACATGCTGTATTGACACAGAATATTTGAACTCTTAAGTTCTTTCGCATGACACGCCGTCCAATGACTGTGGACAAAATTAATGTAAAGAGTCATTTTAAAATCTCACAATGAATGACATAGGTATGGCCCGGACAAGCTCATTTATGGCCATTTTAGACTTTTGAACTCAAGTGTGACCTTGACATTGGAGATATCGACGTAATTCATTCGCATAACACACCGTCCAATGATTGTGAACAAATGTACCGAGTCATTTTAAAATCTCAAAATGAATGACATAGTTACGGCCCGGACAAGATCATTTATGGACATTTTTGACCTTTGAACTCAAAGTGTGACATTGACCTTGGAGATATCGACGTAAGTCTATCGCATGACACACCGTCCAATGATTGTGAATAAATGTACCGAGTAATTTTAAAATCTCACAATGAATGACATAGTTATGGCCCGGACTAGATCATGTATGGCCATTTTTTACCTGTAAACTAAAAAAGTGACATTGACGTTGCAGATATCGACGTAATTCTTTCGCATGACACACCGTCCAATGATGGTGAACAATTGTGCCAAATTATTTTAAAGTCTCACAATAAATAACAATGTAATGGCCCGGACAAATCATTTACGGGCACTCCAAGTGTGACCTTGACCTTGGATATCGACGTACTTCTTTCGCTTGACACACTGACCCTTGATGGTGAACACATGTACCAAGTCATTTTAAAATCTAACGATAAATGACATAATTTGGGTCCGGACAAACTTTCGGTTTAATACGCACTAAGTTACCCCGTGACCTAGTTTTTGACCCGGCATGACCCATATTTAAACTTGATCTAGGCATCATCTAGATACAACTTCTGACCAAGTTTGGTGAAGATCGGATGAAATTTTCGGGACAGACAGACCGACCGACAGACAGACCGACAAAGTGACTCCTGTATAGCCACCCTTACCAATGGTAATGGGGGTATAATAAGAATGTCATTTAACAGCATTCATGTACTGGCGGATATACTCTTCCATCTGGGATATGTGTCAAAAATCCTAATTTACGCAATACAACTCCCCATGAAATCCTTTTCAAAATTGATGCGTAAACAATCAACGTTCAGAATGTCTCCTCCACGAGCTTTCTCATGCGAAACTATTAGATCAATTTAAAACGAACTTGATACTAAAAATAATGTGTTTCATAATTCTGCCATTCTGTCCACCTTTTTTCGAATCAGGACTAAACGTTTATAAATAAAACTTGAATTAAACGTTACAAAGATAATAAAGAAATGAAAACTGATATAAAAATCATACATACCGGTACTCGCAATAATAACTGGATGTATATTTTGAGTTACTGCTATTCGACTATCATATGCATGATCTTCAACTCATTCAATAAATTACAGTAATTGTAAAATAACTTTCGAAACTCTTAATGATGTGCAATGATTTAATGTTGTTTTTTTTTTTTTATATATCATGATAAAATAGCAAAATTCAACAAACCTCAACTTACTTAGAGAGATTTTGAAGACAATCCTCGCTCAATTATGCAAGCCGATTCTGATTTAATAAAAGCATACTGTGTGCTATTATTAGCATTAAGCTCATGCAAATGTAATTCAATATGTTCCTGAGCGTGTGTATTTCGAAGTGTATGAGGTTCTTTCGCGCATTATGGTGCATAATGTGAGGACCAAGAGCACTTCTACCTCATTAACTTAATAAAGTCACGAAAGTTGGGAAGGATTTTTAATGATAACTGCAAATTCCAGCTGTGTCTAATTGGTACTGAAATATAGTTAAATTGGGTTGTGGTATTGTGTTGTGGTTACGATATTTGAAGAGGTGAAATGGCTAAGCACCAAGCTATATGTAAATTGAACATCATTGATTTTAATAATTAACGTATTACCTTTCACATTCTCTTTAGTTATTGCATACAATGCTTACAACTGTGTATTTGCCGTGAGCTCATTGTTCAGTTGAAATTATATGTGTCGCCCGATGTTAAATAAGACAGGCTTTAAAACATGTGTTCAAAAATGCCTGATTGACGCAATAAAAATCACAATAAAATTAGGTTGATGCGTAAACAACAAGGTCTCCATAATGCGGACTTACACCCATTTGTTAAATACATTGACAAATGAGCACTTTCTCGTGTAAATTATTGGACTACCGGTTAACGAATTTACCAGTCTGTTTTAAAGCAAGCATAAACAATACTTTTTTAAACAAATAAAACGTTAAATGTGAATGAATAAAAAATGTACAGAAGTTCCAAATATAATAAGAAATAAATGTTGAAATAAAAATCGTACATACGGTACTCACAAATAATGACTCGGAGGCATTTCTTTTTTAATTTGTACGACCAATCATATCCGGTATCTTCAACCCATTCTCAAAATTGTTTTTAAAAGACAATTCGATCTAAAATATGTTCATATATGTGTTTGTTAATGTTTGTTTAATGGATAACACGATTTAACAAACAAAAAAATCAACATAACGCAACTTACTTGGAGTACTTTTGTATGCATTCCTTGCTCGCTAATGAAAGGAGATTAAATGGCATGCACACACACAAAGTGCATACATCGACCGGTATTTGAACAGTTGTGACGTGTCACCAATGTTAAATTTCACTAATCCAAAAACACGGTCTAAAATCAATCGAACATCGATTAGCAATTACACACACGTACATGTATTAAATATCAATAAGACAGTCGCACAGTTTTTGTCTCTCTCAGCCATAACGTTATCTTATAACGATGGATTTTGACAAAGCTTTGTATCTTAAGACGACGTGTCCACGTAGCATCCAGCACTTTCACACAATGTTTAAGGTTACATGAAGTGGTCAAAAGTCGCATGTGGTAATGAAACAGGATTAAAATAACTTCCACTGCCATATATTTCCCATATATTTATGGATTTTGTTATAAGTTACCAAAATTACAACCAAAAGGAGACAGCATTTTTTGTGTAAAAAACAACCTCCTTACCTACAAAGTTAAGACAACACTTTGAGGTTAAAAGCAAAGAAAAATTTGTCATAAAGAGCCTGAAAATGTTAGACTCAGACATATCTCAGGGCCGAATACAGAGAGGACCCAGTTGGAGGGGGGGGGGGGCACAAGATTTGTTGCGCATATCTAGGGGGGTCCGGGGGCATGCACCCCGGAAAATTATTTGTTCCTAGATCGTCTGTGGAGCATTTTTGGGCTATTTCCTGAGCAAAATAAAGACTATTTTTATACTTTATAATGGTGCTTTCAACATAAAGAAGTGAAAGAAAATGCTGTGTATAAATAATGTTATTTTTTTATTTCCAATTGTGATTGGCATTCAATTGTTCAACAAGTAACAAATACAAACAAACAAAAAAATCACAATTTTCAAACTGTCATCAGAAAAATGTACAAGCTTTCACTCTCTTTAACTTAACACAAGTAATTGTCTTCATTGCTTAAATCAGACTCCAAAATACAAGGCAGTTTCATTTTTCTTGGATTCTGTCTTGCAAATTGCTTTACAATGTCACTAACATTCACATCAATGTCCCTGTGCACTGACATCAGACACAGACCAGTGAGTCTTTCTTCCCCCATTGTTGAACGACAGCTTGTTTTTACATTCCCTAACGTTGAAATGCTCCTTTCGCATTCATAGCTTGTCACTGGAAATGTTGCTGCAATGTTTAATATTGTATAAATGTTTGGGAAAATCTGTCTATGGCATGCTTTTAATGCAGCACTTAATGTTGAAGGGGGGTTGGGATCATTTACCCACTTACACCTCCAGCATGTCTGCCTGAAGTGTTCCTGGTGAAGGGAGGTCATCTAAGTAGTACTCCAGACTGGTGTTGTCCAGGTCCTGTTTAACTGATGGAATAAGGAGGAGTGCAGAAGAAGCCCTCTCATGAAGCGTTGTAAAACGCTCACTAAACTGCTGCAGCAGGTGGTCCAGGAATGGAATGGTTCAAACCCTCTTGTAGTATGTTTCTGGAGTGTCTGCTGGGATGTTGTTTCGTTGTGTCTGTCTGCAACATCGCCTTGGGATTGAAGGGTCCACTCCGACAGCTTTGGCTACAGCCACAGCCTCCTCATACAGACAGCCATGGAAGTTGTCAACAGAGTCACGCTTGTTTTGCAGGGTGTCCTTCACATGGCGGACATTCTTCAAAGCCTCTTCCGAATCAAGTTCTCTGCCTATAAATACAAACAGAATGTGTACTAGAATAAATATTTGGACAACGATAAATAATACTATGAGAAAGTAATAAATGTCTTAAATTGTGAAAGTAGAATTTGCTTCAATAACATTTTTAATGTATACAAATCATAGAGAGAATATTATAATTAAGGAAGTTGTTCTACATCTGTTTTGAATTGTACCTTAAGTTTAGATATCCTAATTGTATAAGAGTTTTGTGCAAGCTACTAGCCATACGAATTCAATAAAACATATATTTCGGAGATCAAGCTAGTTGAAAGGGTTGATGATAAGAAAACTATAAAGTGAACACAAATTTACCCTGAAGAACAATGCTGAGAGACTTGATGTACGCCAAGCAACGCAGAGCAATCACCAGGGCAATAATAAATGGGAATGATGTGATGGCGCTCAGAATTCCATTTGCATCAGTCAGTGAGTCCGGGCGACTTTCATACTCCAGAATATTTTCAATGGCATCAATCGTTGCTGGGAGGAAGTCTAGGAAGACCTCGAAGGCATCATGGCGTTGTACCCAGCGGGTCCTACACAATTCCTTAAGTTTTCTTCTTTGAGGCTGGTCTGGCATCTGCTCAAGAGCTGCCACAAGTCTGTCTCTTCGCTGAGTTGTTGAAGAACCAGCAACACTGTAATTATGATGAATCTAATTTGCAAAGTGTAATCATTAAATAATGTATACATAAATTTAATATTGAATAAGACATTATGCATTTAAAAGAAAAAAATGTACATACTTTGTTGTAGTAGTATTGTTATGTACTAGTACACTATTATTTAATATGCCAAAACATTTCAAGCGTTTTAAATTACCTTATCTGCAATACCCATCATGTTACGGACTTCCTTTACATCACAGGCAGCAACAATGCAGCGATTCAGAAGATGTGAAGCACACCAGAATGGAAGGGCTTTTGAATACTGCTGGAGAATTCTAGAGCCAACACCTTTAACTTTGCCCATCATGTTGCCTGTTTAAAGGAAAAACAGTAATTAACATGAGCTGTGTTTGTCAGAAACACAATGCCCCCTACTGCGTCGCTTTGATTTTTTTTCGTGACCTTTGACCTTGAAGGATGACCTTGACCTTTCACCACTCAAAATGTGCAGCTCCATCAGATACACATGCATGCCAAATATGAAGTTGCTATCTTCAATAATGCAAAAGTTATGACCAATCTTTAAGTTTTCGGACGGACGGACAGACAGACGGACTGACGGACAGTTTAACTGCTATATGCCACCCTACGGGGGGCATACAAACTTGTTACAGTTTTTCACTCAATAGTAAAATACCAAAATTAAACCACTCTACATTTGATCATAAAAGTATTATGCGCAGGATAGGTTTGCATGATACTTAGGACTTGTTCCAGACTGAATCCAGTTTAAAAAGAAGCAATTAACTGGCCATAATTTAGTCAAAGATAGTTACTATTCATTGTTTAAATTAAATAAAATATACCGTACAAACACGTTACTTTTGATTATTAAAATGTCTTTGTACTTCTTTTGTTTATTAAAATGTCTTAATTACTATTAACTATTTCTTGTTGCATTGTGTACCTGCTCCGTCATAACATTGGCTCCTCATCTTGGTCGGGTCAAGCCGCAAACTGGTGATGATGTTCAAAATTGTATCTGAAAAAGCCTCCCCTCTTGTGTCCCCACTAACTTCTTGCAAGGAGAGGAATCGTTCTTGTACATCATCTGTACATATAGAACCTACAATCAACCACAATGCACGTCTTAAATACGAATGAACATTGGCAGTTATATGAGAACAAAAGTTCAATTTAGTGCACTGCTTGATAAATGTTTTAAGTATTAGTAATTAAGTATACAGTTTAGATGGATAGATTTGCGGCATAAACTTACCATCATAATTCGAAGAGCGAACACAGATTGCCAGTTGTTCTTTGTTTGACACATCTTAAACTTCATCAGCAGAGACAGTAAACCATCCGCCAGCTTTGTTGAGGTCATTAACAATCTGGTCTTGAATCTGACTCCCAATCAAACTTATGAGTTCGTTTTGTATCGTCTTGGACCTATATGTAGCATTTTTTGGAGCAGTTTTGAAGTGTTCTTTCAAAATTTCATCTCCACTTTCAACACGGAAGTTCAAAAGTGTTTGGAAGTTCCCAGTGTTGGTTCCTTCCCCAAAGTATTTGGAGTCATCCCTATCTCCTCGCATTGCTAGATTTTGTCGACCACACAACAACACTGTCTTTGCCACATTTTCAATTACTTTTGCATTATTTGCAACACGCTCGGCTAGTGCACGGTTAATTTCTAGGTGCACGTTTGATCGGCTGTTCATTTTGTTAAAAAATTCTTCACTTAGAACTTTGCACTGCAGATGCTTATTATGTCCTTTGCCACCATTTTTTTGAAGTCTGAAGGGGTGGAGCAAAACCATTGAAATGTCCATTAAATTTAGATTTTGCATATTTCCAGTCCCTGAAAAGGCTGTTGGTTAGAGCACCTCGAGTTCCATCTGAGAAGGCCACACAATATCTACAGAATGCCCCATCTGTCTTTGCACTGTACACAAGACCAGGATACAAAGTGAGCCAATTTTGAACAAAACTTCTGTTATTTGAACTAAATTTTGTGGCTGGAAATGTTGCTGGCATTGGCCAAACTGTAGTTAAAAGCGCAAACCTTTGATCATCAGTAAGTGATTGAAGTTCTGCGAACTCACTGATAAATATCTGTGGCTCCAATTGGTAGGGGGCTGGCAGCTTTAACCTCACTTGAGCTGGTTGGTTGGCTCTTACAGTCACGTTTATGATGTGTTCTGAAACAAACAAAAAAAGAGTTTTTAGAAATGCAAAATTCAGTTAAATTTACTTTGCAAATATATTAATTTTTAAAATATTTAATTAAACTGTTGGTCCGATTATTATTTCAATAACCATTGTTTATATTAAGCGTGATAAAATATGTATGTTATTAATTGAAAATTCAAATGCTGAAAAAAGTGCATAGAATATTCCATAAAGTTCAATTACTGTCATTAAATTAATTTCTACAATGCTTATATAGAGCAGAACATGCATATTTAATTGAATTGTCTTATTTATCATAATATCAGTATAAAGAAAGTTGTTAATAAATTTAAACTCAATCTTTTTGTTCTTTCATTGCAATATTTTTGAGTTAAACATTTAACAAACTGAATAAACTTAACGCAATTAACGGATTATAATACCATTTTTTAAAATAATTTCTCACCTTAGGCTCAATAACTTTGGCTCCGAGTCTGTCTCTGTGTTTTTTGTTTTTTTGGATGGACCAAAAAATCGATCCAGCGTTGTTGCCTTTCGCTTCATTGTGATGATGACAATGATGTGAAACGCTGTATTATATACCACAAGAAACGTCTCCATATATAACGTACCCATGGTTATGACAATACACTGTTAATTGGTATTAGTGCTGCAAACAGGCACACATAAGTCGCTTATTTAGGGGAGTAACTGGCCACTGATCATAAACAAAGAGTTTTATATACAGAAATGTTCGTCTGGGTCTGTAGATTATGGTATGAGATTTCATTTGTTCGAAAAGTGCAGGAGGGCTTCAAAATCCAAAATTGCGTCCAAGATGGCCGCCCAAAGTGTCCTACTCACTGTATACATTACAACTTTTATTTTATGTGGGGAATATTGCTATCCTCCTTCTAAATCAACATTAAATGAAAAGGGTGTGTATCTTAAATGCTTTATTTACCTATTACCATGTAATGGAATGCATTTTTGTGCATATTTTACTGACAATCAGCAAAAAATGCTCCAATTTTGGGGGCATAGTCTAATATCTTTATGTATAACTATCAAGTATTTGATTAAAATGTACTTAAAATCAGGTAAAATTAATAAGTGTATTAATATCCTTTTAAACAAATGAAAAAGAAAACTTTATGGTCAAGAATACGATCCAGATATCATTAAATAATATTTTAATTGATGAAGTGATTCGTAACTGTACTTTCATTTGCTACATTGTGTTAATTCATAGCTTAAAACTTAAGGTAGCGCACCTCTAATGGGCACATATCCAAATATAATTTAATTAATTATTTTCTTAATCAGCATCATTTCACTTAACTACATGCATATTTGTAGGTAGGCTTTCCATGCTTTTTAAAAAAAATATACCGATTTTTTCAAAACGACCCTCACGCTCGGCTTTTGTCCAGTTTATTTTCACCCCTGGGGCATATAAAAGTTCCATAATTCATTCAGATTTCCAAATATGGGCATGCAGTTGGTGTGTACAGATGCAGTAAAGGTGTTTAAAGTTTAAACAAGATGAAATAAGTATTTTTTACAGACATTTATTTTTTACATTTTTTTATCTACGGAATAGCGCCATGAAATGTAAATGATTTCAGCCAAGTAAAAATTGGGTCGGTTAAAAACAAAGTGTCATAAAATTCAAAATAGTATCATTTAAGTTATATTTTAAACTATTTTTTTTATAGAAACACTATATACAACAAAAATACCAAGAAATAGACAGATTTACCGTTTACTTTTTGAAATAAAAATAAAAATGCAACATGCATCATTCGTATTTTCAGCAGTAAATTACCCAATTTAGTCATAACGTTGTTTTAATTTTAAAAAATGAAGAATGTTCTTACAATTTTCAACATATTTGACAATAAACATAGCTATTATGCTATATTAAATCAAATTACGTTAGAAATAAAACGCGTCGCAAACAGTATGCGATGTCGGCAGGATTCGAACCTGCGCAGGAAGATCCCAAAAGAATTGAAGTCCATCGCCTTAACCACTCGACCACAACAACTTCACATCAGTGCATCTTTAAATTAGATATCCATAAGTAAACAGGTAAAAAGGCTCGTAGATCTTTGAAGAAATCGCGAAATCGTATTTTTCAGATGATAATTGGATCAAAGTCAATATTTATATTGAAAATAATGTATTCTAAATGAATTAGGTAAACACATATCAAAATTCGAAGTTTGAAAAAAATAAAATGCATCTCTCGGAAATAACCGATCATTTAAGATCGGCACTGATCGTAAAATAAATCGCGGGAAATCATAAGAGGTGCGCTACCTTAAATTATGATTTTATACCAGTAAAATGTTATCCATTTAAATGAAATTATATACCATTTTTATGAACTGAGTGAACTTTAAACTCTGAAAGCTATGACTGCTATAATAATATAAAGAATTATTTGATTTTAGATACTAAACATTTGTTGAGTTACTCCCCTTTGATATAAATTTACCATGCATATAAAGTAAGCAGACACCAATGTCTAACTTGTTTTGTCATTTTCACAGTTTTCATTTCCATGTACATCTAATATGGTAAGTATTTAACATGTTTATTCATTGTTCGTTTCATAACTACATGCTATGTTTATAGATTTTAATTGATAAAACATTTTCTCAAACATCATCACAAGGAAATTTGTCGGCAATGTCTTTGATGTTATTCATCACATATATTTACTAAAATCCGTTTAAAGTCTCTATAACGCTCAAAATCAACGAAAATTTCTTTAAGTATTTCGTAAAATAAAGTTAACACCTAAACAATCAGTGTTCCTTATAGCAATAGCCAAAATTTCACCGCTAGATGTGGTATGATTACATAGATTTTTGTAGATACAAAATGCTCGTTTTTATTTATTTGTGGCCACAATTAATTCCCGCGAATATATCTATTCATACGACACACGAACACCATTTTAGTGTTCATGTGTCGTATGAATAGATATGCAAAACAATAATAAAAACGAGCATTTTGTATCCACAAACATCTATTTTACCAGACCACATCTGACGTTGAAATTTCGGCAATTGCCATAAGGAACACTGATTTTTAATTGGTTAAGTTTATTTTACGAATAATTGTACGAAATTTTCGTTGATTTTGAATAGTAATGTTACTTTAAATACATGCAAAAGTAGTGTGCGTGAAAATTTGAAACCCTAACATGAAACCTACACTGTCTTTTGTATTTAATAAGAGGTGCTAATATTTGTTTTTTCTAAAACTTGAGTAGTACTCGGATAGGTACTAGTAAGCGGACATTGTTTTCACTCATTTTATTATTTTGTAAATTAACTTCTTTGAGTTTTTTTATAGTTTTTTCTGTTGATGAATTATTGTGTATGCCTAATATATGTTAATTTCTGCTTATTCTAAACTATTGTTTGGAATATATTAATAGGTTCGACAAAAGAACTTCATCAGCCAAGGGAATGCCACAGTCTTCGGGGAAGAAAACATGGCTACATCTGGAGAGAGCTTAAAGATCTACTATGACTAGAAAGTAAGAAAGTATGTATTGTTAATTGTAATTCTGTTGATCCATTATTACAGTCATTTATGAAAGAGGTTTGTGTATACTAAATAGTTAGATATAAATGTACTTACAATGAGAACACAGGCAAGTTATAATTATTATTAAATCAAAGATGATTTTTGTTTGCTTCAAAAAAATGAAGCAGAGGAGTGTACTGAAGACATATATGACAACCATGTGGTGATCCTGGTCTGGTATGACAATGATAAGGATTTTCATAAATATCATAGCTTGATTTCTCTCAAACATGATCATTGAGAGTAGAACATTAATGTCATTTCAAATTCTCTATTTTTCTGCAAAGGATTTCATATGTATTTCTGTTTTTTTTCAGGCCCAGATGGTCCTATGATGACTCAACAATGGATGACAAGGAAAACACAAGAACACCTTTTTAAGACGAGGTCCACTTTTGAGAACTTTGACTGGAAATCATAGTGCTTCATTTGTGGTGAAAAGTGCAGCCGTCATAGAGACAATACATCAAGAGGTTTTAGCAGAAGTTGGTCCCTAGGGCCAAACAAAAAAAATTGTGTGTTTCGGGAAACGGCTGAAATTTTTTTAGGTAGGGTAGGTATTTTTTTCTGGTCTTTACGATGGCTCACATGCTTTTGCAATGGGAATATCCGGAAAAAAACATCGTACCGAAGTATGAGCGTCCTAGAAATTGGACCATATTCCGTTTATTGTTGAATTCTCAAATGCGCATAATTAAATTTGTAATCCAAAACACTCTTCCCTATTTAATTTTTACTCGACGTTATCACATTCTTCAAACAAACTGTAAATGTACAGTGTGTTTTAATCTTTTCTCTGGAGAAAAGCGCGCGCAAATTATTCCCTACATGAACAACGTCACGTCAAACGCATGGAAAGCGTGCGTGCATTAAATTTCCATTTAATGTTCCGTGGTAAATTTTAACAGAATGATATAGCGAATGATTTGGAATTTGACATTTCCTCAAAATTAATTGCAAATCAAACACACTTTATATTTATCGTTACGGACGTTTACATAAGTCACTATTGAAACAGTTATTGTACTGTATACTGGTGCAAACAGAAAATCTAGACGAAACTGGATTAAGTGTTGGGTGTTGTCAAAACGAATCCCGGAATAAACCCCCTTTGGAAGAAACACCCTTCCCTAAAAACAGCATAGCGGAAGAAACCCCCTTTCACATTTTGCATAAACGAAAGAAACACCCTTCCATAGCGGAACAAACTCCCTTCCAGTTTTCAGACAGGCGGAATAAAACCCCTTCATAACTGTTATTCAAACTGTTCGAAAAACATTGACACGACAATTCGATTACAATTTTCTTGCTTTGATATGCGGTAATAAACATTATGTATATTACTACTCACATTAGTAGCACGCCATTGTATAATTTATATTATATAACTTAGAGACAAATATAAACTGTAGCAGTGACTATCTTGTATCAAGCTGTATGTACCAATATGGTCGTCGTCAACCTGTTTCATGTTTTAGTTGATAGTATACCGCCACTTTTATCTACTGAAAACATTTCGAAAAAAACAAATTAATAAAAATTATGTGGTTGTGTAACAACAAAAACACAATAACACATTAAAATCATTTATAATTCAATTACGTTGACCATATCTTTAAGACTCGTCACTAGATCAGATGTAAAAAATTGCTTGCTCAAAATTCTTGAAAAATCATGTGTTACATAATTCATGTGCGTACCCAGTGAACAGTTTTTATGAGTATATCAGCGGTGTTTGGAAACGATTTTTGTACGTTAAAAAGATGGCTGTTGCGGGAGGTGGGTAGCAGCTGTTATAACATGGGTATAGTTAAACCTTGTGACACTCTAGAAGTCTGATGTTTTGCACAATCATTATGAGACTTGCATAGAACCTTTTTTTCAAATGATATATCAGCATAGTTTGAAAATGGCCCTTTTCCTTTTAAAAACATGGCCGCCGTTGGGTAGGGCAGTTTTATTATGTGGCTATAGTGAAACAAGGAGGTGAGGCAGTTGTTCGAGGCTATAGTGATATATTGTGGACGCGCTAGAAGACAATCATCATTAATTGCAATCAGAACATCTTTTATGGACATTTTTTACCTTTGAACTCAAAGTGTGACATTGACCTTGGAGATATCGACGTAAGTCTATCGCATGACACACCGTCCAATGATTGTGAATAAATGTACCGAGTAATTTTAAAATCTCACAATGAATGACATAGTTATGGCCCGGACTAGATCATGTATGGCCATTTTTTACCTTTAAACTAAAAAAGTGACATTGACGTTGCAGATATCGACGTAATTCTTTCGCATGACACACCGTCCAATGATGGTGAACAATTGTGCCAAATTATTTTAAAGTCTCACAATAAATAACAATGTAATGGCCCGGACAAATCATTTACGGGCACTCCAAGTGTGACCTTGACCTTGGATATCGACGTACTTCTTTCGCTTGACACACTGACCCTTGATGGTGAACATATGTACCAAGTCATTTTAAAATCTAACGATAAATGACATAATTTGGGTCCGGACAAACTTTCGGTTTAATACGCACTAAGTTACCCCGTGACCTAGTTTTTGACCAGGCATGACCCATATTTAAACTTGATCTAGGCATCATCTAGATACAACTTCTGACCAAGTTTGGTGAAGATCGGATGAAATTTTCGGGACAGACTGACCGACCGACAGACAGACCGACAAAGTGACTCCTGTATAGCCACCCTTACCAATGGTAATGGGGGTATAATAAGAATGTCATTTAACAGCATTCATGTACTGGCGGATATACTCTTCCATCTGGGATATGTGTCAAAAATCCTAATTTACGCAATACAACTCCCCATGAAATCCTTTTCAAAATTGATGCGTAAACAATCAACGTTCAGAATGTCTCCTCCACGAGCTTTCTCATGCGAAACTATTAGATCAATTTAAAACGAACTTGATACTAAAAATAATGTGTTTCATAATTCTGCCATTCTGTCCACCTTTTTTCGAATCAGGACTTAACGTTTATAAATAAAACTTGAATTAAACGTTACAAAGATAATAAAGAAATGAAAACTGATATAAAAATCATACATACCGGTACTCGCAATAATAACTGGATGTATATTTTGAGTTACTGCTATTCGACTATCATATGCATGATCTTCAACTCATTCAATAAATTACAGTAATTGTAAAATAACTTTCGAAACTCTTAATGATGTGCAATGATTTAATGTTGTTGTTTTTTTATATATCATGATAAAATAGCAAAATTCAACAAACCTCAACTTACTTAGAGAGATTTTGAAGACAATCCTCGCTAAATTATGCAAGCCGATTCTGATTTAATAAAAGCATACTGTGTGCTATTATTAGCATTAAGCTCATGCAAATGTAATTCAATATGTTCCTGAGCGTGTGTATTTCGAAGTGTATGAGGTTCTTTCGCGCATTATGGTGCATAATGTGAGGACCAAGAGCACTTCTACCTCATTAACTTAATAAAGTCACGAAAGTTGGGAAGGATTTTTAATGATAACTGCAAATTCCAGCTGTGTCTAATTGGTACTGAAATATAGTTAAATTGGGTTGTGGTATTGTGTTGTGGTTACGATATTTGAAGAGGTGAAATGGCTAAGCACCAAGCTATATGTAAATTGAACATCATTGATTTTAATAATTAACGTATTACCTTTCACATTCTCTTTAGTTATTGCATACAATGCTTACAGCTGTGTATTTGCCGTGAGCTCATTGTTCAGTTGAAATTATATGTGTCGCCCGATGTTAAATAAGACAGGCTTTAAAACATGTGTTCAAAAATGCCTGATTGACGCAATAAAAATCACAATAAAATTAGGTTGATGCGTAAACAACAAGGTCTCCATAATGCGGACTTACACCCATTTGTTAAATACATTGACAAATGAGCACTTTCTCGTGTAAATTATTGGACTACCGGTTAACGAATTTACCAGTCTGTTTTAAAGCAAGCATAAACAATACTTTTTTAAACAAATAAAACGTTAAATGTGAATGAATAAAACATGTACAGAAGTTCCAAATATAATAAGAAATAAATGTTGAAATAAAAATCGTACATACGGTACTCACAAATAATGACTCGGAGGCATTTCTTTTTTAATTTGTACGACCAATCATATCCGGTATCTTCAACCCATTCTCAAACTTGTTTTTAAAAGACAATTCGATCTAAAATATGTTCATATATGTGTTTGTTAATGTTTGTTTAATGGATAACACGATTTAACAAACAAAAAAATCAACATAACGCAACTTACTTGGAGTACTTTTGTATGCATTCCTTGCTCGCTAATGAAAGGAGATTAAATGGCATGCACACACACAAAGTGCATACATCGACCGGTATTTGAACAGTTGTGACGTGTCACCAATGTTAAATTTCACTAATCCAAAAACACGGTCTAAAATCAATCGAACATCGATTAGCAATTACACACACGTATTAAATATCAATAAGACAGTCGCACAGTTTTTGTCTCTCTCAGCCATAACGTTATCTTATAACGATGGATTTTGACAAAGCTTTGTATCTTAAGACGACGTGTCCACGTAGCATCCAGCACTTTCACACAATGTTTAAGGTTACATGAAGTGGTCAAAAGTCGCATGTGGTAATGAAACAGGATTAAAATAACTTCCACTGCCATATATTTCCCATATATTTATGGATTTTGTTATAAGTTACCAAAATTACAACCAAAAGGAGACAGCATTTTTTGTGTAAAAAACAACCTCCTTACCTACAAAGTTAAGACAACACTTTGAGGTTAAAAGCAAAGAAAAATTTGTCATTAAGAGCCTGAAAATGTTAGACTCAGACATATCTCAGGGCCGAATACAGAGAGGACCCAGTTGGAGGGGGGGGGGGGGCACAAGATTTGTTGCGCATATCTAGGGGGGTCCGGGGGCATGCACCCCGGAAAATTATTGGTTCCTAGATCGTCTGTGGAGCATTTTTGGGCTATTTCCTGAGCAAAATAAAGACTATTTTTATACTTTATAATGGTGCTTTCAACATAAAGAAGTGAAAGAAAATGCTGTGTATAAATAATGTTTTTTTTATTTCCAATTGTGATTGGCATTCAATTGTTCAACAAGTAACAAATACAAACAAACAAAAAAATCACAATTTTCAAACTGTCATCAGAAAAATGTACAAGCTTTCACTCTCTTTAACTTAACACAAGTAATTGTCTTCATTGCTTAAATCAGACTCCAAAATACAAGGCAGTTTCATTTTTCTTGGATTCTGTCTTGCAAATTGCTTTACAATGTCACTAACATTCACATCAATGTCCCTGTGCACTGACATCAGACACAGACCAGTGAGTCTTTCTTCCCCCATTGTTGAACGACAGCTTGTTTTTACATTCCCTAACGTTGAAATGCTCCTTTCGCATTCATAGCTTGTCACTGGAAATGTTGCTGCAATGTTTAATATTGTATAAATGTTTGGGAAAATCTGTCTATTGCATGCTTTTAATGCAGCACTTAATGTTGAAGGGGGGTTGGGATCATTTACCCACTTACACCTCCAGCATGTCTGCCTGAAGTGTTCCTGGTGAAGGGAGGTCATCTAAGTAGTACTCCAGACTGGTGTTGTCCAGGTCCTGTTTAACTGATGGAATAAGGAGGAGTGCAGAAGAAGCCCTCTCATGAAGCGTTGTAAAACGCTCACTAAACTGCTGCAGCAGGTGGTCCAGGAATGGAATGGTTCAAACCCTCTTGTAGTATGTTTCTGGAGTGTCTGCTGGGATGTTGTTTCGTTGTGTCTGTCTGCCACATCGCCTTGGGATTGAAGGGTCCACTCCGACAGCTTTGGCTACAGCCACAGCCTCCTCATACAGACAGCCATGGAAGTTGTCAACAGAGTCACGCTTGTTTTGCAGGGTGTCCTTCACATGGCGGACATTCTTCAAAGCCTCTTCCGAATCAAGTTCTCTGCCTATAAATACAAACAGAATGTGTACTAGAATAAATATTTGGACAACGATAAATAATACTATGAGAAAGTAATAAATGTCTTAAATTGTGAAAGTAGAATTTGCTTCAATAACATTTTTAATGTATACAAATCATAGAGAGAATATTATAATTAAGGAAGTTGTTCTACATCTGTTTTGAATTGTACCTTAAGTTTAGATATCCTAATTGTATAAGAGTTTTGTGCAAGCTACTAGCCATACGAATTCAATAAAACATATATTTCGGAGATCAAGCTAGTTGAAAGGGTTGATGATAAGAAAACTATAAAGTGAACAAAAATTTACCCTGAAGAACAATGCTGAGAGACTTGATGTACGCCAAGCAACGCAGAGCAATCACCAGGGCAATAATAAATGGGAATGATGTGATGGCGCTCAGAATTCCATTTGCATCAGTCAGTGAGTCCGGGCGACTTTCATTCTCCAGAATATTTTCAATGGCATCAATCGTTGCTGGGAGGAAGTCTAGGAAGACCTCGAAGGCATCATGGTGTTGTACCCAGCGGGTCCTACACAATTCCTTTAGTTTTCTTCTTTGAGGCTGGTCTGGCATCTGCTCAAGAGCTGCCACAAGTCTGTCTCTTCGCTGAGTTGTTGAAGAACCAGCAACACTGTAATTATGATGAATCTAATTTGCAAAGTGTAATCATTAAATAATGTATACATAAATTTAATATTGAATAAGACATTATGCATTTAAAGGAAAAAAATGTACATACTTTGTTGTAGTAGTATTGTTATGTACTAGTACACTATTATTTAATATGCCAAAACATTTCAAGCGTTTTAAATTACCTTATCTGCAATACCCATCATGTTACGGACTTCCTTTACATCACAGGCAGCAACAATGCAGCGATTCAGAAGATGTGAAGCACACCAGAATGGAAGGGCTTTTGAATACTGCTGGAGAATTCTAGAGCCAACACCTTTAACTTTGCCCATCATGTTGCCTGTTTAAAGGAAAAACAGTAATTAACATGAGCTGTGTTTGTCGGAAACACAATGCCCCCTACTGCGTCGCTTTGATTTTTTTTCGTGACCTTTGACCTTGAAGGATGACCTTGACCTTTCACCACTCAAAATGTGCAGCTCCATCAGATACACATGCATGCCAAATATGAAGTTGCTATCTTCAATAATGCAAAAGTTATGACCAATCTTTAAGTTTTCGGACGGACGGACAGACAGACGGACTGACGGACAGTTCAACTGCTATATGCCACCCTACGGGGGGCATAAAAACTTGTTACAGTTTTTCACTCAATAGTAAAATACCAAAATTAAACCACTCTACATTTGATCATAAAAGTATTATGCGCAGGATAGGTTTGCATGATACTTAGGACTTGTTCCAGACTGAATCCAGTTTAAAAAGAAGCAATTAACTGGCCATAATTTAGTCAAAGATAGTTACTATTCATTGTTTAAATTAAATAAAATATACCGTACAAACACGTTACTTTTGATTATTAAAATGTCTTTGTACTTCTTTTGTTTATTAAAATGTCTTAATTACTATTAACTATTTCTTGTTGCATTGTGTACCTGCTCCGTCATAACATTGGCTCCTCATCTTGGTCGGGTCAAGCCGCAAACTGGTGATGATGTTCAAAATTGTATCTGAAAAAGCCTCCCCTCTTGTGTCCCCACTAACTTCTTGCAAGGAGAGGAATCGTTCTTGTACATCATCTGTACATATAGAACATACAATCAACCACAATGCACGTCTTAAATACGAATGAACATTGGCAGTTATATGAGAACAAAAGTTCAATTTAGTGCACTGCTTGATAAATGTTTTACGTATTAGTAATTAAGTATACAGTTTAGATGGATAGATATGCGGCATAAACTTACCATCATAATTCGAAGAGCGAACACAGATTGCCAGTTGTTCTTTGTTTGACACATCTTAAACTTCATCAGCAGAGACAGTAAACCATCCGCCAGCTTTGTTGAGGTCATTAACAATCTGGTCTTGAATCTGACTCCCAATCAAACTTATGAGTTCGTTTTGTATCGTCTTGGACCTATATGTAGCATTTTTTGGAGCAGTTTTGAAGTGTTCTTTCAAAATTTCATCTCCACTTTCAACACGGAAGTTCAAAAGTGTTTGGAAGTTCCCAGTGTTGGTTCCTTCCCCAAAGTATTTGGAGTCATCCCTATCTCCTCGCATTGCTAGATTTTGTCGACCACACAACAACACTGTCTTTGCCACATTTTCAATTACTTTTGCATTATTTGCAACACGCTCGGCTAGTGCACGGTTAATTTCTAGGTGCACGTTTGATCGGCTGTTCATTTTGTTAAAAAATTCTTCACTTAGAACTTTGCACTGCAGATGCTTATTATGTCCTTTGCCACCATTTTTTTGAAGTCTGAAGGGGTGGAGCAAAACCATTGAAATGTCCATTAAATTTAGATTTTGCATATTTCCAGTCCCTGAAAAGGCTGTTGGTTAGAGCACCTCGAGTTCCATCTGAGAAGGCCACACAATATCTACAGAATGCCCCATCTGTCTTTGCACTGTACACAAGACCAGGATACAAAGTGAGCCAATTTTGAACAAAACTTCTGTTATTTGAACTAAATTTTGTGGCTGGAAATGTTGCTGGCATTGGCCAAACTGTAGTTAAAAGCGCAAACCTTTGATCATCAGTAAGTGATTGAAGTTCTGCGAACTCACTTATAAATATCTGTGGCTCCAATTGGTAGGGGGCTGGCAGCTTTAACCTCACTTGAGCTGGTTGGTTGGCTCTTACAGTCACGTTTATGATGTGTTCTGAAACAAACAAAAAAAGAGTTTTTAGAAATGCAAAATTCAGTTAAATTTACTTTGCAAATATATTAATTTTTAAAATATTTAATTATACTGTTGGTCCGATTATTATTTCAATAACCATTGTTTATATTAAGCGTGATAAAATATGTATGTTATTAATTGAAAATTCAAATGCTGAAAAAAGTGCATAGAATATTCCATAAAGTTCAATTACTGTCATTAAATTAATTTCTACAATGCTTATATAGAGCAGAACATGCATATTTAATTGAATTGTCTTATTTATCATAATATCAGTATAAAGAAAGTTGTTAATAAATTTAAACTCAATCTTTTTGTTCTTTCATTGCAATATTTTTGAGTTAAACATTTAACAAACTGAATAAACTTAACGCAATTAACGGATTATAATACCATTTTTTAAAATAATTTCTCACCTTAGGCTCAATAACTTTGGCTCCGAGTCTGTCTCTGTGTTTTTTGTTTTTTTTGGATGGACCAAAAAATCGATCCAGCGTTGTTGCCTTTCGCTTCATTGTGATGATGACAATGATGTGAAACGCTGTATTATATACCACAAGAAACGTCTCCATATATAACGTACCCATGGTTATGACAATACACTGTTAATTGGTATTAGTGCTGCAAACAGGCACACATAAGTCGCTTATTTAGGGGAGTAACTGGCCACTGATCATAAACAAAGAGTTTTATATACAGAAATGTTCGTCTGGGTCTGTAGATTATGGTATGAGATTTCATTTGTTCGAAAAGTGCAGGAGGGCTTCAAAATCCAAAATTGCGTCCAAGATGGCCGCCCAAAGTGTCCTACTCACTGTATACATTACAACTTTTATTTTATGTGAGGAATATTGCTATCCTCCTTCTAAATCAACATTAAATGAAAAGGGTGTGTATCTTAAATGCTTTATTTACCTATTACCATGTAATGGAATGCATTTTTGTGCATATTTTACTGACAATCAGCAAAAAATGCTCCAATTTTGGGGGCATAGTCTAATATCTTTATGTATAACTATCAAGTATTTGATTAAAATGTACTTAAAATCAGGTAAAATTAATAAGTGTATTAATATCCTTTTAAACAAATGAAAAAGAAAACTTTATGGTCAAGAATACGATCCAGATATCATTAAATAATATTTTAATTGATGAAGTGATTCGTAACTGTACTTTCATTTGATACATTGTGTTAATTCATAGCTTAGAACTTAAGGTAGCGCACCTCTAATGGGCACATATCCAAATATAATTTAATTAATTATTTTCTTAATCAGCATCATTTCACTTAACTACATGCATATTTGTAGGTAGGCTTTCCATGCTTTTTAAAAAAAATATACCGATTTTTTCAAAACGACCCTCACGCTCGGCTTTTGTCCAGTTTATTTTCACCCCTGGGGCATATAAAAGTTCCATAATTCATTCAGATTTCCAAATATGGGCATGCAGTTGGTGTGTACAGATGCAGTAAAGGTGTTTAAAGTTTAAACAAGATGAAATAAGTATTTTTTACAGACATTTATTTTTTACATTTTTTTATCTACGGAATAGCGCCATGAAATGTAAATGATTTCAGCCAAGTAAAAATTGGGTCGGTTAAAAACAAAGTGTCATACAATTCAAAATAGTATCATTTAAGTTATATTTTAAACTATTTTTTTTATAGAAACACTATATACAACAAAAATACCAAGAAATAGACAGATTTACCGTTTACTTTTTGAAATAAAAATAAAAATGCAACATGCATCATTCGTATTTTCAGCAGGAAATTACACAATTTAGTCATAACGTTGTTTTAATTTTAAAAAATGAAGAATGTTCTTACAATTTTCAACATATTTGACAATAAACATAGCTATTATGCTATATTAAATCAAATTACGTTAGAAATAAAACGCGTCGCAAACAGTATGCGATGTCGGCAGGATTCGAACCTGCGCAGGAAGATCCCAAAAGAATTGAAGTCCATCGCCTTAACCACTCGACCACAACAACTTCACATCAGTGCATCTTTAAATTAGATATCCATAAGTAAACAGGTAAAAAGGCTCGTAGATCTTTGAAGAAATCGCGAAATCGTATTTTTCAGATGATAATTGGATCAAAGTCAATATTTATATTGAAAATAATGTATTCTAAATGAATTAGGTAAACACATATCAAAATTCGAAGTTTGAAAAAAATAAAATGCATCTCTCGGAAATAACCGATCATTTAAGATCGGCACTGATCGTAAAATAAATCGCGGGAAATCATAAGAGGTGCGCTACCTTAAATTATGATTTTATACCAGTAAAATGTTATCCATTTAAATGAAATTATATACCATTTTTATGAACTGAGTGAACTTTAAACTCTGAAAGCTATGACTGCTATAATAATATAAAGAATTATTTGATTTTAGATACTAAACATTTGTTGAGTTACTCCCCTTTGATATAAATTTACCATGCATATAAAGTTAGCAGACACCAATGTCTAACTTGTTTTGTCATTTTCACAGTTTTCATTTCCATGTACATCTAATATGGTAAGTATTTAACATGTTTATTCATTGTTCGTTTCATAACTACATGCTATGTTTATAGATTTTAATTGATAAAACATTTTCTCAAACATCATCACAAGGAAATTTGTCTGCAATGTCATTGATGTTATTCATCACATATATTTACTAAAATCCGTTTAAATACATGCAAAAGTAGTGTGCGTGAAAATTTGAAACCCTAACATGAAACCTACACTGTCTTTTGTATTTAATAAGAGGTGCTAATATTTGTTTTTTCTAAAACTTGAGTAGTACTCGGATAGGTACTAGTAAGCGGACATTGTTTTCACTCATTTTATTATTTTGTAAATTAACTTCTTTGAGGTTTTTTTATAGTTTTTTCTGTTGATGAATTATTGTGTATGCCTAATATATGTTAATTTCTGCTTATTCTAAACTATTGTTTGGAATATATTAATAGGTTCGACAAAAGAACTTCATCAGCCAAGGGAATGCCACAGTCTTCGGGGAAGAAAACATGGCTACATCTGGAGAGAGCTTAAAGATCTACTATGACTAGAAAGTAAGAAAGTATGTATTGTTAATTGTAATTCTGTTGATCCATTATTACAGTCATTTATGAAAGAGCTTTGTGTATACTAAATAGTTAGATATAAATGTACTTACAATGAGAACACAGGCAAGTTATAATTATTATTAAATCAAAGATGATTTTTGTTTGCTTCAAAAAAATGAAGCAAAGGAGTGTACTGAAGACATATATGACAACCATGTGGTGATCCTGGTCTGGTATGACAATGATAAGGATTTTCATAAATATCATAGCTTGATTTCTCTCAAACATGATCATTGAGAGTAGAACATTAATGTCATTTCAAATTCTCTATTTTTCTGCAAAGGATTTCATATGTATTTCTGTTTTTTTTCAGGCCCAGATGGTCCTATGATGACTCAACAACGGATGACAAGGAAAACACAAGAACACCTTTTTAAGACGAGGTCCACTTTTGAGAACTTTGACTGGAAATCATAGTGCTTCATTTGTGGTGAAAAGTGCAGCCGTCATAGAGACAATACATCAAGAGGTTTTAGCAGAAGTTGGTCCCTAGGGCCAAACAAAAAAAATTGTGTGTTTCGGGAAACGGCTGAAATTTTTTTTAGGTAGGGTAGGTATTTTTTTCTGGTCTTTACGATGGCTCACATGCTTTTGCAATGGGAATATCCGGAAAAAAACATCGTACCGAAGTATGAGCGTCCTAGAAATTGGACCATATTCCGTTTATTGTTGAATTCTCAAATGCGCATAATTAAATTTGTAATCCAAAACACTCTTCCCTATTTAATTTTTACTCGACGTTATCACATTCTTCAAACAAACTGTAAATGTACAGTGTGTTTTAATCTTTTCTCTGGAGAAAAGCGCGCGCAAATTATTCCCTACATGAACAACGTCACGTCAAACGCATGGAAAGCGTGCGTGCATTAAATTTCCGTTTAATGTTCCGTGGTAAATTTTAACAGAATGATATAGCGAATGATTTGGAATTTGACATTTCCTCAAAATTAATTGCAAATCAAACACACTTTATATTTATCGTTACGGACGTTTACATAAGTCACTATTGAAACAGTTATTGTACTGTATACTGGTGCAACAGAAAATCTAGACGAAACTGGATTAAGTGTTGGGTGTTGTCAAAACGAATCCCGGAATAAACCCCCTTTGGAAGAAACACCCTTCCCTAAAAACAGCATAGCGGAAGAAACCCCCTTTCACATTTTGCATAAACGAAAGAAACACCCTTCCATAGCGGAACAAACTCCCTTCCAGTTTTCAGACAGGCGGAATAAAACCCCTTCATAACTGTTATTCAAACTGTTCGAAAAACATTGACACGTAATTCGATTCACAATTTTCCTGTTTGAAGCAATAATAAACATTTTGTATATTATATGCTCACATTAGTATCACTACATATATATATATTTATATATATTAGAGACAAAATATAAACTGTGCAGTGACAATCTTGTATCAAGCTCGTATGTACCAATAGGGGTCGTCGTCAACCGGGTTTCATGTTTTAGTTGTATACGTATACCAGGCCACTTTTATCTACTGAAAAGCATTTAGAAAAAAACAAAATTATAAAAAAATAGTGGTTGATGTATAACAACAAAAACACAAATAACACTATTAAAAAGTCTTATAAGCGGTACGTTGACCATATCTTGTGTCAATATCATAGATCTATATGTGGGCTTTTAATTGCTAATTATATATATAAAAAAACACCACAGATTGACATAATTATACACCGAAGTTTGACAGGGAGTTCTGTAGGAGTCACGCTGTTGGGCGGTCGGTCGATTGGTTGGTCGGATGATTGGTTTGTTTGTTTTTCCGAATCAAATATTTAAAGTTTGTTGAGCGACCTCATTTGTCAAGCTATTGAATCGAAACTTGGAATATGTAAACCCCTTAAAAGTGAAGATGTGCAAGACACTTTTTCATGAGCAGTGATCCACACGTTCTTGAGTTATTTAGCCTTGATAGTAAACCTATTATGGCAAACGTATACAATTTTCTCCGTTTGTGAAGTGATCTTTTTTCCATATTTCTCAAGCGATAGAATTGAAACTTGAAATATGGCAAAAACATGAAGTGTATGATGTTCAAGACACAATTTTGTTTGCTGTTTCAAAATGGTAAGAGGGTATGTTAAGTCATGTTTGTGACAAAGCTGTAGTTTATGTACGTAAAATGCATCACGTATAACGATCATGAAGTTTAAACTTAATTAGTTTTAACCCAATTCCAAATCATGGAACAATTGTTAAGAGTTTAATGGGCAGATATATTGACTTTAATTTAATTAATGAAATAATGCATATTGCCACTTTTAACCTGAACGTGTTTTTAAATAAACCTTGAAAAATTCTACTTGCAAATTATCTGATAACCTGTGTACTTATTATATTATGCTTGCAAAAACTGTGCATATTTGTTTTAAATGAGACACTCAATACATATATATCAGCACATGTAATTTAATCATGAATAAGGCACAATTCTAATATTGGGAGATTAATCTCGAAGTATAACCATGCTTGACATTGATGTCAATAGAAGCTACAAAGTGATTCATTTCTGCAAGATTCTACACATCCATGTTCTCAACAAGATATTGTTCCCAAACAGTCGATACTTAGAGATAATTCTTACTCACTTTAAGATCAAAACCGTCGGTGGATACCGTAATCCTGACAAGTAAACAAAGATGAGAAGCTATTTATCATACGTGATATGGAGAGTCCTCAGTTAATCTGCACTAATCGGAGCAAATTATCAGCTACATTTGTTCGAGTGGACAGAAACCAACGCGTTTATCTTGTTATCTAAAAGTGCTCAGTTTAAAAAAAATTATAGGGCGGTTAACTGCATTGCTTGTAAAACTTGGTTGACAAATTAAATTGTTGCAAAATTTAGCCCAGATCTCCGACTTCAATCTGAAAAAGCCATATATACATGAACATAATAATCTGCAATTCTGTCGTGTGTATTTCTTTCCCCATAGTAATACTGTATTCAAATAGTAAAGCTTAATGCGAGTGAACTCGTTTATATTCGAGGTTGAAGAAAGCTTACTTATAGCCCTCTACTGCTTGATAATCCAAGCTAAAATAAGTCGTAGTTTGCTGATTCAAGCCGAAATAGGTCACAGTTTGCAACTTCGATGATACGCGTGTCACAGTACAGCATGCTTAAATATATGTAGTACGTTTGAAAAAAGAGTCTTGCTAAACTATAATTAGAACTTATAAAACAATGTGTCTTTTATTTCATTGAAACGAATTTTGTTTGAAGAAAAAAAATGTGTCTGTTCAAAAGCGCTTCGTGCGATATATATGTTTACTTATTTTTGCGTGTGTACTTAATCGATTAACTCTTAAGGCTTCTAGCGCAATCGCTTGTATAATTCTATCTATGCAATTAATTATAGCAAATTGTTCGTTATTGTACCGATTACAATGCTTTTTTTTCAGTAACGTGTTCATCTAAATATTTTTTTTCCAAGTGTGTTTGGAATTGGATTAAAGGTAGATCCAAAAGTGTGCATCTGCTCGTTGGCGCTGTTCGGCAAATGTTGCTGTAATTTCACCCGACTTATATTTTAAGTTGCGTCCAAATACATCCTTGCTTGAAATTAATTCCTGAGTCAGACAAAAAATGTGATTAAAGTCATAAAACTTATCCTTGGCGGTAAAACAATTTGGCCGCCTGTGAGAAGTTTGTTTGAAAAGCTCTCCAAAAACAAGGACATTATCATTAAGTGTGGGAAATCTTAACTCTGCACAAATGTAAAGACAATTATCCCCATCAAGTGATTTCTACTGACAACATGTTCTGATTTCTTCCCCAAGCTGTTTGTTTTCACTGCTGATGTGTGCACAATGATTTTATCTTATCTGAGTACACATTGCTCACGAAGACATTTTGTGACAATATTGTGTGCGTCGTCTGTTCGTTATCATGTACCATATTAACACTTCAGAGCACACATGGATTGCTCAATTTTCACGAAACTTTTTCAGCACATTTGTCGCAATGATATTTCGGACAACGTCACTAGGTCAGATGTAAAAAAGGGCTTGTCAAAACTCTAGAAGAATCATGTGTTACACACTCTTCATGAAGCGTACCCAGAACATGTGTTTTTATGATATATCAGCAGAGTGTTTGGAAACGATTTTTGTACGTTAAAAAGATGGCTGTCTGCGGGAGGGGGGTAGCAGCTGTTATAACATGGGTATAGTTAAACCTTGTGACACTCTAGAAGTCTGATGTTTTGCACAATCATTATAAGACTTGCATAGAACCTTTTTTTCAAATGATATATCAGCATAGTTTGAAAATGGCCCTTGTCCTTTTAAAAACATGGCCGCCGTTGGGTAGGGCAGTTTTATTATGTGGCTATAGTGAAACAAGGAGGTGAGGCAGTTGTTCGAGGCTATAGTGATATATTGTGGACGCGCTAGAAGACAATCATCATTAATTGCAATCAGAACATCTTTTATGGACATTTTTGACCTTTGAACTCAAAGTGTGACATTGACCTTGGAGATATCGACGTAAGTCTATCGCATGACACACCGTCCAATGATTGTGAATAAATGTACCGAGTAATTTTAAAATCTCACAATGAATGAAATAGTTATGGCCCGGACTAGATCATGTATGGCCATTTTTTACCTTTAAACTAAAAAAGTGACATTGACGTTGCAGATATCGACGTAATTCTTTCGCATGACACACCGTCCAATGATGGTGAACAATTGTGCCAAATTATTTTAAAGTCTCACAATAAATAACAATGTAATGGCCCGGACAAATCATTTACGGGCACTCCAAGTGTGACCTTGACCTTGGATATCGACGTACTTCTTTCGCTTGACACACTGACCCTTGATGGTGAACACATGTACCAAGTCATTTTAAAATCTAACGATAAATGACATAATTTGGGTCCGGACAAACTTTCGGTTTAATACGCACTAAGTTACCCCGTGACCTAGTTTTTGACCCGGCATGACCCATATTTAAACTTGATCTAGGCATCATCTAGATACAACTTCTGACCAAGTTTGGTGAAGATCGGATGAAATTTTCGGGACAGACAGACCGACCGACAGACAGACCGACAAAGTGACTCCTGTATAGCCAACCTTACCAATGGTAATGGGGGTATAATAAGAATGTCATTTAACAGCATTCATGTACTGGCGGATATACTCTTCCATCTGGGATATGTGTCAAAAATCCTAATTTACGAAATACAACTCCCCATGAAATCCTTTTCAAAATTGATGCGTAAACAATCAACGTTCAGAATGTCTCCTCCACGAGCTTTCTCATGCGAAACTATTAGATCAATTTAAAACGAACTTGATACTAAAAATAATGTGTTTCATAATTCTGCCATTCTGTCCACCTTTTTTCGAATCAGGACTAAACGTTTATAAATAAAACTTGAATTAAACGTTACAAAGATAATAAAGAAATGAAAACTGATATAAAAATCATACATACCGGTACTCGCAATAATAACTGGATGTATATTTTGAGTTACTGCTATTCGACTATCATATGCATGATCTTCAACTCATTCAATAAATTACAGTAATTGTAAAATAACTTTCGAAACTCTTAATGATGTGCAATGATTTAATGTTGTTGTTTTTTTATATATCATGATAAAATAGCAAAATTCAACAAACCTCAACTTACTTAGAGAGATTTTGAAGACAATCCTCGCTCAATTATGCAAGCCGATTCTGATTTAATAAAAGCATACTGTGTGCTATTATTAGCATTAAGCTCATGCAAATGTAATTCAATATGTTCCTGAGCGTGTGTATTTCGAAGTGTATGAGGTTCTTTCGCGCATTATGGTGCATAATGTGAGGACCAAGAGCACTTCTACCTCATTAACTTAATAAAGTCACGAAAGTTGGGAAGGATTTTTAATGATAACTGCAAATTCCAGCTGTGTCTAATTGGTACTGAAATATAGTTAAATTGGGTTGTGGTATTGTGTTGTGGTTACGATATTTGAAGAGGTGAAATGGCTAAGCACCAAGCTATATGTAAATTGAACATCATTGATTTTAATAATTAACGTATTACCTTTCACATTCTCTTTAGTTATTGCATACAATGCTTACAGCTGTGTATTTGCCGTGAGCTCATTGTTCAGTTGAAATTATATGTGTCGCCCGATGTTAAATAAGACAGGCTTTAAAACATGTGTTCAAAAATGCCTGATTGACGCAATAAAAATCACAATAAAATTAGGTTGATGCGTAAACAACAAGGTCTCCATAATGCGGACTTACACCCATTTGTTAAATACATTGACAAATGAGCACTTTCTCGTGTAAATTATTGGACTACCGGTTAACGAATTTACCAGTCTGTTTTAAAGCAAGCATAAACAATACTTTTTTAAACAAATAAAACGTTAAATGTGAATGAATAAAACATGTACAGAAGTTCCAAATATAATAAGAAATAAATGTTGAAATAAAAATCGTACATACGGTACTCACAAATAATGACTCGGAGGCATTTCTTTTTTAATTTGTACGACCAATCATATCCGGTATCTTCAACCCATTCTCAAACTTGTTTTTAAAAGACAATTCGATCTAAAATATGTTCATATATGTGTTTGTTAATGTTTGTTTAATGGATAACACGATTTAACAAACAAAAAAATCAACATAACGCAACTTACTTGGAGTACTTTTGTATGCATTCCTTGCTCGCTAATGAAAGGAGATTAAATGGCATGCACACACACAAAGTGCATACATCGACCGGTATTTGAACAGTTGTGACGTGTCACCAATGTTAAATTTCACTAATCCAAAAACACGGTCTAAAATCAATCGAACATCGATTAGCAATTACACACACGTATTAAATATCAATAAGACAGTCGCACAGTTTTTGTCTCTCTCAGCCATAACGTTATCTTATAACGATGGATTTTGACAAAGCTTTGTATCTTAAGACGACGTGTCCACGTAGCATCCAGCACTTTCACACAATGTTTAAGGTTACATGAAGTGGTCAAAAGTCGCATGTGGTAATGAAACAGGATTAAAATAACTTCCACTGCCATATATTTCCCATATATTTATGGATTTTGTTATAAGTTACCAAAATTACAACCAAAAGGAGACAGCATTTTTTGTGTAAAAAACAACCTCCTTACCTACAAAGTTAAGACAACACTTTGAGGTTAAAAGCAAAGAAAAATTTGTCATAAAGAGCCTGAAAATGTTAGACTCAGACATATCTCAGGGCCGAATACAGAGAGGACCCAGTTGGAGGGGGGGGGGGCACAAGATTTGTTGCGCATATCTAGGGGGGTCCGGGGGCATGCACCCCGGAAAATTATTGGTTCCTAGATCGTCTGTGGTGCATTTTTGGGCTATTTCCTGAGCAAAATAAAGACTATTTTTATACTTTATAATGGTGCTTTCAACATAAAGAAAATGCTTTGTATAAATAATGTTATTTTTTTATTTCCAATTGTGATTGGCATTCAATTGTTCAACAAGTAACAAATACAAACAAACAAAAAAATCACAATTTTCAAACTGTCATCAGAAAAATGTACAAGCTTTCACTCTCTTTAACTTAACACAAGTAATTGTCTTCATTGCTTAAATCAGACTCCAAAATACAAGGCAGTTTCATTTTTCTTGGATTCTGTCTTGCAAATTGCTTTACAATGTCACTAACATTCACATCAATGTCCCTGTGCACTGACATCAGACACAGACCAGTGAGTCTTTCTTCCCCCATTGTTGAACGACAGCTTGTTTTTACATTCCCTAACGTTGAAATGCTCCTTTCGCATTCATAGCTTGTCACTGGAAATGTTGCTGCAATGTTTAATATTGTATAAATGTTTGGGAAAATCTGTCTATTGCATGCTTTTAATGCAGCACTTAATGTTGAAGGGGGGTTGGGATCATTTACCCACTTACACCTCCAGCATGTCTGCCTGAAGTGTTCCTGGTGAAGGGAGGTCATCTAAGTAGTACTCCAGACTGGTGTTGTCCAGGTCCTGTTTAACTGATGGAATAAGGAGGAGTGCAGAAGAAGCCCTCTCATGAAGCGTTGTAAAACGCTCACTAAACTGCTGCAGCAGGTGGTCCAGGAATGGAATGGTTCAAACCCTCTTGTAGTATGTTTCTGGAGTGTCTGCTGGGATGTTGTTTCGTTGTGTCTGTCTGCCACATCGCCTTGGGATTGAAGGGTCCACTCCGACAGCTTTGGCTACAGCCACAGCCTCCTCATACAGACAGCCATGGAAGTTGTCAACAGAGTCACGCTTGTTTTGCAGGGTGTCCTTCACATGGCGGACATTCTTCAAAGCCTCTTCCGAATCAAGTTCTCTGCCTATAAATACAAACAGAATGTGTACTAGAATAAATATTTGGACAACGATAAATAATACTATGAGAAAGTAATAAATGTCTTAAATTGTGAAAGTAGAATTTGCTTCAATAACATTTTTAATGTATACAAATCATAGAGAGAATATTATAATTAAGGAAGTTGTTCTACATCTGTTTTGAATTGTACCTTAAGTTTAGATATCCTAATTGTATAAGAGTTTTGTGCAAGCTACTAGCCATACGAATTCAATAAAACATATATTTCGGAGATCAAGCTAGTTGAAAGGGTTGATGATAAGAAAACTATAAAGTGAACAAAAATTTACCCTGAAGAACAATGCTGAGAGACTTGATGTACGCCAAGCAACGCAGAGCAATCACCAGGGCAATAATAAATGGGAATGATGTGATGGCGCTCAGAATTCCATTTGCATCAGTCAGTGAGTCCGGGCGACTTTCATTCTCCAGAATATTTTCAATGGCATCAATCGTTGCTGGGAGGAAGTCTAGGAAGACCTCGAAGGCATCATGGCGTTGTACCCAGCGGGTCCTACACAATTCCTTTAGTTTTCTTCTTTGAGGCTGGTCTGGCATCTGCTCAAGAGCTGCCACAAGTCTGTCTCTTCGCTGAGTTGTTGAAGAACCAGCAACACTGTAATTATGATGAATCTAATTTGCAAAGTGTAATCATTAAATAATGTATACATAAATTTAATATTGAATAAGACATTATGCATTTAAAGGAAAAAAATGTACATACTTTGTTGTAGTAGTATTGTTATGTACTAGTACACTATTATTTAATATGCCAAAACATTTCAAGCGTTTTAAATTACCTTATCTGCAATACCCATCATGTTACGGACTTCCTTTACATCACAGGCAGCAACAATGCAGCGATTCAGAAGATGTGAAGCACACCAGAATGGAAGGGCTTTTGAATACTGCTGGAGAATTCTAGAGCCAACACCTTTAACTTTGCCCATCATGTTGCCTGTTTAAAGGAAAAACAGTAATTAACATGAGCTGTGTTTGTCAGAAACACAATGCCCCCTACTGCGTCGCTTTGATTTTTTTTCGTGACCTTTGACCTTGAAGGATGACCTTGACCTTTCACCACTCAAAATGTGCAGCTCCATCAGATACACATGCATGCCAAATATGAAGTTGCTATCTTCAATAATGCAAAAGTTATGACCAATCTTTAAGTTTTCGGACGGACGGACAGACAGACGGACTGACGGACAGTTCAACTGCTATATGCCACCCTACGGGGGGCATAAAAACTTGTTACAGTTTTTCACTCAATAGTAAAATACCAAAATTAAACCACTCTACATTTGATCATAAAAGTATTATGCGCAGGATAGGTTTGCATGATACTTAGGACTTGTTCCAGACTGAATCCAGTTTAAAAAGAAGCAATTAACTGGCCATAATTTAGTCAAAGATAGTTACTATTCATTGTTTAAATTAAATAAAATATACCGTACAAACACGTTACTTTTGATTATTAAAATGTCTTTGTACTTCTTTTGTTTATTAAAATGTCTTAATTACTATTAACTATTTCTTGTTGCATTGTGTACCTGCTCCGTCATAACATTGGCTCCTCATCTTGGTCGGGTCAAGCCGCAAACTGGTGATGATGTTCAAAATTGTATCTGAAAAAGCCTCCCCTCTTGTGTCCCCACTAACTTCTTGCAAGGAGAGGAATCGTTCTTGTACATCATCTGTACATATAGAACATACAATCAACCACAATGCACGTCTTAAATACGAATGAACATTGGCAGTTATATGAGAACAAAAGTTCAATTTAGTGCACTGCTTGATAAATGTTTTAAGTATTAGTAATTAAGTATACAGTTTAGATGGATAGATTTGCGGCATAAACTTACCATCATAATTCGAAGAGCGAACACAGATTGCCAGTTGTTCTTTGTTTGACACATCTTAAACTTCATCAGCAGAGACAGTAAACCATCCGCCAGCTTTGTTGAGGTCATTAACAATCTGGTCTTGAATCTGACTCCCAATCAAACTTATGAGTTCGTTTTGTATCGTCTTGGACCTATATGTAGCATTTTTTGGAGCAGTTTTGAAGTGTTCTTTCAAAATTTCATCTCCACTTTCAACACGGATGTTCAAAAGTGTTTGGAAGTTCCCAGTGTTGGTTCCTTCCCCAAAGTATTTGGAGTCATCCCTATCTCCTCGCATTGCTAGATTTTGTCGACCACACAACAACACTGTCTTTGCCACATTTTCAATTACTTTTGCATTATTTGCAACACGCTCGGCTAGTGCACGGTTAATTTCTAGGTGCACGTTTGATCGGCTGTTCATTTTGTTAAAAAATTCTTCACTTAGAACTTTGCACTGCAGATGCTTATTATGTCCTTTGCCACCATTTTTTTGAAGTCTGAAGGGGTGGAGCAAAACCATTGAAATGTCCATTAAATTTAGATTTTGCATATTTCCAGTCCCTGAAAAGGCTGTTGGTTAGAGCACCTCGAGTTCCATCTGAGAAGGCCACACAATATCTACAGAATGCCCCATCTGTCTTTGCACTGTACACAAGACCAGGATACAAAGTGAGCCAATTTTGAACAAAACTTCTGTTATTTGAACTAAATTTTGTGGCTGGAAATGTTGCTGGCATTGGCCAAACTGTAGTTAAAAGCGCAAACCTTTGATCATCAGTAAGTGATTGAAGTTCTGCGAACTCACTTATAAATATCTGTGGCTCCAATTGGTAGGGGGCTGGCAGCTTTAACCTCACTTGAGCTGGTTGGTTGGCTCTTACAGTCACGTTTATGATGTGTTCTGAAACAAACAAAAAAAGAGTTTTTAGAAATGCAAAATTCAGTTAAATTTACTTTGCAAATATATTAATTTTTAAAATATTTAATTATACTGTTGGTCCGATTATTATTTCAATAACCATTGTTTATATTAAGCGTGATAAAATATGTATGTTATTAATTGAAAATTCAAATGCTGAAAAAAGTGCATAGAATATTCCATAAAGTTCAATTACTGTCATTAAATTAATTTCTACAATGCTTATATAGAGCAGAACATGCATATTTAATTGAATTGTCTTATTTATCATAATATCAGTATAAAGAAAGTTGTTAATAAATTTAAACTCAATCTTTTTGTTCTTTCATTGCAATATTTTTGAGTTAAACATTTAACAAACTGAATAAACTTAACGCAATTAACGGATTATAATACCATTTTTTAAAATAATTTCTCACCTTAGGCTCAATAACTTTGGCTCCGAGTCTGTCTCTGTGTTTTTTGTTTTTTTTGGATGAACCAAAAAATCGATCCAGCGTTGTTGCCTTTCGCTTCATTGTGATGATGACAATGATGTGAAACGCTGTATTATATACCACAAGAAACGTCTCCATATATAACGTACCCATGGTTATGACAATACACTGTTAATTGGTATTAGTGCTGCAAACAGGCACACATAAGTCGCTTATTTAGGGGAGTAACTGGCCACTGATCATAAACAAAGAGTTTTATATACAGAAATGTTCGTCTGGGTCTGTAGATTATGGTATGAGATTTCATTTGTTCGAAAAGTGCAGGAGGGCTTCAAAATCCAAAATTGCGTCCAAGATGGCCGCCCAAAGTGTCCTACTCACTGTATACATTACAACTTTTATTTTATGTGGGGAATATTGCTATCCTCCTTCTAAATCAACATTAAATGAAAAGGGTGTGTATCTTAAATGCTTTATTTACCTATTACCATGTAATGGAATGCATTTTTGTGCATATTTTACTGACAATCAGCAAAAAATGCTCCAATTTTGGGGGCATAGTCTAATATCTTTATGTATAACTATCAAGTATTTGATTAAAATGTACTTAAAATCAGGTAAAATTAATAAGTGTATTAATATCCTTTTAAACAAATGAAAAAGAAAACTTTATGGTCAAGAATACGATCCAGATATCATTAAATAATATTTTAATTGATGAAGTGATTCGTAACTGTACTTTCATTTGATACATTGTGTTAATTCATAGCTTAAAACTTAAGGTAGCGCACCTCTAATGGGCACATATCCAAATATAATTTAATTAATTATTTTCTTAATCAGCATCATTTCACTTAACTACATGCATATTTGTAGGTAGGCTTTCCATGCTTTTTAAAAAAATTATACCGATTTTTTCAAAACGACCCTCACGCTCGGCTTTTGTCCAGTTTATTTTCAACCCTGGGGCATATAAAAGTTCCATAATTCATTCAGATTTCCAAATATGGGCATGCAGTTGGTGTGTACAGATGCAGTAAAGGTGTTTAAAGTTTAAACAAGATGAAATAAGTATTTTTTACAGACATTTATTTTTTACATTTTTTTATCTACGGAATAGCGCCATGAAATGTAAATGATTTCAGCCAAGTAAAAATTGGGTCGGTTAAAAACAAAGTGTCATAAAATTCAAAATAGTATCATTTAAGTTATATTTTAAACTATTTTTTTTATAGAAACACTATATACAACAAAAATACCAAGAAATAGACAGATTTACCGTTTACTTTTTGAAATAAAAATAAAAATGCAACATGCATCATTCGTATTTTCAGCAGTAAATTACCCAATTTAGTCATAACGTTGTTTTAATTTTAAAAAATGAAGAATGTTCTTACAATTTTCAACATATTTGACAATAAACATAGCTATTATGCTATATTAAATCAAATTACGTTAGAAATAAAACGCGTCGCAAACAGTATGCGATGTCGGCAGGATTCGAACCTGCGCAGGAAGATCCCAAAAGAATTGAAGTCCATCGCCTTAACCACTCGACCACAACAACTTCACATCAGTGCATCTTTAAATTAGATATCCATAAGTAAACAGGTAAAAAGGCTCGTAGATCTTTGAAGAAATCGCGAAATCGTATTTTTCAGATGATAATTGGATCAAAGTCAATATTTATAGTGAAAATAATGTATTCTAAATGAATTAGGTAAACACATATCAAAATTCGAAGTTTGAAAAAAATAAAATGCATCTCTCGGAAATAACCGATCATTTAAGATCGGCACTGATCGTAAAATAAATCGCGGGAAATCATAAGAGGTGCGCTACCTTAAATTATGATTTTATACCAGTAAAATGTTATCCATTTAAATGAAATTATATACCATTTTTATGAACTGAGTGAACTTTAAACTCTGAAAGCTATGACTGCTATAATAATATAAAGAATTATTTGATTTTAGATACTAAACATTTGTTGAGTTACTCCCCTTTGATATAAATTTACCATGCATATAAAGTTAGCAGACACCAATGTCTAACTTGTTTTGTCATTTTCACAGTTTTCATTTCCATGTACATCTAATATGGTAAGTATTTAACATGTTTATTCATTGTCCGTTTCATAACTACATGCTATGTTTATAGATTTTAATTGATAAAAAATTTTCTCAAACATCATCACAAGGAAATTTGTCTGCAATGTCATTGATGTTATTCATCACATATATTTACTAAAATCCGTTTAAATACATGCAAAAGTAGTGTGCGTGAAAATTTGAAACCCTAACATGAAACCTACACTGTCTTTTGTATTTAATAAGAGGTGCTAATATTTGTTTTTTCTAAAACTTGAGTAGTACTCGGATTGGTACTAGTAAGCGGACATTGTTTTCACTCATTTTATTATTTTGTAAATTAACTTCTTTGAGTTTTTTTATAGTTTTTTCTGTTGATGAATTATTGTGTATGCCTAATATATGTTAATTTCTGCTTATTCTAAACTATTGTTTGGAATATATTAATAGGTTCGACAAAAGATCTTCATCAGCCAAGGGAATGCCACAGTCTTCGGGGAAGAAAACATGGCTACATCTGGAGAGAGCTTAAAGATCTACTATGACTAGAAAGTAATAAGTATGTATTGTTAATTGTAATTCTGTTGATCCATTATTACAGTCATTTATGAAAGAGGTTTGTGTATACTAAATAGTTAGATATAAATGTACTTACAATGAGAACACAGGCAAGTTATAATTATTATTAAATCAAAGATGATTTTTGTTTGCTTCAAAAAAATGAAGCAGAGGAGTGTACTGAAGACATATATGACAACCATGTGGTGATCCTGGTCTGGTATGACAATGATAAGGATTTTCATAAATACCATAGCTTGATTTCTCTCAAACATGATCATTGAGAGTAGAACATTAATGTCATTTCAAATTCTCTATTTTTCTGCAAAGGATTTCATATGTATTTCTGTTTTTTTTTCAGGCCCAGATGGTCCTATGATGACTCAACAATGGATGACAAGGAAAACACAAGAACACCTTTTTAAGACGAGGTCCACTTTTGAGAACTTTGACTGGAAATCATAGTGCTTCATTTGTGGTGAAAAGTGCAGCCGTCATAGAGACAATACATCAAGAGGTTTTAGCAGAAGTTGGTCCCTAGGGCCAAACAAAAAAAATTGTGTGTTTCGGGAAACGGCTGAAATTTTTTTTAGGTAGGGTAGGTATTTTTTTCTGGTCTTTACGATGGCTCACATGCTTTTGCAATGGGAATATCCGGAAAAAAACATCGTACCGAAGTATGAGCGTCCTAGAAATTGGACCATATTCCGTTTATTGTTGAATTCTCAAATGCGCATAATTAAATTTGTAATCCAAAACACTCTTCCCTATTTAATTTTTACTCGACGTTATCACATTCTTCAAACAAACTGTAAATGTACAGTGTGTTTTAATCTTTTCTCTGGAGAAAAGCGCGCGCAAATTATTCCCTACATGAACAACGTCACGTCAAACGCATGGAAAGCGTGCGTGCATTAAATTTCCGTTTAATGTTCCGTGGTAAATTTTAACAGAATGATATAGCGAATGATTTGGAATTTGACATTTCCTCAAAATTAATTGCAAATCAAACACACTTTATATTTATCGTTACGGACGTTTACATAAGTCACTATTGAAACAGTTATTGTACTGTATACTGGTGCAACAGAAAATCTAGACGAAACTGGATTAAGTGTTGGGTGTTGTCAAAACGAATCCCGGAATAAACCCCCTTTGGAAGAAACACCCTTCCCTAAAAACAGCATAGCGGAAGAAACCCCCTTTCACATTTTGCATAAACGAAAGAAACACCCTTCCATAGCGGAACAAACTCCCTTCCAGTTTTCAGACAGGCGGAATAAAACCCCTTCATAACTGTTATTCAAACTGTTCGAAAAACATTGACACGTAATTCGATTCACAATTTTCCTGTTTGAAGCAATAATAAACATTTTGTATATTATATGCTCACATTAGTATCACTACATATATATATATTTATATATATTAGAGACAAAATATAAACTGTGCAGTGACAATCTTGTATCAAGCTCGTATGTACCAATAGGGGTCGTCGTCAACCGGGTTTCATGTTTTAGTTGTATACGTATACCAGGCCACTTTTATCTACTGAAAAGCATTTAGAAAAAAACAAAATTATAAAAAAATAGTGGTTGATGTATAACAACAAAAACACAAATAACACTATTAAAAAGTCTTATAAGCGGTACGTTGACCATATCTTGTGTCAATATCATAGATCTATATGTGGGCTTTTAATTGCTAATTATATATATAAAAAAAACACCACAGATTGACATAATTATACACCGAAGTTTGACAGGGAGTTCTGTAGGAGTCACGCTGTTGGGCGGTCGGTCGATTGGTTGGTCGGATGATTGGTTTGTTTGTTTTTCCGAATCAAATGGAATATGTAAACCCCTTAAAAGTGAAGATGTGCAAGACACTTTTTCATGAGCAGTGATCCACACGTTCTTGAGTTATTTAGCCTTGATAGTAAACCTATTATGGCAAACGTATACAATTTTCTCCGTTTGTGAAGTGATCTTTTTTCCATATTTCTCAAGCGATAGAATTGAAACTTGAAATATGGCAAAAACATGAAGTGTATGATGTTCAAGACACAATTTTGTTTGCTGTTTCAAAATGGTAAGAGGGTATGTTAAGTCATGTTTGTGACAATGCTGTAGTTTATGTACGTAAAATGCATCACGTATAACGATCATGAAGTTTAAACTTAATTAGTTTTAACCCAATTCCAAATTATGGAACAATTGTTAAGAGTTTTATGGGCAGATATATTGACTTTAATTTAATTAATGAAATAATGCATATTGCCACTTTTAACCTGAACGTGTTTTTAAATAAACCTTGAAAAATTCTACTTGCAAATTATCTGATAACCTGTGTACTTATTATATTATGCTTGCAAAAACTGTGCATATTTGTTTTAAATGAGACACTCAATACATATATATCAGCACATGTAATTTAATCATGAATAAGGCACAATTCTAATATTGGGAGATTAATCTCCAAGTATAACCATGCTTGACATTGATGTCAATAGAAGCTACAAAGTGATTCATTTCTGCAAGATTCTACACATCCATGTTCTCAACAAGATATTGTTCCCAAACAGTCGATACTTAGAGATAATTCTTACTCACTTTAAGATCAAAACCGTCGGTGGATACCGTAATCCTGACAAGTAAACAAAGATGAGAAGCTATTTATCATACGTGATATGGAGAGTCCTCAGTTAATCTGCACTAATCGGAGCAAATTATCAGCTACATTTGTTCGAGTGGACAGAAACCAACGCGTTTATCTTGTTATCTAAAAGTGCTCAGTTTAAAAAAAATTATAGGGCGGTTAACTGCATTGCTTGTAAAACTTGGTTGACAAATTAAATTGTTGCAAAATTTAGGCTAGATCTCCGACTTCAATCTGAAAAAGCCATATATACATGAACATAATAATCTGCAATTCTGTCGTGTGTATTTCTTTCCCCATAGTAATACTGTATTCAAATAGTAAAGCTTAATGCGAGTGAACTCGTTTATATTCGAGGTTGAAGAAAGCTTACTTATAGCCCTCTACTGCTTGATAATCCAAGCTAAAATAAGTCGTAGTTTGCTGATTCAAGCCGAAATAGGTCACAGTTTGCAACTTCGATGATACGCGTGTCACAGTACAGCATGCTTAAATATATGTAGTACGTTTGAAAAAAGAGTCTTGCTAAACTATAATTAGAACTTATAAAACAATGTGTCTTTTATTTCATTGAAACGAATTTTGTTTGAAGAAAAAAAATGTGTCTGTTCAAAAGCGCTTCGTGCGATATATATGTTTACTTATTTTTGCGTGTGTACTTAATCGATTAACTCTTAAGGCTTCTAGCGCAATCGCTTGTATAATTCTATCTATGCAATTAATTATAGCAAATTGTTCGTTATTGTACCGATTACAATGCTTTTTTTTCAGTAACGTGTTCATCTAAATATTTTTTTTCCAAGTGTGTTTGGAATTGGATTAAAGGTAGATCCAAAAGTGTGCATCTGCTCGTTGGCGCTGTTCGGCAAATGTTGCTGTAATTTCACCCGACTTATATTTTAAGTTGCGTCCAAATACATCCTTGCTTGAAATTAATTCCTGAGTCAGACAAAAAATGTGATTAAAGTCATAAAACTTATCCTTGGCGGTAAAACAATTTGGCCGCCTGTGAGAAGTTTGTTTGAAAAGCTCTCCAAAAACAAGGACATTATCATTAAGTGTGGGAAATCTTAACTCTGCACAAATGTAAAGACAATTATCCCCATCAAGTGATTTCTACTGACGACATGTTCTGGTTTCTTCCCCAAGCTGTTTGTTTTCACTGCTGATGTGTGCACAATGATTTTATCTTATCTGAGTACACATTGCTCACGAAGACATTTTGTGACAATATTGTGTGCGTCGTCTGTTCGTTATCATGTACCATATTAACACTTCAGAGCACACATGGATTGCTCAATTTTCACGAAACTTTTTCAGCACATTTGTCGCAATGATATTTCGGACAACGTCACTAGGTCAGATGTAAAAAAAGGGCTTGTCAAAACTCTAGAAGAATCATGTGTTACACACTCTTCATGAAGCGTACCCAGAACATGTGTTTTTATGATATATCAGCAGAGTGTTTGGAAACGATTTTTGTACGTTAAAAAGATGGCTGTCTGCGGGAGGGGGGTAGCAACTGTTATAACATGGGTATAGTTAAACCTTGTGACACTCTAGAAGTCTGATGTTTTGCACAATCATTATGAGACTTGCATAGAACCTTTTTTTCAAATGATATATCAGCATAGTTTGAAAATGGCCCTTGTCCTTTTAAAAACATGGCCGCCGTTGGGTAGGGCAGTTTTATTATGTGGCTATAGTGAAACAAGGAGGTGAGGCAGTTGTTCGAGGCTATAGTGATATATTGTGGACGCGCTAGAAGACAATCATCATTAATTGCAATCAGAACATCTTTTAATGATATCTCGGCTGAGTTTGTAAATGATTCCCGTCTGGTTTTTCTTCTTTTGCGCCTGGGAAACCATGTAAACACTTAAAAACACATATCATTTTGTCCAATGATCATTAACTTGCTCAGAACATTAGTTCTAATGACTTCGAGGTCGAGTATGAAATAAGTTCCGGTCCATTAAAAAAAAACGCTTAGCGGTTCTACTGACCTATTGTGCAGACAGAGATGTTTCAACAAAAGGGATTAAAATGTGCGAAAGCGACTCTTTGCGGATAATGGAGCGTGTCTGTCAAAATCGTCAATACTATGCGTATCCTTGGAAATTTATGAAATTCTACGCTGGATTATAGTGTGCAATCGATAATTGCCGGGCGTAAAATCGGATGATTGATAACGATAGCGGAAGTGGCAAATGCGCGGTTATTTTCGGGCATTATTTTTTTCAGAGATCTTTTTTTACAAGACGAAAAAAAGTAGGGTCGGGACCAAAATCGTAGGTAGGGTCGCGTTACCCGAATCACACATTTTTTTTTGTTTGGCCTAGTTGAAACTTCTATATCTTCAGACTCTAACTCTATATATCGCAAAGTGTAAGATATTGCTACTGTAATAAATGATGTAGCCATTATTGACAGATTGGCAAGTGTTCCAAATGGTGATCTTGTAGCCATTCAGGCTCGATATCATAGAAAAAGGTTGTTTGACTAAATACTACCAGTGTAATACTTATGCATTTTCCGGGCTGACACCCAATAAGGCCACGTCTGAAAACCAAACAATTTCATACACAATAACTGATGAAATAATTAAAAATCAATTTGAGCATTCTATTGTTGTTGATAAAAAGGTGTTCTTCTTTCCTACGTTAAAAAAACATTTTGTTGAAATTGCTGAATCAGAAGGATGTTCAAATGATGCAAACTCTTATAAAAGTTCCAATTTGAAAAAGTTGTTTGAAAATTTATGGCCAGAGGTATCCTTTATTCATCAGCATGAAAAGCCTGACCTAGTTTGTTTGTCTATTTTGACTATAAATGATGCTTTCAGAAAGTCAAAGGAGATGGAACAGGTCATTCAAGATGACAATGAGTGTTCATGCGATGAACTACCAGAGTCAGAGGACGACACAGATGAAGCTGTAGTTCATAAGGTGATGGGTATTTTGAGAAGACGAATTATAGAGAATAATCCTAAATTTGATGACTTCTTTTACGCTCCAGAAGAAATCAAATTGTCAGATCAGAAGCAGTTTGTGAGGCCTCTTCTTTACAAGGCAGTGTGTTGGTTACATGACAAAAAATGCTACAAGGAAGCTTCTGAGAGGACCATTACAAGATGTCTAGCTGTTGCTTGTGACCTAACTACACTTGTCACGTAAAACCCATCCCCTACACACCTGGGCTTAGGGATATACCTCAACAACGAGTTTGGCAGCCGCTATCTGATTGAAGATATGTACTCTCTTGTTTATTCCATCTCATATCCAGATCTTCGGTTATTCTTGACATCAGCAGCCCAACAGAACATTGCATCACACAAAATAACATACTCTGGTGGTATTGTACCAGACAATATACTACCTAGAGACCAAAGGGGGAAGCTTGTAGTGGCAGTTGCTGATAACTGGAATCTGAATGAGCGAACAGTTGATGGTAAAAGGACGACTCATGCGATGACAAGCATGTTGGTCAGCAGTGCGCCAGCCGAGTCAATGAGGATGCCGCGACTTCCGAAAGCAACAAGTAGGACGTTTGACAGTCAGTCACTTTCTGGTTTACAGGAGTTGTGTTTCAGTGTTTGTAACTTGAAAACATAATTTGTTATTTGCATCATTTGTATTAGTAAATACAATGTAAAACCTCATAATTTACAACATTTGTAAATAACGTTTATGAGTCTGTATCAAGCACTAATAACTGGTTGGATTTGATTGTTGAATAAATATGATACATGGAACACTGCATAGCTGTTCTTTACATTTGCCTTGATAAGTCTTAAAGTATTTTTTAAAGATTAAAAGCTTATTAAACTTGATGGTTATAATGCCAAATGACTTTCCACGAACCAGGAAAATGGCCACATAGCGTATGTAGTCTTGGTTACCATGGTTACCAACACAATTTTAGGCATTTATTTTTGTTTAAGATGAAGCTTGTAAATGTGGCTATATAATAAAGAGGTTAGTTATCACGGCAAATGTAAAGCATTTGAATTTAAAAAGAAAATGATATGTCAATACTCAATTTTTCGTTTATTTTTCAATTTTGACCATGAAATGACCTTGACCTTGACCTTTGGTGACCTTGGTGATCTGTTTGGTAGAAGCCCTATATCAATGGATTACTTCTATCAGATATTAAAGTCAGTACATATAGGTGTTCAATAGACGTATTCAATTCATCTTTATAAGTAATTGAATCATAAAACGGCGGCCATCTTGGACGCCATCTTGGATTTCTAAGCCCTCCAGCACTTTCCAGAAAAACGACATCTTGTTCTGAAATCTACAGACCCTGACGAACTTTTTTGTATATTAAACCCTCTGTTTATGAGTTGTGGCCAGTTAGATGTTATAAAGCTTAACAAATTTGCAGTAATATATACTTGCCTTCAAAACAACGTTCAAGATCAACCAGACGCTTATTGAATGTAAATGACAGACGCTCACTGTTATCTAGACGCTTTAAATCTACGGCCGCAGAGAGTTTTTGCTACGGTGATAATTGAGTGTTAACGTCTAAAAGGTGCCCCCTGTTGATAGTAGACGGTAAGGTTGTTAAGATAAAAAGCAGGGAGTGGAGGCACTTCCTTTGTCGGAAATCGGGGAAATCAGAACATCTGGCCAAGTTGGTTTCACAAACACACACAAATAAAAAAAATTGTCTTCAGCCGCTGGGGGGGGCACGTGCCCCTCGTGCCCCCCGGTAAATCCGTTCCTGATGTAATAATAAAAATTGACCCTCTTCTACTAGATGTATAATTCACTAACACCCCCATATTTGTGTGCACTGATACCATCTAGCGTTGATGAAAGAACGGCATATCAACTTCGTCATTCCTACAATATCCGCAGAACTCATGTCAACCACAGCTTTTGTTCACGATCCTTCTTACCATAAACTATAAACTTATGGAACGCTCTATCTGTATGATCGACTCCTCGATGGATGTTCTTAAAAATGATTTTTCAGAAACAATCAATCTTGGATAAGATGTAAGTAAGCATCGTATGTTAGTTTGCTGACTATGAATATCTATGATGATTTATATGCCAACGACTTCGCTTGCATATTCGTTTGTAACTGATTGAATGAGACATTACCTGTCCGAACATTCAAGCATGTATGCATTCTGTATTATGACCGCACCGTGATTTGTGTATCTCTTATTTAGGTTACCTTATCTGATTTAAGATTTATTAGCAATATAAATTAGTGAAATCCTGATTGCTAAGTCAAAGTCAACCCATTTGTATAACCGCGTTACTGTTAATAGTTTGACGACCCCATTTTAGTAATACTATTTATATTTTGATATGCATTTATTATGGAAAGCCAAAGGGGACCCCCGCTAAAATACATATACTCATATAGTAAATATCGGGATTGTCATTTTTCGCGGAACTTTCACTTTCCGCGAAAAACCAAAGCCAGCATGGTCATAAAACACTACATACAAATCGAAATCTAAAAAGCGCGGAACTTTCATATATTTTCCGTCGGAGCAATTATTTTTCAACCCTGTATAAAAAGCGGGCTCAATTAATCGCGCGGAACCTTATTTATCTACTCTGTACAAATAGTAGTGTTTAAAATCGCGCGGAGATTGTAGAATGCTATTTTAAGAAGTCTATTAAAGAGAGAAAATCCAGTAAATACCAGATCCAAAAAGCGCGGAACACAAATATCGTCCGCGAAAATTAAGCATTGAATTACTGTACAAATCTCGGGTTGTTAGGTGTTGGAATCCCTAGTTACCCGAAAAATTTGATTGGATCCGATACTTAGAAATAACCAATCAGATACTTTGTAACAAATGCAACACAATCAGTGCGTTCAGTAAGTATAACGTTTCAAGATGGCGGAGCGAATTGCATGGTTATTGTTTCTACTCGATGGATTCGCAGATAATTCGGAAATAGATCAGATTGGGATCAATAACTTTATTGCATACGATCATTTACATGTATTGCCTGGTTTGTATTTGTACTTTTTAATATTGTGTAAAACTATCGGATAATTTGCATAATGTTGACAATCGTTAATTAAATGAGCCGCGTTCTGAGAAAACTGGGCTAAATGCATGTGCGTAAAGTGTCATCCCAGATTAGCCTGTGCAGTCCGCACATGCTAATCAGGGATTACACTTTCCGCTTTCATGGTATTTTTAATTTCAAGAAAGTCCCTCCTTACCGAAAATCAAGTTTATGCGGAAAGTGTCGTCCCTGATTAGCCTGTGCGGACTGCAAAAAGTCCAGTTTTCTCAGAACGCGACTGAAATAATAACTTATTGTAATGTAATGTACTTGTGTCTTGTATTCGTTCAGTTGTTCGTCAATATATTAATAAATTTATTTTTGTTTTCAACCTATTAATTAAAATAAGGTATTGTTTTTAATCCGTTTTTAGTTTCGTTCTAGCTGACCTAGATTAAAACATTTCGTCATAAATTAATGAATAAAATTATTAATAAATTTATGTTTTTATATAATTTATATATAAATTTTGTAGGTGTGTGTTGCCAGTAATGGTTGAAGATATGCCAAACAAATTGTGCCTCTCTATAAAGACAGATTTCAGGTCTCAATTTCAACTTCAAAGGTCAACATATCACTGATATCAGGTTTGTCAGCTATTGGTTTGTATTATTCTTATCCACATTGCAGCAGGAATAACTGGATAACTTAACTTTTCAATAGCTATTACATGTAATTTAAATTAATCATGTTTCTAAATCATCCACTAAATGCGGCCAATTCTCCACTTGAAAGTGTTGTATGTTTGAAGTTTTTTGTGACGAAAACTTGGAGTAGATCCATTTTACTCCCAAACTTCCTTTAAGAAAGTGCAGCGGCTGTAGTGATGGAAAATCTACTTCTTTAAAATATTTATAAGTGAATAGACCCTTTTCACAATAAGCCAATAGCGTGTAGTCAAATGATTTGCAGAATTCGAGAATGAGGCTTAATGTGTAGAGATTTCTAATAGTGCGTGGCAATATTGCTCTGCTTTTGATCATTTAGCAATTTAATGATATTGCCAACACAAGTTGACTTTGTCAGAATCAGCCGTTAATTACTTAATATATACTTTCCATTTTAAGTGCCAATATATGAAATACATTTTCTTGATTAAAGTACTTGTTTGTATTCATTTTTTGTTGCACAAATTTTGACACTCTAAGTATGGCTTTCAATTCTTAGTGTGTGTAAATTGACAGTCTAAAACTTATTGGATTATCTGACACTCTTTGTTTGCGCATTATTTGGGCGATCGATCAATTATTTTGTTTATTGATAGATCTTGCGTTTAAATGCCCCTGTATTCAGCACAAACCCATAACCTCGTTATGATCAGATACTGTGCAGACAATTACTAAATAACAACGTGATGTCATAAACCACAGGTTGCAGATATCTGGTCATTTGACACAATTAATGACACCTCCATGTGACCATGCCTTCTCGTGGTTGTAGCATTGCGTAGCTGTTTCTTGGAATAATTTAACGCCAAACTCTCAATTGTTGCTTTTATTGAACATAAAAGATATTGTCAACATTGAAAGTCATCTGTCCAAACAGATTGTCAGAAACTAAATACTGTATAGATATTAGCCAGTTTTATCAGAATTATAAAGTGCTTTATACCAATATATTTTAAATATTTCAAAAATTTAATGCTAAACATTAGTGTCATTTTCTTCTATTTTATAGGACTTTGTCTTATGCTTGATTCAACTCTTACATGTTCTATGATTCATGAAATAGTTCACACACTAATACATCCATACCTTTGAGAATTGTAGTCTTATAATACTTTGTATTGGATACTGCTAAATTATGACTTCGATTTGTGCAATAATCGATGTTTAGTCTTCAGACCACATTTACTCTGATGCTTATGGGTAACTCGTATTTTTATGCCCCCGGTAGGGTGGCATATAGCGGTTGAACTGTCAGTCAGTCAGTATGTCAGTCTGTCCGTCCGACCGGAAAAAAACTTTAAAGTTGACCATTACTTTTGCAATATTGAAGATAGCAACTTGATATTTGGCATGCATGTGTATCTCATGAAGCTGCACATTTTGAGTGGTGGAAGTTCAAGGTCAAGGTCATCCTTCAAGGTCAAAGGTAAAAAATAATAATAATTTTTTTTTAAGCGGCGCAGTAGGGGGCTTTGTGTTTCTGACGAACACATCTCTTGTTATTTATAAAGATTAAATATAAGTTATTAATATACACTAATAGTATTAAATATTATGTCCTTGAATTATTATTTAGGTATTATAATTTTTATATAAGAATTACTTATTAATTTATTGACTTAACACAGCATGACATGTGATGGTTGTCTGTATGCATATGTTTGACTTAATTGTAACCAGTGTCAGTTCGCATTAAAATCTTGATATTCAACGCAATTTGCATAGCAAAAGAAAATGCAGTTACACGTTCAGCCTCGTTCTGCAATTCGACGCGTCAGGTGATATGATTGATATCTTAAAATAGTATCGCCTATATAATCGGTGTTCATATTGTGAAACTGGTCTATTATTCGATTATGATTAATTTGATGAAGTTAATTTTTGTTAAATGTCTGTTTAAATATTAAGAAATTTATTTTATAACAATAAAGTAATATATATAGGGAATTGAGTTACCTACACATTCTTTTAAAAGAAATTTGAATTGTAAATGTATACTTCATTTATTATGCCCCCCTTTGAAGAAGAGGGGGTATATTGCTTTGCACATGTCGGTCTGTCTGTCTGTTGGTCGGTCCGTTCACCAGGTGGTTTCCGGATGATAACTCAAGAACGCTTGGGGCTAGGATCATGAAACTTCATAGGTACATTGATCATGACTCGCAGATGACCCCTATTGATTTTCAGGTCACTAGGTCCAATCACAATTGGAAGCCATAACCTGTTTTATAGGATGGTGTTAGTGGGACAATGAATTTTGTAAAGATTTAAAGAATGGAAAAGATAATTAAAAGTCAAAAGAGTTCTGCTATTGTTAAGCATGCTTTATTGATTTGTAATGTTAGAAAGATAGCATTATTAACAGAATAAAATGTCCATAATTTGAATATTCTACTGTTTTCAGCAACATTTAATTTGATATAGTACAAAATGCTGCATGTTATATCATGATCCGTTTTGTGAACAATGACCTTTCAATTTATATTTAATAATTTGTCAATGGGTGTTACACGCATAAGCCCTACCATTAGCCCAAAAAGGAATTGCTTAGGAGTTTTGCCACCTTCTAGAGAAAAATACTTCTCAGAAACAATTGCATTTTGGAAAGTCTATGGCTAGTAAAATTTGGATTCCTTTTGGATACCCAAGGTTACCAATTTATGTTTAATGAATTTGCAATAAAAAGCTTTGACAGAACATAATGTCACAGAGTCGAACACGTGTATGGAATAAAATGGAAGTTGATTTAATGAGTAATACACATTATATGCTTCTTTGATTAAAAGTTTGTGTTTTCACTAAAACTGCAAACATAGTAAGCTTTAAGGTATTGCAACTAAATAAAAGATTCAGATTTAAATTGTATTATTTGAATGCGCTGTCTAATACATATGAGCCTCGCTCTGTGAAAAAGTGGTTTAATGCATGAGCACTCCAGATTAGCCTGGGCAGACCGCACAGGCTAATCAGGGACCATACTTAACGCACATGCATTAAACCCCTTTTTCACAGAGCAAGGCTCATATATGTTCAATAAACCAAAGATAATCAAAAACAAAATGAGACATTTAACCCTGTACCACTCAAAAACGCACTAAGACACATTCGAGAATAAATTTAATTTAACACCTTTCTTACTATATTAAAGTTTTAAAGGCTTTGTTTCCAACCCATGGATACTGATGAGCAGCAAACAGCATAAAACCTGAACAGATTGTGAGTTACTTGCAGGCTGTTCTGGTTTTATGATGTTTGCATGTAGAAATTTTAAAATTTCCTCAGAGCAGAAAAAGGTTAATAATAACACAACAGCAATTATACTAATTTTTAGCTCATCTATTTTTTGAAAAAAAATTATGAGATATTGTCATCACCTTGGCGTCGGCGTTGGCGTCTGCGTTCGGTTAAGTTTTGCGTTTAGGTCCACTTTTCTCAGTGAGTATCAATGCTATTGCATTCAAACCTGGTACCCTTACTTACTATCATGAGGGGACTGGGCAGGCAAAGTTAGATAACCCTGGCATGCATTTTGACAGAATTATGTGCCCTTTTTATACTTAGAAAATTGAAAATTTTGGTTAAGTTTTGTGTTTAGGTCCATTTTATTCCTTAAGCATCAAAGCTATTGCTTTCATACTTGCAACACTTACTAACTATCATAAGGGGACTGTGCAGGCAAAGTAATGTAACTCTGACTGGCATTTTGACAGAATTATGTGCCCTTTTTATACTTAGAAAATTGAAAATTTGATTAAGTTTTGTGTTAAGGTCCACTTTATTCCTACAGTATCAAAGCTATTGCTTTCATACTTGCAACACTTATTAACTATCATAAGGGGACCGTGCAGGCAAAGTTATGTAACTCTGACTGGCATTTGGACGGAATTATGGGCCCTTTATACTTAGAAAATTGAAAATTTGGTTAAGATTTATGTTTTGGTCCACTTTACCCCTAAAGTATTATAGATATTGCTTTCATACTTGGAACACTCAAAAACTATCATAAGGGTACAGTAAAAGGACAAGTTGCATAACTCTGGTTGTCATTGTTACGGAATTATGGCCCTTTTTTGACTTAGTAACTTTTAATATATGGTTAAATTTTGTGTTTCGATCCACTTTACTTCTTAAGGTTCATGGGGGGGGATAAATTCATTAAAACTTCGCTTTGGTTTTTCTTCATTGAATGAGGTACAATATGGTCAAACTATATATCATTTTAAAGCTAAAGACGGATAGAATAACATAAACACATTTTTGACAGTCAATATTTGTGTGCTTTATTCATATTTTGGTTTAAAACCAATATATTTTTACACTAATTTACAAAATCTCAATCTAAAGTTAGGAAGGATATGCACTACCTTAAGTGGAATAAATACAAAGCTATATACATATACAAGGTCAAGTTAGCAACATTTCACAGAAAATTATTGTCATAAAACAACAAATGAGTTTTTATTCAACTGCCTTTTTTGGATAAATATCCTAAACAAAGTTCTAAAAATAACTACAACGTAACTACTTTTTAAAAATCCAGGTATGGTGGATAATAAGAGTCACAATTCTATTTCAAAGGCTTAACAATTGTGTTATTTACCTCTCAACCAAATTGCAAATTTTAAACCATCTCAAATTGAAATAGATTGCAGACGACATTAAAAATTGTAAAGGAATAAAAAGAAATTGGCAAACGATTGATTTTATATTTCTATTCCTTCTACCCATTTTGAAAGCGTGGCCATCGCTGTGATCCGTAGAAAAACGTGCAAAACAAATCGGTCGAAACCACGTGCAGTGGTGAGAAAAACGGGTATGTGTATACACATACCTGAGAAAACACAATACTTATTTTGACAGTTGGGTGGCAACTAGTAAAACAACTTTTAACATTAATCAGCAAGAGATCGCACTAAATAATAGAAATGACCACGTAGAGATATCATCACTTACCTTATTACAAATATTATCCAGCTGAAAATTGTCCCCCACACGTCTTTTTTAGTTTATTTGTATTGTTTTTCTGGAGCCGAAGTGCATCTCACAGACTATCCATCCAACTTCCGTTGTTTTCACTTTCGTTATTAAAAACTCCGTTTAAAAGAATTATTTCTACTTTTAGATTGTTAAAGCGATGTATTATTATATATTATCTATAGAATAGTATACCGTGATGTATTGAACAGAGTTACGTATCGATCTTTCTATCAGTCTGTAAGCGTACTATTTTATGCGCAATAATATATGTCGTGTGATTCGACAACGATTGTAAACATTGGTGAAATGCTTCTTACATAGTTATTCTTTTGAGTGTTTATGAGGTCTGATCGTGCAGTTTGCAAACATCAACGGAAAGATTACAATCCAATGCATTTGTCATCGTCAACCGTTTGGAATGTCAATTAGGCGATGAGTGAGTTTTTAGCATGTTTCTTTCTATTTTATTGATTTAAAAATGGCCTCCCCCATGGTGATGAAATGACATGTGTTCGAGTTTTGATATTTCTAGATATGTACACTTTTTTTACTATTTAAGCGTAACTTGCCCTCGTCAATGTCGATATTATTCACTAGTTATATAATTTTCCGCCGAAATACGTGGAATAAACATGATTCAGATTTTTGAAAATAATGTTTATTTTAGTGTTAAAATCGCTTTGTATTTTGATTGATTTTGTGGATGTTATGATACGTTGATGTACAAAATTGATAGCAGTTTGAAGGAAAAACATCCTTTAAAGCATATATGTATACATTTTCAATGTGGCACTCTTCCTTTAGTCAAATTTGAGTTCAATGCTAGGGGTCCCACATTTTTTAAAATGAAGCCTCTACATGAACCTTAAGTATCAAGGCTATTGCTTTCAAACTTCAAATACTTTCATGCTATCATGAGGTTACTGTACCTGGCAAGTTGAATTTTACCTTGACCTTTGAATGACCTTGACTCTCAAGGTCAAATTATTAAATTTTGCTAAAATTGCCATAACTTCTTTATTTATGATTAGATTTGATTGATACTTTGACGAAACTACTCTTACCTGACATACCACAATAGACTCCACCCAAACCGTCCCCCGTGCCCTCCCCCCCTACCCCCCTCCCCCCTCTTTTTTTAATTTTATTTTTTTATTTTTTTTAAGATCATCTCACAAATGACCACCACACCCTCACACTATACCCCTACCCCACCCCACCCCAATTTTTTTTTTGTAATTTTTTTTTTTTTTTTTTAAGATCATCTCACAAATTACCACCACACCCTCGCACTATACCCCACCCCACCCCCCCCACCCCCAATTTTTTTTTTAAACGGTTATGTTTGAAATACCGTCCAACCATCGCACCCAAAAAATCCCCCCCCCCATCGCCCTCCCCCCACCCCCCCCCCCCCACCCCCCCCGCCCCCGATTTTATTTTTTTTCGCTTTTTTGGAAGATAATGTAATAAATGTCCACAACCCCACACTATACACCCCTCTTCACTCCACCCCTCCCTCCTTTGTGATTGAAAATGAGAGTCCCTTCACCTTTAAAAAGAAAATAGATGAGCGGTCTGCACCCGCAAGGCGGTGCTCTTGTTAAGACTTCATACTAATGCAAGTAACTTGCAACTGTCTAACCAAAATCGGAGATGGTGGAGGGCAGAATTAATGGCTGTGCACCTTGAATTATCTATTCATACTCAAACAATATAATGTTGATCTACAGTATCTTTTACAGCATGCATCTAATACTACAGCCAAATTTGCTTACAAATAATATTACAAGAAACACAAGTCATTAAAGACTTTACTTTATTGCATCAACCATTTAGCAGGAATAAAATATAAAGAGAAAAATTATGGCAATTTTTTCATCTGAACACACAAGTCTTGATATACAATCCCATTGCATATAAAAACGACAGTTTACTATTTCTCCGTTCTATATGTCAGCATAAAGACAAGATGGTATTCACTGTGCAATAAAACACAAGCAATCATATTACAATTGCTTTTAATTATATGAACTGTACCTTCACTAACATTCAAGAATTTTAATATAAATACATGATGAAAGATGAGCTTTTTCTTGTCTTAAAATAACTTGATACTTTGCAATGACCAAACAATACAACTCAACATACAAATTATCCAACAAAATATATTTTAATAACACTATATTTTTATTCAACAATAGGAATAGCTTAAGGTTGTAACGTATTACACTAAAGTCACAGTGTCAATCTAAGCAAAGAGTAGAATCATAAAGAGATGTCCACAACGGATGATGTGCAAGCTGGCTCTGACTCAGATTTCCACATCAGTTGATGTGCAAGCTGGTTATTACAAGGATGTGAACAACCGATGACGTGCAAGCTCTAAGACAGATATCCACAACAGAGATTGTCCTTGCTGGCTCTGACTAATGTCCACAAGTAAATAACATGCAAGCTATCTCTGACTGATGTCCTGAACATATGACGTGCAAGCTGGCTCTAACACAGATGTCCACAACAGATTACGTGCAAGCTAGCACTTACACGGATGTCCACAACAGAGGATGTGCAAGCTGGCTCTAATACTGATGTCCAAAAGAGATGACGTGCAAGCTGGCTCTTACACGGATGTTCACAACAGATGACGTGCAAGCTAGCACTAACACCGATGTCCACAATAGAGGACGTGCAAGCTGGCTCTAACACCGATGTCCACAACAGATGACGTGCAAGCTGGCTCTGACTCGGTTGTCCACAGCAGATGTCAGATGGGCAAGCTGGCTCTGACTCAGGTATGTACACAGAAGATGATGTTCAAGTTGGGAACAGTGCTACAGCTATAAAATACAAACACCATGTTTCATACTATCATATTATTTTACTACATGTATTTCTTCTACAATACAGAACATTATACTCTTTATTTGCATTCTGCTATTGCTATCTTAAGGTTTGCCAGATGCTTTGTGTGAAGATAGTTCATAACAGAAATTAGCCGAAAAACACTTTTTAGACATAATGTGCATTCTGCTTTAAGAAATATAGCTCAGAATTCACTGGTTAAATCAAAATTTTTGGACTAAATTGGCGTGCCATGCAGACAAAATGTTGAGTTTTGAAACTGTGTCGTATCTGGTGTGAATCTTGAGTTATTTAATTTGGTCAGTATATCAGATGTGTACACCTGTTATATGTTAACTGTAAGAGTTTAGAATGTCTTGACAGTCATTGTGTTTGTAATACATTGTGTTATCTTTCAGATTTGTGTGACAGTTAAATATAATAATCAATAATCTTGTTCTGCATGCCGATCAAATTGTTCCGTGGTAAACACCTACCCATTGTGGTCAACTCGTACCTCTTTTTTAGTCAACTTGTACCTACCCGAACTAAACCCGTACCCGATATACAGAAATAGGTGTAGGATGGTTAGCTTATAAGTCAAACTCATAGAGACAATTTTTATTTTCCTCTTGATGTTTCCACTTAAATTATCTAAGCATTGCTCACGCAAGTTGTCTGCTGCAGATATGTATAAGCAGCGAAAGAGTTGTTGAAAATTGACACTTGTGGTTGATGTCTTTCAAGAATTTGACAATTGTGACAAAATAAGACAAATGAAACAAGTTGAATAGTTTGTGTCATGTATTGTAATGTAAGGGACACAACTCGTATTGTCTTGTTAAAGCATGCAGTCATGAGTTACTTGTATTGAGATTTATATAATGTGAATCTACGAATAAAGCCAGTTGTGAGTTACCCACCGACGAGTTCAGAGTTATTACATGGTGTCAGAAATCTATTAAAAATCGGCGCAATCAGGCGATTGCATGACAATCGTACGTTGCAAATCTGTTGTTAAAGGTTCATTTTATACAACAGCGAAATGGCTTCTAAGGTAATCAGGCCATTACCGGAATTTAACCCGTCAGAAAGTGCATCAAGTTGGGAAGACTACAAACGGGACTTCATAATTCATTTGGACGCGCTAGGTCTGGATGACAAGCCTGGAAAAAGAAAGGTTGGTGTCCTACTTGCCAACATGGGGTGAGAGTGCGTAAAAATTTACGATGCGTTCGCGTGGGCGCCGGAAGTTGTTGCCAATCAGGATGCTGGAATCGCGGCAGTGCCAGCCGAGGATAAATGCCATCTAGAAACAGTTTTCACAAAATTTGACAGACATTTCGGAGTGCATAATTACCGTAACATTAAAAGACAAGAGTTCCTCAACACAAAGCGTGGTAACCTGTCAATAATGGATTACATTTCGGAATTAAAAAGAAAGGCCGAACACTGTCAATATGGGGAACAAAATGAAGGGTTAATATGTGACATGATCATTAATGGCGTGAATGACACAAAGTGTAGTGAAAAGCTAATGGAGATACCGGTTACACAACTTACCATCGAACGTGTCGTGCAGGTTTGTAGGCAAATAGAATTGACCGCGTCTCACATCAAATCACTTGGCGAAAGCCCTCACGTAAACATCGCTAGAACGCATCAAAACCCTCATAAGCAACAAAAATACTGTGCCAAGTGTTGCAGAAAACATGAAGTAAGGAAATGTCCCGCCTATCAAAAACAGTGTGACAATTGCGGTGAGTTTGGCCATTTCAAGGCATCCAAATTATGTCCTGCAGTCGGTGGGACATCGCATCAACAAAAGGGGATATCACACAGAGGAGCACGTGGCTATGGACGTAGACTGCGTCATCGCGGAAGTGATCGGGGAATCCACCATGGATATCGGGGCCGTGGAGGTCAACGACGTGTCAACTACACCGAAGCCCAGGAAGACCAGGTCGAGGAAATGTTTAACCAGTTTGAACATGCGGATGTGAACGACGTATTTATCGCAACATCGAGTGAAGATAATCATGAATGGTCCGCTAACTTGAAAATAGGGTGTAAAACGATAAAATTTGAAATCGACAGTGGCGCAATGTGCAGTGTCATGTCATATGGAACAGCGAAGCTATTTGAAAAGGTTGCACCAATCACAAGGAGTGATGTTATTATTAGCGGTGTCAATGGGCCAGCAGTGAAGGCGCTAGGAATGATTACATTGCTGTGCGAGCATAAAAATATCAAGCGTTCGGTTAATTTCCAGATTATGAACACTCCAAGAGGCATAAACTTGCTTGGAAGGGATGATTCAGTTGATTTTGGGCTGATCATGAGAATACACACCGCAAGACTTGAAACAGAATCTATCATTGAGAAATATAGTGACGTCCTTGGGGAAGAGATTGGGTGTATACCGGGCGAGTACGAGATTAAAATCGATAAGTCAATAGAACCAGTAGTTCATGCACCAAGACCGGTTCCAGTCGCGATTCGTGAACAATTGCAAGCTGAACTAAAACACTTAGAGAAATGCAACATTATTGCTAAAGTAACAGAACCTACGCAATGGGTCAGTAGTTTGGTGTGCGTAAGGAAGAAAAACGGAAGAGTGCGAATATGCATTGACCCCACAGATTTAAACCGCGCAATTCGAAGAGAACATTACCCAATGAACAGTATTGATGATGTTGCCACAAGATTGAATGGGAGTAAATACTTTACAACGCTAGACGCGAATATGGGTTATTACCAAATAAAATTAACTGAAGAGAGCTCGAAGCTCACAGCGTTTAATACTCCGTTCGGCAGGTACCGATACCTGCGGATGCCGATGGGCGTGAAGTGTTCGAGTGAAGTGTTCCAACGGTCCATGGAACAGAACTTTGGTAACATTGACGGGGTAGAAATAATTGTTGACGACATTTTGATTCATGGTAGAACACTGGAAGAACATAACAGGCGCTTGGAAACGGTGCTTCAAAAGGCACGTTCAATTAATCTGAAGATGAATAAGAAAAAGTGTATGTTTGCCAAGCCGGAGGTGGACTATGCAGGTCACAAACTGACTGGAGACGGAATTAAACCGACAGATCAAAGAGTGAAGGCGATAGCAGACATGAGAGAGCCAGAAAGCTTCAGTGAGCTGGAAACCGTGTCAGGCATGCTATCGTATGTGTCTAAGTTCATCCCAAATCTCAGTGAGTTGAATGCACCACTGCGCGATATGAAAAGGCTAGAAACGTGGAGCTGGGGTGACGAAGCGAAGCGCGCGTTCAATAAAATAAAAGAAGCTCTTGTTTCAACAAAAGTACTTCAGTACTACGACTTGAAAAAACCTGTCACACTCACAGTAGACGCATCAATGAGAGGCATGGGAGCCGCGATAATCCAACAGGACCGTGTTGTGGCATATGCGTCACGTGCGCTCACACCGACAGAGCAACGGTACGCTCAGATCGAAAAAGAAATGCTAGCCGTTGTATATGGCTGTGAAAAAATCCACAAACTGCTATATGGCCGAGATACCTTCCTAGTGGAATCTGATCACAAACCGTTGGAGTCGATTCTAAAGAAAGAAATACATAATGCTCCGCTAAGGATTCAACGAATGATTTTGAAGCTTCAACCGTATGACTTCAACCTCGTGCACAAAAGCGGCAAGGACATGGGTCTAGCAGACTGCCTCAGCAGATTACCGTTAGAAAATCAAGATGAGAAAACTATCGATGAAGAGTTGATGGTTTGAAGCTCGACACGTTGTCGTGTTCAAACCATGACAAAATTGCACGCGCAACACAAGCGGATGAACAATTCCAAGTACTGGCAAAGGTTATCATTCGAGGATGGCCAGAAACGAAGTGCGAAGTTCCAGTTGAAGCCGTTCCATTTTGGGATTACCGCGATGAAATATCAATTTACAATGGAGTTCTGTACCGAGGGGAACGCGTGTGTATCCCGAAAGAAATAAGAACAGAAACGTTGAAAGCGATACATAAGTCGCATTTAGGGGTAGTAAACTGTAAAAAGAGGGCGAGAGAGTTAGTATTTTGGCCCGGCATGAACAAACAAATTGAAGATCTTATTGGCAAGTGTAGTGCGTGTTTAATGCATCGCAAGATGAGCCAAAAGGAGCCAATGATCATCCAACCAGTACCTGAGCTACCCTGGAGCAAAGTTGGAATGGACTTATGCGAACTAGAGGGTAACAATTACCTAATCATTGTAGACTACTTCTCCAACTTCATTGAAGTAGCACCATTGCAAAGAGACACTCGAACGAGCACCATCTTAAAACACATCAAGCAAAACGTGGCTCGTTATGGAATCATGGACTCAATCATCTCGGACAACGGTCCACAGTTCACCAGTGCTGAATTCCGAGAATTCATCGAAAAATATGGCATCACCCATATTACGTCGTCGCCTTTGCACCAACAAACAAACGGCCTTGCTGAAAAGGCTGTACAAACCGTGAAAAATCTAATTAAAAAGTGTAGCGAAACAGGGGACGATATCTACTTAGCCCTGTTAGAACTAAGAAACACACCACGCGATAACATCGGATCACCGATGCAACGTTTGATGGGTCGACGCGCAAAAACACTAATACCTATGAAACAAACATTGCGACAACCAGAAACAACCAGTGAAAATGTCGCACCAAAGTTGTTGGAATTTCGTGAAAAGCAAAAATTCTACTACGACCAACACGCGAAGAGCAAGGACAATCTTCAGCCAGGGGACGCAGTAAGAATTAAAACCCCATCTGGTTGGAAACCGGCCGAGTATGTGAAACCGTCCGAATACCCACGATCACATATCGTTAAGGCAGGCGAATCGGGGCGCGAATATCGCCGAAACACGGACATGCTAATGAAAACCAAGGAAAAACCACACATTATCACCACAAACAATGACGTGTACATACCGACACCCACAGCGCCAACAGAGACGGTAGCAGAACAACCATCAACAACTACAAATCACGAAAACAGTGCTAGTGCGAGATCGAGCGAAACTCGAGACAAACCGGGGAAAGAGAGTGTACAAGACACTGTTAGAAAGAAAACGAGGTCAGGAAGAGAAGTTCACAAACCGATACGGTTAAATGACTATGTGTAAGATGTGAAGTGCAAAACATGTGTCATATGACTGCCTTATTGTAGTGCAAAATAAACTTATTAATAAACTGTTTAATAACTATCATTCGGTAATATTGGTATTTGTATAAGTAAGATGTATTGTGGTAGTAAATGCATAATGTTCTTGAAACTGTACTATCATAACGAGTAAGGAACAGTTTGTACACATTTATTTTTATCATATCAAACTCTTGGTTAAGGTTTAAAGATTCAGTGCCTTCAGCGCTTTGATTTTTCTCATAACAACAAAATGTTCATGAAATTTTCTTCTCACAAAAATCCAATATTAATTATTTTTGGGTGTATCTACTTTCTAGCTTGTTTTCGGTGTTATTACAGTCTGTTATCATTTCCTAGCTGAAACCCGACATTTACTGTATCTGGCATTTGTCATTTTGTCCTGAACAAGCTTGAATCCGAGATAACAGAGACAATTTTTTGGCAAGTTAGCAAACATGTATTTTAGTGAATAATTTTGTCTTACATGTTGTTTTATTGTTAATTTGATTTTATGAAGTTCAATTGCATATTTAATTTATAAGAAGTTCTTCATTACTTAGAGTGCATTTTATTCATATAGAATATTCTATTTTCAATAACAATTTAGCACTCAGAGGTTTAAAAGAAATTCCCACTATGGTTTTATAAAAAGAACAGTTTATAATGTGTTACTACAGGTTATGTTATTTGCTTTTTTTCATAAACCTCTTCGCATATGTAACGATAGAGTAGTTGGTGTATCATGTGTTTATATTTTTTTTTAAAGAAAGAAAATGGGATGTCATGTATTGTAATGTAAGGGACACAACTCATATTGTCTTGTTAAAGCATGCAGTCATGAGTTACTTGTATTGAGATTTATATATATGTGAATCTATGAATAAAGCCAGTTGTGAGTTACCCACCGACGAGTTCAGAGTTATTACAGTTTGAATGAGGTACGAGTTGACAACAAGATCACCGCATAACGGGTGCCACGCTCGGCTACAGGTGCTTGTCAGATTATTTTTTTTGAGGTCACAATGACCTTGACCTAGTGACCCCAAATGGGTGTGGAGTGTAGAACAAATCAACATGCATCTACATATGAAGTTTCAAAGTTGTAGGTGGAAGCACTTTGATTTTAGAGCCAATGTTAAAGTTGTATAGTAGAGGTCACAGTGACCTTGACCTTTGACCTACTGACCCAAAAATGGGTGTGGCGTGTAGAACTCATCAAGGTGCATCTACATATGATGTTTCAAAGTTGTAGGTGGAAGCACTTTGATTTTAGAGCCTATGTTAAAGTTTTATATTAGAGGTCACAGTGACTTTGACCTAGTGACCCAAAAATGGGTGTGGCGTGTAGAACTCATCAAGGTGCATCTACATATGAAATTTCAAAGTTGTAGGTGGAGCACTTTGATTTTTGAGCCAATGCTATGTTTTTGGCATGACGCCTACGGCGGACGACGAGCTGGCTATGACAATATCTCGGGTTTTCTCCGAAAACGCCGAGCTAAAAATGGGTACGAGTTGACCAAGGTACGAGTTGCCTTTGAGATGAATTGCCTGTAAAGCCTTGTTCTTTTTCTTTTTAATTGAAGATGTATACGGTGCTGGACTAGAGCACACGACTACCATAACAATAACTTGGCTCTCTACTAACTGAGCTTAAGGGAAGATGTTTCTTACACACAAACACTATATTTCATTATTTGACGACATATGATTATGACGTGTTTATGCGGGTGTTTATGTTTTATCAGAGACGTTTGCATATAGACAAACCGTGAAAACAACACTCGATACTCTTGAGCTGTTATAATTGCATTAAAATTTATAATTCATGTATGTTAAATACTAACCTCATTGCTAATGTCATCAAAATTGATCACTTTTTCGCCCTTAAAAGGTTTTGTGTTAATGTGAAACAACCGTCATCATGATGACTGCATGAATGCTGGATAAGACGCGAGTTTTGATTGGTTCTTTCTAGGTGTCGGAACCAATCAAATTTTATCGCGTAACCACATAGCAACCCGAATTTCGTGCAGTAATTCAATGCTATTGAAAATCGCGCGGAGTAATGAATCTTCCGCGCGATTTTTCATTAGCAACCCGCAATTTACATAGCAACCCGAGATTTGTACAGTAATTCAATGCTTAATTTTCGCGGAAGTTATTTGTGTTCCGCGCTTTGTGGATTAGGTCCGCACGATTTTATACACTACTATTTGTACAGAGTAGATAATATTAAGGTTCCGCGCGTTTATTTGAGCCCGCTTTCTCTACGGGGTTGAAAGATAATTGTTCCGACGGAAAATATATTAAAGTTTCGCGCTTTTTAGATTTCGATTTGTATGTAGTATTTTATGGCTATGCTGGCCTTGGTTTTTCGCGGAAAGTGAAAGTTCCGAGAAAAATGAAAATCCCGATATTTACTATATAAGTATATGTATTTTAGCGGGGGTCCCCTTTGGCTTTCCATAGTATAGAAACTCAGAAACGCTGAAACTGACTTTGCATACCCTGTAGCGTTAACGACTGCAACACATCTTGTGACGCTTTTGTTCTGTTCTGAAAATTCGTTACTTTGTGGAAAATAACATGATCAAACACTGTGAAAACTGATCTATTTATAGAATCTGTGAGTCATTACATGCACTGCAATATTGAATCATATCTATATTTTTAATAGGATCACATCTCTTTTCGGGACTGATATTAAGATTAAATCGGGAAAACGTACAACTCTAGAACAAATATATATAGAATAAGAAAAATTCTGTCTATTGTGAGTCTTCGATATTCAGTGATCAAAAAATTCGATACAGTTACATTTAAGACATATCAACATTTAAATACTGTTTATTATCTTACCCCTCTTTCTGGTGCGTTGATGTGATTTTTACAATAGGCTTTTTATTAATATTCCGAAGCGCACTTGCCCATGAGCATCCATGTTTTTTTCACAAAGATGGTTTATTTATAAACACGCGCAACATAAAATTGCCTTCGTTGTCTTTTGTCCAAGAAATATCAATACCAGACGAATACATTAAATATACATCAAGCAAGGCCTTCGATACTGTCTTACATAAAAAGCTCCTATTTAATCTGGAGCAGTATGGCATCAATGGTAACATTAAACACTGGCTCGAGGACTTCCTTACAGACAGGAGCATGAAAGTTGTTGTGGAAGAAGAGAAATCGAATCCGGCAACCGTCGACTCCGGAGTACCACAGGGCACAGTCTCTGCCATATCAACGATTTAACCAACACAGTAAAGTCCTCAGTCCGCCTATTCGCAGATGATTGTTTATTCTACCGCACCATCAGAAATCGCTAGGACCATGAAATCTTACAGCAGGGTTTGAACAAATTGGAAATCTGGGCCAACACATGAGGCACGAGATTCAATGCCATCAAAAGCTATATCCTAACCATCAAACAGAAAAACTCAAAATTCTGCAAATCTAATAACAACATCCTTCAACAAGTCTGAGAAAACCCATACCTCGGAGTAACTATATCAGAAGACCTAACTTGAAACCACATATAAACAAGATGTCAGAGGCTTTAAATATAATAGGTGAAATAAACGCTTACCTTATGGTAAGAATTTTACTGTCGCCTTACGGACTGCTTCAATGTTTGTCCGAAATCACAAACTACGTTTTATCTGACAAATGTAAGCTCATTCCAAATAGTTCAACTAATGCGTCATTTATATTTATAGATTGTTCTAGATCTTTGATCAAGGTCGTTTTGCTGGTCAAGCGAACAATACGGTCAATATACTCAATATAATACATGGTATCCCGTCTTTACGCAATGACATAAGCGCGTGCTCTTCCATGGGAAATCAGGATTACATGACTTTGTGGGGTTCCAAATTAAACGTTAATGGATTTAAACACGCCGGTGAGTGGTGCTTTTTTTCAAACAACTTTTAAAAACAATATTTCTTAAGAAGTGCAACTAGTGCATACAAGACAGATTTTTATGCTGCTTATGGCAATATAAAACTACAACATAATTCCTTTATTTAATAAGCATGTGTTCTTGTTCAAAAATTCGGTATCTACTGCATTAATTGTAGACGGTTATGCTTCACGCAACGTGAAATTTTGTCACCGTTTTCAGACGTCTTCAAGGATGTATTCTTATACCTTAAGATATCGGCACAAACTGAAGAAAAACTGTCTTTTATGTACCCGACTTTTTTGCATTTGTATTTCAATAACTTGAGATATTTGCAAAAATAAAGTTCCGAATGGTGTGTTACATTCTGGCAACCCCGTGTGTAAAACCCGGGAAACCCCGTTGATTATGCACCCTGTAATCAGAAACTTGCGAATACTGCGAGTGATATATCAAAGTAACCTTTCGGTGCATGCATTTAATTCCGGTTTGTCCTTGATAAATCTTAATAAACAGCTAATAATAAGTTGGAGCAAATTGAAAATTCGAGAATACAAAATATTTGAATTATCCGTTCATTTGAATTATTTAAGTGGAAAAAATAATATAAAGTCAAGAAAACAAAACCTTAAGATCGAAAAAAACTAAATATTAAAGTCGAGAAAAAAAATGAATATAAAAGTCGAGAGAAAATATGTACTGCTGCGCTATGTTATTAAGTTTTCTTTTTTCTTTCTCGTTCCATCGAGTTAGTTATTCGTTCCCTCGACATGGCTAAATCGTTTACTCCTTTTTTTTAATGCACCTCTCCTTTATTTACTGCACCGCTCTTTTTTCATAACACTTCTCTTTTATTTAGTTTTGCACTCCTCTTTTTTCTAGCTCGATCGTTCCCACGACTAAGTAAGTCGTTTCCACGACATAGCTTACTCGTTCCCACGACGAGTATGTCGTTTCTAAGAGTATGTCGTGTGTATGTAGAAAAGAGGAGTGCGATGAAAAATGAGGAGTGAATATCACCTCTATGCCACCGTACATACATGTGTCACTTTTCTTTTCTATTAATGTGCAAATAATTTCTCTGGTTCAATGTGTGCACTTGTGTGTGGGTATTTTAATCAGACGTATTGATTTAGTTATTTGCATATTTATAAAGCGGTTAATTGTACTTTACTTATTGGCTGTGCTGTTTAAACCAATACCAATAATTATATTTATGCCCCCCCCCCTTCCAAAAAAAGGGGCTATATTGTTTTGCACATGTCGGTCGGTCGGTCCGTCCGTCGGTCGGTCGGTCCCAACACCAGATGGTTTCCGGATTGATCATGACTGGCAGATGACTCCTATTGATTTTCAGGTCACTAGGTCAAAGGTCAAGGTCACAGTGACAAAAAACGTATTCACACAATGGCTGCCACTACAACTGACAGCCCATATGGGGGTATGCATGTTTTACAAACAGCCCTTGTTTAATATGGTTTTATAGATAACGTCGGGAAATTATATACAAATCGTTTTCCTTCATCAATGATGTATCGTTATAAAATATTTGGGCTGACATTGGCCAGTTTTTCCTTAGTCTAGGCTATCATTTCTTAACATTATTTAATACATTTTCTTCGCCAGTTTTGACCTAGCCTAGGCTATCATTTTGTATCATTATTTAAAACATTTCTTAGCAATGCGTATGATTAGAATCTATGTTTTCAAGAATGTGGCAACTTTTTTCTTCTTCATAGTTTTATATACATGTACATGGTATCAATTGTGACTAATGTTTACTTATCATAAACTATTATCGTTATAGATGCTGGCAACAAATACATGATTCACGTAAAACAATCATCATATGAGTAATACTATTTTCACATTGAATGAACCAAACAAATTGTTCCACATGTTTTATTTGAAGTTATTTTTTAATGCTGAAGAAACTTAAATGAACATTTAAGTTTGTCGATCAACATGTCGATATTTTTTCGTTAGCGTCAAAAGCAAACAGATCACATTGAATATGTCAATACTGTTCGTGTTCAGTATACATATTTTTATCAAGTACATACGATTTGAGTAATTTTAAACAAAACTTTGATTAATAAAGAGTTAAGAAGAAGCGAAACATAAGAACGAAAGATGAGTACACACAATGTCAACTTGTGTTCTTCCGATCAATCGAAAATACCCACTGATGTACAAAAGGTTTGTCCATAATTATGGAATCTCTACTTTTATTTGCATTTGCTCATAAGACACATGGACATCATGTTTGGTCCTTCAAAATTAAGAGTAAACTTTTCGATATCGGCGTAAACTTTGTCGTTTTGAATTACAATGCAGTAAGCAATAATGGATTAATTGTACCCATAATAGATAGTAAATACATATGTTATATAGTAAATATTACACTTTATTATGTTTAGTTAAATATATTGACTACTTTACCTTCGTTAATGTAATTGTCCAGTTATCTGCGAACAAACAGCATTCCAATCCGCCCACAACTGGACGCTTTAAATGTCAGTTATTAAAGCAGCTTGTTACCCAAACGCATGGATAATTAGGATTTATCTGGGCTTACCCATATAGGCAGTGTTCAGTACATTATTGTATTTGTATACAAGTATCGGAAAAGCATATTTAATTAAAACATTATGGAAACAAAAAACTAAAATGTCAAAACATAATTTCTTATGATAAATGAAACATTACATAAACACTTACGTTTTTCGTTGGCTGAAACATACGTTTGCCGAACCATCGCTGGTTCCCTTTGGGCAGTTTACAATATGATATATAACATATACATCTTAAAAATAGTTTTCATTGCATAAACATCGGGGGGGGGGTTATGCACACGTTGAAATTCGTAAGAAAAATTGTTTTAAAAAATTATTTTAAAAAAAGCACCACTAACCGGTGTCGTTAGATCCAATAACTTAAACATGTAATTGGGAACCCCACATAGTAACGTGATTCTGTACACTGAACAATGGCATGCTTTATGACCACGACTTGCTGACCGGGTATTCAACTCGTCGAGAATTAAAATACAGATAAAACTTGGTATCCCAAATTAAGCCAACATTATATAAAAGTGGATATGTAAATGTTAAAGTTGAAACAAACGCACTTGAAGTTCTTCAAATCTCTTTATTCGCTAATTTTGTTACAAATAGTGTTTCTGAGCGAATAAGTATTATAAAAGTATTATATGCATAATTTTAGTAACACGTGAGTCATCCAAGATCCGATTCATTAGAGGAATATTACGCACAAAGTTCATAAAATGATTTTTTTAACACGCATATAAAACAATATGCCAATAAAAAACATTATTTGACATGTAATGTGTGGTTTAAACACCGATGGTCTATAATTAATTAAATTACAATGTTTTCATGGAATTTAACAAGTCTGACAGTACTATCATACTGCAATGATAAATGTATTTCATAGGATCCATCTGTTAAAGGGACTGTCAACCACGACGACGAAGAAAAGAAAAGTTTTAAAATACCGTATGTTTTTACAATTATTAGTTTAAATTGTTTAAAATATCACGACTGGTATATTACATTATTTAAAAAAAGTTGTTAAGTGTTCATTATATCAGTATATTTGGTAATAAATTTTACTGGGTATGTCTACCAGGCAACTACCAGTTAACTATAAATAACGCCAGTAGATTGATCATCCTCGACACGTGGTAGGACCAGAAATGCATGCGTAGTGAATTGTATATATTTTATATGAAAAATGATCAATCTTCTTGCGTTATTTATCGTGTGTAAATCGTAATGTCAAAATAGTATTGTGTCACGTTTAGGGATAATTGTTTAATTATCTAACAAAAAATGTTTTTTACTGGCATCCGTGTGCAGTTTTCATTAATGGAACAGAACTGTGTAGGTTTTAACAAATCTGCTTCATCTTGTAAGCGTAATTTCATAATTTTCTCAACTTCAAGGGGAGATGATTCTGAACTTATTCTTGCGTTGCTCATTTACGATAGGGGTTGAGTACACATTGATATGAAAACACTGTAAAAGTTTTAATGTGTTTACAACCCCCCCCCCCCCCCACCCTCTCACACATATATTTTATGGGCATAATAAAAACAAAAAAATGGTTAAAATAAAACAGCATATTTATTTAAACTAAAATGTCTACATCAAAACAAAAAGTTAACATAGAACAGAAATTAAATAATTTGATTCTACTGGGGCTCGAACCTTGGGCCTCTCACATGTGAAGCGAGCGTGTAACCACTACACTACGGAACCACTTGAAAAATCACCTTCTAAGATATTAATACGCTATTAATAGTCGGTTTAAATGTAAACCCGGAAGTTTAAAAGCTGGATAGTGAGCGGGGTTAAAGGTCCATACCAAAGGGTCAATACCACTGGCAAGATACGGGTCAGGCCTGCAGCCTTCTGTATGTGGTTCTTAAAAAAAAACCTGTAGGAGGACTTGATAGTAATGAGACTGGGGTGCTGTGATGGTGCTCCTCGTTGATAAGCGGCTGCTTCCTTTATCACGACTCACTCCTAGTGGGAGCCTAATGGGTACTTTTCCAGAAACACTCTTTGTTATTATTTCCACATAGTAAATTGTATATTACAACTAATTGCAAAATTTTAAAACTTTTTACCAGCCGGTTAACTTTTTATTCTTGGTTGAATACACCTAACCGTTGACTCGGTTGGGCGTTTTCTATGGATTTACCCTATATCCAAACAAGGGCTGTTTGTAAAGCATGCATGCCTCCCATATGGGCTGTCAGTTGTACTGGCAGCCATTGTTTGAATAAATTTTTTGTCACTGACCTTGACCTTTGACCTAGTGACTTGAAAATCAATAGGTGTCATCTGCCAGTCGTGATCAATGTACCTATGAAGCTTCATGATCCTAGGCCTTATTATTATTGAGTTATCATCAGGAAACCATTTTACTGTTTCGAGTCACTGTGACCTTGACCTTTGACCTAGTGACCTGAAAATTAATCGGGGTCATCTGCCAGTGATGATCAATGTATCTATGAAGTTTCATGATCCTAGGCTTAAGCATTCTTGAGTTATCATCCGGAAACCATTTTACTATTTCGAGTCACTGTGACCTTGACCTTTGGCCTTGTAACCTGAAAATCATTAGGGGTCATCTGCCAGTCATGATCAATGTTCCTATAAAATTTCATGATCCTAGGCGTAAGCATTCTTGAGTTATCATCCTGAAACCATTTTACTGTTTAGAGTCAATGTGACCTTGACCTTTGACCTAGTGACCTGAAAATCAATAGGGGTCATCTGCCAGTCATGATCAATGCACCTATGAAGTTTCATGATTCTAGGCGTAAGCATTCTTAAGTTATCATCCGGAAACCATTTTACTGTTTAGAGTCACTGTGACCTAGACCTTTTACCTAGTGACCTGAAAAACAATAGGGGTTATCTGCTAGTCATGATCAATGTACCTTTGAAGTTTCATGATCCTAGGCCTAAGCATTCTTGAGTTATCATCCAGAAACCATTTTAATATTTCGAGTCACTGTGACCTTGACCTTTGACCTAGTGACCAGAAAATCAATAGGGGTCATCTGCCAGTCATGATCAATCTATGTATGAAGTTTCATGATCCTAGCACTAAGCGTTCTTGAGTTATCATCCGGAAACCATCTGGTGGACGGACGGACCGACCGACATGAGCAAAACAATATACCCCCTCGTCTTCGAAGGAGGGGGGGGGGGGACTCAGTTAGGCGTTTTCTATGGATTTAACCTATATCCAAACAAGGGCTGTTTGTAAAACATGCATGCCCCCATATGGACTGTCAGTTGTACTGGCAGCCATTGTGTGAATAAGTTTTGTCATTGACCTTGACCTTTGACCTAGTGACTTGAAAATCAATAGGTGTCATCTGCCAGTCGAGATCAATGTATCTATGAAGTTTCATGATCCTAGTCCTTATTATTCTTGAGTTATCATCAGGAAACCATTTTACTCTTTCGAGTCAGTGACCTTGACCTTTGACCTAGTGACCTGAAATCATTAGGGGTCATCTGCCAGTCATGATCAATATTCCTATAAAGTTTCATGATCCTAGGCGTAAGCATTCTTGAGTTATCATCCTGAAACCATTTTACTGTTTAGAGTCAATGTGACCTTGACCTTTGACCTCGTGACCTGAAAATCAATAGGGGTCATCTGCCAGTTATGATCAATGCACCTATGAAGTTTAATGATTCTAGGCATAAGCATTCTGGAGTTATCATCAGGAAACCATTTTACTATTTAGAGTCACTGTGACCTTGACCTTTGACCTAGTGACCTGAAAATCAATAGGGGTCATCTGCTAGTCATGATCAATGTACCTATGAAGTTTCATGATCCTAGGCCCAAGCATTCTTGAGTTATCATCCGGAAACCATTTTACTATTTTGAGTCACTGTGACCTTGACCTTTGACCATTGAAAATCAATAGGGGTCATCTGCAAGTCATGATCAATCTATGCATGAAGTTTCATGATCTAGGCCTAAGCGTTCTTGAGTTATCCTCCGGAAACCATTTGGTGGACTGACCGACGGACGGACCGACCGACCGACATGAGCATAAACAATATACCCCCTCTTCTTCGAAGGGGGGCATAAATATTTTTTTTTTGTAATGGGCTATACATATATTTTGACAATCAACTTAATAAACCTACTGGACTGGATATTGTTAGTAGATACAGAATTAAAAAAGTGTCATTGAAAGAGAATTGTGCCTTTGATGTCCAATAATATATGCACTTATCTGGATAAAAATTGCAAAAACGACAACAAATGGTTCAGTGACAAGAAACTTTAATTACGTTTTATGTCAGTTGCAATGTGATGAAATGCATATATTGTACATATTTATTAAACACAACATATTTTCTACACACTGAATGAATTTCAGGAAGTTTTACTGGTCCTATCTCAAGAAATTTTACTTTGAGTATGCCTTCCCCAATTCATTTTCACGCAATGAATTTAAGTATAAATTTGTATATTCTTCTTTTAGGGGGTTTTCTAGTTGCTTATTAAAAGCTACAGTTATGAACCATGACATGTGAAGAAATTTAGCAAACTTTGAATTAACATTGATATAATAATACATTAACAAGAGCACCGAATAACAGGTGCCACGCTCGGCTGCGAAAGCTTGTCAGAATGTTTCTTTTTTAGAGGTCACAGTGACCTTGACCTTTGACTAAGTGACCCAAAATGGGTGTGGCGTGTAGAACTCATCAAGGTGCATGTACATATGAAGTTTCAAAGTTGTAGGTGGAAGTACTGTGATGTTAGAGGCAAAGTTAAAATTTTATATTAGAGGTCACAGTGACCTTCACCTTTGACCTAGTGACCAAAAAATGGGTGTGGTGTGTAGCTCTCATCAAGGTGCATGTACATGTAAAGTTTCAAAGTTGTAGGTGGAAGCACTATGATGTTAGAGGCAAAGTTAAAGTTTTTTATTAGAGGTCACAGTGACCTTGACCTTTGACCTAGTAACCGAAAAATGGGAGTGGCGTGTAAAACTCATCAAGGTGCATGTACATACGCCGTTTCAAAAATGTAGGTGGAAGCACTTTAATTTTAGAGCCAATGTAAAGGTTTAAGCACAAAGAGGCTATGACAATACCTCGGAGTTTTCTCTAAAAACAGCTGAGCTAATAATACAATCTTGATTTTTAAGGTCACCTAAAGTCAAAAGGCAACATATGAATACAGACGCAGTTTACCACAAAATGTCAAAGTTGTCCCAATATTACGTAGCATAAAGATGTATAAGTTATCATGTTTCTTTAAACATGTAGCACAATAATATACAACTTGTATGTTAATAAAAACAGCCAGATTATTGACAACTAGATGAACATAATTTAGTATCAGTACAAAGCCATTGCATGATTTTGACTGGCCGCGTGTCATTAGAAAGCCATATTATCTCGTTCCGTCACTTTTCGTCACTGAAAAACTGACCGATTTCAGATAAAATATTTTTTTGCGTTTGTGACTTTTGGTAGTCTCTCATTGTTTTGAGCAATTAAAGTATCCCTAAAGTCATCCTCTCCAGAACTAGAAAATATGGCTTTCAAATGACACAAGGCTAGTCAATATTATGCAATGTTTTTAGCTGTTGGTCGCTTTAGAGTTCCTCTAGGCAACAGCACGTCTAACAATTTAATGTTCTTTGCCTTTAAGGCTTTTCATGACTTAAACAAACTGAATTATGGATTACAGTAACAGTAAAGATGTGGGCCATATTGTCAGTAATTGTACATGTTTTAAGCAAAGATCCCAGTGCTTCAACATCATCAGGAGCACTGTGGGCGTTGTAGGTTGCCTGGAGAACATGTTCACTAGATCTTCCTGTTTGTGTGACTGTCCAGGATACGATTTTTGAAAACCGGCAAAGAGTCAACAAAACTGCTTACACAATTACAAAACGTTTCAAAACAGTGTATGTTTAGCAATGCACTAACCAAACCGGAAAATCAAACCTGCGCCCATTATGAGCAACAAATATGGCTCTGGGATCATGTAGAGAAGTTTTAATTGATACACTATCAACACTTCCACAATTTACATGCATAATGCCATGATCATCAATACAGATGCCAATCACTTTCTGAGCTTCGGAAGAAATTGGAACTGTTGTCTTCACATATGTCGATACTTAAAACCAGTCTTCAAATGCAGAGCAGCAATCTGAGTAATATCAGGCCTCAAACTGAAATACAAAATTATATTCACACAATGCTTATTTCATGAATTTTATAATTCCCCTTTAAGTTTCATTCTGACGCCTTATATGATCATTGGTTATGAGAAAAATCAATTTTCAGCACAACATGCACTATACATATTGAAAAGTCGTTGAACTAAAATTATCGCTTGTGAAAAGAATTCACCATTTATATGAATAGCTCAGAATTTTAATATACCTATGCTCCTTCATAAGATTTATTACTAAAAGTTATGAATTTATTTAAAAAATTGTAATATTTGGAATAGCTTTTAATATTTATAATAACAATCATAAATATTTTTAATAATGTGCCTGCCCTGGGGTTCTAACCAAATCCTTTAAAAAATAGAATTTTACCAAACTATGAACACAGTGCCTTGAATAAAACAAGTATTATTAATATGCTTCATGTTCATCTGGAATAGGAAATCAGAAGACAGTTGATGAGAAAAAATACTAAAATTTGGCACCTGCATAGTCAATAACATTGTATTAAAAGTTAGTTTTTACACTTACTCCATTTCTTTCTCATAAGCAACAATGGCAGCCTTGTTAGTGATGCAGTTGAGATTTTCTTGATGGCCTCCCCAGCACGAGTCCTATCTTCTTAAGATTTCTATTTGCAATAAGCGTTATGTTTAGAGTGGTTTATATAGGAAGTTATTTACCTTCACCGGCCTGCCCAAACTGACTTTCATTTCTGAAGAGAATTAAAAATGATAAGAACATGAAAACGAAATAAGGCCGTAGTTACTTAATAATGATGTCACAATGTATTTTCATAGAAGCCATTCGTATCATCATTATATTATTAAATAACATGAATGAGCAATCAATTGGATTTAACAACACAAATGCGAAACTAAATTTGAAAACTGAATATGATGAACACCGGAATGTTTCCTTATATATAACACGATAAACAAATATTCACTGGGAATGACACTTGGAATTTTAAGGGGTCTGAAAATGTGTAAAAAAGTCCAAAGATCAATGGCAATTGTACAATGATTAAACATTGATAGAAATGGCAGGTTTAAAAATGAAGACATGCATACCTGTTCCAAGATTACTATTTACATCAAAGCATGGCATCCCCCTGATCTTGAGATGGTGCTGTTTTCCATAAGCAACACGGTTGACTTTTCTACAGTCAGGGTTTTCACAAACAACGTACAAATAACCACTGAGGCCATCTTGTAGTTCGCCAACAATGTTATATATTGTCAAAGGAATGGGACACAGATTACAAAACTGACCATACTGTAATTTGTTTAGCAAAACCTCCAGCTCAACAAGTCAATCAATCTTCTTCCATCCCCCCACCCACTTCTGCTTACTCTTTTCACGCCATTTAGCAAATGCGAATAGCTTTTACGTGAGTCATTTTCAAACAAATCACCATCACAGAGCTCGGTAAATAAATAATTGTTATCGAACACAACGTTGTCGATTTGTGTTTGCTTCTTTTTCGATTTTGCAAATTGCTCGCTTTTATTTCGCACTTTCATTTTGCTAAGACAATGTCAACAACCGTGACGTCATGAACACAAACATTTTATGAAACGAATTAACTTAACTTATATTTGTTTTGTATAGTTATTAAATCTTAAAGAGATAAGCAAATTTAACTCTTAAATATAAAAAAAACAAATTTATTTTTGTATTTAGTATAATTTCCAGACTTTACCGTAGATATCGCTTATAGCCGAAACGCTCTCCGAATACCGCGGTATCGACCTACTATTCCCGATCACACTAGGCACCTATTGCCTTAATAAGTGACTGTAGTGTAACGGTTATTAATAAAGCAATAAACCGTGTAATCGCTGTCGTCTTGTAAAATTGAAGAAAATACGCGTTAACCAAAACTTGAACAGCAAGTCTGCGCTATTGTCAGAAAAAACACAAAATAAATATATTTTGATTATGTTTTGTTTTTATACAAAACCAGAAAGTTTCGCGTATTTGCCCAGTCCCTGTGATCTTTCCCCTGTGATCAGTTGTGGATCAGTTATTAATTAAAACAATTAGCTTTGCATTATTGGCAATAAATGTTGTAATGAATGTAATAGGCACAAATGCAGTATTATTTACACTAATTTACACAAAAAATCACCACTATGCAAGATATTCTTAAAACAAAAATATATACATTGATCTGTAAAATAACTTCTCCTCCCATAAGCGAAAAAAAAATGCATTACATACTAGTTGCCGCACTCCAGTGCGACGCCAATAAATTTGAAGAAATCCAATATCTGGCATAAATTATACAATTCTTTCTCAGCGTGGATGCGGCAGATGCAGCAGTTATCAGGGGTGGTATTCCAGAAGCATCTTAAGTAATTTCTTAAATAATTTAATTTTAGTTCAAAATTAAAATGTTTTGTCTTTCTATTCTTAATAAGGAAACACATGTTGTTTTTTTGTGTATTCCTAAAATAACATTGGCATAATGATGTTATTTAAATGTATATTTTGATGCCCATCTATTTCAATTTGAAATGAAAATTTCCCAATTTAAGGATAAGAATAAAATTTGACTTATAATGCTTCTGGAATACGATCCCAGGTTTATTGTAGTTAAAAAAAACTGGCTTGAAAGCGAACAACTAAAAATGCAGAATGAGAATTGTGTTTTTGCAACACTACACAAAATAGATCGTCAGTTCAATTGCCTGTTCATATAAATGAGTCAGCCTTTAGTAGATTGCACGTTTTCTATTTCGCGCAGTTTTTGTATTTTCACAAATATGAAAATTCTGATTAATCATTCGAGCCTACTGGCGGGAAATTTTCGTAAGAATTCATTAGAAGAATACAATAGTCGAGTGAGATATATATATATGTTAACCACTCATTCCGTATCTAATATAAACAAGCCTGTGGTTTTCATATTTCATTTAAGTAATTACATAATCAGTGCAGTTGTATACTTTTTAATTTGACAAATTAAGATTGCATGAAAATATCACAAAAATTAAAAACATCACAGCACAAGTGCAATTCTTGATCCATAATAATAAAACTTAGTCAATAATATTATTTATAATAATAAGTTATTAATATTATAATATTAATATATAAATATAATATTTAAGATTGACTAACATACACAATAATTATGCAGCATAATGCCTGTAAATGCATGAAAGCTTTTTAACATCTTCAAAACCAGTAAAATAAGTACAAACCTAACTCGTCCATAATATATTACATTATATAATTATAAATAACATGTATTAAGAACGCAATTGCATAATCTACTTGGATTTGTTTTTATACAATCAGACCAAGGTGATGAAAGATTACAATACAGCACTATACATAGTAAATGGCAAGAACGCTAACTAATAATATCACAATACACCCTTCCAATGAACACAAATATCGAGACATTAAGTCCAAGTCCATTCTTCTTCTTTTGCATTAAAACTCTTCTAAAGTTGAACATTGTCTCAATTACAACAATACTAAACAAGTCATTTTGAACACATTTTTTAGGCTGAAACAGCCTTAGGATGCTGGACGCAAATTTTATAACATTCATACATTTAACTTTTTGCAAAATGATTGTTGCAATGTATTTATAATATTTCATCACTAAAAAATTATCTTTGCTCAATCGACGTAACAACTGATTTTTTTTTCATCAAAACTTCTATTAAAATTTTATCCCAAATTATAAACAAACAACAAACATCTTCATCCATTTTGCATCAATCCTTCGTTAGCCAGTGTACAAGAGATGGTAGATGCTTTTTCACATCTATAGTGCTAGGTAATTTGATGGTGCATATTAGACAGTCTTTACATCTTATGACCTAGACCTCAATATTACGTAACAGCAACAATGGCTAATCTCTTTAACATCTTCTTGAGGTGGTTGCACTGGTCCTCAAGACGGTAACACCGTGACACTGCATCCTTTTTCTGCTCCTCAATGCGGTACAGCGAGTCCATGAGGTCCGCGTTCTCCTTGTACAGGTCCACCACCAGCGCATTACGCTTCTCACTTGCCTCATACTGTTAGAGAGAAAGAGGAGCGTTGTTAAACAAGTGCTGTGTTTGTTTCCCCCTACTGCGCTTTGAAGCCGCAGGACAGCTATTTTAGAAAAAAATGACCTTTGACCTTGAAGGATGACCTTGACCTTTCACCACTCAAAATGTTCAGCTCCATGAGATACACATGCATGCCAAATATCAAGTTGCTATCGTCAACATTGCAAAAGTTATGACCAAGGTTAAAGTTTTGGGACAGACAGACACACACATACAATGACAGACAGACAGGCCAAAAACAATATACCCTGATCATTCGATCTGGGGGCATAAAAAGTGAAGTAGTTTGTAACACAAATATGGATGAGAGAAAAAGTTATTTGTTCAAATCTGATTTATAGTGAGTGTGCAACAAATATTGAGATATAAACAGATAAACTGGATTTTCGTTTAGAAGAACTTCTTTCAGACGAAAAATTCCATAAAAGCTAAAAGTGTCATCCGGTCCAGGCAGAAAGTGTCCTCACTGATGCAATCTGAACAGGCTAATCTGGGACGACACTTAAGCACATGCATTAAGCCCAGATATCCCAGAACAAAGCTCATATATACCTGCTGTTTGAACCTGTCTATCTGGCTGTCTAGTATCTGCTGCAGGGTTGACAGCTTCCTCTGCAGGGAGTCCTTCTGGGTCTCCAGGGACTTCACAGCACTAGAATGCTTCTCACTCTCCTCTAAAAGGAGTAAATCAGGCTTGAACTCATGTTGTCAGGTAGTATCAAGAATATTAGATAAAACCTATGTACTTTTGATGGATGGTATTGAAAGCAATAAAGATTTCCTTGAGACTGTTTTCTGAGAACAGCTTGTGTTTGCATCTTTGTTAAGATTTTCAGGACAATTCCTTAAATTTTTCAAACTATGGACCACCCTGTTGCAAGTCAGAAACCATAACCATATATATGATTACAACAGACCAATATGAAATGATGAATTTTTAATTTTAAATAGTCACACTTCAGGAAGTGAAATCAGTTGAACGAGGCACTGGAATGATAGTTTTTAAAGCGTTTCATGACGAAACATGTTACACTTAAATCGTGTTCCAATTTGAAAATCAAAATCCGATCAACCTATATTAATGAATTACACAACCATTTCAAATACACATCTTTATCAACAATATTGTTTTGCTATTAATAAAATAATGTAATTTTTACCAGTTTTTGAGAACAAATTGCAAGCAAATTTAACATTTGTTCTTAAAACAATTTTCAATCTGTTGAGGCACTTATTTAACAAAATAAAACAAATAACCTATTCGTACAGCACAAGATAATCAGATCTTAATCACATTTTAATTTTGAACACAAAATAACCCATTCTTACAGCACGTTTAAACACAAAAATAGCACATTCTTAAAGAACCCTTGAACACAAAATAACCAATTCTTATGTCACCTTTGAATACAAAATAGCCAATTCTTATATCACATTGAACACAAAATTACTCATTCTTAAAGCACCATTGAATACAAAATAACAAATTTTTATATATCACATTTGAACACAAAATAATCCATTCTTTCAGCACCTTGTAACACAAAATAACCCATTCTTACAGAAACTTTGACCACAAAATATCCCATTCTTAAAGCAACTTTGAACTTAAAATCAGCAATTCTTATATCACCTTTGAACACAAAAGAAACCACTCCTACAGCCCATTTGTAAAGGAAAAACCCCCATTCTAATGGCACATTTGAACACAAAATTAACCAATCTTAGAGCACATTTGAACACAAAAAACGATTATTAGACCACCTTGAGCACAAAACAAACCACTTATACAGCACATTTGAACCAAAATAATCCATTCTGACAGCATCTTTAAACACAAAATAACCCATTCTTGTATCACCTTTGAAGACACTGGTTGAGTTCTCCTCCTTGTTTTTCAGGAGCTCCTGTAGGTCGCGCAGTGAGCGCTGGTTGTCCACGAGGTCTATCTGTAGCCGTGTGAACTTCTGAAGGTCAACCATGTTGCTACACTGCTCCTTCCACTGCTGCAGCTCACGGATGTGCTGTGATTGGCTGATGGAGAAGTTGGTCGTTGCCTCTAGCAACTGGAATAGGTGAACAGGTATTGGGGCTACTCCAAGTAGTTGTTTTACTTGTGTGTTTTAAAACTTTTTTAACCTGAGAAGGGATCATCTTTATTGTTGTTTTTTTAGCTAGAGAATTGGGTAAGGGGGCATTTTACATTCTTTTTGGGGGAATGGGGGCAATTTGACCTTTTGTTTCCTACTGGGATGGGGATTTCACTTGTTTGTTTTTTTTTTACTCAGTTTTTTTTTATATTATTGCACAAGATCTGAGCATAACAGAGATACCAATGCCATTTTATTACAAAAACAACTTTATCTTCAAACTTATTTCAAAGTACACATACTGTTTTCAAATGTATTTCTTAACATTTCATTTAACTGATATAATCTATAATAAATATAATATAAATGAAAAACCTTGAATTTAAAGGCTGGTGACACATTAAAAACAGGATCAGAAATATGACGCCCATTTTTTGTGGAAAAAGTATTTTATTAAAGGCAAGTTTTGCTGTACACAACTTATACAAACCTTGTCACTAATTTTCTGAAGCTGTGACTCTAACTGTTTTTTCTCCTCCAGCACTGATGCCAACTGACCCTAAAAATACAAACAGAAAATGCAAATGGAAAGAAACTCATACATACTATTTATATTGTTGATTTTTTTTTCTCAGAGGGTCTCCCAAAACATTTAGACACTATAATAAGATCTAAATTATCAATTTAATAACCCTATTGCAAGCAAGCTTGTTACGATTTGTTATAAGCTGAATTGAAATTCAAAAATTCAAGTCGTTAGAAAAGGTCTCCAGTAATGGTACTCAGATTGATTTCATGGCGGCTTATCCACCAACCCGTTCTTAGACTTAAGAGAAATTGATTCAGACCCAAGAACAATGATTTACAGGTTTCTAGATACACTGACAACTAGGTTTTTCAATCACAAAAAACTCATTCTAAATGAAGTATTGTGTAGTTAGAAATGTTGGGATTTGCATCAGCAGGAGATCATTTTATCACTACAAGATCCTTTAAGTAAACACTAGAAAAAAACACAAAAAATTACTTAATTTATGACAAATACAACAACAAATGAATACAACTTTAGTAACCACCTTTGGACAGTATAGAAGAAGAATTTATGTTTATTTGTTTGGTTATTTGTAACTTTGCCATATTGATAAGTATTTCAGTGAAATTATGCTGGTTAATTAATCTTTTTTTCCAGGGTTAGCTGGTTTATAAGTATTATGCATGCATACTTCTGCAACTAACTGACAATAGCTCTTCTCAAATCAAAGGAAGGGGCAGAATGGCATCTAAATAATTTCAAATCCTATTCCCAAACAAGTTTTGGCTTATGCAATGAAATTGAATAAGTCACATACCTGTTTTAGTTAGCCGAGCCAAGATCGTTGCTGGGCCAACTAAAACAGGTAGGTGACCAAATGCCTTCTAGTGTAGCTAAGGGCCCGCTGGTTACTAAGGGTCAGCTGGTGTACCTTATCTTGGTGCTCCTCCCGCTGGGCAGACGTGGACTGGTTGAGCTGCTCCTTGAGGGTCTTGGCCAGGTGAGACACCTTGTCACGCTCTCGACTCACATCCTCATACTTCTTCTGTGCACAGAAATAAAAGGATGTAACATAAAACAAGTGTAAAAGGTGTGAACCTGCCTTAAGTGATCTTTCTCTGAGTGATACATCACAATTTACCATAATTTGCAAACGCAGACATGAAACAGACGGTTTTTAGAATGTATATACCTTAGTTTAGAATGAATACTTCTGATTCAATCCTATAAGACATTGATATAGTCTAGTAGTTATTAAATGGATTTATGTGCATAATGCATAGTAAAGAGTTTGATTAGAAAATTTTCAAAAATAAACTCAGTTAATGCAGGTGAGTGATTTGATCATGACACACAACTAACAGGAAACTGGGCAAGAAAGTTTAAACCACCAAGTTCAACAACCTGCAACTGCAAAATTTACAACGTGCTGGACTTGAAATAAATCTCCACTAGCCCGACACCCACAAACTCCATAAGATCCTTTAACCCCTAAAATTCAACAAAACTACTGAATAAACTGTCTTCACCTAAAACTCAATAGCTAACAAGAGATGTGCTCGTCAGAAACACAATGCCCCCTACTGCGCCGCTTTGAAATAAAATTTCTGTTTATCATTTGGCAGGTATATTAATCATCTCCCTTTTAGTTTAAAACTTAGTTGCTATGTTCAATATTGAATAATTATCTCCCTTTAAAGCTTATTACCTCCCTTGGATTTGTATTTTTGACCTTAGATCTTGAAGGATGACCATGACCTTTTACCACGATGTGTTTGTCAGAAACACAATGCCGCCTACTGCGCCGCTTTGATTTATTTAACACAAATATATAATTTGGCAGGTCAGATAATTATGTCCATTTAAAGCTTATTACTTCCTTTGGATTTGTTTTTTCGACCCTGTGACATAGTTTTTAACCTGGCATGACCCATATTCAAACTTGACCAAGATATTGTCTAGATACAACTGACCAAGTTTCGTAAAGATCGAATGAAAACTATTTGAATTAAAGAGCGGACATGAAAAGTGTGACAGACTGACAGACTGACGGACAGTGCTTAAACTATATACCCCCTTTTCTACGAAAGGGGGCATAAAAACTGTACATAAAACATCAAATCCAAAAGTCTTCTAACATGAAAAGAAACTGAACATTTTTATTCACATCCCCCCTTCACTCACCCAAAAAAACAACCTAAAAGACACTAAACAGGAACAGTAACACTTCAGCCCCACTAACCACTTAACTGCAAAGGAAACTATGAGAAACATAGAATTGTAACTGCCTCGTCAATAATGAAAGACCTGTAACAGTGAAGGACAAGCAGTGTAAATAAACTGAAAAGAATCAGATTTCAAATCCCACAGCCTGAAAACTGCATGTGCAGTGAGTAAAGACCTGTAGCAGTTTATATTTGTCTTTGTATCGGACTGCATCTTTCAGCTCGCGTTCTGATTGGTTCAATTTGACCTCGAGGTCAGCCAGTTTTTCCTGGGTCTCTTGCAGGGTTTCCTCTACCACTGACTGGCCAATCTTCATCTGGCCATAGTCAAACTAACACAAGAATCCGGTTGGTACAATGTTTGGATGACATTTTAAAATACAGTTGCATAAATAACAAGAGTGCCAAACTGTCACAAGATATGCCCGTTTGAAGGTTTTGGATAATTTGATAACTTTACCATTTGAGTGGCAAAATTATATATTTTTGTAAATTAAGCAACACATAACTTTACCATTTGAGTGACACCATGCTAAATCCTTGAAATGCACTAAGTGACTCCGTGACCTAGTTTTTGACCCGGCATGACCCATATTCCAACTTGACCTAGATATCATTTAAACTTCTGACCAAATTTGGTGAAGATCGGATGAAAACTACTTCAATTAGAGAGAGGACACCATGCTAAATGCTTGAAAGCACTAAGTGACCTTGTGACCTAGTTTTTGGCCCGGCATGATCCATATTTTGACTTTACCTAGATATCATCTAGACACAACTTCTGACCAAATTTGGTGAAGATCGGATGAAAACTACTTCAATTAGAGAGCGGACACCATGCTAAATGCTTGAAATGCATTTAGTCAGCTCGTGACCTAGTTTTTGATCCAGCAAGACCCATAATTGAACTTGACCTAGATATCATCTAGACACAACTTCTGACCAAATTTGGTCTTCAATTAGAGAGCTGACACCATGCTAAATGCTTAAAATGCACTAAGTCAGCTCGTGACCTAGTTTTTGACACAGCATGACCCATATTTGATCGTGACCTAGATATCATCTAGGCACAACTTCAGACCAAATTTAGTGAAGATCGGATGAGAACTACTTCAATTAGAGAGCAGACACCATGCTATATGCTTGAAATGCACTAAGTGACTTCATGACCTTGTTTTTGACCCGGCATGACCCATATTTAAACTTGACCTAGATTTCATCTAGACACAACTTCTGACAAAATTTGGTGAAGATCAGATGAAAACTACTTCAATTAGAGAGCGGACACCATGCTTAATTCTTGAAATCCACTAACTGACCCCGTGACCTAGTTTTTGACCCGGCATGACCCATATTTGAACTTGACCTAGATATTGTCTAGCTACAACTTCTGACCAAGTTTATTGAAGATCTGATGAAAACTATTTGAATAAGAGAGCGGACACTGCTGTGGACGCGCCCGCCCGCCAAGGGTGAAACTATAATACGTCCTGTTTTGAAAAAACAGGCGTTTAAAATCCATGAGCTTATACATTTTCTCTTTCTATTTTTTTTCCAAACAAAAAAGAAATTATGGTAAAACATATTTATTCATAGCTGCAATTACATTTGAATGTTCGCTAAAGTAATTAAAATTTCTCTTAAACTTTACTTGTTGAGCATAAAATTTCTTATATTAATCCACAAGGCTTTTTTAACCAATGTTATTACCGTAATAACTCTATGTTTTCAGACACTTAAAAATAATAATTTTTTTTCGTGTCCGAAAACTTAGATACGAAAAATATAAACAAAATACAGGTGTCCGAAAACTTAGAGTCGAAAATGGAAGTGTCCGAAAATAGCGTCAATTGTATCAACGACTACCGGTAATAGCACGCGCTTGTAAAATACCATGCCGTATAGTATAAATTACAGTTATACATGTTTGCACTGCATTTTAAATAATTGTAAATGCTTAATTTATTTGACAGAAAGTTACTTCAAGGTTGTACTTTGACCAACGAGTTCAAAAATGAGCATGTGATGTACCGATACACGCTTGTATAAACCTATAATTAACGCAATAAAAAAGCAAACTATGAATTCTTTGTTTGTTCATTTCCGATAGTTGTTGTGTAACACCTTCCATTGTTCGTAAAACTTGTAATAGGGTGCATCACAATTTGGAACATTTAGTATTTGTCACAGTTATTTTACTGCGAAGGGGTAGTACCATTGCGGTAGATAATTGAACTGTTAATTGGCACTACCCCTGGTAATTGTCATAACGCTTATGCTATCGGGCAAAACCATTGTTTAATACCAGTTTACAAGGTTATTTGCCCAATAACGCAAATGTAATGGTCCATTGCCCTCAGGCATGCACCCGCAATGTTTTATGATGTGAATCTGGTTGTAAAACCCCATGATCGAAGTGTCATTAGATATTGAAAACAGGTTCGAAATTTGGTAAAATAGCGCTGTAAAATATACTGTCAAAAAACTTACAGACATAAATAACGGACGAAAACTCGTGTGTCCGAAAATAAAGAAACACGAAAATTAATTATTTTTGCTAAAAAAGGGGGTGTCCGAAAACTTGGAGTGTCCGAAAACATAGAGTAATTACGGTATAACACATTCTTAAAAACTGGTAAATGAAAGTACAAAATCATAAAGCATGACATGCTATTCATGCTGTGAATTAAATTAATTGGCCACTTGTTCATGATCTCCTATTAAATTTCATCAGAATGAATGGCCAACAGTACCCAAAGAAAGACACAACAAAATTATCAACACCTCTAAACCATGTTTTCCTTTCCCAAGAATGTGAAAATAGTTTGTAATTATTTATATTGTTGATGTTCTTAAAAACCCCACAAAAGTCAAGTTTGTCGATAAAATGTTCTTGATTAAATTAGCATGGTGGCTTCATGACACATTTGCTGCAAAAATACATCTAAAATACTGGATATGATATCCAATCAACAAGCAAATTTATGGGCATGTGAGAAAATCCAGGACAATAATTGTTGAAAAAAAATGTTACTGCCAAAACTGGACATAGTTTAGTCCAACACTAGTTGAAACGAGAACCTTATGAAAATATTATGTATTTTACACTTAGTAGAATACAAAAGTATTAATCTCATTATAAAACATGTAAATTGGCAAGTATTTCATAACATACATGTATTTATGATCAACTCATAACCCATGCATATACTGATTACAAAAAATGACTTTTTTCCTGGATAACATGTATTTATGTATTCTGGAATATGAACAAAAATGTCTAAGGCCATTTTCAAAGAACATCAATGCTATATTAGCTTATTCATAAGCATTATTTACTTTTCATTATTGTACTACTTGCAGCAATAGTTTGACATAGTTGCCGGACTCTTAACTCACACTTTTTCAGTATTTTATAAACTTCTTACAAAAATCTATGAATTTCTCTAGTCCATTCATGTAAATGTCAATGTTAACTATCGTTGGTAAAGCTTAAAAATCTGGACACAACAATAAATATTTTCCTATTTTAACATCGCATATAACACAGTAAAGTTTATTTTCAAATTAAAATTCTCACAAGGAGCTACATAAACAGGTCCCATTATTATCAACAGACCTGTAGGTGTGTATATTTCTTGGCCATGTCCTCTACCTCATGGTACCTAGTCTCAAGGTCAAACAGTTTCTCTTCCACCTCGGATTTCTCCCGGGTTAATTCGTTGATGGCACGCTGTGAACAAGGGAGGGGTGGGGGTGAAAAGAGGAAACAGGTAGTGAATAGAAGTGTGTGACATTTGATGGGTACATGCATGTGAACATGATTGCTATAACAAACGGAACAATATGTGAACGTGCAATAAAGATATCAAGTTGAACGTGCAATAAAGATATCAAGTTGAACGTGCAATAAAGATATCAAGTTGAACATGCAATAAAGATATCAAGTTGAACGTGCAATAAAGATATCAAGTTCCATAATAAATCAATAATTTCTTTCTGCTATTAAAATTGAGAAAATAATTAAACAAACATTTGGGATTGAAATTAGAATAGTAAAAAAGTATAAATGTTTTCACAAATGACAAGCAAATTATGTTCCATATTATTGAATCCTTACATTAGAAATGAAAATGTATGTTCACAATAGACGTATTATAATGTAAAAAATTTAGGTGGATATTACATGAAAAAAAAAAAATGGTGTCTATTTTAAATGTGTTAGTTTGATTATTGTGAAAACTGGTAACCTTGTGAGAATACCAAGAAATGATTACGCCTACCTGTGCATGTTCTGGAACTAAATTGTTATTTTTAGAGCCATCAGAAACTCTAGAACGAAGTTCCTGATTTTCCTGATGCAAGAGCTCTAGTTGTTTCTGGAAGAAATCAATTCAGTTGAAACACAAGATGTCTGACATTTGAAGAAAAACCATCTAGCAGACTTTAATGATTTCCTCCACTTTTAAACGAGTTTAGGTGTCCATAAATAGCTTGTTTTTCTCATTACAAACTTATTGGGAAAAATGTTGCAAAATTGGCAAAATAAACTATTTGTTCTTTTACTCGTTAAATGTGCCGAGAAAATAAAAGAAATTCTTTATTGATCATTCCTTTTTCTCAATATGGCCATATTACAATAACAAATACTGAAACAATACTTATTAGTAAAACAAGTATTAAACACACAATAGAAAAAGGTAGACTACCAGATAACATTCAATGTCATCATTATTTACCTTTTTAATAGGAGATTTAATACACAAATTATATTTTACCATTTTTTGTGTCACTACATAGATCCCAAAAAAACAAATACAAGCCCAAATTTCAACAAGGACTCACTGTTATTTGACCTAAATGTGTTACATTTTTTCTTCTTTTCCCAATGGCCAAGGGACTTACAGACTGTATTATTAGTAAGTAAGTGTATGCACCTACCTGTAACTCTCTGTCAGTGGCAGGTGCACTCTGGTTTTGAGAGAGCTCCTGGGAAAGGGAGGCAACCTTCTTCTCCAGGGTTTCCTTCTCCATCACCAGTGCATCATACCCTGCCTGGAACATTAAGTATATTAAAATGATAGTCAAAAGCCCATCACAATTAAAAACATGACTGATGTGTTCATTTTTTAATGATATTAGAATTGTTAGATCTATCTTCTTTTTCCCCACTTTTCAAATAATCAAAAATAAGTTGTTTGTAAAGAAACAATCTGTTATTATTGATATACAAGATGGTAACAATTAAAGAAGAATCATTTGATAATTCAAGTGAATAAAATAATGATTGCAAACAAAATGAGCTTAAAACAAATTGTCACATTAAACAAACGACTTTTCGATATGGAGCTTTATAAATAAATAAAAAAGTTAAATATTGAATACATCACAACCACCACTCATCAACTCAGCCAGTATCGCACCTTGTCCCTCCCACTCTGTTTTGAGGACTCCATGAACTGGGCTCTGACTGCAGTTACTGCCCCTTCCTTCTCTGCCTTCAGCTCTGCTATTCGGCCCTCCAGTGCTGCACAAGTCTCCTCCATGGTGGCACGTAACTCATGCTGGGACTTCTCAGACTGCAGACAGAAAATAGGTTGTATATGATCATTATATAGTAGTATCAAGCCAGTCATTGAATTAACACTTTAACCATTTACATTAAGTGTGACTTATCAATTTTTGTAACATAATACATGGATTCAAATGGGTCAACATCTGCGACAAATAGTTCAAATGAAAAACATTGTTGTATAACAGACTTCAAATGTAAGTTTTGCATAATGAAAATGAACCCCATTGTCGGAATCTCAAAGATCATACATAACATCTGTCAGAGTACAGTAGATTTCGCTTAATTGAATAGCCCATTTGTCATGTCCGAATATTCAATTATCCGGAGTATTCAATTATACGGAATCAGTATTTATAAATGTTATCACTAACCGGGTGTAATACTCCTGGAAATTGTGCTTTTCATGCATAATCAAAACATCATTTCCACACGTAAGTTAATATTGGAATTAAATATTGAATCCATTATAAATATAATATAAATGTTTTGTTGAATTCCCAAATGAGAACACAAATTTTGTAATCCAAAACACACTTTCTAGCTTTTAATAAAACGTCCACATGTATTTCCTTTGCCCCAAACAAAAAGCTAGCAAAAACTATGCGGCAATGTACAATGTCACGCCATACGGTGCGTGTAATAATTTTTCCCATATTCATTTTATTGCTTACCCAACGCTTACGCTAGCAACATTTATTGCTCATGTATTGTTCTGGTAAAAAGCGCGCGAAAATAAGCGTGGGTGTATATACACTGTTGAAGGAAAACTTTGTAGGGAGGAGAATGCTGTATCTTTGATGTTACGCTCTTTCAGGTAGTTTAGTATTGAAACAGATAATGTACTGTGTACTGACTTACCGGAAAATCTGGTCAATACTGGATTTTATTTTGGTTATTGTTAAAACATGATCAGCAGTGTTAAGACTGTGATGTTTTGACAAATGTGCGCGTTTTCGATTGTTTGACATCATGTTTAGATATGATTTACTGTGACGCAGTTGTGTAGGTTTTTATACACAACTGAGAATATAGTGTAACATTCCATCACCTATTTGCAAACTGTCGAGCAAGACACGTCAACAGTTTGTTTTTAATCAGCAACACACTCTTAAATTGTTTCTAAGCGACAACAAACTGTAACTTGAAGTGTGTTACTCGACAGTTTGCATTCGAAAGTTCGCACCTGACTGCACACCGGAGACTCCAGTGTTTGCATTATACTTGCTCACGTACTATACATGTTAGTCACGTGACGCTTGACAGACACTGCATACATGCATGGTGTGAAATGAAAACAAAGGCAGTCAATTGAGCGTGTCTGTCAAAATCGTCGATAAGATGCGTATCCTTGGAGATTTATGACATTCTTTGCTGGATTATAGTGTGGATTATAGTTTGCAATAGAAAATTGGTTATTCAATTAACCGGAATAAGCCATGTTTCCTATCAGAATATGTGGAGTTTTTACAACGGGAAGAGATGCAAATGGTTTGGCGTTTTCAATTTCTATTCAATTAACCGAATTATTTGATTACCCGATATTCAATTAAGTGGAATCTACTGTACTAGATTTAATAAACAAAATCCAATAAAGTAAAAAAAACAAACAAAGTTGACCCATTTCATAACAAAATGTTACGACTTTTAGTATAAAAAGAGAGTCAGATTTTGTATTAGGCAGATTCAGCTAGACTTGATGGATAGCTTTCATCAAAACATTTAGACTTTTCGCCAAGTTCATAACCTGATCTTTGAAATTGTATAAATTGGAAAACTTTATGTAAAACTCAATAACATCACATTATTATTATTAATATTATCATACGAGATAGACTGAATTAAATATAAAACAACATAATAGAAGACTTTGTTGTGAATTGCGTTCATTGTGTCGGTGTCTCGAGTAACGCTTCATTATAATATGACTTTAAAAATGTTATTAAACAAGAGGGCCTGAAAGGCCCAAAGTCGCTCACTTGAGATAACAAGATATTATTGGGACAAATCTTCTGACCAAGTTTTAAGAAGATCGGAAAATAAATGTGGCCTCTAGAGTGTTAACAAGGTTTTACTATAGCCATATAAGGAAAAATGCCCCGCCCCCTGGCAGCCATGTTTTTCAACCAATTGGCATAATTTTTGAACTCGTCCAAGATATTATCCGGAATGGCCTCTAGAGTGTTAACAAGATTTTAATATAGCCATATAAGGAAAAATGCCCCGCCCCTTGAAAGCCATGTTTTTCAAGCTAACATACTTATTTTCGAACTCATCCAAGAAATCATTGAGACCAATTTTCTGACCAAATTTCATGAAGATTGGACAATAAATGTGGCCTCTATCGAGTGTTAACAAGGTTTTACTATAGCCATATATAGCCCTATAAGGAAAAATGCCCCGCCCCTGGTGGCCATGTTTTTAAAGCAACCAAAACCATTTTGGAACTCATCCAAGATATCATTGGGACAAATCTTCTGACCAAGTTTCATGATGATCGGAAAATAAATGTAACCTCTTGAGTGTTAACAAGGTTTTACTATAGCCATATAAGGAAAAATGCCCCGCCCCCGTGGTGGCCATGTTTTTCGACCAACCGGCATCATTTTTGAACTCTTCCAAGATATAATTGGGATGAATCTTCTGGCTGAGTTTCATGAAGATCGGACTATAAATGTGGCCTCTAGAGTGTTAACAAGATTTAACTATAGCCATATATAGCTATATTAGGAAAAATGCCCTGCCCATTGGCAGTCATGTTTTTCAAGCAAAGGTTAAAATTTTCAAACTCATTTAAGAAATCATTGGGACAAATCTTCCGACCAAGTTTCATGCAGATCGGAAAATAAATGTGGCCTCTAGAGTGTTAACAAGGTTTTACTATAGCCATATAAGGAAAAATGCCCCGCCCCCTAGCAGCCATGTTTTTCAACCCACCGGCATCATTTTTGAACTCGTCCAAGATATTATTGGGATGAATCTTCTGACCAAGTTTCATGAAGATCGGAAAATAAATGTGGCCTCGAGAGTGTTAACAAGGTTTTTACTATAGCCATAAAAGGACAAATGCCCTGCCCCCTGGCGGCCATGTTTTTCAACTGTAAATATTTTTAATTTCAATTAAATCCCTTGAAAATGTGTTAGAATTCCCAAAACTATTGCTAATTGACCAACCAAAAATCTGACAAAGTGCCTTCCATATATGCCATCCCTGAGGGTATAAAAAATACTATTAAAATAAAGGGTGATTAAAAAACATTTAATACTCACAACCCTACGTCTCTAAATTATTTTCCAATCAGAAGCAAAGTGAAATGGCAATATGCAACCAGCATGAAAGCAGAACTGCCTCCGAGCAACTTGCAGTCTGTTCAGGTTTAATGCGGTTTGCTGCTCCCTATTATCTTAGGTTTGGAAATTAAGCCTTTAAAACTCGAATCAAGTAAAAAAGGTATTTACTTTGATTTGATTTTCTTATTGGCTACAAACACGTTAAAATGCGTATCTAAGTGATAAACAGTAAAAATTCCTTCTATCAGCTCCTCAACCCCATGGATACCTGTCTCTTCTCTTTCTGCAGTCTACTGTTGGCCTTCTTTGCCTCGTCCAGTCTCCTCTTGGACTGGTTTGCAGACTCGAGCTCATCCTGGAGCTCCCCTATCTCTCGCTGCAGCAGGTCAGTCTGGGACTGGAACCCGGCCTTCTCCTCGTCCCACACCACACGCAGCTCCTCCAACTGGTCAGCAAACTCGCTCTGTAACAATGTGATAACTTTGAAAGTCTGTAATCTCGCTCTGTAACAACGTGATAACTTTGAAAGTCTGTAAACTCGCCCTGTAACAACCAGATAACTTTGAAAGTCTGTAAACTCGCTCTGTAACAACGTGATAACTTTGAAAGTCTGTAAACTCGCTCTGTAACAACCCTATAACTTTGAAAGTCTATTAACTCGCTCTGTAACAACCTGATATCTTTAAAAGTCTGTACACTCGCTTTGTAACAACCTGATACTTTTGAAAGTCTGTAAACTCGCTTTGTAACAACCTGATAACTTTGAAAGTCTGTAAACTCGCTCTGTAACAACCTGATAACTTTGAAAGTCTGTAAACTTGCTTTGTAACAATGTGATAACTTTGAAAGTCTGTAAACTCACTATGTAACAACGTGATAACTTTGAAAGTCTGTAAACTTGCTCTGTAACAATGTGATAACTTTGAAAGTATGTAAACTCACTATGTTACAATGTGATAACTTTGAAAGTCTGTAAACTTGCTCTGTAACAATGTGATAACTTCGAAAAGTCTGTAAACTGTCATCCCTGATTAGCATGTGCAATCTGCACAGGCTAATCAGGGACAGAACTTTCCCGCATTTATCTTGTTCTTAGGTTCACATTACAGATTTACAGTATTGCTTCAAATAACTCTTAACATGTGGGTAAGAATCATACATTATTTCAAATAACAATTGTATGGGACACGTGGGTTGGTCAGATATGTTGATACTGTATAAAAACTACACTGTAACTCCAATATAACGCGCTCCGTTATAACGCTGAATCCAATATAACGCGGGGGGTGCTTGGATCCCATTTTTTCTCCAACCTTCCATTTGATTTCTGATTCAAATCCGTATTATGCAACTTTGTGTAATTTCAGACAATTCAAAGATGGCGGCAATCACATGTTGATTGCTTTATTCAACCGTCCGTTGAACTGTTAAAATCGCCTCGAGGTTATAACATCGACAGCTAATTGGTGTTAATCTGTTGTGTAATGTCAATAAAGGTGTGAAAAACTTGTGTGTCAGTGTTTATTACATGTATTCCACATCACAGCAGTTCAGTGCGATAATTTGTATAAGTTAAGTGCAAGCGGGATAGTTTTACAATTAAAGTAATTCAAAACGATTGAAACATTCCTACTTTGATAAATTATGGATGCAGTTTGACTATATTAAATGAGCGGCTGTGAAATATACTGCCCACTGTATAAGACAACTTTTTCTGTCATTTCATTATCATTCTAGTATTATGTCATTTAATATTTCAGTTTGTGTATAAGAAATTAAATAATGCAAACAATTTATTTACATGCGAATGCAGTGCACCGGTAATTGTTAACAGAGTTTCACTTTCATTTTCGGGCGGTCTCAGAAAGTCCCGGGGAAACACGTTTTTTGCATGCGTATGATGCAATAAAACAATTTTTTGTACATCTTCCAATGAAAGCTCTGCCCCAAAATGCACTGTACTCTTAACACTTCTGAAAATGGCATATATGTGTATGGTTATGTTTACAAATTTCTAAAACATATATCGTCATTATTGTTCAAGATTATTATTTTTTAAGTGATGTTGCAAATTTATTGGATTATCGGATAAATGTGCACATTCGAAAAGCGGTATGTATACTGTTATCGATACGATTCGGTTTATATGCATGTATTTGCGTCAACACAGCATGGCAATATACATGACGTGTATTATAGGCTATTCTATACCTGTTTTTTTTTTATAGCGCCCTGCAGTAAATGAGCTCAAAACTTATAACGCGGATCCGTTATAACGCTGTTTCACGGCTTGGACTCCATTGACCGCGCTATATTGGAGTTACAGTGTAGTTATGGTATATTATTAATATGAGCTATCAAAAATTGATAATTTTACTTAATACTGTTTTCATTTTACGTTAATGTACAAAAAATATACAATGTTAATACTTATGCAGACAAAAGTGACTTGTTGCCTGCATTCCTTTGCCTCAGGCATTGCAGCAAATTACAAACTAAGAAAAGTTTATGCTTCTGAAAAATATGGCTATGTTCAAGGGCACATAAACACAGAAAATGTGGATCATTGGGCATGAAAACATAAACAAAATGTCTAAAACATTTTCACTACATGGTAATGACATATTTTCAGTTTTGAAGTTTGAGAAATGCAGCTTTCTACATATACTTATGTACATTATATGCTTCTATGATAACCATGGCTTGGTTAAAGTGCCAGGAGCTACCCTGTCCGACAACACGACCACACAACCTTGCGTGCATTTATAGCAGACAGGGTGGCCCCTAACCTGACTTTGCCGATGCAAAGGCTGGTCTAGAGCTATGCTTGATACTTTTTGCATAATTAGATCCATTTTTTTCATGGCGTGGCTCACATTTAATTACATATAAAGAAGTACAATTTCAGCTGCTCCAGCAGTATTGCATTCTTATTATACACAAGTTGTGGTCCTTTATCTATGTTAAGTGACCAACAGTACGGCACAATACGAAACAACAAACACACATAGCAGAATACAGCTGGATTCACCGCCTTGGAACGGTCAATGCAAAGCACTCGGGGTTAACAAAAACTAAATTTATTCTTGAATTATTCAGCAGCAACACTATTTTTATATTTACTCAGCATGACCTTGACCTTGGGCCCACCCACACTACACGATATCCAAAGCTAATTCTGGATACTGGGTATTTACTTACAATGTTTCAGTACAAAAACTAAACGTTTTATTGAGAAATACAGTTGAAACCATTTTGCTATCTTTAGTTACAATGACCTTGAAAATGAACTTGACCCAACCTATCCTATATGCAATCCCAAGGGGGTGGTTGGGTCTTGGTACACAGTATCTATAGATGAAGTTTGATGACCATATGTAAGTTTCATGAGTTGTAACCTATCTATATACCTTATATTTAAATTTTCTATATTATAAGGGAAACAGACACAAATGAAAGGATACTAGATCACAATGTTTTTAAACAATTTTTAATTTTCTTTTTGTAGACAAAATATACATATTTTTTTATGGAAGTCAAAGAAATATTGAACAAGACCTGTGTTTGTGAAACACAATGCCCCCCTATTGCGCTTTGAAGCAGCACGGCAGCTATCTTAGAGAAACTTGTTCAAGGCCCATAACTTGGCCAAAAGAATCAATGAAACAAAACAAAACTCACACTTCATCTGTAGATTATGTAGGAAGACTCACATACCAAAAATCAGCTCAATATCTGAAAACGTTGCATAAAAAACCTCCGGAAAACGGAATGCCGGACAGACAGACGGACGGACAGTGCGACTGGTACATGTATATGCCACCCTACAGTGGGCATAAAAACAGGTGTTTTTTTTATTCAATGCAGACAATCCCATTAACAGGTTCAACATTCAAAAGTGCTTATATTAACGAGGAAAACAACTGTGTGATCTTTCACTTTGATATGTTAGATTTTTATAAACGTGAAGTGTGATCTAAGCATTGAATTCCATAGAACGGCTTTACATACGTGAAAAAATGTGAATGTAAAGGAAAGCAACCATCAACTTAAAGAGTTTTGCAGGCAATATCAGGGACAACAACTCAGTTATACCTCTTTATTCTGTCGTAGCAGTGACTGTCCCTTTCTTATAAGGTTCCTCCACTTTGACAACTAAACATGCGCAAGTATCCATTGATTTCAAGCACAAGTTTACAACTTGATCATGTAGTATAAAGACATATGATATGTATCTCATATAGTTATTATCTTCCTATCTACACCAACCTTCAAAAGGCTAATCTGGGACAACATTTAACGCATGCATTAAGCCCCATTTTCCCACAAGCAGGCTCTTATGTAAAATTATTGAAAGGAAAGATATCAGCTGAAAGGAGCAAAAACAAATGCACAAGTTGAGATCAAAAAGGAACACAACTTAAATTAAAGACATATCATTAGAGAGAAATGAGACATCCAATGGTAACCAAATTTTAGGGTCATAAAAAACAATCATAGAAGTTTCCATATGTCAGTGATTAATCCCGCTCCCCTTACCTCCAGTTCCTCCCTGATCTGCTGGGCCAGCTGCCCCTCGAGTGTCTCAACTTGCTGCTGGTGCCCCCTCTGCAGGGCCTCCCTCTCCACCACCAGGGACCCCTTGAGGCGCTCCAGCTCCCCACGCAGGGCCCCTATCTCTGCCTCATAATGCTCCTGTAGCTCCTCCTTCTCACGCTCCAGAACATGACCTGTGGGGTGAAGTATTGTTGCTAAGCGCCATACATCATGACAAGATGCTTTCATTTATTATGTAATTTCACATGAGCTTTAGTTAAGAACGTTTTAGTAAAGAATACTTTAGTAAAGGATACTTAAGTGAAGGGTGCTTTATTGATGCTTTAATTAAGATTGCTTTAGTTAAGGGTACCTGAGGCCAAGGGTGATTTAGGCAACGGTGCTAAAGTAAATGGTGCTTCAGTTAAGAGAGCTTACTTTTAGGGTCCTTCAGTTAATGATCATATCGATAATAAATGTCTACATTTTGTGACCTAACATGTTCTTACTAACATGCATTTGCTGTCCCCTCTTTGGAAAGACAGGGCCCTGAGGTTTAGTGTAAAGCTTTTTATTTTAGATGGATTGCATTGAAAGCCTAAGGTTTATTCAAAAGCTCTTGAGTTCATGTTCAGGGTAGAACCAATACTTAGTGTCTTTCGAGAGATCTCAAGGAAGCATCAACAAAGGGGATCAAACCGGCTACCACTCAATTTCAAGGCAGGTACAATATTCACTGCACCATGGTGTTGATGCTTGGACACAGACAGCAGTTTATGTCCATGTCTTGACCTTTAAGCTAAGGGCACAAGTGGAAACACTATCACCCCACTGTGATGTGTGGCAAGTTACTTTACAATTTCCTGAAAAATGATGATGTTACCATAAGACATGACGTATTATGCCTATATGCGAACTTTGACCTGCATGTATTACTTTGAAATTTTAGCTAGGGCCACAAGTTTAGTGAGTGACTCTCAGTCTTCACAGCAATATTATTTTTTGTTCCTAGTGTGATTATTTAACAATGAGTATTTAATGATGAATAGAAGAGGGGGAAAACACATTCATGGCTTAATGCTGCCCAAATAAACCTTTTGGAAGATCAAAGTTTAAACATTAAAAAAATAACGGAATGTCATTATTTTAAAACCATTTATTTAAGATTCTACTTAAACGGATTGGAATTTTTAAAAAATCCAATAAATCTCCTTAGAAGATTTCCTTACTTCTAACATGAAAATAAACAAATTGACAAATTCTCTTACTTAGTTCAGAGTTGCGTGTTTCAAATTCAGTGTTCAGCCGTGTTTCCACCTCCTTCTGTATGCGGGTCTTCTCCTTACTGAGGGCCTCTGTAACATCCCTCTCCACCAGGCTGGTGAGCCTTGCCTGCAGCGTATCAGGCAATCTGTCCACATCCTGGACGAAACAATAAGCATTTTAGGCTCGAGATGTAGATAAAGGCATGTGCGTTAACACTTTCAGTGCTGAAACCAAACTTTGAAGGCCTTTGCAAACAGTTTGGATCCAGATGAGACCCCACAGAACGTGGCATCTCATCAGGATCCAAACTGTTTGCTATTCTGATAGTATTCTTTGAAAAAAAAACACGAAGAAAATGCTAATTTTAGAAATTCAGCAGAAGACATTTTAGCAGACGAAAAATTTCCCAGCATGCAAAGGGTTAAGTTTTGACTCAGATTAGCCACTGCAGTCTGCTGCACAGGCTAATCAGGGATAATACTTTCCACCTTAGCTGGATTGTCACAAAGAAGATACTTACTTTACACACACACAAACAACAATAACAGTGTATTGTCTTCCCTGATTAGACTATGCGAGCTGCATATGATAATCTGGGACGACACTTTACGAACATTCATCAAGGTCTCACATTTCCAACAGTGTTCATTAAAAAGATTGTGTAAATACTGTACACACAAATATTTTAATCAAACAGGCTCTGTTAAAAACCAACTTTCTTTGACAATATCAAATTTGAAATACAAAATATTTCTGTTATAATGACGAAAAAGGTATCAGAACATAAATGACCCATCCATTTATAACACTTGCATTATTGATTCAAAGTAGCACATAAGGCACAACAATAATATTTAGGTTTCTAAGGCGATGCTGCATAAATTATAAAAGGACAGCTTCGATTTCGATTGCTAGCACAGAAAGGGACAAACTCAAAGTGCAGTGTAACCTCCCATTTTACATGGAAAATAGATATTATAGGGCTATGCTTAGAACCAGTCATATTTTAGGTCAACTTTGAACATCAGAAGTTTGACCATTTACAGTTGTAACATAACAATTATTTGAACATTACCTATTGAACATTAGAAAATCAGTTATTTACAAAAATTACAATTTCATTTTTTGGCCTTTAATGTTTATAAAAACAATCGTTTAATGGTGTGGTTGTATGCTCAATCTATTAATTATTTATCCATATAATTTTCCTCATAGTTACATTGAAAAGACAAGTCTCAGGCCTATATGTCATTTATCAATGAACTTGCCTTAGTTTAATCCATGTACTGTCAAGCAGATAGGCCAAATTGTAATTTATTAGTTACACTCCTTGGGTAAATATCTGAACTTTTCCTGTATAAGTTACACATCTTTCCTTAAATATTACATACTAGCGACTAGTACTTAATGGATATAAACTGTCACTTATTGTATAATGAGGAGGAGGCCAGTTCACACTACACAAGCAGGGATGTAGTATCACAATTTCTAGTTATCAAGGGCGAAGCCCGTTAATGGTTTCGCTTGTATCTTTATATTACTGGACTTTGGAGAGTATTTGTTTTAAAAATTTAAGAAGCAAAATAAATATCAATGCAAACTTTGTCAATGTGTTAGCATCCTTGTTTAATTGAATTACGTGACACAGTGCCCTGTTGCAGCAGAGATGAAAAGTGCATGTGACATGGACCACTATAGATTTTTTTCAAAACACCATACTAATGACTACAAAAATGAAGAAAATATAATACTCATTAAATCAGGCAAACATTGGTGGTTCTAAATCCTCTTGTAAAAAGATTTTATTTCTGTGCATTGAAATAAACAAAAAATTATTTAATGGTCTAGCCAGTCATATTTCAATATGAAGCAGAGTTGCACAAGTCATTTTTAATAACAGAGAATGATGAAATATTGTATCATGACAAAAAAAGTGTAACTGTTGCTTTCAATGGATCCTTTGGCTTTATTTTCATTTGCAGAGCCAGTTGTTTGCAAGTTTCAAATAAAAATACGGTCAAATTGTTTTAAAAGCAAAAGCTGTTGTTTACAGACAATTATTTCCTACATATTTAAAGTCATCGCTCATTATAAATGAAGTAACATGTATTCTTTGGTATATGCAACTAAGAGATTCTAACTTAAATATAACAAGAGGGCCTGACAAGCCCAAAGTCGCTCAACTGAGATAACAAGATATTTTTTGGACAAATCTTCTGACCAAGTTTCATGAAGATCGGACAGTAACTGTGGGCTCTATAGAGTGATAACAAGATTTTACTATAGCCATATAAGGAAAAATGTCCCACCCCTTGGAAGCCATGTTTTTCAAGCAAACATAATTATTTTCAAACTCATCCAAGATATCATTGATACCAATCTTCTGACCAAATTTCATGAAGATTGGACAATAAATGTGGCCTCTACAGAGTTAACAAGGCAAATGTTGACGTCGCACAACGGACAACGGATGACGGACAAAAGGCGATCACAAAAGCTCACCATGAGCATGTTGTGCTCAGGTAAGCTAAAAATAGAATGATGGTATAAAGAAAATTCCACCCTCCATCATATATTTTTTGTAAAGATGTCCATATAAACTAAACATTTATATTACTCTTGGCCTTATTCCACTTACACCAGCCATCAAGGCCTGTAGCTGCTTCTCAGCCTGCGCACACTGAGCCTCAAGATCCTGTATACGCCCCTCATACACGTCCCCCACCTCGTGCCTCTCCTGTTGCCATGACAATTCTAGCTCCGCCCTCTGCTGCTTCAACTCAAGCTCCAGCCCCGCCCTCCCTTGGTCTGCCTCACGCACCGCCAGTTTCAGTTGATCAATTTCTCCTGCAATTATAGGTATAACTTTGTTTATCAAATGGAGATTGAAACTTACTGTTTTTTACATATAAACATTTAATGTGGAATTATTCGAAATCTTTGGGGCACAAATTTAATGCAATTTCAATTCTGGACAATTTGCACAGTGTTAAAGGCCAAATATAGCCCTGTGATCAAAATGATCTGAATCAAGGTAACCAAATAAAGAACAATCTATGCTCCATTTTGTTTACAAAAAAGGGAGTTCAGATGCAATTTTACCATAAAAATTATCGAAACTGATTCAAAATTGTCCTAAGATTTAACATACACAAAAGTTATCAGTTCTAGACACATTTTTAGATACTTTTAGTATAGTTTCTATGATGTTACCATGCAGTTTAATAAAATTAAAACTCCCATTTTAATTTTTAAATAGGCAATCTATAGTGTATGTTTGCAATTATGTGAAGTTACTATAGCAAGTTGAAAAAGCAACACAAATGTATAGATTTAGGTTACCAGTGCAATTTAATTAATGCTTTTTATTATCATGAGCACAAATCTGCTATGCCTCGTCCGCGAAAGATCGCAATTACTCATCACATTTAATAAACTTATAATAAGCAAGTTGTTAACATAATGTTTGCCAGAAATAAACATTTAGATATTAATGGGAACATTTATTTCAACAATCTTTTTGAATGCAATTAATAGATCTGTAATAGGCCTAGGTCCAAAATTCATCTATCATTTTTTGGGGGGGAATGATTTGTTCAAGGAAGACTCAAAATTTATCATTTATATTGAACGCAGGCGCAACCAATACAGTGGAATATTGAAAGGCTATGACAGCTGATTTGATTACCGGTATATACTCTTATTACTCTAAGTTTTCGGGATTCCTCTTTTACAGCCAAAATAATACATTTATTGAGACTCCAATTGTTTGGACACCCAGATTTTCCTCAACAATTAATAACTCTAAATTTGCATTTTTGTATTAGAAATGAACCTATTTGGGTAATTTGTTGACACATCACACATGTGCTGTACAACCTGATAACAGTCATAAAACAGTACATGAATTTAAGATGTCACTGGACTATTACATTTGCAATATTTTGTTATGTATACCGCTTATACACAATTATGGCTTCACTTGATTATTAACAAGCAAATTTGTTGAATTGATATCCCCCGCCAATATGCTTCTGGACACAAAAGTGTTATATTTGACAGTCAAAAATTTTTTTTTTAAAGATACAAAGGGCCATAACTCCGTTATTAACAGATGGTTTACAATGCTATTTGGCATGCATCATCATCACCATATATATACTCATACCAAGTTTCAATGAAATCCGCCAAAGCACTTCCAAGATATGGCTCCATACGGATGGACGGACGGAAAGACGGACGGACGGAAAGGCGGACGGACAGACAATGCCAAAACAATATCCCTCCGCCTATGGCAAGGGATCATAAAGTGATCACAGTAAGGAAATAATAAGTTCTTATTGATGCATTCGCAAATTTTGGGGTGAATCACTTCATGATGATATCGATGTTTAAACATACTGGATTACCATTGGTACTATTGACAAGCACAATACTGCGTTGAAACATGATCAGTTAATACATAAAAAATGTACATGGTATCTTTAGGGTTAAAAACCTGTTGGTTTGATTTGAAATATAATTATATGTTATGTAAACCTCTTCTTTAATTTGAAACGTACTTTCTTACTTTAAATGGGAAATCGCTTTTGCTTGCTTATTATCTTGTTGACAGCATGAGTAAGCAAGTGGAACAATTAGAAAAAGATTTCATTTGTTCCATTTTAAATTTCTATTCATCTGAGAAAGACACACTTGTGAAATGTATGTGCATTTTACGAATATTTCACCTTCCCCTGAAGAAATAAATAATTGAAGAAAATAAAATCAATTGTTTCAATAGGGCTTTTTTCATTAAGCGACACTTTATATTATTATTTTCCTACGACAATACACTTGATCATCATGAATGTGTCTTTAACGCTTTATGTTTTTATAACAACCATATAGCGAATAATGACAAATAAAAAGGCCGCACAGCTTGAATGAAATAATGTTTGTATATTGCTTTGTAAATAAACAACAAAGTTTATTTTATGTAAGTATGAAATAATACTCGAACTGTTCAACTATTACTTTTATTTTAAGCTGTTGTGTTTATATAAAAGTATATACAAGAGGATTTTATATAGACTTTTACTACATATGAGCTAAACAAGGGCGAAGGGGGAAACCATGGACAGCACCTGTTAATATCTAATGCCAACATTATATACATGTGTAGGCATGTATACAATGTATGAATCTGATAAATGATATTTCTCTGCCCTTGGTTAGTGTGCCAATCATGTCCATTGTTATTGTCCTAAACCATGCACAACATACCCACCACCTTCCACATGATTCATACTGATTTCATTGAATAATGTGAATTTTGTAAACATAAGCATTATTACTTTCTTGCTGTATGAACACTCCACACTGTCTCATCTTACAATAACTTGCATACATCCTATGGGAAAATATATTAAGTCAAAGCTGTGTTGAAAATTATATATGTTTCTTTGCAACAAACGTACATAATTTTTTCATAATAAACACAAGATTATTGCTTAATATTTGTTCACCGCCTCCTAATCTTATTGTGCTTGTAATTACTGCCGCTATTTATCACAACTCAACAATGACATTAAATGCATATATACTGGTCGATAAAAAGTCTTTGGAAAATATCACATAAACACTGATATTGTTACTATGAATTTTTATGAAAGGACACTGTTACTGAATCACTATTAGTGTTCCTTTTTTCCACTTCGTTAAATTTCCGGATTGTTATGACATTCATTCTACATTTTTATGAGGCCCACTATAGAGCAACTAAATAACACCATAATCCCCAAATGACTAACAAATTACCAAAGACAAGATTTTCTTGTGATATAAAGATAATGTATGCATTTATCATTGCAAATACTTCAGATGTACTGAGTTGAAAATTCATCAATGTATAGATTGCACAGTCTGCAGAATCTAATCAGGGACAACACTTTCCACCTAAACTAGATTTTTGTAAGAAGAGACTTTATTTCAATAAAATTTTGATAACAGCGGAAATAAGCCTGTGCAGACTGTACAGGCTAATCTGGGATGGCACAATAACCATATGCATTAAGCCCAGTTTTCCCCTTACACCGCTCAATCAACTCCACCCACCTCTCAGTTCCAGCACCTCACTCCTATGCTGCACCTCCGTGTCGCTGACCTGCTTCCTCCATCGCCCCTCCAGCGCGTGTTTCTGCCTCTCCACATCCTCCACCCTCTGTAGGTGCCTCGTCAGCATCCCCTCCATCTCTGTTTTCTGCCTCTTCAACTCCCTCTCGCTGTTCTCCTGCTGCTTCACCTGCTTCTGTTCCAGTTGTTTTATCTTCTCCTCCAGCCCCTTTATGAATGGTCCACTCTCTGCTAGGGCTTCTTCCAGTTGTAACTTGTCCTGGTCGAACTCTGCTCTCAGTTCATTTTTTTGTTTTTCTAGAGCTTCTTTCTGTTCAGACTTGAATCTGAAAGTCACATGGTTGAATAACACGTTTAATGCAAAACATATCACAGTATTTTAGAATATTATGCTTTTTGTCCTGCTAAACAAAACCAAGGTATGTGCAAACAGCATAAAATCAGAGCAGCCTGGGATTAACTCGCAGTCTGTTCAGGTTTTATGCTGTTTGCTGCTCATCAGTAACTTAGGGTTGGAAATGAAGCCTTTAAATCTTTTAGTAAGAAAAGTATTAAATTCAATTTAACTTTCTAAGGGACTACAACTGCGTGAAAATGCGTATCAAAGTGGTAAAGGGTTAAACTTAAAAATTAAGAATCAGCTCAGACTCCAGAATATACCTCACAGTTTTCATATGTGTAGGCTTAAATTGTCAGTTTTCATCATTAAAACATTGTACTTAAACAAGAATTACATAATTTTAGGTGTAAACTGCCATGCTAGATTTGATTTTAAAGTAATTTAGGTACATTACAGTTTGGAAGAATATTCTTCATATTTAAGCTAAGTCTAAGAATTTGTTGGTGAATAAGGGCCTTGTTAACAATGCAGAAAAAGAAAAGCTAAAATCAACAAAAATATAATTAACAAGAGATGTGTTCGTCAGAAACACAATGCCCCCTTCTGCGCCGCTTTGAAATAAAATTTATATTTACCATTTGGCAGGTATAGAAATCATTTCCCTTTAAAGCTTATTACTTCCCTTGGATTTTGTTTTATGACCTTTAACATTGAAAGATGACCTTGACCTTTCACCACTCAAAATGTGCAGCTTCATGAGATACACATGCATGCCAAATATCAAGCTGCTATCTTCAATATTGCAAAAGTTATGGCCAATGTTAAAGTTTTCGGACCGACGACGGACGGACGGACGGACGGACGGACGGACGGACGGACGGACGGACAGACAGACAGACAGACAGACAGACAGACACCCTACTGCATGTGGTCTGTAGACAGTTAAAATAACCAAGTCAGACATCGCTGATGACCAAGGCCTGTGTTTTTTTTTCAAAGAGATCGTAACCACAGTTCATCATGTATCTATGTACATAAGTCCACGGGTAAGTAATGAAACCTACCATTCACAAATTAGTACAGGAAAGAAATGATAGTTATATCATTAAAAAAAACTTTGACAAATCAATCATTTAAGTTATAAATAAATAAAATACAAAATCTGTACAGTATCTGTAAAAAGAACTTAAATTCTTAGTAAGGAAATGTATAATCTGAGATTTATTATTATATAAATTCCTTCCCTTGAAAATAATTGTCTCTAACAAATCTCTATTTTTAGTAGCAAATAATTATAAGCCACGGTAGTGACTGCAGATTCACGGGTAACCTTAACTTACCTAAGATACTTGTATGCCCAAAAGTGTTATTGTGTGCTTGGCTTGACCATAAAATGTCATTTTGATTATGCTTCAGTTGTATGGTTTCATATTATTATATATAATTATCTCCCTTTAAAGATTATTACTTCCCTTGGATTTGTATTTTCGACCTTACACCTTGAAGGATGACCTTGATCTTTTACCACAATGTGTTTGTCAGAAACACAATGCCCCCTTCTGCGCTGCTTTGATTTATTTTAAAACAAGAGATGTGTTTGTCAGAAACACAATGCCCCCTTTTGCGCCGCTTTGAAATAATTTTTTTTTTTTTTTTGACCTTTGACCTTGAAGGATGACCTTGACCTTGAACTTCCACCACTCTAAATGTGCAGCTTCATGAGATACACATGCATGCCAAATATCAAGTTTCTATCTTCAATAATGCAAAAGTTATAGCCAACATTAAAGTTGTTGTTTTTTTCGGACGGAAGGACAGACTGACATACACACATACTGACATACTGACGGACAGTTCAACTGCTATATGCCACCCTACTGGGGGCATAAAAATATATAATTTGGCAGGTCAGATCATTATCTCCATTAAAGCTTATTACTTCCCTTAGATTTGTATTTTCAACCCTAGACCTTAAAGGATTATCTTGAGATTGAAATTGTACCACTCAAAATGTGCAGCTCCATGAGATACACATGCATGCCAAATATCAATTTGCTATCTTCAATATTGCAAAAGTTATGGCCAATGTTAAAGTTTTTTTCGGACGGACGGACAGACTGACAGACTGACATACTGACTGACGGACAGTTCAACTGCTATATGCCACCCTACCGGGAGCATAAAAACAAACAACAAAGTGAATTTACCTTAAAATTCAGCCAGCTGCGAGACACATTTTTAACAAGAATATAACAAATATACATTTAAAAAACAAGAGCACCGCATAACGAGTGCCACGCTCGGCTGCAAAAGCTTGTCAGAAATTTTTTTTTTTTTTTTTTTTGGTCACAGTGACCTTGACCTTTAAGCTAGTGACCCAAAATGGGTGTGGCATGTAGAACTTATCAAAGTGCATCTACATATGAAGTTTCAAAGTTGTGGGTGGAAGCACTTTGATTTAAGAGGCAATGTTAAGGTTTTTGTTAACGTTTTATATTAGAAGTCACAGTGACCTTGAACTTTGGCCTAGTGACCCAAAAATGGGTGTGGCATGTAGAACTCATCAAGGTGCAACTACATATGAAGTTTCAAAGTTGTGGGTGGAAGCACTTTGATTTTAGAGCCGATGTTAAAGTTTGATATTAGAGGTCACAGTGACCTTGACCTTTGACCTAGTGACCCAAAAATGGGTGTGGCGTGTAGAACTCATCAAGGTGCATCTACATATGAAGTTTCAAAGTTGTAGGTGGAAGCACTTTGATTTTAGAGCCAATGTTAAGGTTTTAGCTGGCTATGACAATAGCTCGTGTTTTTTTCCGAAAACAGCCTCGCTAAAAATTGAACAATTCACTATTCACATGTATATTTCTGTAAACTACTCAGCCAATAAATAAACCTACTTCCTCTTGAGGTTTTCAAAATCTTCTTTGTGTTTTTGCTGTAGATGGTTCTTCTCAGTGGTGTGTTTCTGTACAAGTTCCTCCTTCTCGTGTGCGAAAGTCGTTTGCAGTTCCCTCGCTAACTCAGACAGGGCCTCCTGTTGGAGTCGGTCAAACTCATGGGCAATCCTCTCCTGCCAGACAACAGTGGAAACAATATGAGCCTTGTTCTGAGAAAACAGGGCTTAATTCTTGTGTGCATAGTGTCGTCTATGATAAGCCTGTGCAGTTTTCATGTCCTAATCAGGGACGACACATTCCACTTTTATGGGATTTTTTGTGTAAGGGAGTCTATTCTGAATGATAATCCAGTTTAGGTGGAAAGTGTTGTCCCTTATTAGACTGTGCAGACTGCGCAGGCTAATTTGTGACAACACTTTACGCACATGCACAAAGCCCAGTTTCCAGGACCCAGCTCATATGAGAAAGAGTCGGTTAGAAATGGCAATAAAATAACAATATGCAAAAATGCCAATAACATTGAACACAGCTTTGTTTTATTTTCATACTTAATTCACAGTTTTCAATGGAAAATAATATTTACTAATATTATTTTTCAATTTCCATTGATTATGAGTAGTCATTTAAAGAGCATAAAAATATGCTTGAATCAACAACTCCAGTGTTGGAATCTTTCTTACCATGTTCGAGATAAACATATGTTGCAAGCAACTGGTCTGAATTATTTGCAGTGTTTAATAGAATTTCCTTCATTAAACATTCTCACACTTTTCTAGTCACACTTAGCTAATCTAAGCAGTTCATCAGTGCAAAGTGCCATTGCCAAAGGTTGTAGCGAGGGACAGGCCAAACAATTATTTCGTGACCATGCCCCACAAAAGTTATATACAATTTTCCCTCAAAATAATTTTTCTCCTCAAAATATGTCTCCACCACTCCACACCTTTTCGTTCTCTATAAGCTGGTAGAGTTCAGCCTTCTCCTGGTCGTGTCTAGCCTCAATGTTAGTGATCTCTAGCCTACAGGCCTGCTCGATGTCCCTCCTCTCAATCTCCAGGTGGTGCCGGCTCTCTTCCACTTCCTGTTGTAGTTGCACAATCAACTCCTTATCACTGGGGGTACCAATACCTGAATGAAAGTAACACATTAAGGGCTTGAAACTGTTCTCTCTGATTGACCCTTACTGCTCAGATATGCTTTTTTACTTTTTGAAGTCCCTCAGAAAATCAAACTCAATTAACCCATTACCACTTAGATAGTATTTGGACGCACGTGTAAGTCCCTAAGAAAGTTAAAATTACTTAAAGACTTGACTTACTAGATTCAAGGTAAATAGCTTCATGTTCAATCTTTAGATACTGATGAGCAGCAAAAAGCATAAAACCTGAACAGACTGCGAGTTACTTGCAGGCTGTTCTAGTTTAATGCTGTTTGTACATAGCCATTTTCTATTTGCTTCTGAGTGGGAAAAGGTTAAATACTTTTCTCACTTAATTCAACTCTCAAAGGCTTCTTTTCCAATCCCAAGGTACTAATGAGGAGCAAAATGCACAAAACCTCTACAGCCTGCGAGTTGCTATCTGTTCTTTTTGTTTGCTGGTTGCATTTAGCCATTTTTACTCTGAACAGTAGAGAGTTAAAATGATTAAAACCAATAAAATACATTCATGATACAATTCATTTAGGAACCCTCAAAAAAATACTCATCAAGTATTAGTTAATATTGTTATGCATTTAATTTAATTCATTCAATAAAATATATATAACAAAAATTAAGAATTAACACTATAAAATGCCAGACATTTACTTAATACCACTCTACAACTGAAGCAGTAACTATACATTTATCATAAGATAAAGCAATAAGCCAAATGTTATAATGATAAACATGATTATATAAAAAATTGTCACATTAAACCAGATTTTAATTGATATTTTTAAATAAGATATTTTTACACACACCAAACACAGTAGCAAACAAATTATAACAAATATTTATTATTTTTTAAACGAGTTCAGTGGTAGATAGTGATTATTTTCAGTGTAAATGAATTAGTTTTTGTGTACATCTGTTGATTGATAGTTATTATGTAATCATTAGTATGTAATGAACAATTTATCATCAGATTTGTAAAGGGTGTTAACTCTGTCAATGGCTGCAAGGAATTTCATTACTAATTCAAAGCCATTTCACATTTATACATGCATGTGTAAATGATATCTCTTCTGGACTAATGTAGCTCTTGATTTTGGAGACATTGCACAAAATACAACACGTTTTCTGAAACTTTCCATGCTACATCAAAATATTAGATTTATTTCTTGTACGGATACATGTACATGCTCTCTATTTTGCTTCAATATAAACTCCTGTTTATAATCACTTGGCATCATATTAATCAATCATTTAGATGGGCAGCAGATAGGGAAACACATACTTATTACTGGGTTATGTTTGTGTTGTGAAATATACTAAATTTGCTTACAATGACAATATCTACAACTATGATGTTTTTAAAAGACAATAACTTACTTCTATCATGTAGAATTTCCTATTATGGTCTAAAGAGTTCAAAGCTCTAATATTAGCTTAGAAAGCCCCTAAACCATAAATGAATGTTTTGTCAAGAGAGCCATGAGCTAAGGTGCTCACCTAAGACCCAAAAAATCTTAATTATTCTGAGAAGATGGTGTTAAAAAAAAGGTTCTTCATAAAACATAAATATTTTATTTCCTGACACATTTTCATTTTTAAACTCACCAAAATTATCATGAGAAAAAATGTTCTTACAGAGGTTTATGAAGATTGGACAAAACCCAAGTTTCACATTATCAACATAAGAAAAATTGCCCCGCCGCCTCGGGCCATGTTTCTCAATGAACCAGAACAACTTTTAACCTCTGCCAGGAATTCATTAGAATAAATGTTCTGGAAAGTTTCAAGAAGAAGGGAAAATAAATGTGACTTCAAGTGTAACAAGGGACAAAATTGTCACAAAACCAGGTTTTCAGCTGAAAAAAAGTCTGATAAAGGGAGACAATTCAAAATGTGTATTGTTAACCCCCTTGTGTAAAATTTACATTGATTTCAATTAGAAAACAAGGGCTGTTTGTTAAACATGCATGCCCCCCATATGGGCTGTCAGTTGTAGCGGAATCCATTGTGTGAATACGTTTTTGTCACTGTGACCTTGACCTTTGACCTAGTGACCTGAAAATCAATAGGGGTCATCTGCCAGTCATGATCAATGTACCTATGAAGTTTCATGATCCTAAGCCTAATTATTCTTTAGTTATCATCCGGAAACTATTTTACTGTTTCGAGTCACTGTGACCTTGACCTTTGACCTAGTGACCTGAAAATTGATACGGGTCATCTGACAGTCATGATCAATGTACCTATGAAGTTTCATGATCCTAGGCGTAAGCATTCTTGAGTTATCATCCGGGAACCATTTTACTGTTTTGAGTCACTGTGACCTTGACCTTTGACCTAGTGACCTGAAAATTGATAGGGGTCATCTGCCAGTCATGATTAAAGTTCCTATGAAGTTTCATGATCCTATACGTAAGCATTCTTGAGTTATCATCCGAAACTATTTTACTGTTTTGAGTCACTGTGACCTTGACCTTTGACCTAGTGACCTGAAAATCAAAAGGGGTCATCTGCTAGTCATGATCAATCTACCTATGAAGTTTCATGATCCTAGGCCTAAGCGTTCTTGAGTTTTCATCCGGAAATCATTTTACTATTTCAAGTCACTGTGACCTTGACCTTTGACCTAGTGAACTGAAAATCAATAGGGGTCATCTGCTAGTCATGATCAATGTACCTATGAAGTTTCATGATCCTAGGCCTAAGCGTTCTTGAGTTATCATCCTTTCATAGTTACATAGTTGTTTTAAAATCCATCTATTTTAGTTGTGGCGACCTTGACCTTGGAGATATTGACATAATTCTTTCGTGCGACACACCGTCCAATAATGGTGAACAAATGTGCCAAATGATTTTTAAATGTCACAATGAATGACATAGTAATGGCACAGACAAGCTCATTTATTGCCATTTTTGACCTTCAAACTCAAATTGTGACCTTGACCTTGGAGATATCGATGTGATTCTTTCGCGCGGCATACCATCTAATGATGGTGAACAAATGTGCCAAATGATTTTAAAATCTCACAATGAATCACAAAGTTATGGCCCGGACAAGCTCATTTATGGCCATTTTTTACCTTCAAACTCAAATTGTGACCTTGACCTTGGAGATATCGACGTAATTCTTTTGTGCGACACACCGTCTAATGATGGTGAACAAATGTGCCAAATGATTTTAAAATCTGACAATGAACGACAAAGTCATGGCCCGGACAAGCTCATTTATGGCCATTTTTGACCTTCAAACTAAAATTGTGACCTTGACCTTGGAGATATGGACATAATTCTTTCGCGAGACACACAGTCTAATGATGGTGAACAAATGTGCCCAATGATTTTAAAATCTGACAATGAACGACAGAGTTATGGCCCGGACAAGCTTGTTCCGCCCGCCCGCCAGCCTGCCCGCCGACATTCGCCAATCTAATAACCAGTTTTTTTCTTCGAAAAACCTGGTTAATAACAAGGTTTTACTAAAACCATATAAGGAAAACTGCTCTGTCCCCTGGCTGCCATGCTTTTCCACCAACTGGAACCAGTTTCGAACTCCCCTTACAAATCATTAAAACAAATGTGCTGACAAAGTTTCATGAACATTGGACAATAAATGGGACTTCTAGAGGGTTAAGAAGCTTTTTCTTTAATTTGACTTCGTAACCTTGTTATTGACCTCCAAATCCCATTTTTGAACTTGTCAAAGATATCATTGGAACAAAATTTTATGTTCTGACCAATGTTCATGAAGATTGGAAAAAAATGACTGTGGCCTCTAGAGTATTTACAAGAACGGTAAATGTTTATGACACACTACTCACAACAAATGACAGACAAAAGGTGATCACAAAAGCTCACCATGAGCAAAATCAGAAAGAATACAAGAAATCGTCGGAGACGGGTGATGCTCCCCAAAGGTTTTTTGTCACAATATTGCACTATATATTCAGATAAAAGGAAACGTCTTGAGAGCACAGTAGTTGGGGGGACAAGAATTTTTTTATATAAAATTTCAAAGGGCCATAACTCTGTGAAAAATCATCCGACCAGAAACCACTGATAATATGCACATCTCCTCTTGGTAGTGAAGCTTCCCATAAAGTTTCATTGAATTCCGGTCATAAGTTGCTGAGAAATAGCCCGGACAAGAATTGCACTATATGTTCAGTTAATGGAAAATTTCAAAGGGCCATAACTCTGTGAAAAATCATCCGACCAGAACCCACTGATAATATGCACATCTCCTCTTGGTAGTGAAGCTTCCCATAAAGTTTTATTGAATTCCGGTTATTAGTTGCTGAGAAATAGCCCGGACAAGAATTGCACTATATGTACAGTAATGGAAAATTTCAAAGGGCCATAAGTCTGTGAAAAATCATCTGACCAGAACCCACTGATAATATGCACATCTCCTCTTGGTTGTGAAGCTTCCAATAAAGTTTCATTGAATTCCGGTCATTAGTTGCTGAGAAATAGCCCTGACAAGAATTGCACTATATGTACAGTTAATGGAAAATTTCAAAGGGCCATAACTCTGTGAAAAATCATTCGACTAAAACAGGCTGATAATATGCACATCTCCTCTTGGTAGTGAAGCTTCCCATAAGGTTTCATTGAATTCCGGTCATTAGTTGCTGAGAAATAGCCCAGACAAAAATTGTGCACGGACGGACAGACGGACGCACGCACACACGGACAGACGAAGCGGCGACTATATGCTCCCCCCAAAAAAATTTGGGGGAGCATAAAAAGTAATACAATCAAGAATCGAAACTAAATATTCTACCAAAGGAATGTATTCCACTTCATGAACAAGAACAGAAATTAATAAACAACAATTGCAAAGGTAAAGTGCAGGTAAAACAGACGGATTTTTGCAGTTGAAGTGAAGTATGTACGTGCGAGAGAACAACAGTGCAGAGGGCTTATATTACCTTCAGGAACCTTGTGCCTATACGAGGATTTAAACAAGCGCTTCCCTGAAACCAGTGCATACATAAGTACCATTGTGTAACATGTGGACCACCACACCACACAGAAATTGAGCAAGACACATCATACCATATAAATGAACCAGCAAATGTCACACATACAAGCTCTTATAGATGCAATACCTAACAAATAAACAGGCAAATGCCATAAATACCAGACCTTACAGCCAGCATGCTTTGCAAAATTCAAATGTTCGATTTTCATATTTTTTAAATTTCAATTTAGGAAAATCAACACAATTTCTTCTCTCAAGAAAATATAGCAACAACCTTCATCAGTTAAAAATAACTATACAATGTTTTCATTATAAAGTGCAATATAAACTCAGAGGGGGAGTTTCTATCATTAAATGCACATATTTGAAATCTAGGTGTTCATCCTTCATAGTTAAATTCAACACTTAACAGTTTTTATGCATTTATACACACATTTGTCTTTATCAATAATAGCATGCATTTAATAATGACACATTTTAGGAAACTTTCAATTTAAGCAATTACTGTTGAAGCGCAAGATATTATAATATTTGCAGATGAAAAAGCACTTAAAAGACTAAACTATGCACTTTTTATCAAGCGAACAAACAAGGCATCAGACAGCAAAATAAAAATCATTAACTAACAGCTAACACACAAGAACCATTAAGGTAACTTAACATGCATTTTTATAAGGTGATTAAGTAATGCCTTCCATTTTACCTTTACCATAAGTAATTCCAAGTTGAGAGAGCTCCGATTTTAATGTTCGAACTTTTGAAAATAAAAATAAAATACAATGCTCACTGATATATATGTACATTCATAATTTATAATCACATTTGATCAAAGATAAATAAATTGATCAAAGCTAAATATGAAGATAACAAAAACACAAGAAAATACCCTGACATTAAAGAACGAGTATTACTTCCATATAGGAAAGAAAAGATTATTGATTGAATAAATTGCTTCTTGTGACAGAATCTCTGGATCTATAATCATATCAAGATAGGAAACGAATCAAAGTATTGATCACTGATGGAGACAGAGATAGTGGACATTTGAGCCCAATACAATGTGGAAACACTGCAAAATACTAGTTCCATATTGTGCAATATCAGATTGAAACTGCAGTGCGTTTGATTTAAACATCATTTAAATTTGAGATCTCAAAACAAAACAGGTACTGGTAACTTTGCCAGGAGTATTTTTTTCTTTCTTTCCTTAAATTGAAATAAGGGTTGCCTATTCAACATATTATGCTCTAGAACAATGCTAACTACAAGTGCTATATACTCATGTACATTTAAATGAAAACTAATTTCCACCACACACTTTCAAGAATGTTTGCGGACACAATGCAAAACACATAATAAGATCCTCATTATTTCCAGTTCAGCTGCTGTTAGTACATACTACTTTAACCACAAAATGGAACTCAATAGTGTAGTCACAGAACCAGCTCCAAACAAATATACAAATCAATCCCTTAAATAATGTCCATTTGGGGGCTACTTACTGATGTCGTCCTCTTCGAAAGGGGCCGCTGGAAGTCTGCGACCAGGTGACCTTGAGGCCCGACCCTCGTCATCAGAAAACTCTGTACAGACATCAACACAAGCACAAACATAGCATTGAGCATAGTTACATGCATAGCAATAAGCATAAATATGTGCATAGCATTGAGCATAGTTACATGCATAGCAATTAGCATGTTCTTTATGAACAACGTGCAGGCAACAGCGATCAGGTATGAAAACAATATGAATTGTAACAATACAGGAAAATAATGTCACAGAGTGTATTCAATTCAGTGCATTTGTAAAATTGAACCTCTGAAATTAATTGTTAGAAGTATTTTTTTAAAGTAATCCAATCTAACAAATAATATTGATTTTTGTTTCATTTGTGAAAATTGATATTTAAAACAAGAGCACCGCATAGCGGGTGCCAACGCTAGGCTGCGGATGCAGTCAAAAAAAAAAAAAAGATGCTTTTCTCAGAAACACAATGCCCCCTATTGCGCCGCTTTGAAGCCATATATTTGACCTTTGACCTTGAAGGATGACATTGACCTTTCACCACTCAAAATGTGCAGCTCCATGAGATACACATGCATGCAAAATATCAAGATGCTATCTTCAATATTGCAAAAGTTATTGCAAAGTTTAACCAAGGTTAAAGTTTTCCACAGAAAGACAGACAGACAGACGGGCCAAAAACAATATATCCCCGATCATTTGATCCGAGGCATAAATAAAAAAAAAATTAGAGGCCACAGTGACCTTGACCTTTGACCTAGTGGCCCACAAATGGGTGTGGCGTGTAGAACTCATTAAGGTGCAGATACATATGAAGTTTCAAAGTTGTAGGTGGAAGCACTTTGATTTTGGAGCCAATATTAAGGTTTTAGCACGACGACGTCAGACAACGAGCTGGCTATGACAATACCTCGGATTTTCTCCGAAAACAGCCGAGCTAAAAATGAAAATCTATTTTAAAATAAACTTTTTTTTCTGGTTAATACAGAATAGTACACAATAAAACAAGACTATTGCCAAGCAATAAAAGTCCCCTACCGGCTCCACCCTTGTAAGAAATTCCACCATTGTCAGATTTTTTTTTTTTTTTTATTTGTGTCCATAGCAACCAGAATTTTTGACGTAGGAACAAAATGAAATGACGTGCATAATGTCCATATTGCCATCTATCCATGTTCCAAGTTTCATGAAAAAATATGAAGAACTTTTAAAGTTATCTCCAGAAAATCACCATTTTCAGCAATATTTCTAGTCGTTTTGTTACCATAGCAGCCAGAATTTTTGACGTAGGAACAAAATGAAATGACGTGCATTATGTCCATATTGCCATCTATCCATGTTTCAAGTTTCATGAAAAAAAAATGAAGAACTTTTAAAGTTATCGCATGATCCAGAAAACCACCATTTTCAGCAGTATTTGTAGTGTATTTGTTGCCATAGAAACCAGAATTTTTGACGTAGGAACAAAATGAAATGACGTGCATAATGTCCATATTGCCATCTATCCATGTTTCAAGTTTCATGAAAAAATATGAGGAACTTAATTATTGCAGGATCCAGAAAAGTGTGACACACAGACAGACAGACTCACAGAGCGAAAAACATTAGTCCCCTCCGGTGAAACCGGTATGAAATGACGTGCATAATGTCCATATTGCCATCTATCCATGTTTCAAGTTTCATGAAAAAATATGAGGAACTTTTAAAGTTATCGCAGGATCCAGAAAAGTTTGACAGACAGACAGACAGACTCACAGAGCGAAAACCATAAGTCCCCTCCGGTGAAACCGGTATGAAATGACGTGCATAATGTCCATATTGCCATCTATCCATGTTTCAAGTTTCATGAAAAAATATGAGGAACTTTTAAAATTATCGCAGGATCCAGAAAAGTGTGACAGACAGACAGACTCACAGAGCGAAAACCATTAGTCCCCTCTAATGAAACCGGTATGAAATGACGTGAACAATGTCCATATTGCCATTTATCCATGTTTCAAGTTTCATGAAAAAATATGAAGAACTTGTAAAGTTATCGCAGGATCCAGAAAAGTGTGACAGATAGACAAACAGACTCACAGAGCGAAAACCAGAAGTCCCCTACAGTGAAACCAGTAGGGGACTAATAATTAAATAACTTGTTTTCTAAAAGAGACAAGAGCTCTCTGTGCAGCACATTTATAAATGAGAACTAAATAAAATCTTAAGATTTTATAATAAAACTAATAAATGACAAACTGTTAAAAAGTTAGCTGTTCAAGTATATATTTAGTGTCAATCAGAGTAGTAAAGAAACACAAGAAATATGATACACAACCAGGTTTTCAACATTTTAGTTATAAATTTAAATGAGCCGTCCTCTGTGAAAAGGGGTTTAATGCATGTGCGTAAAGTGTCGTCCCAGATAAGCCTGTGCAGTTCACACAGGCTAATCAGGGACGGCACTTTCCGCTTTCATGATAGTTTTCTTTAAAAAAAATTCTCTTCAAAGCAAAAATCTAGTTTAGGCGGAAAGTGTCGTCCCTGATAAGCCTGTGAGGACTTTACAGGCTAATATGGGACGACACTTTACGCACATGCATTAAACCCCCTTTTTACAGAGCATCAGAGCACTGCTTATATATATTTTGTATTCTTGACCTTGACTGGACTGGCCTATACTGCATCACCAAGCCGGGTCTTTATGTAAAACTTCACAAACAATTTCAGCATACTATCTCCATCCAAACTTTAATTATTGACCATCAACTTTTTTTCAATATTTTAATCCCCAAGCATGGTCTCCATACAAGCTCCTTACATGTAAAGTTCCATTTATACTAGTCCAAGCAAACTAAAGTGATTGCCTGGACGCCACCCATTTGAGGCAGCAGTCAGCCCACCCAGCCGCCAGCCCACTTCATCTTAATCTAATAACCAAATAATTTAACTTTGTTTAAAACCTGGTTTTAAAAAAAGATCAACAATTGTAAAATGATAATAACCTGTACTTCACAAAAGATTGTAAGGCGCACACAATTCAGAAACAAAACTGAAGCAAATTCTAAAGCCAAACAACAGCTTGGTTCAACAACATTAAAACATTTTTTCCACACTCACCTGTGGACGAGAATGAAGTATTCTTCACTACGGTAGGTTTGATATAGTGGGACATGAGAGAGCCATCCTTCCTGATGGGTGTTCCCGTGGTGTCAGCCCCTCCCTCCCCCCGCCCCCCAGCTGACCCAGGGGACTGGAGCTTGAGGGTCTCCAGCTCAGCTGTCAGCTCATCATTGTGGTCCTTCAGATCCTATGAGCATATGAGGCACATTCTGGGAAAACTAGGCTTAATGCATACGCATAACCGTTCATAGTTGGCCTAGATTAGCCTGTGCAGTCTGCACAAGCTAATCAGGGACAACACTTTCCCAAACTGGAATTCTTGTTAAGAAGGGACTTTCTATAAATGAAAAATTTGATTAAAACAGAAAAGGCCTTCCCTGATTGTACTGTGCAGAATACACAGTCACAGGCTAATATGGGATGACACCTTACACATATGGATTTAGCCCAGTTCTCCTAGAAACAGGTTAATAAAGACAAAAAACTTTCAGAAAATTTAGAGGACTCTCAATCAACATAAAAATGATGGCTCATCATTATTGCCTTTCAGGTGATGAGAACATTTTTTGTGTGGAGAAATCCTTCAGACCTTGAAAAAACGTATTAATTCACCAAATATAACAACATTAACATAAAGCTCCTAATTGTGAGCAAGATTACAGAAATGCTTCAGACTTCAATAGGATGTAGTCATTCCCCCAACATAAGTCATAGATCATCATTGCGGTCTTCAAGATCACATGATATTTATGCAGAAATCCTTCAGAACACATACTATTACAATGATATGTCTCATCAAGATATTAAGGGTCCAATTTTCTATTAAATCCTGAAAACAACATTTGAAACTGGTATTCAAATCTGAAGAAACTATAATGTCTGCCCAAACAATCTAAGAAGCACATAGAAAGATCAAAGTTAAACCTTCTGTTGATTACTTCATGTCACAGACCACAACAAAGTACATAAGTTGGATTTTTGTGTTCTTTTTATTGTATTTTGTAATTACTGAAACTAATTACCATCGCTATACAGAATCCCACTACAAATAGATGTTTCATAAACAGGAGCTATAAACCTCTAACTGAAAACTAATGTCAAAATATAACCATTAAACAAAATTAATTCTTAGCCATGTCATTATCAACACACTCAAAAGCATGTGTAAATTCATTTAAAAAATGCTGAAGGATACAAGCAAAATATTTGCTTAATATTATTTGCAGGTGATGGGGAAAACTAGTTTCAATGAATTTTCCCTAAATAGGGAAAATAGTTTGTGTATGTATTCCGAAAATTCTGCCTCCAAAATTAATGATCGTTTAATATTCAATGTTTAAACAAAAAACAATTCTTAGATGTTTATTTTTTTCAGTTAGTTTAGTTAACTGAAACCATTTTTCTTTCACATAAAAAGTTTGACAGTACATTTTCAAACAAGTTGAAATTGAAGCAAAGATTCCACTTTGAAGTTTCATAAATTTGAATCATAAAAAAATTCTTAACAATGTAATAATGGCAAACAGAAACCATTTTATTTTACATAAAATTGTTGACAGAAAATTCCTAATAAATAAAACTGAAGTAATAATTTCTTTTAGGATCAGTACAAACACCAGCCCCTGTACCTTGTTCTCTAGTTCCAGCCTCTGCAGTTTCTCTCGTGTGAACTGCTGCTCCTCCGGAGATATCACGGCCTTGCTCTCGTAGTCAGCTAGCTGCAGCCAAACAAGAATAGTTTGCGTATGGCGATATTCTAAGTTCTCAAATAACATATCATTTTCGTATGCATGTGTCACAAGGCAATTAGAAAATATGAACTTACAACAATTACTTTTAACTAGAAAATCTTCACCGATAACCACTAATTTCATGAGAAAATTTTAACTCATAACCAATAACTTTTACCAGAAAATCTAACAAACTTATCTTCACAAGATTATCTAGAAATTACACCAAATTGTCAAACTAAGTTCCTCATCTGAATGGAAAGATAAACTTACAATTTCAACAACTCAGTATAATTTTCTGAAAAATACACGAGTCATGAAATAACTGTTCTAAGTCCACCCCAGCAGCCTGTACAGTCCACAATGACTAACCCAGATGAAAACTTTAAAGTAAATTAGAAATTTATATTTCAACAAAGTATCTGTCAACCAAAAAAATCAGCGATATTAGAAAGAGCAATTCTACATAAACATGTGCAGGGTAAGACCCACTAAGCCTCATTCGTGTTTTCCCAACACTGCGCTACATTGGTTGAAGCCTCATCCTGACTCTAATAAGCGTCTTGTTCTGAGAAAACTGGGCATAATGCATGTGCGTAAAGTGTCGTCCCAGATTAGCTTGTGCAGTCTGCACAGGCTAATCAGGGACAACACTTTCCGCTTTTATGGTATTTTTCGTTTAAAGGAAGTCCCTTTACACGGAAAATCTAGTTTAAGCGGAAAGTGTCGTCCCTGATTAGCCTGTGCAGACTGCACAGGCTAATCTGGGATGACACTTTACGCACATGCATTATGCCCAGTTTTCTCAGAACAAGACACATATATGTAATGCTGCATTGGTTGCTGTAGTTTGTTTACCTTCATATGAAGTTCCTGCACTCCCTCCACCTCTCTCTGTAACCTCTGACACTGCCTCTCTGATTCCTCCAGCTGACCTGTGACCTCATCAAGGTCATGACCTTGTCGCTCAATCTCCTAGACAATAAGGTTAAATAGTTTAGTCAATGTTTAAAACACTCACACAAAAACTTTCAAAGAATGTAATCAATATTTCATTGTTCAGTCTTCAAGTTATAAACCCTAATTTAATGCCTGTTAGATATTCTACCATCTCTAGAGTATCACCAAGTTCCATGTTACCTAGGCTCTTCGAACCCTTTGCATATCAATCGTTGCACAACACAGGCATGCTTACTTTCCGATTCTGTTCACAGCCTTTTGTATTTTTGAAAAAAGTCAATAATGAATTCCCTAACAAAACTGATATATTTGAAAGAGTTGTAAATAATTATAATAACAAGAAAAATGATGATATTAGAAAAGACTGCCTACCCTTAGGTATGAAACTAAGACCAAGCAGTCTTCTTAATTTAAGATGCTCCATTTAAAATGGTGCATCTTAAATACGTGTTTTTGCTAAATTATGGATGAAAAGCGTTACATATGCTCTTTTAAGTAATCATTATCAATAAACAAGAGGGCCAAGATGGCCCTAGTTCGCTCACCTGAGAGGAGTCGGTTCATTCAATCTTTACCAAATGTCAAACTTGACCTAGATATTGTCCAGACAAACATCCTGGTCAAGTTTCATCATTATTTCATCTGCGAGTCATGATCAATGTACCTATGAAGTTTCATGATCCTTGGCATAAGCGCTCTTGAGTTATCATCTGGAAACCATCTTGTGGACGGACGGACCGACATGAGCAAAACAATATACCCCCTCTTCTTCGAAAAGGGGGGGGGGGCTTAATGAGTTTTTGAGTCGGCACAACCCAGTTTTGAACACGGCCGAGATTTTATTGGGACAAAGCTTCTGACCAAGTTTCATGAAGATGGGACAAGAAATGAGGCCTCTAGAGTGTTTACGAGCAAATGTTAATGGACGGACAGACGGACATACGACGGACAAAGACCGGTCACAAAAGCTCACCTGAGCAATCAGGTGAGCTAAAAACATAGATTTTAAAGATTTGTATAAGTTACTATGATTGTTATTTTGATCATTTGAATTTAATGCATACACTTTTTTAAATCTGAGACAATTCATTTTTAATTTTGCCAAACTGTGAACAATCCCTGTTTATTTAGATGTTCCACATTTTAAACCTACAGGTAAAGCTATACTACCAGAAAACAACTACCTTTTGTGCCTGTGAGAGCTGATCCCTGAGTCTGGCCTCCTCGTGTTTAAGGTCTGCCATCTCTCTCTCCAGCCCCTGCTTGTATCTCACAGACAGCTGGGCCATGCTTTCCCTCTCCCTATCCAGGTCGGACTGTAGGGCCTTCACCTGGTCCGAGTACTTCTGCTCTATTGACCTGATAATTAATGTATAACAATAAGCCTCACTCTGTGAAAATAGGGCTTAATGCATGTGCTTTATGTCGTCCCATATTAGCCTTCGCAGTCCGCACAGGCTAATCAGGGATACACTCCACCTAGACTGGATTTTCGTTAGGAAGAGACTTTCTTTAAATAAATTTTTTTAACAAAGCAGAAAGTGTCGTCCCTGATAAGCCTGTGTGAACTGCACTTTCTGTACATACATTAAGCCCCCTTTTCCCAGAGCAAGGCTAATATACACCTGTTTTACGCCAAAGCCTGTAAAACATTACCAAAATATTTTTGCAAGATTTATGCTTTTTACTTGTTCATCTCTTTCAAAACTTGTATATACAATATTGTATTTTGTCTTTACACAATATGTTTATTGTCATAACAACTTGTTCAAATGGCGTGGGTGTTGGATTTTGTATTGTAATCACTATAAATGTCACTTAGACAGATTTTTTTTAAAACTAGTAAATTGTTATTCATGATTTTAAAGGATTGATAAATTGAAATCAAACACACCGTTGAGATGTTTGCCAATTATGCTTATACATTCTACTTGTAGTTAATGACACAAATTTACTGGAACCATCTTAAATGTTTTGAGGAAAAAAGAGAAATATATTCATTGTTTTAATCACTGATAATTTCTTGCTTCTGAAATCAGATACTTAAGTTTAACACAAAACTCTGCTCTGGGATAAATGAAATACACAGTAATTGGTACATTAAATAAAGTAATTATAAACAAAATGTTTAACAAATACATTTAAATGCTGATAATTTTTAATGGTTCAAAAACTTATCATTACATGTACATGATTACCCCATTAACTTTTCTCAAAGAGATTTTTCCATTTTCCCCCAAAACTTGCTTAAATATGATGTAAAAGGTATTCTACCACAAATAAGTCAGGAAAAAGATGTTCAGCTTATCAGTTGAATTATCTTATTCTTATCATTATATGGAAGAGTATTGTCGAACATTTTTTATTGTACACAATTTTCACATTTTATATCATAAATATAGCAGAAGTATAGCACAATGTCCAACGAGAGACAGATAGAAACATATCATATATATGTGATATAAGTTAATTGATGTATCCTTACAGTAAAGAATATTGCAAATCACATGTTATAAAACATAAACAACTAAAAGGAACCTTACAAAAAAGCAATTACACGTTTAACAGTAAAAATAAAAGCTAAACAAAATTGTCATATAAAATAACCATTATATTATAACAATGTAAACAAAACAAAATCCTCATGGTAATCTAAAATCTCAACTCGTTTTACTTACTATTTAAGGTCTTTGGCTAATCCAAAATCTGCATAATATTGCCCAAATTATAGAATATTTTTTTTATTATAGATTTTCAAAACTTAAATCAATTTCAAATCTTATCAAATCTTAAGTATAAAGATGTAAAATTCAGATATTTATCAGGAATTAACTTGTAAACTTACCAGATCAACAGAATGTCAACAAATATTAAATACACTGATAAGAGGCATTGTAAAGTGTTATGCTAATAATAAACACTGATACTTTCTTTATTGTTAATGTCAATACAATATTTACCTAAGATTTATGTTAACCAGTAAACAAACACAATAACAATAAACATATGTTGTTACCCTGCTTGTACATTCTTTGAAGGTTTCAGTGAAAATGGAATGTACATGTCTGTGAAGGAACAATCATCATATGGTCAAGGATTTGGGGAGGAAATTAAGTTATAATGACAATTATCATTCTTCTGTAATTAATGGTGATTACCATGACAATATAGATAATCATGATGATGATGACTTTGATAATGAAGATTATGAAATGACAGTACTGCTCAATAATGATGATTATGCTGACGTAAGAGATGGAGATGACAATGATGATTGTGATGATGATATGTGATAATGCTGATGTTACTGATCAAATGATGGTAATTACAGTACTGCTCAGTTAAATGATGGTTATGCTGTCATAAGAGATGATGATGATTGTGATGATTATTGTAATGATGCTGGTGATGATGTTCATGATCAAATGATGGTAATTACAGCACTGCTCATTTATGATGGTTATGATGACATATAACATGAAGATGACAATAATGAAAGGAATAACGGTGACGATGACAACGATTACGACGACAAAGATGGCGATGAAGAGGAAGATGGTGATTAAGAGGAAGATGGAGAATATGATGGAGAAGAAGATGGTGATGATGATGGCGGGGGTGATGATGATGATTGATGATGATGATGAATCAGCTGCTGTTGCAAACACTTCATAACCACCAACTAAAAATTGCGGGATTTTTAAAATGTAAAAATCAGTAAAAAGTAGGGTTTTATGCATACTTACAAACCATCACTAATAAAATGGAATAAATATATAAAGCCATAAAATGTAAATGAAGCAAATGAAATATAAGAATAACTTAAGTCATAACTGAAATGATAAATATACTCTTTGATAAACCAATATCAGTGGGCCCATATACTTCAGGCATCTTAAAAATATGTTTGTTTCAGAGAATTAATGAAAAGCATTTTTATTAGTTCCAGTGAAGTTTTGCTTCAATGGAATAAAAGACTTCCATCTTGAGTACGTTTCCTCTTTCTTTCTTTTTTCAAGAGAAATCATTTTTTCTAACTGAGAAGAAACAAACACATTTATAAGTGTTGCCTGACTGCATGCAGTACTCACAGGTATGTGTTCTTGATGCGACACAACAGATTACTGGCGAAATACAACAATTGTCCTCAACAACAAATATTTAAGAATACATCAAACACACTTGCTTTGTATTCCACTGTCATGCATTAATAATAAAAGACATGAAAATAAATGTTAAGTTGCATAGTAATTTATAACACTGTCATGCCATGTTCAAGATGTATGCATTACTGGCAGTGGTTAATGCCCTTCCATTGTTCAAGAGTTACATATTGTTCACCAACCAAACCTCCAAGTTTAAAGAACTCAGTCATATGTTAGTCAAAACAAATTACAGGCAAAGTAAGACTTCAAAATTCAGTTTTAACTTTGTTCTTATTTCATACTTGCTTATATATATTGTTAAATAACATAATCATGAATATATTTTCCGATAAAATAAAATATTTAAAACTTGAACATTTTTAGTTTTTCTAATCATTTTGGGTGCTCAAATATTCATGCCCATCCCTTCTTCTTACATAATGATTTGTACAATCTCAACACAGGCAGTATGTCATTAAGATGGCCTTTATAGTAAAGCAACAAACTATGAGTATTTAACGTTATGTGACGGATTGAAAACTGTGTAATCTGCTAATTTAGCAGCAAGTTGGTGAAATAGTGAGACCCAGCAACTTTTAATTTCAGACGTTAACAAATCACCAATCCACACTCAATTAACGTATGATAGCCTTCATTGTTTGACAGGACAAGGAACTAATCAACAACAGGCCAATCTTCTGTGAAAGAATTTATCATATTTCATTACATTTTAAATATTTTTCTTAAAAAGTGGATGACAGGCACGAACAAAGGCACAGGCATCCATCATGACATTTTTTGAGGCATTTACTGATGCTTTGACACATGATGAACATGCTGCGTTATATGAATAAGAGGTCTTGGGACCTAAGGTGCTCACCTGAGACTTGAAAGAATGAAACTATTTTAGAAGGTGGAGTTAAGAAGAATGAAAGTCCTTTATGACCCAGAAATATTTAATTTAATTTATGCACATGAAACTATGAAACTCTTGACACTATATCAGAAGAGAAATTCTTATTCTTATCAATAACATTTATGACACAATTCAAACCACGAAATACAATTATAAAAAATGGGATCACTGCCTTGGAAAGGTCAATGCACAGAATTGTGGGTTCAACCCTGTTTTAGGGCTAGGCAAACCTCACACTTAACTCAGAATTAATCACAAATCAAAATGGCGTCTAAAACAATTTTGATCAAATGAACCTTAGTACAGACAGAAAATGAATCCATGAATTGAATGCTTAAATGTGACGCTAAACGAATTGTACTCACATAATTTAAGAGTGCTAATATGGTAAGTATGTATAAAACATATTACCGGTATCTGTAAACTATTCAATTAACAATGTTTCAACAAAAATTTATCAAACAAACCAGGTGTAAAAGAGATAGTTACTATATTTAATACACAACAAAAATAAGTTCTATTATAACCAAAATTTTGATAATTGAAAATAATTCCAACACAGGTCATTTACCTACAAACTCACACCTTCGATTCATTGATGGGGGACAAATCTACAGGAACAAACCAGTAATCCAGTTAAGTAAAATGTAGCTTCTTGAGTGTTAACCCTTTCAGCGCTGGAACCGAATCTTAAAGGCCTTGGCAAACAGTTTGGATCCAGATGAGACGCCACAGAACGTGGCGTCTCATCAGGATCCAAACTGTTTGCTATTCTGATAGTGTTCTTTGAAAAAAAATCGAAGAAAACGCTAATTTTAAAAATTCAGCAGAAGACATTTTAGCAGAAGACAAATTTCCCAGCATGCAAAGGGTTAAGAAGGCTCACTTTATCTATGTGAGCAACCCCTGGCAACAAGGTTTTCCACCGAAACCAGAATCATTTTTTAACTTAGCCCAGCTTTTTTATTCAAATGTGATATTTAGAGTGTTTACAAGCTTTTGTTTTAATTTGACCTAGTTTTTGACTTCACATGACCCACTTAAAAACTTGGCTAAAATATCATTGCGACAAATTTCATGAAGATTGGAAATAAATATGGCTTCTGGAGTGTTAACAACGTAAATGTTGACAACACATTACAGGCCTCGACACAAAGGCACTTCCGAACGACATTCACTGCCTGTACCTAGGTCTGGGCTAGCCAATAATGTCCCAGGGACATGCCCGACCGGTCGTGTGTATTCTGGGCGGGATTATGTGTTCTATATTAATAAACTGCATTTTAAATAAGCTTTTCAAAGATGTAAAAAATCTTAATACAGTACGATAAGATCATGACAATTAAATCCCAGAGTGAAGTCAGAGACAACAAACGCTTTTTAACGGATCATATCTCGAAATAGATTTAGAATGTATTTTTATCGAGAAAACATGTCAGTACCTATTTTTAAACGGAATTACGCTCAGTGATTTTTCTTCCCCGATTGGGAAAAGTACCTGTACCATACCAATTGGGAAAAATTAATGCGAAAAACCTTGAAATTGGGAAAATTTGCGTCGTGAAATCTTCCAATGGGGAATTATGTGTTTTTCATTTGCTTGGTATCAATAGCACAAATCAACTCAAATATTGATTTACATTCATTTTGGCTTGAAATGTTCAGTGTAAGACTGTCAGTGCTCAGTTTATTTGCAGATAATGCACTTTTGGAAAAAATGGACGAAATTTTCCTTCCCTTTGGGAATTTTTCTGACGGGAATTTTGTAGTTTTTCTTTAATTGGGAAAGTACTTTTGACGGGTACTTTATAAAGGAGGGAAAAAAATTGCTGCCGCTAGAAACGTTTTTTTATTGGTTTTCTCGAAGTGACGGTTTTCCTCTATATAATACGTTTTAAACTAAAATCGGGGATCACCCAGGATCGTCCGGTATCGATGAAGGTATCAAACTTGACAAGAACACAAAGTAACATGAAAATTATTCTGTTATTGATCAATTTTTAATAACTTAAATTTGTTTGATCGATGAGAAGTGTTTTGACAATCTTTTTTACGCAATTCAATTAGCAAAACTAATATTAAAGGTTGATCTCGGCTGTTAGTATAAAACTTAAAGGGAGTTAACCCTGTACAATTTTACGACTACCGTAACACGTTATTTTGAGACATTTAAGATTCTTACAATTTGTTGTCAGACAGCAACCATTGTTTATTATAGCAATCTAATAAGAATGATTGAATCATAATTGAGCATCTCCCCGTACAAGAAAATACAAGTTGAATGATAAATATAAAGGTTTTGATAATACTTAGGTCAGGGCACATGAAAGATTGGTCAGGGCTAGTAGGTTCTGCATTTACTAGCCTGAACAGGCTAGTTGAAAAAAAAGTTAATGTCTAGGTCTGCATTACGCACAACTGACAAAAAGCTATCAAAATAGCTCACCTTTAGCATGCTGTGCTCAGTTGAGCTAAAAACAACAAGGCTAATTAAGTGCTGGTGCTTTAAAGTGGAACATTGCAATGACATTGTGAGCATGCTACAAGAAAAAGATTGTCATGATGTGCAACTAGTAACCCAGATCACCTGGGCTGTCACAGAGTCATGACATCTCTATAAACAGCCAAGCTTCTTTATGTCACAAGAAAGGTGTCAAAATCACGGGATGTGAAACTATTATCTGTGCTTTGCATTCTTAAGAAATTAGTTGAATAGTTGTCAAGTTGTGAAAATGTTTATTGAAGGGACTTCAAAATGTTTATGATAAAGTGCAATAAATGTGATAATGGAGAAATTTATCTTTGCATATTTGCTTTCATTTTGTTATGAAGATGTAAAATACTGACATTGTTCCATATTTCACACAAATTAATAACTTTAAGTTCAAATATCCAGCTGCCTTTCAATGTGATGACCATTTTCACATTTTATTTATTTGTGTAGCATCCACTACCTATACTATCGCTTTACTCACAAGAGCTGCTCCTGTGTGGACTTTTCCATGTTGGCATGTCTCTCATCCACTTCCTTGGCAAGCAGTGCATTGCGAGCATTGGCCTCAGACAGATCCAGCTTCAACTTCTCCTTGGCCCACACTGCCTGCTCCAGGGAGGACCTAACAGCAAGAAATCATGTCATTTTTAAAATTCAGGGTTTAATATACAATTTCAAATGAGTACTTTTTCACACGATTGGCCATAAAAATAATACTGCAATTAAAAAGTTGTAAAGATGTTCAATGCAGAGTAAGCATGATCCATCCAAAATGTGTAAGAGTTCGGTCAAGAGGAAAAATGTCACAGGTTAAAAGACAAAATTGGTCCCAGCATAATTTTCTTTACATTTAAACATAAATGTTGTGAAAACCTGTGCAAAATCTACCAAGCGGTTAAAATTATTGTCTCCGTAAAGTTTCAATAAAACATCCAGTGTTAAAACTGTCATAGGCCAATACATCTGCTGAAATGATCTGCAGCTAAGATTCTTTCCATAACAGACAGATAGCTAGATAGACAATTAAATGCATTATGCCTCCTATTGTATGACCATTTAAGTCTTGTTATGAGAAAACTTAATACATGCGCGTAATGTGTCATCCCAGATTTGCCTGTGCAGTCTGCACAGGCTAATCACAGACGACACTATCAATCTAGACCGGAAGTTTTGTCTATCAGAGACTTCCTCTAAACAAACAAATTCCATGCAAGCTCAAAGTGTCCTCCCTGATTAGCCTCTGCAGACCTGATACAACACTTTACGCACATGCACTTGTCCCAGACTATCCATAATGCTGCTAATATAAAAGTTGCGCCTACTTGAGATGCCTCATCTCCTGCTGGTAGGACGCCGTGGCTGCCTGGTAGACAGCAGACTGGTCCTCCACATTCAACAGCTCCTGCTCCAGGGCTGCAGTCAGCTCACTCAAGTTCACCTTGTTCTCCAGATCAAAACCCAATTCCTGAAAGAGAAACCAAAAGAAAATCTAATTCTTGCAAATTTCCATAAAAGAGGAACCAAAAGAAAATCTTATTAATCCCTAATTCCAGAAAAAAGGAACCAAAAGAAAATCTTATTAATCCCTAATTCCAGAAAAGAGGAACCAAATTAACTTCTCACTAATCTAATGGCTTAAAAAGGAACTAACAGCACTGAAGCATTGAAGAAGTTTATTTGTTTGAATTGATTACCATACACGTTAGTACAATAAATTACCACATCTGTCATTTTAGTCTCAACGCTGCATTCTCATTGAAGAATCTGCTCATGTTACTTATTTTTATTACATGGTGAACCCACTCCTTACACAAACTACTTACCGTAAATATTTATGCATAAATGTAGTTTTCCATACCGTGCATACACGAAGAAATGCAGGACAATGCTATTTAATATCTGAGTATTTCAGTTCATCACTACTATATACTTGCAAGCCTAGCCATTAGTTGCCAACAAGTACTGAAAGCATTAACATATGCCACAAACATGCAAACATCAGTACCTGAATACAGGACAGACTTGAAAGTCTGTAAAATTATGACCAATTATCAAATAAGTAACATGTGCAGTCTGCACAGGCTAATCAGGGAAGCCACATTCCACTTATATGGTATTTAACATTAAAGGGAAGTCATAACCCTTTGCATGCTGTGAAATTTGTCGTCTGCTGAATTTCTTATATTAGCATTTTCTTCGATTTTTTTTCAAAGAATACATCAGAATAGCAAACAGTTTGGATCCTGATGAGACGCCATGTTCTGTGGCGTCTCATCTGGATCCAAACTGTTTGCAAAGGCCTTTAAAATTTGGTTCCTGCACTGAAAGGGTTAACAAAAATCCAGTTTAGGTGGAAAGTGACATCCCTGATTAGCTTGTGTGCATTTCATACAGGCTTATCTGGGACAAGACTTTACAGATGCATAAAACCCCATTTTTCCAGATTGCTATTAAAATAAATTATCAAAACATCTAAAAAGGGAATATAGTTAAAACAATAATATATTTTGTAAATCTTGATAAAAAAAAACTATTTCTCCTTCAAGTGAATTAATGTAAAATCTTCATAAATCTTTAAAATTTAGTGTTTCGTTTTCTATAATTTTAGTGTTTTTGTTAACTATTTTCCATAAACTTCACAGCACAAAATGCCTACCACAAGTACGTCTGCAGGGCTGGAGACATTGTTCTTCTCCCACCAATCTGTTATGTCTTCTGGCTTGGCAAAACTGAACATAATATGATGGATAGAAATTGAATGTTTATGCTTACAGTTACAGCTTGTGCTTACAGTTACAGATATGAAATTTCTGGATCGTTTCATTTTGAATTTCATAATTAAAATTAATTCTATATACCTTATTCAATTGTTTCAAATATCTCGATTAAAATTCCTTAAGCATGCATGTAATGACACACGATGTAGGTAATGCATTTTGAGTGAACCAGTTCAATTGTTTACAAAGTAAAACACTTACTTTAGCTTGAAATAAAAAGTTTAAAATCTAACTGTAACAAGATGTGTTTGTGAAACACAATGTCCCCCTATATGACGGTTGACTTTGAAGGATGACCTTGACCTATGGAAGGATGACCTTCACTTTGACCTTTCACCACTCAAAATGTGCAGCTCCATGAGATTTACATGCATGCCAAATATCAAGTTGCTATCTTCAATATTGCAAAAGTATTCATAAAATAAGCGATTTGGGCCACATATATTTGACCTCTGACCTTGAAGGATGACCTTGACCTTTCACCACTCGAAATGTGCAGCTCCATGAGATGCACATGCATGCCAAATATCAAGTTGCTATCTTCAATATTGCAAAAGTATTTATAAAATAAGCGATTTGGGCCACATATATTTGACCTCTGACCTTGAAGGATGACCTTGACCTTGACCTTTCACCACTCAAAATGTGCAGCTCCATGAGATACACATGCCTGCCAAATATCAAGTTGCTATCTTCAATATTGCAAAAGTATTCATAAAATGAGCAATTTTGGCCACATATATTTTACCTCTGACCTTGAAGGATGACCTTGACCTTGACCTTTCACCACTCAAAATGTGCAGCTTCATGAGATGCACATGCATGCCAAATATGAAGATGCTATCTTCAATATAGCAACAGTTATTGCAAAATGTTAAAGTTGGCGCAAACAGACAGACCAACAGACAGGGCAAAAACAATATGTCCCCCACTACTATAGTGGGGGACATAAAAAGGTTTGAAAAGCAAAAGGAGAAACTGAACTAACCCAGTTCTCTCTGGGTCAATCTCCGAAAAGAGACCAGTTTTTCCGGTTCCAAGCACGCTCGAAGGTGTCAATCTTTCCTCGCTCCCTGGAAACTTAAGCTTCTTTTGAGCGGAGGTCGACCGTGTAGGGGTTGTTCCCTTTGACCTTGGGGGCAACTGGGAGGTGTTGGTGGGTGGGGTATGATTGGAGGATGGGGTGTTATGCTGGAAGAGCTCTTCCTGGAATTCTTTGAAGGAGACTCTACCGTCACCGTCTGCGTCTAGCTTGTCGAACAGCTGCTGAAGTTGCTGCAAGGAAGGTGGTTTAGCTTGAAAAAAGAAATCTGACACTTAGATTTGTCCACAAATTATGATATTAGAAATACTATCATAACAGGTATAATATTCATTAAAATCCAAATACACATCAACTGAATCCCATTCCTACCACTGTGTCCATTTCTTCCATGCCGATATGGTTGCACACTCTTGCAAGCTCATCAATGTCGATATAGCCGTGCTTGCCAACGCCCAGATTGGTCCAGATGTCACGCAGATAGTTCTCCTCTTCTGTTAGGGAGCCCTGCTCAGCCATCATCACATTCAGCTGACCTGTAAAGTGAGCTTGTGCTTTAAGAGTTGTCTCCAATAAGCCTGTGCACTTGGCACAGGCTATCCAGGAATGACACTTTCAGCCTGAACTGAATTTATGCTCAGAAGAGACTTCTTTTCAACTTTTTCAATTATATTATAGCGGAAAGTGTTATACCTGACTACCCTGTGTGGATTGCACAGGTCAATCTGGGACGCACTTAAAGCACATGCATTAAGCCCCTTTTTCTCAGAGAGAGGTTCAAATAATTTCTAATTGAGCGAGCTCTGGTCAGTCATCACCAGGCTGAGCTCACATATAAAGTGATTTGGTAAGATTTTGTGATGAAAGCTGTGAAGATATTTTCAACTCTCTTTATTGTCCCTTATATTGTTCCCTAAAATAAAATAAAGTATCATTGAAAGACAGCCCTGCTCATCTGGTTCAAATGACTTATAAAGGGGACTGAACATCCATGTGGTGTGTTGAATAAGCTTCCAGGATGAAACATTGATTAACCCTTTGAATGCTGGGAAATTTGTCTTCTGCTAAATTGTCGTCTGCTGAATTTCTAAAATTAACATTTTCTTCGATTTTTTTCAAAGAATACTATCAGAATAGCAAACAGTTTGGATCCTGATGAGACGCCACGTTCTGTGGCGTTTCATCTGGATCCAAACTGTTTGCAAAGGCCTTCAAAATTCGGTTCCCGCACTGAAAGGGTTAAGTTGCAGAAGTATTATAAGAGGGATTTTATTCAGAGCACAGTATCACAGTACTTTTTATAATTATCACAGTACTTTTTTTAATTGCAAGGACACTTTTTAACAATAGAGCCTAGTGAAAAGCTGGACATGTGTGTAAAGTGTCGTCCCAGATTAGCCTGTGCAATGTTCACAGGCTAATCTGGGATAACACTTTAAGCCTTAACTGGATTTTCCCTTAGAAGATAATTACTTTATAAAAAAAAATCCATAACAGTGGAAAGTATTTCCCTAATTAGCCAGTGCCAACTGCACAGGCTCATCTGAGATGACACTTCGCAAATGCCTAAAGCCCAGTTTTGATATCACTAGGCTTAATTGTTAAAAAGAGTCCTTGTCATTGAAAAAGTACTGTGATAATTATTGTTCAATGTGTTTTGGACTGGTTTTAACAGACCTTCTGCCTCAAATGTTTCAGCAGCATCTTGTGGGTCCCGTCTTTGTCGCTTTTTCTGTGATTCATGGCTGTCCTGCAACACATAATCACAAGGATTGTGTTTCAGATTTAACCCTCTGCATGCTGGGAAATTTGTCATCTGCTAAAATGTTGTCTGCTGAATTTCTAAAATAAGCATTTTCTTCGGTTTTTTTTTTAAAAGAATACTATCAGAATAGCAAACAAGTGATCTAGCGGTTAAAAAACCTGAATAGGTTAAAACCAAAGTGGCATCTTATACAAGATTATAAATGATTTTGAAAAACAATTTTACATCTCTTATTACACTGATATAGAGGTTTTAAATCCTTTCTAGCAAAATGGAAAAACTATTAGTTTTTAAAACAAGAATATCAGTGAACTTGATGGATGTTCCCCGATGATGCACTTTGTCAATCTATGTGTTAATAACCACCTAAAAAAATCTATTATTAGCCTCGGTGAACTTGACCTTGATGCCAGTGACCTCAAACCTCTTCAAAAGGAAGAGGTCCATGCAAGGTACCTGCATGCCAAATATGAAAGAGATGGGTAAAGTATTGAAGGTGCTATGAGAAACTGTAACAAAAGTGTGAAGGAAAAACCTATTTTTAGCCTCGGTGACCTTGACCTTGAACCCAAACCTCATCAAAAGGTAGAGGTCCATGCAAGGTACCTACATGCCAAATATGAAAGAGATTGGTAAAGTATTGAAGGTGCTATTAGAAACTGTAACAAAAGAGTGACGGAAAAATCTATTATTAGCCTCAGTGACCTCAAACCTCATCAAAAGGGAGAGGTTCATGCAAGGTACCTACATGCCAAATATGAAAGAGATCGGTAAAGTATTGAGAAACCGTAACTAAAGCGTGTCAAAAATCTTTTATTAGCCTTGGTGACCTTGACCCCAGTGACCTCAAACCTATCAAAAGGTAGAGGTCCATGCAAGGGAGATCTGTGAAGTATTGAAGGTGCTATGAGAAACGGTAACAAAAGTGTGACGCAAGGAAGGAAGGAAGGAAGGAAGGAAGGAAGGAAGGAAGGAAGGAAGGAAGGAAGGAAGGAAGGAAGGAAGGAAGGTAAGAAGAAGGACAGTAAGGCGGAAGAATTAAAGGATGACTTCTTCCTGTCCTTCTTCCTTCCTTCCGCATTCCTTCTTCCTTCCTTCCGTTCCGTCCTCCTCTTCCTCGCTTCCCTGCTTCTTCCGTCCTTCCTTCTTCCTCCTCCTTCCTTCCTTCCTTCCTTCCTCCTTCCTTCCTCCTTCTTCCTTCCTCCCTCTCCTTCCTTCCTTCCTTCCTTCCTTCCTTCCTTCCTTCCTTCCTTCCTTCCTTCCTCCTTCCTTCCTCCTTCCTTCCTTCCTTCCTTCCTTCCTTCCTTTCCTTCCTTCCTTCCTCCTTCCCCTTCCTTCCTTCCTTCCTTCCTTCCTTCCTTCCTCTCCTTCCCTTCCTTCCTTCCTTCCTTCCTTCCTTCCTTCCTTCCTTCCTTCCTTCCTCCTTCCGTCCTTCCTCCTTCTCCCTCTTCCTTCACTGAAGGAAGGAAGGCAAACTGGCAACTACCGGTAAATGCTCCGCGAAAATATTTTTTTTGGGAGCATATTACAATTAGCTATCTATAATGGGTATTCAGGTATGTTAATTACCCTCTCAGACATTGCAAGGGTACTGAAATCCCCCATGTTAGTACTTGGACTGGTGGTATTAGTGATAAATGACACTTTTAACATGGTATTCAACGATGTTATTTACACAAATATTTACAAAACATCCTTTTCACATGTATCTGACAGGAAATAATGTATTGTAACTGGGTGAGATAAGCACGCTTTCCAGGGCTTTTTTTCCTTCTTTATGAGTGGCCGTGGAAGGACATTTCACAATTTTGAAAAGGACAATTCACAAACCTAACATGGCCGTGAATTTTTACAAAATGGGCCGTTTTTCACAATTTTAATAATTTCACGACTCGGTTTTTCACAATTTTAAGAAGTTCGCGACTCAATTTTTCACAATTTTGAAAAGTTCGCGACTCAATTTGTCACAATTTTGAAAAGATTGCAACTCATTTTTTCACAATTTTGAAAAGTTCGCGACTCATTTTTTCACAAAGTAAGGGGGCCAGGGCCGCTTCACAAAGTCAGGAAAAAAAGCCCTGCTTTCCAATGTTGAGCATGTTTTGACACACGAAGGCAATATTCATTACATGAAATATTGATGAAAGGACATTTATCAATCACTTAAATTGACAGTGCAAAGCAACACATCAGTTTGATCATGTTCTGAAATAATTTAACCAGGATTTTTTGTCATGCTGCATATGGAAGCTGCCAAAAGCAGACACTCACTTGGGTACCCAAATCCTTCAAGTTACCATGTGTAATGGTTGTATAATGTTAATATACAGTCCACTCTCGTTATCTCGACATCGGATATCTCGATATTCTCGATATGTCGAAGTAAGCTCAATGTCCCAACTTTTTTCCTTCTTTATCTTTATAAATAAACATCGCATATGTCGATATTCGTTATGTCGAATAATTCGATGTCTCGATATAAAACTTTGTCCCGAGTCCCAATTTTACATGTATTTACTATGGTTTATCTCGAAGTGCGAATAACTGTTCCAGTGTCAGCAAAAGGTGAGAAATTTTTCCTTTGATACTTTACCGTTCCGCTTCGCCCGGCTGCTCCCGATACTGTGCGGTAGGAAATTGATCCGTTAATTGCATCAATAATCACACGTGTGTAATGTCGTTAGCCATTAACACTTGAGTAAGGTCTGTCACTTTAACTGTTACTTTAACATCAATTAACTGCAATTAATACACAGCCTGCCGAAAGGCCGAAATACTAATTGTTTTTACAAACAATATTCCAAAATGCATTGAGTTATATTTTTACTAATAATCGATTGAAATTTGCATTTCAAACTACAAAATGTACATGTACAGTTCAGTATTCCGGAACGTGATTTACGCATGATCAGATGGAAAACCCTCGTCTTGATTGGACGTCAATTGCATCATAACTTTAAATAGCAACATTACAGGATGTTTTCTCGACAGTTTAGAAATATTATAACCGCATGCAATTATGTTATACTTAAAACGTCATTTTAAGCATTTAAATAGCAAAATTAATAGCCTCGTAAAAACGCATATATATCAGGTAGAGAGTATTATTCCACACGGTGACGGCTTAATTAAGTTAGATCTCTTAGCTGGTATTTAGATGTTAAAAACAAGGTAAATTTTCGTCTCATATTTCTTTGAAAACGCATATTCGGATATCTCGAACTCTCGTTATCTCGATATTTTTTCTTGTTCCAGCCGACTTCGAGATAACGAGAGTGGACTGTACATAATACTTCTTCTATGGCATTCAATAGATAATTTGTATGAAAATATTCATTTGCTTCTAACACAAAATAGCTATTAATAATGAGGGCTTAGTTAGTGCCGCAGTGCCGGTATCAAATCACACATTTTCTGGCAGCTGTTTCCCTTATTTCCCCCATTTTTAAATGGGCATTTTCTGGAGTTTAATTGTTTGCTATATTTTTCATATCTAATTATTTGTGAATGATAAATTTGCACTTATAGCCATGAAAAAAGAAAGAATTCTCGAGTCCCATTTGCTGTTACCAACGGTAATGTCATATGAACCTAGATCAGTCAACATTATTTAAAGCAAGCATCTGCCAACATTGTAATAATAATAGTAATAGTAAGGTCAGTTTAATGCTCAATAGGGTAACTATTAGGTCATTTAATACTGCTTCTTAAGAAACCATTACCTTATGACATATGCCTTCAAAATCATCATGAAATAAAACAAGAGCACCACATAACGGGAGCCACGCTCGGCTGCGAAAGCTGGTCAGATTTTTTTATTTTTTTTAATAGGTCACAGTGACCTTGACCTTTGACCTAGTGACCCAAAATGGGTGTGGCATGTAGAACTCATCAAGTTGCATCTACATATGAAGTTTCAAAGTTGTAGGTGGAAGCACTATGATTTTAGAGCCAAAGTTAAGGTTTTAGCACGACACCGGCGGACGGCGGGCGACGAGCAGGCTATGACAATACCTCAGGTTTTCTCTGAAAACAGCCTCGCCAAAAATCATCATGAAATATGAAAATAATTAAATAATAATCACCAGCAGCTTTTTCTACTTCATTATAGTTACTAACATGCCTTCTCACTAATTTAATATATATGACATACATAATCAGAACCTTTTCAATTCAATCTAATCATAATATTTACTGTTTTATAACATTTGTTAAGACCTTATTTTGTCTTTTTCATACATGCATACATGCCATACATCCCAATTTGGCATGATAGCCCTGCTCTTGAGATGTTTGTCCAAAAGACAAGTTCCCATATGAGAAGTTGTCCCAACAGTTTTTAACTAAAAGCCTTTTGAGACCATTGTCAATTTGCTTCTAATGAACTATGACCTTTAATGTCACCTTGACCTTTGCCAAAGAGGTGACACACCTCCATATGGTGAGCATTTGTTGCAAATTATTTTTTTATTGCATAATGAATGCTGACGTTACAGTGCGGACAAGTTGTTTTCTTTAATTTCACCTTTTACCTTTAATATTCACCTTAACCTATGTGGTAGAGAGACAGATTACAGATATGATACATCATCTTTTCATGCAGGAGATTGGAGGTAACTTATTTTATTTGCACCATATATGTGTGATTTACAGTCAGACAAGCTGTTTTATGATAAAATTTGACATTTGAGCTCTAAGTGTGACCTTGACCTTTATGGTAGGGCGAGGGTTATTGTATGAGACACGCCGTCTCCTCTTGATGATAATTTATCGTAACATATCTTAAAACAAGAGCACCGCCTTGCGGGTGCAGACCGCTCATCTATTTTTCTTTTTAAAGGTGTAGGGACCTATCTCAATTTCAATCACAAAGGAGGGAGGGGTGGAGTTGAGAGGGGTGTATAGTGTGGGGGTGTGGTCATTTATTACATTATCTTCCAAAAATGCAAAAAACAATTTATTTATTTTTGGGAGGGGGGATTCTTAGGTGGAATGGTTGGACAGTTTTTCAAAAATAAAATAATAAAAATAAATATTTGTGTTTTTTAACAATGTTTGAAAAAAACAAGTAATGTGTTTGTCAGAAACACAATGCCCCTTATTGCGCGGCTTTGAAAAAAGAAAATATTTTTTTTACCAACCAATGACCTTGAAGGATGACCTTGACCATGAACTTCCACCACTCGAAATGTGCAGCTTTATGAGGAGGCCGCTTTGAAATATTATTTTTTTGACCTTTGACCTTGAAGGATGACCTTGACCTTGAAGGATGACCTTGACCTTGAACTTCCACCACTCAAAATGTGCAGCTTCATGATAATGCTGCTTTGAAATTATTATTTTTTTGACCTTTGACCTTGAAGGATGACCTTGACCTTGAATAATGACCTTGACCTTGAACTTCCACCACTCAAAATGTGCAGCTTCATGAGAACGCTGCTTTGAAATTTTATATATTTTTTTTTACCTTTGACCTTGAAGGATGACCTTGACCTTGAAGGATGACCTTGACCTTGAACTTTCACCACTCAAAATGTGCAGCTTAATGAGAACGCCGCTTTGAATTTATTTATTTTTTTTTTGACCTTGAAGGATGACCTTGACCTTGAACTTCCACCACTAAAAATGTGCAGCTTCATGATAACGCCGCTTTGATTTTTATTTTATTTTTTGACCTTTGACTTTGAAGGAAGACCTTGACCTTGAAGGATGACCTTGACCTTGAACCTACACCACTCAAAATGTGCAGCGTCATGATAACGCCTCTTTGATTTATTTTTTCTTACCCTTTGACCTTGAAGAATGACCTTGACCTTGAAGAATGACCTTGACCTTGAACTTTCACCACTCAAAATGTGCAGCTTCTAGATAACGCCGCTTTGAAAAAATTTATTTGTTTTTTGACCTTTGACCTTGAAGGATGACCTTGACCTTGAAGGATGACCTTGAACTTCCACCACTCAAAATGTGCAGCTTCATGAGAACGCAGCTTTGAATAAAAAAAATAAATATTTTTTATACCTTCAAGGATGACCTTGACCTATAACTTCCACCACTCAAAATGTGCAGCTTCATGAGATACACATGCATGCCAAATATCAAGTTGCTATCTTCAATATAAAAAAAAGTAATGGCCAATGTTTAAGTTTTCGTACGAACACACGCCATATATTTGACATTTGACCTTTAAGGATGACCTTCACCTTCACTTTTCACCACTAAAAATGTTCAACTCCATGAGATACACATGCATGCCAAATATCAAGTTGCTTTCTTCAATATTGAAAAAGTTATGGCCAATCTTAAAGTTTTCGGACGGACAGACACCATAAATTTGACATTTGACCTTGAAGGATGACCTTGACCTTTCACCACTCAAAATGTGCAGCTCCATGAGATACACGTGCATGCCAAATATCAAGTTGCTATCTTAAAAAGTGAAAAAGTTATGGCCAATGTTAAAGTTTTTTTCGACAGACAGACAGACTGACTGACATACTGACGGACAGTTCAACTGCTATATGCCATCCTACCGGGGGCATACAAATTGTTTTTTTGGGGTGGGGGGTGGGGGGTATAGTGTGAGGGTGTGGTGGTCATTTATTAGATGATCTTTAATAATAATAAAAAATAATGGGGGGGGGATTGAGGGGGGATTCGGGGGGGGGGGGGAGTTGGGGGGGCATGGGGGATGGTTTGGACGGAGTCAATTGTGATATGTCAGGTAAGAGTTGTTTTGTCAAAGTATCAATCGTATATAATCATAAACAAGAGCATTGCATAACGGGTGCCAGGCTCGGCTGCGAAAGCATGTCAGATTATTATTTATTTATTTTTTTAGAGGTCACAGTGACCTTGACCTTTGACCTAGTGACCCAACAAGAGATGTGCTTGTCAGAAACACAATGCCCCCTACTGCGCTGCATTGAAAAAAAAAATCTATTTATCATTTGGCAGGTATACAAATCATCTCCCTTTAAAGGTTATTACTTCCCTTGAATTTTGTCCAATCCAACCAGGAGGGGGGGGGGGGGGGAGGTTCTCACAGTCAATGATGACCATGTCAGACATCACTGACAACCAAGGCCTGTGGTTTAAAAGAGATCATAACCAGAGTTGATCATGTATCTATGGACATAATTCCACAGGTATGTAATGACCATCAAAGAAATTATAATTATATCATTTAAAAAAAAACTGCAAAATCAATCATTTGGGTTATAAATAATCAAAATAATATATCTGTACAGTAACTGTGAAAAGAACTTCAATTCTTGGTAAGGAAATATATAATATGAGATTTATAATTATCTAAATTACCTCCCTTGAAAATAATTGTTTGTAACAAATCTCTATTTTTAGTAGCAAAATACTGTGACTGTAGATTCACCAATCAAAATGTGCAGCTCCATGAGATACACATGCATGCTAAATATACAAATTAGCTACGTTCAATATTGAATAATTTTCTCCCTTTTTAAAGCCTATTACTTCCCTTAAATTTGAATTTTTTACCATCTACCATAAAGGATGACCTTGACCTTTTACCACAATATGTTTGTCAGAAACACAATGCCGCCTACTGCGCCGCTTTGATTTATTTAACAGAAATATATACATGGGCAGGTCAGATAACTATGTCCATTTAAAGCTTATTACTTCCCTTGACTTTGTTTTTTTTAACTTAGACCTTGAAGGATGATGTTCACCTTGAAATTTTACCACTCAAAATGTGCAGCTCCGTGAGATACACATGCATGCCAAATGTCAAGGTGCTATCTTCAATATTTAAAAAGTTATGGCCAATGTTAAGGTTTTAGCACGACGCCTATGGCGGATGGAGGATGGCAGACGACGAGCTGGCTATGACAATAGCTCGGATTTTCTCCAAAAACAGCCTCGCTTATAAAGAAGTTATGGCAAGTTTAGCAAAATTTAATAATTTGACCTTGAGAGTCAATGTCATTCAAAGGTCAAGGTAAAATTCAACTTGCCAGGTACAGTACCTTCATGATAGCATGAAAGTATTTAAAGTTTAAAAACAATAGCCTTGATACTTTAGAAGTAAAGTGGATTTAAACTTAAAATGTAACCATATATTCAAAGTTACTAAGTCAAAAAAGGGCCATTATTCGGTAAAAATGACAACCAGAGTTATGCAACTTGTCCTTTACTGTCCCCTTATGATAGTTTGCGAGTGTTCCAAGTATGAAAGCAATATCTATGATACTTTAGGGGTACAGTGGACCAAAAATCAAAACTTAACCAAATTTTCAAGTATAAAGGGCCCATAATTCCGTCAAAATGCCAGACAGAGTTACATAACTTTGCCTGCACAGTCACCTTACGATAATTAGTAAGTGTTGCAAGTATGAAAGCAATAGCTTTGATACTTTAGGAAAAAAGTGGACCTAAACACAAAACTTTACCAAATTTTTAATTTTCTAAGTATAAAAGGGAACATTATTCTGTCAAAATGCCAGTCAGAGTTACATTACTTTGCCTGCACGGTCCCCTTCTGATAGTTAGTAAGTGTTGCAAGTATGAAAGCAATAGCTTTGATACTTCAGGAATAAAATGGACCTAAACACAAAACTTAACCAAAATTTTCAATTTTCTAAGTATAAAAAGGGCACATAATTCTGTCAAAATGCAAGCCAGAGTTATCTAACTTTGCCTGCCCAGTCCCCTCATGATAGTAAGTAAGTGTACCAAGTTTTAATGCAATAGCATTGATACTTTATGAGAAAAGTGTACCTAAACTCAAAACTTAACCGGACGCCGATGCCGACGTGATGACAATAGCTCATAATTTTTTTTCAAAAAATAGATGAGCTAATAACATGATTTATTACAGTAACAGTCCAGACAATCTGTTAAATGGCAAAATTCAACATTTGACCTCTAAGTGTGACCTTGACCTTTGAGGTAGGAAGTTGGAATTACGAACAACAGGCCCTCTAATCATGGTTTTCACTAGTAGTGACCTTGACCTTTGAGGTCGTAGACAGATGTTGATTGCAACACATCATCTTCTCATGGTGATCTTATGTGGTAAGTTATTTTAATGGAGTGATGAATGACACAGTTACAGCCCCACTTCCTGTTTGATGACTTAATTTGACATGTTACATGTATCTTGACTTTTCAGGTAGGGTTACAGGTGTTACAAACGACATGCCATCTCCTTATGGTGGACACTTGTTGTAAGTTTTTATTGCAAACTTTCAGTGTTTTTAAACCTCACGTTACTAATATTCTGTGTATTTTACCAACCAAGCTTGATAGAAAAATGTTCAAATTTGCCTACATTGAGAACATAAGTTATTTAAATACAGACAAACATGTTTGTATCATTCACATGTGTTTCAGTCACTGAAATTTAAGATGGTGTTTAGGTGTCTCGCCAAGAGGTAAAATTTCTTAAAATTTCCCAATTTGGGTCTTAACATTCATGACAGGTGTGGGCTTTTTAGTGGTTGTGCATTAATCCATTTTCCCAGCAATGAATAATCAGTCTAAAACTTACCTTAAAAAACTTCCGATGTGAAAAAAGGAAAGAACGTTTAGGTTCTTCCTTAGATTTTAACTTTGTACGGACCATTTTAAGTCAAATATGACTTTCACACTATCCATGTAAGATTATTTCAAAGTCTTTTAAACATGTACATACTGCTTATCATTTATAACACAATGACAGGACTCTCCATTATTCTCCTTGCTTTCATAGGCTATATTGATATGGTAACATCTGCATCCATGTTGATAAACAAATCAATAATTGGCCAAAGCATTCTCTCTACTTTAAGATTTGCTAATTAACTAAATACAAATATGTTGACATGTTTGTGAATTTAACAGAAAATAGCGAGTTGGTATTATACTTCTGGTGTTGAAATAAAACTTATGACAGGTACTTCAGTAAACTTAAGTTAAAACTTGTTAAGCAATATTATAATAAGCAGTTAACGCCCCATAATTACAATCAATAACAATATCCTTTAATCATCACCATGCAAACACACATCATCAGAAGCAGCACCATCACCATTATCATCATCATCATCATCATCATCATCATCATCATCATCATCATCAATTACTGCAGAAATATTTTGTACAACCAAATTTCCTTCATAAAATCCCTTCACCCCAAAAAAATATTGTCACAAACATGTTCACATACACATTTCACTGAATTTGTATTATTATCATTCATGATATGTTTATTTGTTACTCCCTATTTTACAAATTACCTTTGAGAACCATGTTATTGTAAGTAACTAGCTGATTAAAATCCAGTTTTGCTTCTAGTGGTAACTAATTGCCTATTTAAAATACTAAAATGGTGAAACAAAAGACTTTTTTTTATTACCAGTATCATTAGGTAATTTAATGATTTTCTGATTTCTCATGACTGTCTACTAAGTGCCAATTTTGGCGAACGACAATCAAGCCCTGCAACATAGTACTTATCAATATATTAACCAGTAAATTTCAGTAATTGGTACACACCTCTGAGCAAAATCACTTAGTTCCAACACAAAATGAAGACTTGAAATGAATCAGAGGCACGGATGCCCCAACAACAAATATTTGAACACAAATCAACGACATATTCTAAAGTAGACAAAGGACCTCAAGTCAGCCAAAACTGGTCACAGTCAATATTTCTTTTCCATCTTTCTATCATCTATAAATTAAGGTCAATCAACTAATGAAGTTTGAGTGCCATCAATCCAGTAGTTCAAGAGAAATTTAAAACAAATGCTTCACAAGGTACATTTGTATGGAGGGACATGAGCATAGCTAAATGCCTCCCACTCTGTGGGAAATACAAAAGAACAGACAAGACTTACACAAATATTTATGTCCATTTTTTCAAAATTCTGAAGCACACCACGTTAAAACACTTTAACTAATTCAAATAATAACATCACTTAAATCATAAAATTTATTTCCATCACAATACAGAATGAATCCGAACAAAACACGATGACCTATACAAAACGATACAAACTTTAAGCATAAATCACAATTCAATGAATATCTTAATTTAAATCTTATTTAAGTCAACGTCACCTAATTTTTAACCAAACTAAACCGTTTACTTACACTTGAACTAATGTTTAGTTTGAAAACCTTTTTAATTACACATACTAGAGCAGGTCAGGTAAAGGACACAAATAATAAATACCTTTATAACCTTAAGTTGTTCAAACCATTGTAAAACTTCCAGATCACAGTAGTCATCTACCTCCATTGTTAATTACGACTGCAAAATACACTCTTCTTTAGGCAAATAGTTGTTTATTAAATATTGTACCAAATTCAACAAATTGCTAGGCAATAGTCAATTTTATAGCTATTTTTCCCAATTTGGGTTCTTTAATAACAAGACAATAATAGCATTGAAATGCTGGTCAATTATTTTCAACATGGTAGAGTGTCTCAGATACCAATGTCTGTTATCATTTACTGACAATAGCTAATGACGCCGCATAAATTTGAAAATGTTGATACATGTATTCTACAAATGTATTTCTTATGTTATTTGATCATAATCAACGTAACAATCTGCTCTTTTATCTCTTCAGATTCTCTGATAAGGCCCTCTGTAAAATTTACAATGTGTCAACTAAAATGTATAAATTTGATTGTCTTCACATTCAGTTAAGTAAATAACAGTGGCTTTCCTGATCGATGAAATTTTAAATACGTTTATTTATTTACCAGCTATGGAATTGTGGATGAACATCTGTACTGATATTTTTTTTCCTGCTATCCAGTAACAAATTATCTCAGTATTCAAGTTTGTTTGGCAAAATTTCTTCTTTTAAAGAGTATAAATATAAATCGCCCCCTTGATGCAAAAAAGTACCATGCCACATTGAAATTACATAGCACATGGTACTTTTTTGCACTAATGAGGCAAAATATTATTTCATCATAGCCAACAATACACAAGAATTATTTTATATATATATATATAAATATATATATATATATATATATATATATATATATATATATATATATATATATATATATATATATATATATATATATATATATATATATCAGGGATCATATTTTCCAGCAACATCAATCGGTCTGGATTTGAATGGGGAAAAAGTGTCCGAAAATTTTTATCCGAAATTATGACAAATTACGTTAAAATATATACCATTGATTTTGCAATTCATGAAGAGGGTATAATAATGTACACGTTAAATTGCCTTAAGCATTTTTTTTAAACGGAACATGCGAGTTTTTTCAATTGGTTTTATCATTAGCTATTTCATTGTTGTTTCGGTAACTTTTCTATCTGACTTTTCGTCGTTGTCAATTTTATTAATCTGTGTAAGTCTATACCGATGTTTTAAATCATTGTAGACTCGATAATAGCTTACACACATGCATTGAATCTAACAAATGTCTGTGCGTAGGTTGGCTACTGGCAATAATAAAACCAAATAGTTTAAAAACAATTCGTTTACGTTATAGTTTGTTGTCGAATAAACCACGGCCGATAGTTAAGATGCGTAGGGATTAAATCACGAGTGCGAAGCACGAGTGATTAAAAACCACGCATCTTAACTTCTGGTCGTGGGTTATTCAACAACAAACAATAAAGTACACGAATTATTTCGATTCTAACACGATTTTTACTAAAGATTTATACAATGTATATTATTTTTCTTGTGTACTATTTTATGTGAAGTTCCGCCCATAAAAACTTTCGGCTGTTCTGTCAATCAAAACCGCAACTTTCATTCATTTATTGCCGGATTATTACGCTGGTGGAAAATGTATCGGCATGTATTGTTTAGTTACAGCGCGTGCTTTCAGTGTATAAGGTCCGCCCACAATTATTGCACAATATCCGATTTTCTTCTTTGTTTATATGAAAATTTACTGACTGTATCATGCATGAAATGCACAATTTCCACGAGGATAACATCGAGGTTTTAATCTCCGAAGTAACTGTCCACGACTTTATCGTGGACGAGCACACATTATGAACGGATTAGTGCGCTAGGTATAAGTCAGTGAAATTATCGATTGATATTGACACTGGGTTATTCACGCTTGACTGATACACAACCGCGCGAATCTTTGTTTGGGGTCATACGCTGATACTAGTCGATGCAATAGACTGGTCCTGACCGGTTTAGAGACTGCAGTAAATGATTTATCACAACTAATCGAGATAAGAATGCTAGCATGTGCACTGCGTAATCGATTTCATGACATGGGAATTTTAGCAAACAGAATCGGACCGACTCTTTGTGATTTTCAATCGGTCTTTCATGACCCCAATCGGTCTAGGACCGACAAAACCGAAAAAAATATGATCCCTGATATATAAAATTTAAACATAATATCCTAATATTTAATTTCACAATTAGACAACATGACAATATACTCTAGATTGCATTGAAAATATTCAGTTCATAAAAAATATCCATTTTATACAGTTCCGATAAAAAGCGATATTATTTGCATGATGATCCTCCAATATAAAGCTACCTCGGTAGAGATACATAGCGGGTATTTTTTATGTTGTTTTATTAAGTAACACTGCTGTAAAATCTTTTTAACTTTTGTATGTTTGTAAAAATGGTAATAAGTTAAAGGCCTGTGGCTGTTAAATTGTATTTTAATATTTATATTCCGGCTGGAGACTTTTACTTTGAAGTTTATAAGTCCAAGTTTACTGTCCTCAGCTATTAAACACTACAACCCCTCTGTGACTTATTCCTATTTTCCTCTGGTGAAACTCCTTCCCTCTCAAAGTAGCGAGCCCACAGCAAAGGAAGTAAATATGTATTCATGAGCAAGCAGTCCTCTCCAGTGATATCAAATTGTGGTCCAAATCGTGATTCAGGTATTTTCAACCAATCATAACTGCTTCTCTTTGACTTGTTCAGCTTAAAACAAAACCGCTCCGTACGAAGCTGTACAAGACGAAAATGATCCACTTCCTCTTGAAATCCTGGCCCTTCTGATCTGACTTTCAACCAGAAGGTGTGGTTAAAGTGCTCATACAGTGCATAATCTATGTGACTCCAATTTCTGTGAATTTCGAAATACTTCCCTTTGGCAGAAAGATCCTCAAGGTCAGTTCCAGAATAGTTCCCAACATTGGTGCGATGGTAGAGAATGTCCTTTAAAGTCCAACACATTGTGCGCTTCAAAAGCACCAGCGATTCTGCGAAGTAGTCAGATATAAGAACCAAAGAAAACTGGCGGTCTATTCGCTGAACATATCTCTGAATTGCTGAGGGACTGCCAGATATGTTGGTCGAGCCTTTGGGAAATCCCAGGGGCATTCCAAGGCAATATGACAACAGATTTTTCGTGATCGAAAATCCATCAGGAACGCAGAAACGATGAGAACCATTCACAGGCAGCTGGTACACCTTGTCATAGAAATGGATACGATCCAGAAACTGCTTCACGCTGCCGTTTGGTACTCTTGCAATATCTCCGACACTAAAATACTTGTAGGCCGACTTGAAATGTTCCCATGGATGCCTAATCATTGTGAAGTACTTTGTATCATGTGGCATCAAATGCTTCAGAAAAGTGAAATTAAAAACACTATGCTCGACAAGAATATTGTAACCTGTTTTTGAAGGGAGTATGTCTGATGTTTCAATTGGAAATGGCCATCCAAGGTACAGATTGCGCTTCAGCGGTAAGACAAAGTTTAAATCGCGAGCATAACCAAACCTTCGCAGCACTGATCCCATAGTTTCAGTTGCACATTTCATACACTTGATGAAAACGAAATTCGTACTTTCTTTGCAATAATTTGGCCTGCTTTCCAAACTTAGTTCATATCGTTCTTTATTATTAAATTTGAGTTCTACTTTTGACGACAGGTTATTGGTTTCAATATATCCATTAAGAAAGACATAAACAATTGTGCTTAATGTGAACAACAACAGACCCAGATGCCTTTGGAAAATAGGCATCTTGAAAATACTCTTAGCTCATGTTTGAACAATGTCAGACTTTCTGCCCAGTCCTACAGGATTGACAACCTTTTTATAGTAAGAAACGTAACTCTATCCAACATCTTTCTTACAAATCAAATGGTCAATTTCCGTTGTCTATAAACAGCGGCAAAGTTAATCACAATTTGGCTATATTAAGAAACATACATCTAGCTAATATATCGGACAGAAAAAAGTGGGTTGTAAACTTGTAAAGTACGAGATTGAGACAAGGCAATAAAACACTCCCATGTCGGCATGTTTGATGAGTTTCAGAATTCGGTCTCTATGGTAGTTGTTTTTGGTGATGCTGCTGCTACTGTTGCTGTTGCTGGCTAACATGTCGACTGTTTTCCTTTTATAAACGGTTCATTTTCAGTGGCATAGTGAAAAACCTGACAGTGAACGCAAGGAGTTTTATTTTTTCAGATTTGTTTATCCTTAAAATTACTATTACCGCAATTGTAGTTGATGTTGATGGTAGAGGTGTTGTGAATGGTGTGGTGGTAAGGGTGAGTATCAATTTCAATTACATGTACCTATTCTCTTTTCCATTTACTGTGTTTTGGAGCTAGCTTGGTAAATAAACAGTTGTGCAATTATGTTAACAACATGAAGACTTAGTTTTAGTTTACACCTATTTTTTTTAGCTTGAATTCATCCCAAGCCTAATGATTATTTGAAACGCTCTTGAGTCTGTTTCCTGGGATCTAAAAAACGCTCCCATGGTGGGGATCGAACCCATGACCCCCCGCCCACTAGGGGGACACCATTTCCACTACGCCATGGCAACCCTAAGACTTACATTTAAGTATGCAATATTGTTTTACATGTGAAAAGTGCACAATGTTGTTTCTTAATTCTTCAAATAGTCAAAATCCTGTGCAAAACTATCAAACAAGGCAGAAAATGTCAAAGCTGATCATCTTGTTAACAAACCTTCCAGATAACTATTACAAGTATTGTATCATGTCAATTATCACTCTGCTCACAATAGGTCAGATGATATTAACTATAATTATCTATACATCCTATCAGTTCCATACATATGGGTTCACACAATAATTGTCTGCAATAGGAACATGGCAACTCACTGCTTGCAATATCTATTGTTTCATATTAAATGCATACAGTGCCAAGTCAATTTGGACAGCCCGGATAGTTTAAGGATCTGTCAGCAATCGACACTTTCCCATGCTTTATGGAATAATTCAAGCTTAAAATTGGTGTACCATCTTTATGTGTGGCTGCTCTTCAATAAGACTATATAAGTAATAAATGTACATTATTATTTAATGGGAAGTAATTTTTCAATGCATATACTGTCTATATGTAATGTTCTTATCCAAATTTCTGAGTTAAAACAATTATAACAGTTTTCTGTCAATTTTAATGTTTAATGAAGTTATATAACAAGAAAAGATTGAAAATAATTAAGCATCCATTTTAAGATCTAATCTAGTACAAACACTATTAATACTGACTGTAGCAAGTTTTATATAAAATTATTTTACTATTTTACTATGAGTTAGCATTTTTTGAAATTCTTTTCAAGTGCTCATGAATACATAGAGGATATTTGTAGGATTCGTGTTATCGATTTTAATTCACGAGTGATCATAGAAAATATATATTTTCTATGAACACGAGTGAATTAAAACCGATATTCCACCAAATCCAACAAATTTTCTTTTTATTTTATGCTTTTTTCACAGTTTATATTCATCGTTAAAGCGTTTAACTGAAGAATTTTGCTGGGATAATGATGTCATTTCGTAAAAAATGACGTCATTTCACAGTTAACAGTGAAAATTATCGATAACTTTCACTGATAATTTTCACTGTTTGAAACAGTGAAAGTATCAGTTTTAATTCACTGATATTTCTCTATAAACCACCGGAAAGCATAAAATAAAAACTGTTTTTTCTTAACTCATTTACATAAATAAATTTTGGACAGACTTTATTCATACAGACTACAGAGACATGGATATTTTTTTACCTTGTTTGATCTCCTGCAAAGGTGCTTGGCGCAATGAATATTTGGACCATAGAAAAGGTGGCTTTATTAATAAGGCAAATCTTTATACAAACTGTGACCATTTGTGAATAATTTATGTGAGTTTAGACAGAGTCTTGTCATAGTTTTTGATATATGTCCCCCAAAAGTGTGCTTTTCAGCAAAAAGTCTGCAACATGCTGTAATAAAACTAAGTTATAAGACAAGCACTGAAGGTGTTTGCTATTAATATTTTGTTTTCTCAATATTATATCTCACAAATGAATTTTAATAATTATTCATCAACTTACTGAGTCAATAGTATATATAATGGGCTTATGTGAAAGAATTAAAAGCAATTCATATTTTTATCTTTTATTTTTTTAAATAAATAAATCATCTAAATTAAATTATAACTATTCACTATTTCCAAACATTGTTGACAAGAAATGGCAAGAATATAACAAACAAACTAGCTTACATGACAAAAATAAAGACAGTAATGACATTCTTACAAAAAAGTTAGATTCCGATCGTTTTCCATAAAAAACAAGAGATGTGTTTGTCAGAAACACAATGCCCCCTACTTTGATGCTTTGATTTATTTTATTGTTTTATCATTTGGCAGGTACAGATAATTATCTCCCTTTAAAGCTTATTACTTCCCTTGGATTTTTTTTCCTCTGACCTTGAAGCATGACCTTAACCTTTCACCACTCAAAATGTGCAGCTATATAAGATACACATGCATGCCAACTATCAAGTTGCTATCTTCAAAAGTGCAAAAGATATTGCAAAACTTTCCACCAAGGTTAAAGTTTTGGGACAGACAGACAGACACACACAATGAATGACAGACAGGCCAAAAGCAATATACCCCCGATCATTAAATCCGGGGGCATAAAAAATAAACTTCTTCCTAGAAACTTTAAAGGGACCTTTTCAGTTTCTGTGATTGAAATTTTTTTTTCAGATTTGCAAACTTTCATTGTTGTTATGATATTTGCTAGCCAACAGTATTATTAAATACTGAAAATTTACCATGATTGAAGATATCCATTATATGCATCTTTTGAAGATTTAAATACCTCAACATTATGAAGCGTTACAAACATGAAACGATTTAATAACTTGGAGAGTTCTGTTTTTATAGATATATTTTGTGACATTTACGAGGATTGCTTATATTATGTATAAAATACAACACACTCTTTATGATCAGCACGGATGGCCAAGTGGTTTAAGGGCTAGACTTTTACTTCGAGGGTCACAAAGTGGTTCGAGCTCAGTTTTTGAACTTTTTTTCTTTCTTTAAATTTATTCTATTTATTTTACTACAGCTATTCAGTTCCAATGTTTCCAAAATGATTCATTAAAATAAAAGCATTTAATGACGAAATCTGTGAAAAAGTTACCTATAAAAGAATTAATTACAATTCAACCAAAACAACAAACATCAACACTAGCTCTTTTTAAAATCAATAACAAAAATCGCATGCACTTTTGTATAAAATCTTCAAACCCCTAAACTTATGATTTCTACAGGTGATAATTTGCTTATATTTCAAGTCAATTTAAATATTACTGACACATGTGGAAACGTCACTATTGCGATATTACTACTTTTTTATCTGCATTTATTTCAGTTCATATACACTTCTGGTCGATTTGTTGACAGGTACATAAACCAATCATCACTGATATTGAAAACTTAACATTGTAGGGTGAGGCATGCTTACTTTAGTTGAATGCAAATAAAGCAACATTAAAGATCCCACTCAGAGATTCATCAGCCATCACAGCATCATCCAGCATTAAGCTTTATGTTGGATGGAAATAGGCAACAGCGATTGAGTAAGAGTGATAATCAAGGAAAATCATGGATACTCCAATAAATCAAAATGATAGCAAATTTTGGTCAGCTATCCACATTTGAGACAATCTTTGTACAAGTATGTTTATTCTTAATATAAAAGTATCTAATGCATATGAATAACAAGATTATAACAGTATTTATAATGTCAATTATTTTTTTCATTTTGTGTGCCCAACATTAATATAAATGAAATGTACAAAAAGCATTTGGTGTTTTATTTTATGCAAATAGCCTATAGGTATTTTTATAATTGATGAATCATGCAAAAAACATTTATTCCATGGAGGGGCTCATAATTTTATCTCTAATCTTCTTACTCCTGTTACATGCTAATTCATAGATAGTTTAATTCAGTTTTAAAATTATTGAATAGGTCTACACATTTCACAAACATATTTTAATTTAGCAGACATACATTCAAACAAATCTAACATGTTCAGCAGCCCCTTTTTGGCCCTTTGTTTCCAGTGTCCTGGTTAACCCAGCCCTCCTCTCGCTCCATTCGGGTTTTCAAAAACGTCAAAAGGTCCACACCTAACATCACACAATATTCTTTAGTCACAACAAACTGGTCGCTAAAAGCCGTTGCCATTATCATCATAGAATTTTCACCCTCCTCTAGATTTGAGCAATATTTTGAAACTCTAGTGTGAATGTCATTGAAAGTCTTTACTTCATCGAAGAAATCATCACCCTGGTGTTTCACCTTCTTCCAGAACGATTGATTAAAATGATTGTAGAGAAGAAAATCGACTCCACTCCAGTGCTTGTATATCTTCAGGTTTTCTGGATCAGGCGTTTTGTCTTTATATGAATACTGACCTACATTTACTGTATGATACATTATGTCTTCCATGGACCAACACATTAGCCGTTTCAGTAACACAAGGGATTCGTGAAAATATTCCATTATCATGACGAGCATGAAGTTTCGGTCAAGCATCTCAATATACTCCGCTATCTTACCACTTTGAGACGTTATATTTTCCCTTCCTGCTGGAAAACCTAGTGGCATACCCAAACAATGGGAAAGCAAGTTCTTCGTAACAGAAAACTCATCAGGGATGCAGTATCGCGTCGCAGAAGCGGCGGGTGTTTTATAGAAAGTTTCATACGTGTCTAAATGGTGCAAATACTCTGAGATATCATCTTTCGTTTTTTTCATTCTGCTTATATTCGCCACATTGAAATAATGAAATGATGATTTGAATTGACTGAATGGTTCACGTATAATAGTAACATAATGAGTCGTTTTCGGCATTATGCTTTTCATCACGGTCTCATTATAAACGCTATGTTCAGCCAATGCATTAAATGGTCTTTTCGAAGGTCTGTAATCCTGGAGTTCCGGTATATACGGCCATCCGAGGTAGATATTACCACCTCTAGGGAGCACAAAGTTCAAGTGACGTCTGTACCCAAATCTACGAAATATCTGAACCATGGTTTGCGTGGCACATTTCATAGTTTTAATGAAGACAAAATCCCTCTGCTCGAGGCACTTTTTCCCTTTTACTTTGTTGTAAACTTTCAAATCGGTGACCAGGGACGATGAAAATGGGTCATCATAATCGTCAAAAGGACTGGGTTTCTCGTTATTTTCACGATGTCCCCCATACATTGGCACAACCTCATAGTCGCTTAACTGACTGTTCTGTGGTTTCAGGCCATATATCCCAAACAAGTAACACATGGTCACACATATTGCAGCAATTAATATCACCAGCTTAATGTTTCTTTTTAACAAGTGAATTCTCATTTTTGTTTCAAAGGCAACACAAGTACTCCAAAGTAGCTTGTATAAACTTATTCCACCTTAATACAGTGTTTAAGTTTTTAATTCACTAAATCAGACCCTGATTTTAATAAATAAATCCCTGAGAATCATTCAAATATGTAAAAACATGTCACCAAGTTCTGCTATTTAACATCAACACTCCAGCCATCTTAAACTTTCAATACTACCTGTGTACATACATGTTAAGGTTATTTAAAGATAGTGAAAGTCATTATGTACATTTACAAGGAAGTCTATAAATAGCAAGCCCATGACAGTTACTGATAAAGACTATAGCTAGACACTGTCAACTGTATCTAGCCGGAAATCAGTATTGAACATAACAATGAGAAAATAGTTTGTTTTCATTCAATATTCAAGAAAAGCAAAATTCTTTGTTTAAGGGACAAAGGCAATAATCATTTCTAAAGATATTAACTAAGAGTAAAGATTTGTTTTATAAGGGCTGTATTTGAATTTATATAAAAAGCACATGTAATTACCATTTTAGTACATTAGCAATTGTTTTTGTTAAACATTAAGTAAACTAATGTTTGAAGTAATAGAATATTCAGAAATTGAAAGAATATGAAACAAAAAGACATTAAGTCCCAATAAAGGTTGGGACAGTTATAGAGAGGAAACTCATCAATATTAATAATGTGAAACCCTCCACCTACAGGTGTCATTCCAAATGCATGCTAACTTTAATTAAGGAAAGAAGACAGATAGATCAAGTCTGTTAGTTTCATGTTTTAAAAAGATTTAATAAAAATATGGGTAAATCTGAAATTTTAGTATAGAATATTCACTGTTGAAGGACATATATGTTGAACATAAAAAGTCACAATACTCAAGTTATTATTAAAATAGACAATAACAAATTAAAAACAAGATGTGTTTGTGAAACACTATGTCCCACCCCCATATATTTGACCTTTGACCTTGAAGGATAACCTTGACCATGACCTTTTACCACTAAAAATGTGCAGCTCCATGAGATACACATGCATGCCAAATATCAAGTTGCTATCTTCAATATTGCAAAAGTTATGGCCAATGTTAAAGGTTGACGCAAACAAACCAACTAACAGACAGGGCAAAAACAATTGGGTGACATAAAAATAAAGTATTTTTCAATTTTCTTAATTTAGATCTATTACACATGCTAGTCACATTGATTTCCAGTCAGATAACTATTTCAATAAATCAAGAGAATAAGAAATGATAAACCATAACACTCATGCAAAATAATTCAAAACCCTACTCCAACATCCAGACTAAATCTTAAAAAAAAAAGTCATTTTCCAGATTTCCATATTACAATAATAAAATCCTTCACAATAAAGTAGCATGTAACAAACATCTCCCCTCCAGTATTATAAAACATATACGAAATGATAACATATGTCCGCAATCTTGAAAAACAGAGCTTACTACATTGTGTACATGGGGCATAAAGTGTGGTCCCCGTCTAGCCTGACACAGAAGAGCACAGGCTAATCAATGACAACACTTTCCACGAATGCATTTCAATTTAAAGAGACTCCTTTAAATGAATAATTGCAATAAAGTGGAAATTGTAGTGTTTGATTAGCCTGTGCAGACTGCACATGCTAATCTAGGATGACACTTTAAGACATCTCACAGACTGCACATGCTAATCTAGAATTACACTTTAAGACATCTCACAGACTGCACATGCTAATCTAGGATTACACTTTAAGACATCTCACAGACTGCACAGGCTAATCTAGGATTACACTTTAAGACATCTCACAGACTGCACATGCTAATCTAGGATTACACTTTAAGACATCTCACAGACTGCACATGCTAATCTAGGATTACACTTTAAGACATCTCACAGACTGCACAGGCTAATCTAGGATGACACTTTAAGACATCTCACAGACTGCACAGGTTAATCTAGGATGACACTTTAAGACATCTCACAGACTGCACAGGTTAATCTAGGATGACACTTTAAGACATCTCACAGACTGCACATGCTAATCTAGGATTACACTTTAAGACATCTCACAGACTGCACAGGTTAATCTAGGATTACACTTTAAGACATCTCACAGACTGCACAGGTTAATCTAGGATTACACTTTAAGACATCTCACAGACTGCACAGGTTAATCTAGGATTACACTTTAAGACATCTCACAGACTGCACAAGTTAATCTAGGATTACACTTTAAGACATCTCACAGACTGCACAGGCTAATCTAGGATTACACTTTAAGACATCTCACAGACTGCACAGGTTAATCTAGGATTACACTTTAAGACATCTCACAGACTGCACAGGTTAATCTAGGATTACACTTTAAGACATCTCACAGACTGCACAGGTTAATCTAGGATTACACTTTAAGACATCTCACAGACTGCACAGGTTAATCTAGGATTACACTTTAAGACATCTCACAGACTGCACAGGTTAATCTAGGATTACACTTTAAGACATCTCACAGACTGCACAGGTTAATCTAGGATTACACTTTAAGACATCTCACAGACTGCACAGGTTAATCTAGGATTACACTTTAAGACATCTCACAGACTGCACAGGTTAATCTAGGATTACACTTTAAGACATCTCACAGACTGCACAGGTTAATCTAGGATTACACTTTAAGACATCTCACAGACTGCACAGGTTAATCTAGGATTACACTTTAAGACATCTCACAGACTGCACAGGTTAATCTAGGATTACACTTTAAGACATCTCACAGACTGCACAGGTTAATCTAGGATTACACTTTAAGACATCTCACAGACTGCACAGGTTAATCTAGGATTACACTTTAAGACATCTCACAGACTGCACAGGTTAATCTAGGATGACACTTTAAGACATCTCACAGACTGCACAGGTTAATCTAGGATGACACTTTAAGACATCTCACAGACTGCACAGGCTAATCTAGGATTACACTTTAAGACATCTCACAGACTGCACAGGTTAATCTAGGATTACACTTTAAGGCATCTCACAGACTGCACATGCTAATCTAGGATTACACTTTAAGACATCTCACAGACTGCACATGCTAATCTAGGATTACACTTTAAGACATCTCACAGACTGCACAGGTTAATCTAGGATTACACTTTAAGACATCTCACAGACTGCACAGGTTAATCTAGGATTACACTTTAAGACATCTCACAGACTGCACAGGTTAATCTAGGATTACACTTTAAGACATCTCACAGACTGCACAGGTTAATCTAGGATTACACTTTAAGACATCTCACAGACTGCACATGCTAATATAGGATTACACTTTAAGGCATCTCACAGACTGCACATGCTAATCTAGGATTACACTTTAAGACATCTCACAGACTGCACAGGCTAATCTAGGATTACACTTTAAGACATCTCACAGACTGCACAGGTTAATCTAGGATTACACTTTAAGACATCTCACAGACTGCACAGGTTAATCTAGGATGACATGGCTAATCTAGGATGACATGGCTAATCTGGAATGAGTCTTTATGCACATGTATCAAGTCCTGTTTTCCTGGAGCATGGCTTTTTATATTATCATCACAAAAGAGCATACCTTCTTTTATCAGAGACAACTTCTGCGCTTTTGAACTTGCAAAAACAGGTAGTAAGATATATAAATGTGCCATTTAATACACATTTACATGTTTACATAAATTAAGAGTCATTACTTTTAGGTACCTATCCATAAAGAAGAGTGCCTGAAAAGTCAATAGTCGGCACCAAAGATGCAAAGGAACTGACCTGTTCTGTGCAGCTCAAGATATCATTAGAAAAAATGTTATAAATTATTCAGATTGAACTATTAATGATTATGCTCTTGTTTTCTATACCCCATTAAAGGTATCACGTTTAAACTTTTAAACGGTCGCCTTTCGTAATTTGGTCAAAAACGTTTACAAAAACTGTAAACGTTTAAACGACAGTCAATATCAATATAAATCAGTTTAGTTCATTACGTTACGACGTTGCAAAGCTTGTTAACAGCTGCTGAAAAAGACTCGTATTAAAAACTATTTGTATCACGTCCACCACATGCCCCTTATTCACAATACCGTAAACATAACAATACACCATGTACGGACTAGACGTCTTGAATATTTAACGCACGTCATCACGAAATTCCCGCCTTTTGTTGCATGAGCATGACCCGAAGCGTCTTGACCATTCGACGCGCGTCGGCACGAAGTGCACGAGGAAATTTTTCTGACGTTTCTTCATCGGCATTCATTTCAAGAGATATTGCGAACAATCTCCGTCTAGGAATATTTTTAGCTAAAGTGAAGTATGCATCTTTTGATGTACATCGTATTTAGTAAAACATTGACAATTTTAAAACCGGTTTACTCTTATTTAAAGAATGTTGGTTCGATATTAATTCGTCTTTGTCACAAAATAGTACCGCATGTTAGTAGACAAAGTGTAACCCAATGGTTCGACAAGGACGAGAACAGTTGGTTTTAATATGACGTAATTGCGCAAATGGGATATGCACTAAATATGACTTCCGGAAATAATTGCTACTTACAGTTTGAAGATGCGATGGCACTGATGCTTTTAAAACAGACGCAGGGATACCGTTTAAAAGGTAATGTTTCGTTTATTTAATTTCGTTTAAACGTTTAGAAAAATCTGTAAACGTGATACCCTTATACCCCATTTTTATAGGACAATATTTCCTTGTTAACAATAGTCAGTATAACAGAGCATTATTTCCATCTTTTCCATAATCAGTGTAATAAGGAAATATTTCCTTGTTTGAAATAGTCAGTATCGCAGTGAATTATTTCCATCTTTTCCATAATCGGTGTAATTAGGAAATATTTCATTGTTTACAATAGTAAGTATTGCACTAAATTATTTCCATCTTTTCCATAATCAGTGTAATAAGGAAATATTTCATTGTTTACAATAGTCAGTATGGCAGTGAATTATTTCCATGTTTTCAATAATCAGTATAACAGGGAAATATTTAATTGTTTACAATAGTCAGAATGGCAGTGAATTATTTCCATGTTTTCAATAATCAGTATAAGAGGGAAATATTTCATTGTTTACAATAGTCAGAATGGCAGTGAATTATTTCCATGTTTTCAATAATCAGTATAACAGGGAAATATTTCATTGTTAACAATAGTCAGAATGGCAGTGAATTATTTCCATGTTTTCAATTATCAGTATAACAGGGAAATATTTCATGGTTTACAATAGTCAGAATGGCAGTGAATTATTTCCATGTTTTCAATAATCAGTATAAGAGAGAAATATTTCATGGTTTACAATAGTCAGAATGGCAGTGAATTATTTCCATGTTTTCAATAATCAGTACAACAGGGTAATATTTCATGGTTTACAATGGTCAGAATGGCAGTGAATTATGTCCATGTTTTCAATAATCAGTATAACAAGCAAATATTTGCCTGTTTCACATAGCCAGAATAAGTGAAAAATTATTAGTTTCTTTTTCCAATGTAAGTACACCAGGGAATCATTTTCTTGTATTCCATCATCAATATTGTAAGTGGCCACCTTTTTAATAACTATTGAATCTCATTCTGGAGAAAATTGGGCTTAATGCATGTGCGTAAAGTGTCATACCAGATTAGCCTGTGATGTTTGCACAGGCTTATCAGGGAGGACACTTTCCAATGGCTACTGATAATTTGTTTAGAAGAAGTCTATATCCTTTACAAACAACATGTCTAGATGGATATTGTCATCCCTGGTTAGCCTGTGCAGAATACATGGGCTAATCTGGGACAAAACTTTATGCACATGGATTAAGCCCAGTTTTCCCACAAAAAGGCCCTATTAAACTTTATACCGGTAATCACAAGACCTCTCACCTCATCTGTGTCAGAGGCCTCATCAACCACAAGGGAATGTTTTAGGGACATAGTGGAGGAGGCCACCTCTATGTCTTCCTCATCAAGAGTTGTCATGTCTTCGTCGCCATCTGAAACCGTTGCTGGCATGGACAGGCGACCATAGTGCTTCTCCCCCAACTTGTACAATGGGCTCTTCTCTCTCTTCACTCCTAAGCCTTTAATTATAGTATACAGCATTAATACAGGATTGTATTGCTGATATAAGGTTTGCTAACTTCAATTGAAAGGGACACACATCATGTTTTTATAATTTCTTTAAAGAAAAGTGTCTCCATTTCCAGTGTCTGGTAAGAGTTATCACACTGATGATGTAAGACTTATTACACAAATGATGCAAGAGTTATAACAACTGTGAAGCACTAATTACCGCAACAATCTTGCACAAGTTATCACATTGATGATGAAAGATCACATTCATGATGTCAGAGTTATCATATTGATGATGCAAGCATTACCGCATTGATGATGTATGAGTTATCATATTAATGGTGCAAGAGCAGGGTTGTCATTATTAACCGATTGCCGATCGAATTCATCGGTTAAAATCGCCAGAAAATCGGTTGTTTTTCCCGAATCTTTAAAATTGCAATCGGAAGTTTTGATCACGCAAACCGACAATAATTGACAAGGAATAACCGTAGTATAGTAGAGCGACACCCGGTCATTCAGTCAGTCCGTTACCTCCGCCTAAGAGCTACTGTTTTCAATGAATTTCTCAGCGAGTGGCCAATATTGATTTTTCTAGCTGTCAATCAAATTCTTCTTGGTAAGCACGTCAACCAATCAGCGCACAGGCAGCCGAATACATGCCGACCCCACGTGAAACTGTATCAAATAGCTGTACATTTCACAGATTATTACTGACTGTATCTCAATGAATGTAGCACTGTAGAGCGTAATTCACTAGATTTTTTAGTTAGGGAGTGTGTTTCCACATATTATAAAATGCTTTTCGATTTTATACCAAAATAAAATATATTAGCGACCTCTGCGCTATGAAGTTTTCATTCAGCATCTAAATATTTAAGTCCACGCTTTCCCCGAGGAAGAATTACGTGATGTTATACATGAAGTCTAATTTTGGCATGATTATCATCTGTACATGAAAAACACGAGATATATGTGTCTCTGTTGCTAGAATTTTCTTCTTTTTTCCATGAATAATGAAATCTGAAAATGATTTCGGATAACACATTTAATTATATGCATTTGAAAATACTTCAATTAAATAATAAATTTTGTTATACAAATGGTCATAACACATAATGTAATAAGTACACATGTAGGTAAATAATGTGTTTTGAGATTGCCAAACTATGCATACATATAGGTATACATGCAAGAATGACCTGACAAGTTATATCACGATCCGGTATGAAAAGTACTCGGTAAAATTTAAAGAAAGACGCGTTTTTATTCTCAGATATTCACTTTCACTTTTGCAAACTTTTCTGAAAGGAGGTACATGTAACAGTTTAGATTGAGTCGTTGATTTGTTGTAATTACTAAATATAAACGGTTCTCAATGCTCTCAAATCGCGTAACGTGATTCACGCATGTTCAATGGGAATTTCCCAATCCCACAATTCAATTTGTATATGCACTTGCGTTAAATGGCGGACGACATTCATCGTCAATATTGGCCGTAATTTGGTTTTGAAAAAAAAGAAAACGTAACAATACAGGATTATCGGGTAATGGATAGAATTGGAACATGCAAAGATCTATCAATATAATATGTTTTTACATTGTACAGTATACTAAAAATGTGAAAATCTAAAAAATGTCTATTCTTTTTAGACCTCATTTGAACTTTTTATGCTATGAAAATAGCAGTATTTTGTCCCTAAAATGTCTAGAATTCGTTTTCGGTCGGGGGGCTTTGCCCCCCTGACCCCCCTACCAGGGCCTTGCCCTGGACCTACAACGGGGCCTAGGCAGCCCCCTTGACCCCCAGCCGAATCGGTTACTATTCCAAAATAATCCTTTGTTTACAATCATAATGACAACCCTGAAGAGAAATCAGATTGATTGTGTAAGCGTTATCACACTGATGGTATAAGAGTTATTATACTGATGGTGTAAGAGTAATCACTGTGATGGTGTAAGAGTTATCACATTGATGGTGTAAGAGTTATCACACTGATGGTGTAAGTATTATCACATTGATGATAAAAGTGTTATCACATTGATGATGTAAAAGTTATCATATTGATGATGCAAGAGTAATCACAATGATGGTGTAAGATTTATCACACTCATGGTGTATGAGTTATCACACTGATGTAGTAAGAGTTAATTCATTGATTGGGAAGAGTTATCACACTGATGGTACAATTGTAATTGTTATCACATTGCTGATAAAAGTGTTATAATATTGATGATGTAAAAGTTATAACAATGATGGTGTAAGAGTTATCAGATTAATGGTGTAAGAGTTATCACACTCATGGTGTAAGAGTTATCACACTTAAGGTGTAAGAGTTATCATGCTTATGGTGCAAAATTTATCACACTGATGGCGTAAGAGTAATCTTATTGATGGTGAATAGTTATCACTCTTATGGTGTAAGAGTTATCTCATTGACAGCGAAGAGTTATCACACTGATGGTGTAAGAGTTATCTCATTGATGGTGAAGAGTCATCATACTGATAGTGTAAAAGTTATCTCATTGATGGTGAAAGAATTATCACAATGATGATGTAAGAGTAATTACACTGATGGTGTTAGAGTTATCTCATTGATGTTGAAGATGGTGTAAAAGTTATCTCATTGATGGTGTGAGAGGTATAACACTGATGGTGTAAGATTTATCACAATGATGGTGTACGAATTATCACACTGATAGTGAAAGAGTTATCACACTGATAGTGTATGATTTATCACACAGATGTTTATTATTTAGCATATAGTTTTAGTTAATATAAGGGTATTTAATAGTAATACCCAGATAAACTATGTTATATAAATTTTACACTTCTGAAAACAATTGTGTATTACTGGAAGCAGTCTCCAAAAAGTATCCAGGGGTTGTTTTTAGGTATTTTATAACTTATTATTTAGACACTAATCTTAAATGTGTCACAGGAAACAATCATTGTTAAAAACTTAAGAGTTTAAATGCAAGAAACATACAATTTTTGATTTCTTACCAGGGTCTTCATGTTCTGTTTGCTCACAATCTACATCACTTTCCCCCTCGGCATTGGACTCTGATAATGCCTCCTCATCCCTTTTTTCCTCATCTTCTTCATCCTCATCCTCCTCTTCGTCTGATGATGTGGCCTTTGTGGCATAAGTTTGGCAGAGGATGTTGACAAATGAGGTCTGAAAGTCCTCAAATGAGACCTGTTAATAAAGTAAGGCATGCTTTTGTAACAGTTTTTGTAAAATAAAACACTTCTAATGAAAAGTAATGCAAAGTGATTGAAATTAGCTCTCAAGAATTGCACATTTTGAATCATGCTTGCTCTTATTCTCTGAATCATATAGACAGGCTTCATATAGAAAGGTTTCATATGGGCAAGCAAGTATCATTTTTCTTTATCTCCAGTACATGTAATTGGGTTAGCTTGGTCAATCATGTCAAATTGCTTATTTTAATGAAATAATACATTGCCTGCACCTTTTTCCTCAAATAAGCTATGCTCCTTAACTGAAAGAGGCATTTGGACTGTATTTTCTCCTAAATATACCATACTATACCTTGTATAACCCAGTTTTTTACCCAAAGATATCATTTCAAACTTAAACCAGCTTTTTAATAATTTAAAAAATCAGATATGTAAGCAATATTTCTTTTCATAATAAACAAGAGATGTGTTTGTCAGAAACACAATTCCCCCTACTGCGCGGCTTTGAAGCCATATATTTTACCTTTGACCTTGAAGGATGACCTTGACCTTTCACCACTCAAAATGTGCAGCTCGCTGAGATACACATGCATGCCAAATATCAAGTTGCTATCTTCAATATTGCAAAAGTTATTGGCAATGTTAAAGTTTTCAGACCGACAGACAGACTGACTGACTGACAGTTCAACTGCTATATGCCACCCTACCGGGGTCATAAAAACAGGCTTAGGTCTCTATCCAATAAGAAGAAAAAAGCCTTGACTACAAGTACAACCGATAACCTTGCAGGCTGAAAAGGCTGTTGTCAACATACTGCATGCGGGGAACATTAGGTGTGAACAAGGCAGCTTAAATAGCAATTAAAATATTTGAATAAACTATTTAACATATGTATTTGAGGTGTTTTCGTGCTTCATAGTTGTCAGGACTGTTCAAATTATTTGAGAAGCAAAGTGAAACTTATGAGAATGTGAAAATATGTCATCACATTGAAAGGTATATATAAATTTTGAAATTGCAGCAGTATTTTAATAGAATCATATCCTATCTGCCACCAAAGTATTATTATAATTCATGTGAAAGAGAAATTGTACAAGATTGAGTTTATATTCAAGCAATACTTATTTAAAGGTTTTAAACTAAAGCCCCAATAGTTTTATACACCAATCAGTCAGTATTGTATTAAACTTTTTTTACAGTGTCAATGATAATAGTGAATTTGTAGGTCTTGATACTTTAAGCATGAAAGGGAGACAACTTAAGACAATGAAAAAAGCACACATTAACAGACCAAAAAGCACACATAAACAGAGAAAATCTTCCTTTACAGCACCCCGCGTATTCTCCAAAGAATTACCTTTACACATTTCGAAATTATAGGGCCGTGTTCCTTGCGCTCAGGATCATAAAAATTATAAATATTTTGAATAGCAAATACAAATGTAACACTATTTGTTTTGTGATCGATATTGCAGACACAAGAAAAACGATAGCACACTTGTTAAAAGGGGTGCTAATGTCCTGTCACATGTTCTTGATAACAAAACTATGCATCATTTATTGCAGCATTTAATAGTCAGTTGTGCCTTACACACGGTTGCGTGTTCTGCATGGTAAAGAATGTAAGACTATTATTACAATGCTAATTCTCTCTTTTCTGGTAGATAGCAAGATAACCGTATTTCTTTTAATTGTATACCGAATGAACTGTCGACATGACCCTTTAAGCAGGTGGTTCATCAATACCAATAGCTAAGAAAAGCAAATTCAATCAGTTTTCTACTAAGCACATATGATGCAGGTCCTGGTGCATAAGATTTTAAAAATGTATTTAAAATGATAAGTTTTGGTATCAGTTTAAAGGTACATGTGTAAGTCACAGGGCAAAAGACCTGATTTGTGCATTTCTTTGTATGTTGGTGGTTGCCAGCCTCAATAGTAGGGCATGGTGTTTGCCTTCAAATGGCAGTGCCGGTAGCTGTCAAAACCGGTGCATATGTTCTAAGGTAATTATTTTGAGTTACTGCGTATAGAATTTTTTCAAATGCAGTTTCTTGTAAGCTTATGAAACCACCTTTCCAGTCATGTATAGTGATATAGTGGCTTATCGCTCGGTCATGGTGAAATTTGATATCAAAGATTGCAAATTCTATAAATAACAAAGAAGGAAATTAATTGGGGATGCGTAACCTGATAGGCAGACAACATTTCACAAACCTCCTCTGTGTCTTTCAGAAGCTCATTCACAAAGAACTCAGACTGTTCCTCTAGTTGTAACTTCTCGCACAGAAGAAACAGTTCTGTTCGACTGAGGCTACCAGAACCAGTCTGATCACAGGAGTCAAACACTTCTTTCAGTTGAGCCAGGTACATGTCATGCTCAGCGGATTCAGAAAGCCTCGAGTCTGACATTTTGCTCTGAAACTGATATGTAGTGAAGATCAATGTACTTGCGAATATAAAAAAAGTAAATAAAATAGAACTCTATACATCTAATATTGGAATAATCTATAATGAATGTCAATGATGTTTATTTGATGGAAAGCTGTGTGGCATGGACAGAATGTACATAAGGTTTTTTAACAAAACACTCACAAAGAGTCAGTTATGTTAGATGCTGTAGCATATCTCTGCTACTAGTCAAAAGTTAACCAATTAATCTGCACATTAATAGATATGATATAATAGTTATTAAATTTACAAGTCATTGTTCAATAAACATAATCTTCATAATAAATTTAAACATAAATTTATTAGATGAGTCAAAACATTAGATTTGAGCTTCTTCATTCGGCATTTACTCTATTTCTTGTTGAATACTTTGAAGTTTTGATAGTAAATATGCACAGCTCATACCTACTAGTATAGCTTATCTGGGAGTTAGTCCATATAAACGGACTCCCAGAGCTTTTGATAATTTTTACTATGGCAGCTTTGGGAGTCCATATTCACTCGTTCATAAAGACAAGAGCAGTGTGTGAATCAGAGTTTATTTACAGGTCCTACCAGCCTCTTCACGAGGTCTTTGAGGCTGAGAGTTGAATTATTGCAATTAATCATGGAGTCAGGGAATATTACAACTAGCACTAATATTTTCTAAATACAAATGTGGCTGCTTATATCCTCGTAATGTCATAAAAATGCTTTTATTGATGATTAATATAAGACCAGGCAAAACAATTTATGTGCATTAAAATTCGAGAAACAGTTTGCTTACACCAATGCTTCGACTTCAACGTTCAAAGCGTCATTGCCAACCATTTAAACTACATGTGTTTTATTCGTGTCAGTGATAATTCGTCATTTACTCAGTGTTTATTGTACTTACTATTTCGTTAACTTTTGGAACTTTTTTTCATTGGTTGGAAGCAACAGAATAATTGAGATTTTATTCATAATTTCCGCAATATTTTGAAGTAATTTATAGTTTCGACATGTTGTTGACATTCGATCCCGCGTCAGACTGCTTCTCAATATTGTTTACAAAGCTTTCAATATGCTGTGAAATATGTGTAAGTCAGTCTCTTACGGAAAATTTCCCGTGCTCATTCGGTAGAACTCGTGGTATAGTCTGTTTCAGCAGCATTCTATACATAGATGGTGACGTCACTACGTTATTATCACCTCTATACTTAGACGCATCACGCACCTCCATTTGGAGGCATTTATGACTACGACACAAAGAAGTCCGCGGATGAATGAAGAATTTGCTTTATAAGTAAACTTTCATGTTATGATTTAAAATTTAAGTATAATTTTGTTCAGTCTTACGGTCTTATGTAAGTATCAATTAAAATTTTCGTAAGTTTTCAACAATTTCGCTCTTTATTCATTTTTTTTTAAACTGTACTTTCACTTTCGGTTGTATAACAACATGTATCCTTTATTGACGAAAGTTTGCAATGAAATAGCGTTTTCAAAACCGCTTAAAAAGTTTCAGAAGGTGTATCTGATGCATGTTATGAATAGACACAATGTCATAGCTATATTGCCGACTAGTATGGGAACAATTTGGTATTTCAAGTGGCTCCATTTGAATTGCAAGAGAAGTTCAAATTGACTTGTTCAGTTTGTTAAATTTTTCACCCTAATTATATATTTTTTTATAAGTGCCTGATAGATTTTTTTCTTTAAATAATTGAGATCAATGAAAATTTTAGTAAACGCACAGCATTGATGTTCTATGATGGTCATTTTTTAGTGGAATAGTATGTTACAATAAAACAATTATAACTATTGTATTAATGAATTTAGATTAGGTGTCATCTTTAAATGGGGTAGTAATTCATTTTATGAGATTAGCACATTACATAGTTGAAAAATAAATAACACTTTAATGACTTACCATAGTAAAATAAAGTAGCATAGAATATGTTGCAGGTCATAAAATGTAAAACTGAAATTGAAGAAGCTTTACAAATATTTTACACTGACAACACTGCTGGTTTTCCAAAAAAAAATCCTTCCTATCTACCTGCCCTAGTTTTTTGGGGCAAATTTAAATATTATTAATATAATTGAGTTAAATTATTAAAATATCAATGTTTTGATTACATTAGCTTATTATATTATTAATAATAAATACTTTGCAAGGAAAGTCCAATTCTGTTTTAATTAGTCTTAATTAGGTACTAGTAAAATTGAAAATATCAGTGACATCCAAAACTTGGCTTATATGCGTATGAATGCATATTTTCTTTGACAGTTACATAGTACCCTATTTAATTGGATTAAAAACAACAAAAAACTATAGTTTTACAACCCAGCCCAAGTTGACTCAAACTGAATTAATTCATCAATTGATCCTATTTAATTATATTAAAAACAACATGTGTAAGATTTTGAGAATATCCCATGTATTCCTCTAGTATTCCTCTAGTACACCAACATGCACGTCTTTCTAATGATTTACATGCACTCCTTAAACAGTTTAACAAAAATAATGAATGATTAATCCAAAGAAAACAACAAACAAGCTGCTTCATATAAAAAGTTTATTACATAAGATTACATAAGCAAAATAATCATTTTGATAATAAATCAAGATTATACTTCAACCAAACCATTATAAATTTATTGTGGGGTGGGGGGGGGGGGGTAATGTAAGCACTAAAACTAAAATGGGGGAAATGTCTGGGGAGGGAACATCTTAGGGCGGGCGTCCGGAATTCCTGCTAAGGGCGACAGTGTTGTTAATGTGTCTTTAGAAGAAATAACTGAAGGAAAGTACTTAGTGGTGTATGCCCATCCAGAAGCATTTCTGAGCATATCAATTGGAACAGCAATATTGAATGCATTTGAAAGAGATATAACTGTTTCATGAATTGCTTTTGTTGAAGCCCACAAGTCATGGTCCTTTAATGGTAGCTTTCCTATTAGGGAATTTTATACTTATTTTTTACTCTACAATCTAGCTCTTTTGTCATAAAATGAGAAGTTTTATTAACCAACAGGTTTTGTGTTTGAACCTCACAAATTTTATAATACCAAAGTCCCATCATATAATCCTCATCACAATCAGCAGCAGCATTATCATATTCATCATCATCATCATCGTTAGCAGCAGCATCATTGTGTTGTATTATCAGAATTCAATACAAATACAAACACAACCATTACAACTCTTACTACTACTACTAGGGCTGCAACAATATACCGGTATATCGGTATATATCGCAATACGCAATCCGCATATTGTATTGCGATATGATTTTCATCATACCGGTACGAAAATTTTACAAAAATTCATTCACATTTCGTCCAGAAAAGCCATCCGAAATAATGATAAAAAGGTAAACAAAACAAAGAAGTGTAAATTATTTTTTACGTAAAAATAGCATTCTAAAAAGTGTATTATACGGAGTAGCGTTGTTACATGGGAGCATTCATTCGATGCTTTTGAACAGATTATCGTTGAATTAATTGCGCACAGCTGTAAATGTTTTGTTCGATTCTGATTTGAGCATTATTTGTAATCCGAATTTCAGAAACACGCTTCCAAATTTGAATGCTAAGGCGACAATTAAAAATTATAGGGTCAAATAAAAAGTGCTTTATCCTTTGTCTCAATAAAAAGCGCGCGAAAATTATACAGACATGTAGAACGTCGCATGGAAAGTATGGGTGTATTTGGTGTTGTATAAAAACGGGAACATCACGTCAGCTGAATTACGCGTGTTCAGTGGGAAAAACGCCCTGGTTGGACGTTATTTCATCACATCTTTAAATAGTAACAATTGCAAAAATGTATTTGAAACTTTAGAAAATTTGCGAATGTTTGTGTTTCTTATTATTCTTGAGCACATTTATAGTAAATTTTTACCAGAATTTGCTTTAAAATTAGAATTTATGGGATTACTGGGTAATTGGCAAGTTATAATTTTGGTACAAGTTAGCAATTTATTGCGATATATTGCAATACGGGTTTTTGAACTGACAATATATTGCAATACGGTTTTTGGCGTATTGTTGCAGCACTAACTACTACTACTACTAATTAATTAATTATCTACTACTACAACAAGAACAACAACTACGACTACTACTACTGATCTTACTTCTACTACTACTAGTCTACTACTACTAGTCTACTACCCAGCGGACATCATTCTCTACACCATAGCGACCATGAATTAATATTTGATGCCATGTACAACATAATTCACCTTATTAGGCCTAACAAAAAAATATGTTTGTTTCCACTGACATGGCCAAAAAAATTAGGGTAGGTAGGTAGGCAAATAATTTTATTTTTAAAAATATTTTTTTTTTAGAAAATGTCGTACATGGTGCATCTTCTTCTCATTTTTTTGTGTATAACTGTATGTACAATAAATTTGATGATGTATGTACTGCAATATGGCTTTATTTAAATGCTTTAATGAAATAAAAACTTGCTGTTCATTAATTTTGCATTTGTTGCTTTCCTTATTTCCGAGTTTAATGTTGACTTCTGGCAGCGGCTTTAATAGTCCATTTTATTACCAATAAAAGGCATTACTAAAGTCGCAGTAAGCTTGACCCTCAGTGTCTATAGGAATTCAGTGTTGTTATACTTTCCGTTCCTCTGGAATCATGGAGTATATACTATATTATTTATAATTTATAATATATTAAACAGCCCAAAAGCCATGCTTGGGGGACGCGAGTGGTGTTGCATGTAACATTAACACCATGAACAGACCCAATCAAACTGGGTGTGCTATTATATTTCTTGGATGCAGTTTATGCTTCCAAAGGACCACATTTTCAGATTATATTATGTTCTGGTGTCGTGAGGTCTATCTACCAGGGCTAGCGCTGTCCCAAAATTTCTTTGAGCCGACCAGCTGAGCTGCGCGAAAACTGGTTTTGAAATAATTATATACACATTTAATATCAACTTGATTATATTCTTTTAATGACAACAAGGGCATATCACATATCATAATGTAACATACATTTTTCAATATACAAATAATTAGTATGGTACTTGTCAAAGTACAAACATAAGTTATTTTATAGATGAACATTTAATAGGGGTGTCGATTGTTCCAAATTTGAAATCCTGAAAATTAGGCCGGGGGTCTTGGAACCGCAGCCGCAGGAATCCAACAGGAATAAAGGGCAGATCCACCAACCCATCCAGAGCCTTTACTAATTGTTCTTTTTTATAGTCTGTCCAATTGTATTTTCAGGTGAATACAATTTAAAATATTAGAAACCACACCGTCCGTATCACCGCATGTGCATTCGTAATTCTATTTCTTCTATAAAGAACTTCGAAAATAAATTATAATCGACGAAAAATAATTACTGTATCCGAAAACGACAGTCCGAAAAATTGTACGCGTTTGCCACATTAATTAAAATGTGCATATCGTTTGACTGCAGACATTGCAAAACCTAGCAAGTATACAGTGTGGTTGCCATATTGCTTTACAATAGCATTTTTGTGGGTAAAAAACAACTTAATTATCACCTTTTAATTTCAAACGATAATCGGCAAAAAGGTGTAACATCGTCGAAATAGAACTAATTATTTAATTATCATCCGTTAATTCAGATCGATAGTCGGGAGAAAGGTGTTAAGTAATCACCTTAGAAATAATTTATTTATTGGTACGCTTCTTTTGATTTGCTAATCTTTAAATACGACGTTTGCCAACGGCCGCTATATTGTTGGCAGACGACAAGATCAACTGACTGTGTATTCCAAGTGTACAGTGTCTGCGCATGAATGACCCAATATCATCTGTGAGCAAACTCATTGCTGATTGGCCAGCTACCACGTGCGCTTCAATAACAATAAAAATGATATGCGGATAACGTAGACAAGTTTGACAAGTTTATTGACCGTCGCCGAAAAATACGCGGTCCGATTTTTTTCGAATTTTGGGCTCAAAAAAGATTAGGACCGGCGGCAAAAAATTAGGTAGGGTCGGGCCACCGGAAACAAACAATTATTTTTGTTACGCCTTACACAAAACATGGAATACACAAAAAGAATGAAAATGCTTTAAAATAAATGCAAATTTGAAATTTGAAACAAAACAACCTAAGCAATACATAATAAGAAACACTACATTATTGAAACACTGATACCATGAACATTTTAGGGTGTAACACCTTATGTACATGTACCAGACCTTTTATGTACTACCGGCACTTTGAAACTTTACGTACCACCTACATAAAATATAGGTGTTATTTCCATTCATTCATAGCAGTCCTAATAAATTAAGGTCATTCTCTAAACATGATTAAAGTCTAAAGAAGGAAATAATTTGATTTTTTTACAGTTTGAACATTAAGGTCATTCTCTCTTCTCTTCAAAGTATCACATTTCAATTATACAATTTAAGACAAACATTTTAGACTTTATAATCCTTAGTCAGGAAAAGATAAGAGACAAATGAATTTTTATAATTTACTTCAATTTCAGGTAAGACTAATAAATCATTTATTAAGTACTACATGTACTTGGGCTAATAAATTAAACTAAGACACTCAGTGACACTTAGACAATCTGACAAAATATAAAATCTATGGCCAATATAGATCTATAAGTCTAAATTCATAAATACTATCACACAAAATACATTTCATCAATAACACACATTCATATTAAATTAGTTATCTCTTTATATTATAACTATGGTACATAAAGTGTCAGATAGTGGTACATAAAGTGTCGGTACATAAACGGACTGGTACGTAATGTGTGACATTCAACATTTTAAAAATCAGTTAACAATATATGGACTTCATTGTTTTGCATATACGCAATCAAAGCATATTTATTAAAAATTAAAACACACTGTTCATGGCTGTATCTTTTTATTTATACATGCATCAACTATTCTGGTTATTAATACATTTTTAAAATTATATATAAACAAGAGCACCACATTATGGGTGCCAAGCTAGGCTGCGGTGCAGTTTTGAATAAATGAAATTTATTAAAAGAATTTTTAGAGGTTAGTGACCTTGACCTTTGACCGAGTGACCCCAAAATGGGTGTGGTGTGTAGAAATCATCAAGGTGCATATACATGTTAGGTTTCAATGTTTTAGGTGGAAGCACTTTGATTTTTGAGCCTATGTAAAGGTTTTAGCACGACGCGGACGTCTGACGACGAGCTGTCTATGACAATACCTAGGGTTTTCCCCGAAAACAGCCGAGCTAAAATTGAGCGCCATTAGTCCAATTTTTTGACGCTCTTAAATATTAAGCTACTTTTTATATGGGTAATGTTTGTAGCAAAGAATTTAGCCCATATAAAAAGTATCTCTAAATTCTTTGCGCGTCTTATAAATAAGACTAGAGCGCCATATAAATTAAATGGAAAACATACATTATGTCATTGTCAAGAAAAATAAAGCTGTAAAAATCTCACCTGCTCGTCTTTGATGTTGCAATTAGCACATTCAGCATTTTCAGTATCTACTAAATAAATATATGAAAGTGCCAAATGTCCAAGATACCATGACGTCCTCCTCAAAATGTTAGATCCTTTGAACTCCATTTATTTTATCCCTGATTAATCCTCTCACACATGAGGCCTACATGTAAGATTCCTTGTAATGTTCACAGCGTTTATTTTAAATTGTTTACGTTCTAAAATTTTAGCAGGTATTTAATTATAAATATTTATTTATGATTTTGATTTATTTACTATTTCGAAGATACAGTCTTGCAATGTGTGTAGTTAGTCTAAGTTACGTGTTTAGTGATTCTTACAAACAATAGACTGACATAAAAAGTGGCTCCTTTTGAAGCACAAACTGCATCCATGTATATATTACAGCTGGCCCGGTTTGATGGGGCCTGTTTTTGATAATAATTAATTACCATTTTTCACTTCCGTGTTTATTATGTTTACCAACGCCATGATGGAAAAAAGTCCGTTTACCACAATCCTTAGCGCGCATTCACACAGGTCAGTAAGACCGGTGTGACACAATGGTTTCAGCAGTATATATGTACGCGTAAGAAATAATCCAATAGATTTCAATCGCGTTATAAATAGATTTCCTCGTGTATTCTCGCAACACGAGTTGCCTCCTCATTTTATCACGCGTGTACTCCAAATAACATACAGAAACAATATGGACGAGCAAAAACCAGGTACTGTGTTTTCATATAGTTAAGTATAAATATGTTAAAGAAGACGTCAAAGCGAAAATTTGTTTTTACATATTGTATATAGTTATAGTACGTGTATAACAGAAAATAATCAAGATGCATGTTTTAGAGCTCTACTTATTTAAGTTTATTGTTCTATTTAATATCTTACAACATAGTCCTACTTAAAGCCATACTTGCTATTATGTCATTTAACGAGACAAACAAACACATATTGTACGTTCTTTTTTGTCAAATGCATGCCTCAAAATGTTAATTAATGTTGGTACAGTACTAAATTTGTAATTTTATTATATGTCTTAGATAAAATCAATATGTATAAGCTAAATATATAAGGAAATAAGAATGAATCAAATGAAACACATATATATACAGATGATCTAATGTGTCGTAAGTTAGTAGATTTGTGCAACTATAGAACATAATATAGCTCGTACTTACTCATGTTACTGAAAAATTTGTCGAACATAATTTTATGTGAAGTGAACGTATATTCAATCTAGTGCCGTACAAAAATACATCGCTTTTCGTCTAAATACTGATAAGTACATGCTGTTGTTCGATCCAATAAAACATGTTGCATGTTAATTGGCTCTTAATCGATAATCTTCACTTCAGCAGTTTTCTTAGTTACTCTAAAGCTATGGGTTTGATTGTCCTTGATATACAGAATATGAACAGAAAAATAAAGTCAGACCCACTCTGTGACATTTTGTAGAATGCGTAGATGTAATCATCATTGGCGTCGCTCTGGAGAGCGGAGACTAGTATGTAATGCATTTTTGTTTCGCTTATGGGAGGAGAAGTTATTTAACGGATCAATGTTTATATTTTTGTTTTAAGAATATCTTGCATAGTGGTGATTTTTTGTGTAAATTAGTGTAAATTAGTACTGCATTTGTGTCTATTACATTTATTACAACATTTATCGCCAATAATGCAAAGCTAATTGTTTTAATTAATAACTGATGCACAACTGATCACAGGGGAAAGATCACAGGGACTGGGCAAATACGCGAAACTTTCTGGTTTTGTATGAAAACAAAACATAATCAAAATATATTTATTTTGTGGTCTTTCTAATTTGCTTATTTAGTGGAGAATCAATGTAGTACGATATTTGACGACCTATGAGTTTATTGGAAGGCGTAATGGAACTAAAACGTACAATGTATTAGTTTATTAATAGACATATAATAGCGATCGCTATACACAATTTCACCAAGTAGCAGTACATAAATGATGTCAGCCGGAATAGCTCAGTTGGGAGAGCGTTAGACTGAAGTTGTTTCCGCAGTAATCATCTAAAGGCCCCCGGGTTCCGGCACGAACGGAACAGTTCGGCGGCTGACAATTTTTTTCAGTCAGGTTAATAAATATAATAAAGCTTTATTTTATGTAGACATTTTAAAATCCATTTTACTACAATTGGACATTTTTATAAAAATTAATGGATGCCGCATAGTGGCAGCGTTAATTTAATTTTCTTACATCACTTAAATATCTTATAAAAAATACACGTGTTTTTATATTAACAAATAAATGCAAGCAACATATCTATTATCCATGTATTTTTATGGTTTTCTATCATAGGTCTTAAGTTCTATCCCTACCACATATAGAGCGCGAAGCGCGACACGTTTTATTGATTGTAACAATGAGTTGCGATAAAGGAAGCAGCCGCTTATCAAGGAGAAGCTGTGTCCCAGCAACCCGTTTCCCTAGAGTCAAGCACTTCTCGGAGTTTTTTTTTAAGAACCACATATAGAGCGCGAAGCGCGACACGTATTAATATCCAGGTGGTATGGGCCCTTTAGCATTATCCGACCATTACGTCCATAGTTATCTTCCTTAGAATTTGAGAAATTTTGAAATCGTTGCTCGAAGTCCAAAATTTTCATCCGATTGTTCCCAAACTTGCACAGGTTTTTTATCAATGAGGACCCAACCCAAACTCTATATGAGCAATATCGGACCATAGGTCCAGAATTATGTCTCTTTGAATTTAAAAATAGAAGTGAAAAACTGCTTGGTTAGGTGATTATGTCAACATTTTTCATCAGATTCTTTCCAAACTTACAGTGTCTTCATATCAATGAGCATTTTTACCTCATTTAAAATGGGAAACATCGGGGCAATAAGTCCTGATTTTTTTCTATTAAATTTGACAAAATAAACAATTTCCACTTGTTTAAAAGATTTCACAACTTTCGTCTGAATCTTTCCAAACTTGTTAAGTGTTTTTACATCAGTATTACTCGAACCCTATTGAAAATGATGAATATCGGAGCAATAAATCTATTATGATCTTTAACTGAATTTCAAAGTATTGTGAAATGCAGCTTCTTTATGCAATTTACAGTTTTCATTCATTTTTTTTTTCAAACGTTTACAGTGTTTTCATATAAATGAGTACTCATCCCCTATCGTAAACGAGCAACGTAAGAATAAGTTCAGAATCATCTTCCATTGAAGTTGAGAAAAATATGAAATTACGCTTACACGATGAAGCAGATTTTTTAAAACCTACACAGTTCTGTTCCATTAATGAAAACTGCACACGGATGCCAGTAAAAAAAAGGAAACCAATGTAAATAAAATGAACTATGAAATATTTTAGGGGTTACAACACAAAATCATAGATAATGGTTATTTGGGGGTTATAACACAACATCATAAATAATGGTTATTTGGGGGTTATAACACAAAATTATAGATAATGGTTATACCAGTATCTTTTTCTATCTTGTTTAAAATAATCGGCCAATATATTAATATTTACAGTAGAAAAAAATCGTTCCATGTAACTTCATTGAGTGCCTTTTACACTAAAATTCCCGACGCCCTTTGATGCTTTGCATCAATACTTATCTTGTACACGTATGATATAGAGCTACAAACACTTTCATGGCTTACAGACCGTGTTACCAAGAGAAACCAAGTCCTTATTTCTTTGTTGATAAATGATGCATGACACAAATTGTTATACGAAACTTTCGAAGATACAATAACAAATCCAAGTTTATTCTTCAACGAATTTATAAAATGAAAATCAATGGTATGATATTTGAAAAGAGTGAATTTTAGTAGATGAGCTTTCAAAAATCGTTCTTAATATGGCCTAATACTTTTATCAGAATTCGTGTTTTCCTTTAAAATAACGTGTTTTATTGTAATTCAGGTTTTTTCCATTGAAAGTACGTGTTTTCGCCATTGAAGTAAATGTTTTCAGTGAAATGCCTGTCGGAGTTGGATGACTTCACGGCCACCCGGAACATGGACGACTACGCCGACCGACTGTGGCAACAGCGGGTGAAGACGGAGCGCGAGTCGGCGGAGAGCGATGACGACACCGGAAGTTACTCACCCACCCGCGAGAACTTCTACTACGATAGCTACTACACTGGGGAACACGACACCTTTCGGGAACAGTTCTCGGGTTCGGAAATATTGCACATAACTCGTCGCTAATTAGTTAACACTTAAATACCACTCTGACGAAGTACATGAGGGATAACTTGCTGGAATCTTCATGGACACCCTCTGTCATATACTTTCTTTTGTGATCTGCATTATCATATTAAGTTAAACTAAATTGTCCCTTTTAAACGTAGAAATCGCTAAATATTCTAGAAGAACAACATGTGTCGGTTTTTTCACAACTGTGACAACGTCTAGTTTGCACAATCATGACAATGGCACAAAGCCAATTTCAAACAGTCATGATATAGTGGATATTTAGAGATTTCAGTGTAAGATATCGTATTGGCATTTGATTAGTGGTTTATTCAAACATATTTTAATGAGTGTCGAAGCCACGAAAATAAGAACATGTTTCTTTTATATAACACCGAATTAAATTTAAAATATTTTTATATTAAAACAGACAATTTTTTCATTTCATGATCATAAATGAACAAAAATTAGCGATCTGTGCATTTGCGGTATAAAATTCGTGTATTGTGACGCCAGACAAATGACGTCATATGACTTCGCAATTAGCGATTCTCTGCGTCGTTGTTGCTCAATTATCTCTTTATGATTTTATTGAAGTGTATCTCTTTGTTTTCTTTCGCTGAAAATTTCGATTCGTTCTCAGACTATTATTTTATTTGCATTTTGTTATGTAAGGTCTCAAAACCTGACCCTTTAAAAAATTGAAATAATGAAAACTTATAATTTTACTCGAAACAAAGTTAAACGATCGAGTTGGCAGTCCATGGTATTCTCCGCTCATTCACCGCATAACAAAAAAGGTGTGATAAGATCAAATCTGCATTAAAACTATTGTTTCAGACTTTTGCATGAAAAGATATATCATATTAAAATTGTTATCTTATATGAAACGATAAGAACTAATTTGGTTAGGGTCAACATTTACGGAAATCGAACCTGTGATCTTAATTTTAAAGCTAGTCCATTACCGCTAGACCAAAGATCCACTTCAAATTGAAAATTATGTAAGAAACACTTTTTATAAGTTTGTCCAGCTTTTACTTATTTTTTTCCTCTGGTTACGCCACTGTTTATTATTAATGGTATAAAACAATCCAAGATAATAATCAGACATAACGATCACATTTGAAGAAAACACATACAAATCATATTATTAACTCTAACTTAACTATTAAATATTCTACTGTCCCTTCTATATAACCCCCAAACCGTTACGTTAATATTATTACCTCAGATTACCCATTGAAACGCTCGTCAGACGACATTCTGAACTCGCCGACTGCCAGCACACCGGGCGTTGCCATACCAACAAAGAGGTCACGTGGTCGACCGTACAAAGAGGCGTCCGTGAAGATCACATGCCTCAAGCCAGACGACAGACACACCAACACACTTTCAGTGGATTTTATCAAACTTCAAGAGGAAGAATTAGGTTAGTACAAGAACATGTTGACGTACACATTATCGGATTCTTTTTTTTTACAACATGATAACAAATATCATAGGTTCACAACCAAATACGTTTAATGTAATGACGTACTCAGACGTATTTGCCTTTTAAACTTCAAACTTTACCAGGATTTGGTTTCTTCTGTTATTTTTTTAGATCGGGATTAATTATCAAAAGTTTCCGTTCAAAACGCGTATGCTATTTATGCCGAGACAGTTCTAAATTAATAGTGCTTAACACCATTGCCGTTTATAAATCCTAAACGCCAGAAAATACATTCATTTACTCATAAAATAGTTATTTCTTACGGTGCAGGCATCCCCAAGAATGAGCTTGTCGGGGGATTACGGACGTCGTCCAAGCTTCCGCTAACGTGGTCGGCAGAAGAGTTACGGCGCTACATCCGGTCGTTGTTCCCAAGGGTACGCACATTCACATACATGAAATGCACCCAGGGTAAGACGCTGGATCCACTTCCGGACGACCTGAAGCCGTCAGACCTACGTAACCTCCTCGGCAGATCCGGCCTCTACATATTACCGACGGGGAATCTTCTACCAAAGGTTGGAGCACGGCTCAACCCTGCTTTGACTATTTATTGTTCCCATAAACATGTTGTTATTCTAATGCATTAAAATCATGAACCGGTATACGTCATTGAATTGAAGTAAAATGTACAAAAACCGATTGCGCCAAACGGGATTCAAATAAGTGGGTAATTCGGTAAAAAATACGTAGGTTTCCAAATGCATAATATTCTAACATCATTGGAAAGAACCCATTGAAGTTATTCGATCTTAGTGTTAAGACTCGATTATCTCACTTTGATCAAAGTTGAAAAGAGTCAGTGTTTGAACGAGACATGACGTCTTCTTGTTAAAAGTTATTTAATGCATAAAGTCTTAAGAGTGGAAGATTTGAGATAAAAAAAAACACGCGCCCTGTGCGTAGGGCTGCTCCTAATGATACACGCTTCTGTTTTCTTAAAATTTCATTTGTGCATGTAATGGCCATATCTTTCACTAAAATCGTCCAGTTCGTTCCGTTAAGTAATGTTTTGATTTCCGTAGGGTACAACCGAACCCACCAGCACAGTCGATCCTCAAGAAAGCGTGACTTCATCGGCAGCGAGCGGTCCCAACACGAGCACCGGAAGTGGCTCCGACCAAAGCGCCGCCTCTCCAGGGAAGCAATACTGGATCACAGTGAAAGTGGATGGGGAGCACGTGAGAAAAAACTTCCTGATTTTGTCTCCATACTTTATTTTAAGGTTTTTATAGTCGCAAATAGTATCAATGGTTGCGCCAACACTAAAAAGGAATGTTTTTACATTTATATTTTTGAAAACTATGGATAATATGCATGTTTTGCACATTTTTATTATGATTCGGATATCAGAAATATAGCACTGCTTTCAGTCGCGTAAGCAAGTACAGTACGGTTGATTCCCGTCGTAAAATTCCACCATCAAAGTTTTTCAAAACACAAAGTGAATTTTCATAGAAAAAAATAATGCAGACATTGCTGAACTCAAAATTTATAAATGTCTTAGAATTAACATGTACGTTTGTAGAAACGTCGAAAAAAAACACGTTATTTAAGTGCTTAACAATGATAACCGACTATCAAAACTATTTGTTTTACAAAACATACGTTTAGTCTGCGAACAAATCGAAAGTTACATATGTCTTAAAATTAAGATGTAGGTATATAGAAAAAAGAATAAATAACCGATTTTTTAAACTATTTGTTTTACAAAACATACTTTTCGTCTGCGATCAACTCAGGTTGTCAACGACGACGAGGAGTTCCGAATCACGCTGGACGTTTCGAGCTTCAGTCCCGACGAGATCACGTTGAAGACCAAAAATAGCCGCGTGGTGGTGCACGCAAAGCACGGGGAACGCATGGACGCGTATGGAATCATCGAGCGAGAATTCAAGCGGCAGTATATCTTGCCGACTGTGAGTTTCATCGATGCTTATAAGTTTAAACTATTTTTATGCAGCCGGTAGTGTGACACAGAGCGGTCGCTTTGTCCGTCCGTCTGTCCGTCCGCCATTCCATTTTCCGTCTTTTTTCCTAAATGCTTTATTGACCTTTATTGACCTAAAAAATGGTCTCAACCAATCACCTTGTGAATCTAGCTCTAAAGTTTAAAAGTTAGAGGTAAAATATGGGCATAATAAGGGACCTGTCTTTTAATGAGGCACCCGTGTCGATGATTCAGCTATTTTCTCAATTAATTAAGTGTTCAAGTTACTTTCTTACCGTGCAAATCATGCATAAGACGGTCGATATCAATGTAATTCTAAACATTATTGCGACTATAATGGTCACCATTATAATAAAATGAATTGCTTTTTTACAGGATGTTGACCCAAATGAAGTGACGTCTTCTCTCTCTGCCAATGGTATTTTGACCCTCAAAGCTCCAAAAATCCGCAAAGATAATAGCAAGGAAAGAATAATTCCCATCCGCTTCTCCGTTTGAGACTCACGAAAGTCCAAGGGTAATGACGTCACTGGAAGAGCTTGCGATACTACCCGTCGATGACTTCTATTATGATGAGTGGCATGACGTTACGTTACAGTTGTTTCAGATGTTGACTCTCTGATGCCGGCATGATATAGGGCGGATATAATAGAGTCATGTTCTGAGAAAACTGGGCTTAATGCATGTGCGTAAAGTGTCGTCCCAGATTAGCCTGTGCAGTCCACACAGGCTTATCAGGGACGACACTTTCCGCCTAAACAAGATTTTCGGTAAGAAGGGACTTCCTTTAAACGAAAAATACCATAAAAGCGGAAAGTGTCGTCCCTGATTAGCCTGTGCGGACTGCACAGGCTAATCTGGGGCGACACTTTACGCACAGGCATTATGCCCAGTCATCTAAGAACGCGACTCAATACTTCTATCAGTGATTTGATAGACCGTCCTCACCGGCCTTACTGCATCGACTTACTGTTGTTGATATTCATACGTGAAATAATCCATCGATTACTGTCCTAGACGTCGTGTAATTAAGTAACTCAGATTTACCTTTTTGTCAGGACTAAATAACTTCGATAACTCATTAATAATGTTATTTTTTGTTAGCTCACCTGTCACGAAGTCACATGGTGAGCTTATGTGACCCTATGTCCGGCGTCCGTATGGGCGAGCGTGCGTGCGTGTGTGTGTCCGTCAACAATTTGTTTGTGTAGACAGTAGAGGTCACAGTTTTCATCCAATCTTTATGAAATTTGGTCAGAATGTTAACTTGATGAAATCTGGGTTGGGATTGTATTTGGGTCATCTGGGGTCAAAAACTAGGTCACTATGTCACATAATAGGTCAAATAATAGAAAAACCTTGTGTAGACAATAGAGGTCGCTGTTTTCATCCAATCTTTATGAAATTTTGTCAAGATGTTTATCTTGATGAAATCTGTGTTTGGATTTTATTTGGGTTATCTGGGATCAAAAACTAGGTCACTAGGTCAAAAACTAGGTCAAATAATAGAAAAACCATGTGTAGACAATAGAGGTCGCAGTTTTCATACAATCTTTATGAAATTTGGTCAGAATGTTAATCTTGATGAAATTTGGCTTGGGAATGTATTTGGGTCATATGGGGTCAAAAACTAGGTCACTAGGTCAAAACCAGGTCAAATAATAGAAAACCTTGTGTAGACAATAGAGGTCGCAGTTTTCATCCAGTCTTTATGAAATTTGGTCAGAATGTTTATCTTGATGAAATCTGGGTTGGGATTGTATTTGGGTCATCTGAGGTCAAAAACGAGGTCACTAGGTCAAAGAATAGAAAAACGGTCAACAATTTGTTTGTGTAGACAGAAGGGGTCACAGTTTTCATCCAATCTTTATGAAATTTGGTCAGAATGTTTATCTTGATAAAATCTGGGTTGGGATTGTATTTGGGTCATCTGGGGTCCAAAACTAGGTCACTAGGTCAAAAACTAGGTCACAAGGTGAAATAATATAAAAACCTTGTATATACAATAGAGGTCGCACTATTACAAAGTCAGCCGTGGGAAAATCTATTTTAAAACGGATTGACCTACTGGCAATCCTTAATAAGAAATTTCGGCCAATCAGCGCCATCGTTATATAAGCGCATCAACCAATTAAAACGCCGCTTTTTAACCGCGTTAGGCCTACTCACTGTATAGCACTGCGTCTTTTTAACGCTTCATATAAAGGTTATATATTTTTAAACCAATAGATTTTTATTAAGGCACCGCACCAACACTGCAAAGTTTTATATTTATACCAATGGTACAGCCCAGTAAAATCGGGCTGTCCATTTTATGGCCGTTTTCGGCTTTTTATGCAGAGTTCTATGTTAAGCAGTGTGCTCGGGCAATGGTTTTTAACCGAAGTCCCGAGGGTAAATAACCCCAATAGTCAGTAGAGGTCGCAGTTTTCCTCCAATCTTTATGAAATTTGGTCAGAATGTTTATCTTGATAAAATCTGGGTTGGGATTGTATTTGGGTCATCTTGGGTCAAAAACTAGGTCACTAGGTCAAATATTAGAAAAACTTGTGTAGACAATAGAGGTCACAGTTTTCATCCAATCGTCATGAAATATGGTCAGAATGTTTGTCTTGATGAAATATGGATTGGGAATTTTTTTTTTTGTCATCTGGGATCAAAAACTAGGTCACTAGGTCAAATAATAGAAAAACCTTGTGTAGACAATAGAGGTCACAGTTTTCATCAGGTCTTTATACAATTTGATCAGAATGTTTATCTTGATGAAATCTGTGTTGGGATTGTATTTGGGTCACCTTGGGTCAAAAACTAGGTCAAAAGGGTCAAATATTAGAAAAACATTGTGTAGACAATAGAGGTCACAGTTTTCATCCAATCTTTATGCAATTTGGTCAGAATGTTTATCTTGATGAAAACTGGGATGGGATTGTATTTGGTGAGTCAGGTGAGCGATTCAGGGCCATCATGGCCCTTTCAGGGCCATCATGGCCCTCTTGTTTGTTTTAAGATTGCGATAGTTTAGTACCGGAATTTTGCAAAAGGTCTGCTGAATCAAATACAACATTCTGGCACAATTATCGGATGTAATTTATTAAAATCCATTAATAAACGGTACATAACTAACAATACCTGCAGATGAAATGCGCTAAACAAATCACTCTAAACGTTGTTCAATGGTACTCTGAATATGCTTGCGATATAAACTCATTTAAGTTATAATATATTTGCGTTTCCTTAACTGTCGGCTTAACACGCTGGCAATTTAAGAAGATCTTTATCATTAAGATATTTGCGATATTTTGGAGACATTTGTGTCAAGTGCGTCTACAGCTGATATGATAAATACAAGTTCTGTTTTGAAGTGCGGGGACTTTTGAATTACCGGTCTGCCACATGTGTGTTAAAGATTTGTCGAAATTAAGGTGTTCCTATTGTTCAATATAAAACGTGATATATCGTCAACTGTGTTTTAGCCTTTTTTCTATAATGAATATATGTATACACGTTGAACGTTAAGTACAAACTAGCTGCGAACAAGTCCTTAAATACGTTTACATGTATATCAAACCATGGAAGTGAGTGTTGAAAACTTTGCTGTTTTGAAATAAAATATTGCTAGCAATTGTTTTACTTGTACGGAACATAAAGCTGTATATACCCAAAATATAGAGCAAAACGTTTCCCATCTTGTCATTGAAGAACATAATATTACAGCATGTCTTTGTCATTAGATTTTAATGCATATTGTTAAAAAAAAAAATGGTATTCAATAAATTAGATTTCGACTCTTAGTTTCAGATGGTTTCGAACTGTCGCGAGAATGTTCAACAGTAACAATGCGATGATACGATGGCGACATTACGATATGACTATCGCATTGTTGCCATCGTTCTATCGCCTTGTCGCCATCGTACTATCGCATTGTCGCCATCGTACTATCGCATTGTCGCCCACTGGATTTTAATTTGTAACCACGATGGCCCTAACAGTATTCTATACAAAACCCACTTTTGTAGAAATATCCTTTAAGCATTTGCAACAGGATGTTGAATTGGAAGACTTTAGAAACAGATCATAGCTAAAGATGCGCTTTCATACTAAACAAGTTTTATACAAACGGTTTATACGTTCAATTTAAATAAACGCATAGATTACTTGTATCATGTCTCAATAGCAGCCAACTACGCTTCAACGAAACGGTTTTACATACGTAAAGAAATTGCACCTGCTTTGGGTTTGATTTCTAAAACAACACTAGTGCAATCCCCGAAATAAAGATCAGTTTCAGAAGAAGCCAAAACGTAGTTCAAAAGCACGATACTCAAATGCATATACAATATATGCACAATAAATACATCGATAAGTGTTTTGAGCATGATTTATGGAGAAAAAAATATTTTTCAAACCGAAAAATCAGACAGGACACCAGTAGTTTAATGTTACGCAACATGAATAGCATCATCTTAAACTGGACGGCTTATCGGGCAAAGATTATTTTTATTGTGACACACATTTTTATCTTAACAACTCGGGAATTTATAGACAGCGCCGTTAGGGCAGAATAGCTTTAGTGTATTGTGGGTCAATATACCGTGGGACTTGCCTGTTCACAAATTGATGTTATACATGTAGTTGTTTTACTTTACGGGCAAGAGATTTGACATCTTCTCAGTTTAACCTTAATTAATGAATCATTCGCTTCGGCCAATTAATCGACGAGTTCCTAAAGGCGATCGCCGACGCGTACAGTGCGTGTTCCCGAGTAGGAATCCACGCGGGAAACTTGCGTCCGTGTATTCCATGGTACCAGCTTCTACATCCACACACGTGAAAACGCTTCACGCGAGTGTTGGGGCATTCAAAGAATGGCGCACGCTGTTTCCTGGATGGTTGCTGGGATATTAGTATGTTGGTTCAGTGCGGGTTGTCCAGCGGAAGCGTGTCGCTCCGAGGAAGATGCGACCTTTAACCTCCGAGAAGTGATCATTGGAACATGTGAGCGGTTCCAGGCGGACCATCAGGACGTTTTCTGTCCAAACAGGTACCGGGTTTACATCGTTTACATAAATACAGAATTGTCTTCGTAGTGTCGACAAAGTACATTATTGAGTCCATGTACATAAAAATAGGGTAAATCGATGTTTGAACACGGTTACCGTTGTATGTAACAGACATTTTGATGACATGCTCAACAATTATTTGGAGTCAAACTGACGGGAAGCTTTTTGCTTTTGTTATAGGAATTTAGTTCATGGTCATAAGAGTACAATAATCCCATGAGGTACTAACATTTAGGTGGTTATTTCTGCGGCAATCTTGGGTCGTGTATTATTTGACTTCTTTATATACAATTTATTATATACGTTTAATTTTTATTCAATATATGTAATTGAAATTATGCTTATGGGCCTATAATAACATGTTACACTATTCTGAAACTAGTGTATGACTATACACTAATGGATATCAGGCAATCGGAATTCAGTTATTCAAGAACAGCGATAAGAATCAAGTCAGACACATACATGTATACATAAAGGTTAAAAGGTGCGGTTTATAGTCTGCTGCGATATAGATCTTCAGCCGACTTCGACATTAACCCCCCGATCACTGGGATCTAAGTCGTCCGTTTATACACCTGGGTGGAGAGGAGCAAGCGTGGGATTAATATTTTGCTCAGAAAAATCCAGTGGCCTGGGCGGGATTCGAACCTGGGACCTTCCGATCCCTAGACCAGCATCTTACCACTAGACCACTGTCCCCATACATGTGCATTGTCTGTCTGTGCGTAGTGTTTAGTTACCATTTATTTCCCCCATGGCTTTAAGTTGACATGTTTGTTGGGTCAGGGGAGATAGGAGAGAGAGAGAGAGGAGACGACCCCAGCACTTAGCACACTGCAAATCGGCTCAGCGTTTCATGCAAACGACTAAGTATGGTTTGGCTGAGCGGTCGATCGAACCTGCGACCAATGATTTGTGATGTGTTTCTTTGTGTTATCATCAGACATCTGATTGCCGATACATATGAACGATGGGTTGTGCTTTTCAAGATTCAAGAACTGTACGGCTATATGGGAAGCGTTCTCGGGGGCGTTCCGTAAGCAGCCGCGTTGTAACGTGAACGAGTCGAGGTACGACCGCTACGTTCAACTCACCGCCACAGACTTGCCCAAGGACAAGGTACCGGAAAATGTTGTGTGTGTGTGTGTGCAGTAAAGTTGAGTCGTATTCTGAGAAAACTGGGCATAAGGCATGTGCGTAAAGTGTCGTCCCAGATTAGCCTGTGCAGTCCCCACAGGCTAATCAGAGACGACACGTTCCGCCTTAATTGGATTTTTGCTTAGAGGATACTTCATTTAAACGAAAAATGTCATAAAAGCGGAAAGTGTCGTCCCTGATTAGCCTGTGGGGACTGCACAGGCTAATCTGGGATGACACTTTACGCACAAGCATTATGCCCAGTTTTCACAGAACGCGACTAAGTTATACAAAGAAGCTTACAAAACGCGTTAACCTCCCTCTTTGGCCCACCTGTGCAATACATGATTGTAAGCTTTTGGAACCTCCTTTCATCCTCGTGCGACGTGCGTTAGGTATTCAATCAAACGACATCGGTAAAAGCATTGGGCAGATTTTACGAACTTGACAGTGGGTGAGCCTCTTTCAAAGTTTTTCCAATGATCATTGTTTTAATATATATTGTGTAACACTGTATACAGGACCTTTACTAGATTTGCTTTCCAAATTTGGCCTAGCTCCATGGGTCTCGCAATTCATTTAGTAGATTACACTTAAAACAAATCTACTCGGACTCTAGAACTGCTTAGTCGGACGTTTGGTATTTAAAATGTAATATCGCACCGTTGACTTTCAGCAAGTATATTTGAATTATTCGCCTCGGTTAAAATTTGCTCCACCCTAGGTATACCCGACTTCTATATATGAATTCAGTGAATTATTAAAAAAAAAATATTAACACGCAAGGTCAACTGGGTTTATATTTTGCATGTTACTTAGTATGATGTTTCTCAACCAAGTTTATTAAAAGAACGTCCTTTGGCGTTAATATTGAACCTGTCCTTAATTGGTCACCTTGTATGTCTAAAGTGGAGCATTGAACTACCTTTTCCGTTGATACCACAAGAATCAGAGGTTTCAGGATGAAACATTAATACAACGTTTGTTAACCAATTTATGCCTAGCGTCTCGAAAAAAAGGCCTTGGCAAACAGCGTAGGCCCAGATGAGACGCCCCATGATTTATATAGGCTTATGTAGTAAATAACTTAAAACATCTTATTTGACCCCTCGACGGTCAGGACTTTGATAGTTGGCCTATACGTTTGAATAGTGATCAAGGTGTGTTCACATTATGCCAATTACTTCCAAACTTGCCATCTCACATGATTTAGATGGACTTTCATCGTGAAATAACTTTAAAAGGTTAGTTCAATGAAATAACAATCTAAAGAGATGTAATATGCTACTTAAGTAACATCTGCCACCTGCGGGGGTGTGCTATAATAGCATTGTAACTTTTGAAGTAACTCTGAAACCACAAAGAGCGCTGGTTTGATATTTTGTGATATTTGGTATGTGACTTCTGATGTGTTTTTATTCAGTTTGTTTAAATAATACCCATGGCTTCGAAGCTAGACACCTCCTATTAGACACGCGAGGGCTCCAGGGCCACCTTTGCCCTCTTGTTACAGGCCGTGTTTTGGGAAAACGTCTACCATTTTGTGAGTCGCTTTACCAACGGAGGTCGTCACTACTTCCAAGTCGGGGACACGCTGATGGGTAAGATGGCATTAAGGCTCTGCATGTATGACGAATAAATGTGACGTTTGCGACTGCACTTTAGCGCAACTTTGAGACAATATTGCTATATTCGTTACAGTAAAACAAGTTTCTCATGTTGTTTAGTAAAGTCCAAGTATTACCACATATTCGCTATATCATATTCGTAACTTGCTTTTATATTGAGTCGATTACAAGTTAAAATCGGGAATCGTGATTTTCTGTTTTAAACATGCTACATTTCTTCCGTTTGTATGTGTGTCACTTGAATGTATGCCTGTATTAATACATTATCAATTTTATACAAGATGTTAGAAAACGACCTACTTAAGCCCCGTGTACGTTGTTAAAGTTATGCTTAAACATGCGTTCATTCAGGATGTGCCAGATACTTGCAAAAAAGAATGTGTAAATATGACGTCTGCTTAAATGTTTGAGTAAAAATTCTTCTACTTAGGGTATTAGTTGATAGTTTGTGTAATAAAGGTGGTAGATACGCATGTAGGTTGTTTGGAACGTGTCACTGCATCGCGTTCTAAAATTTTAATCCAGCATTCTAATTCCTATAGGCTACATACCCGACGGCCTGCAGTGGTGCGGCAGCCTAAATGAATCGGACATCACTCCGGGCGGCAGCAAGTGTCCGAGCAGCTGGGAAGCTTCTTCCGACTGTCAGCAGGGCGCCTCCCGAGCGTTTTGGGTCGCCGCTTCCAAGTACTTCGCCGAGCACGTGAGCGGCGAGATTTACGTGATGTTCAACACTTCTGTGACTCCGATCTACGCGATCGACACGTAAGCGATTTAAAACTGTTGCCAGTATCGGTCTTCTTTGTTCGATTAAATCTTTTATCAAATATGATTGAATATATCACCCAATGGTATTGTTTTATATCGTAATATTTAAAAATATTGCAAGATATGTACATTTCAAGAAAGGAAAATCGTTTGAATAAGACCGAGTTCATGGAAACGCTGAACAATGGATGCAGTTATGGCTGTTCAGAGCGTTGCACCTTGTTTTCGGGTCATTTTGAGTTGAATACCTTGTTATGAATATATATTTGATAGTGAAAATTTGTTTTCTGAAAAGTTGATTTTTCTGTTATAATTTGATTACTTTTCATTTGAAATGATGTTTTATGTTTTCACCGAATAATATCATAGCCATACTCTAACAACCTGTGCCCTATAAGCTTCTGACAATTTTAGTTTGATTGCTTCAAACGTGCACTGTTCAGTTTGTTGGTTGAAATTCCCTCGCTTATTGTTATCTGTTAACGAACATATACTGGACGATACTAAACCGTATATGTAAATATACATGTACCATATTCTCCAAATATATATCTTTCAGGAATACTGGTTTAAATTTAAACTAAGAAGATAAGAGAACACTTGGTTTGTGTTCAGTGTTATAACGGTAATGCCATCAATCTAGAGGAAAAGAATTGACATAGTTTTGTTTAGTCATGCATTACCCATCTCTTCCATTCGATTTGTTATATAAAGCATTAAAAAAGCCACACTCTTTATAATCTACAACAACAAAAGTTAAAATGCATATTAAATGCATATTCATCATTCTCCAATATTTTTAACGTATTCCCCGTGATTTCCCATCCACATGTACGACAGTGGTTGCTGATGTTAAACGTAGTCCATATAAACGGACTCCCAGAGCCTTTGATAATTTTTGCTAGGGCGGCTCAGCAACCCATTGGGTTATAAAGCTGAGAGTTGAATTATTGCAACTAATGTTAAACGACTATATTTTGGCTATTTCAGGTATCTTGCCAAGTACGAAATTCCGTACCTCCGATCAGGCGTTGTAACCAAGGCGACCGCATTGCTGCTCAACGACAGCCCAGAACCCGGGAAGTATGTCGTCGGCGGTCTGCTTTTAACTGTTGGTCGTTTTGTTGTTTTGCGTAGATAGTTCGCTTTGTTGGTCATGTATATATCGTAAAATATAGTAATGATATAGCTTAAATATACCACTTATATTGCAACAACGCAATTGTTATCATACAAAATTTGAATACGACCGAGTACTAAGGGAGGACAAGAAAAGTCCTTTTTTATCGAACCCTCTTGCAGTCTACTCGATATAGTCATAAATATGGTTCAGTGTTTGTGCATTTGCGTGCATACGTACATGTGTCCGTCCGAACATGAACGGGGTGTAACTGTATCATTATTCATGCTGTATTTCAAACAGGAGTAACGAAAATACAACTTAATCAGTTTATTCAATAACAACACACTACACCTTTATTACAAAATTTTAGCAGATTCGGGCATTTTTTTATTTTAATGACATCGCATTCTGCAGAATGCCATTCGGATATATTTTGTTCTGACCGCAGATCCAAGTGTTCTGATACCAGCCTGTCGGTGCTAGAAGATCAACTCAGACAGAAGAACATCCCATATGTGTGCGTTGAAAACAGGAGGTATGGATGTTGTTTGACATCGGGTACTTTTATCGTTGTTTGAATGGTAATGTTTAAGAAAGTCACGCCTCATGTGTAAATATAACATATATCTAAGAACTCATTCCTTTCTACAGTGGAACCCCGCTACACCGGTCATAACATTCACATGAAAATCTAACTTATTTCAAGATCCGTATACACTAATGTGTTACTCTTGAGAAAATATGAAGTCTTCCATGCTAACGTATTTTTATAATAATGTGCTTTAAAGAAATAATCGCGTAAGGTCCTTTCATTAAAGAGACGTCGCTACCATATACTGCCTAGACAACCCTACAGCCAAACTGTGTGATTCCCTGGACCACGCCACCAACTCGGCACCAACCAGTTCAGTGTTAACGAATGCCATGTTTGTACTTTATGTGTGCGCATATGTATTGTTTTGATGTAATTTGTTATCAAAATAAACACATTGGCAGGTTATTATTAGTGTGCATGCATATGGAAACCGCACACACAATGATAGATACGGGTTTCTGGCACTTTCGTCAAGAAAACTGCTCGAACTTAAGTCGCCGAAACATTATAGTATTTTATTAGAATAAGCATTGAATTGAATAGACAAATTCAGAACTGTGTTATTCAAACATATATGCGTTGTTCATTTTTTAAGTATAAGGATAGCTACAGTGCAATATTGCTTCTAAACATCTTTACTACACAAATATGTTTTGCGTTTTGATAAATTAACTTTTGGACCGCTAGTTTTATGTTTTAAAAGTGTAGCGGTCATTATGTATTTATTTGTATGTAAGTTATAGTGAATTCAGTAAACAAAAAGTGCGGAAAACGGGATCAGAAATAGTTTTTAAATTTCAAATTGCGCAAGTGAAATCCGTTAGGCAAATGCTTTTTATTTCGATACAAAATAGTTTTGTTTATGATTGTTGGCATTAAGACCGTCGATTTTTAACACTAGGATCTGTTATCTTGTATCCTAGTGGTAATTTTCTAATGGAATTACAGTTTGTTTAAATGTCTATGCTGAGTATAGTTATTTGTATAGAAGGATGGGCCTTAAATTACAAATTGCTTATTTTATGTTGTTGAACTTGTTATCCTCATGTTCATTTATTCATTCAGATTTTAATGTATACATATGAGTCGCGTTCTGAGAAAACTGGGCATAATGCATGTGCGTAAAGTGTCGTCCCAGATTAGCCTGCGCAGTCCGCATAGGCTAATCAGGGACGACACTTTCCGCCTAAATTGGATTTTTGCTAAGAAGAGACTTCATTTAAACGAAAAGTCATAAAAGCGGAGTGTCGTCCCTGATTAGCCTTTGCGGACTGCACAGGCTTATCTGGGACGACACTTTACGCACATGCATTATGCCCAGTTTTCTCAGAACACGACTCATATGCTCAAGTATTTAATCGTATATTAATCATTTTGGTTAAAAATGCATCACGGCTAAAGTAATTGAAATAATTTTATTGGTTAATAAACAATAAAGGAATAAAAAAAGATTAATAAACTAATTATTAATTTAGGTGTTACTTTCATTGATCAGTCTTCACACTAAATATTTTAGCCAAATAGCCCTTCGGGCTAATCAGATGGAATTTTGAATAGCCCGAAGACATGTTCAATAGCCCGAAGAGGTCAATATAAATGTTATGAATTTTTTGGCCAGGAACACCAAAATAGTTATTGACAATCAGAAAATCTACTTCCATTAGTAAAAACAGATACATGTGATTACAGTATTAAAGGGTATTCTGTTTCCTTTTGAAATGCATTTTATACAAAATGCACCAGATAATTACACAGCAGCAGTATCATAAATTTGCCCCCCCCCCCGGGACCTTCCCCCTCCCCCCGAGCTTATCCCGGGGGTTCCTGATTGTTAAATGTACATCTATTGTGTATGGTTTGACTTTTCAACAACGAATATTGACAAAAATACACAGTTTGAAAAAATAACCCTCGTATGCATTTTGTCGGCAACTGCATGGGAACATGTGTGTTTTCGATGAAAAAGGTCACAATCTTTCAGCAATAGGCATATAGTGCGTTTCATACCTTGTGTATATATAATACCTATAAGAGGGTTATTTTTTCAAACTATGTATTTTTGTCAATATTCGTTGTTGAAAAGTCAAACCATACACAATAGGTATACATTTAACAATCTGGAACCCCTGGGGTTAACTCGGGGGAGGGGGGGGGTAGGGTGCCGGGGGGGGGGAGCAAATTTATGATACTGCTGCCTGTGGATAATTATGATGTTTATTGTAACTCTATTATTACACATGTTCTCATCCAATTATTCCATTATCAGTTTGACCGGTGTTTGGTTTTATTTTAAAGCAAATTAAATTATTATCATGTTTAAAAAATATCCGAAGAACTTGAAAAATACATCAACCTATTAAAATAACAGATTATTATCGTATTGTTACTAGAAAAATCGCCGGTGAATTTCTGACTCTCGGCATGTGGCTTCAGAACAAAATGCCACTTGGTGTTTTAATTGCCTAATCTACCAAGTGACAACGTCTGCTTCTTTAATTTACTCTCCGATGTTTTGATAAGCATGTGTCAACCGTGAAAAGTATTGTATATTCGTAAACAGATTATAAGTAGCAAAGTAGGTCACGTAGCAGAACGAGATTACAGAATAAACAAAAGTACTACAATTTTTAATAATTTGTTGAAAAAACTTCTTCTAATACGCAAGAATAAATTATTAAAACAAATGGAAATCTAACTGTAATAAGAATCAATTTGTTTTTAACCCAATGCGTACAATATCCCTTACATACTCTTTTATTTTTATTGAAAAATTACTTCGTCCATTTTTCATGAATTATAAATACATTTTTGGAAAACGCTTCTAAAATTAAATACGCTTCTAGATTGGTCATTATTTTAAAACATTACGAAGTGCCCGATGCGCGAACTTCCCGGAACGTGGTCTACGCATGTTCAGTTTGAATAACTTCATCTCGATTGGGCGTCAATTGCATCATTACTTTAAATAGCAACATACCCGGATGTTTACACGACAGTTTAAAAAAATGGCGGCCGCATGTGTTCATTCTTTTACACGTATAACGTCATTTTAGGCATTTAAATAGCGAATTTAATCGTGCCTCTTAAAAACGGGTATAAATCAGGTTATTGATCATAGTAGTTTCAGTTTTTCAGTTTGTTTACAATTTTTACGCTCAAATATTTAATCGACCGGTCGGGCTATTTTATAAGCATTTAGGATCGACCGACCGGCCCAAGAATCGACTCGGGCTTCGGGCTTATAGGCTAATTCGAAGACTGCATTGATGGAAAGTTCAAAGCTTGCTATATCCATATGGGACAGGGTCATTAACGTCCCCTAAGCGGTACACATACGTTTGGAATGTAAAGTGGTTTTTATATGCGTTAATGTTGTAAGTATGTATACCCGAGGTAAAATGAAAACATTAAATCTAAATGATTGAGTATTATTATTTATATTTAGGCATTCTGTTTATCATCCAAACAGATGCAGACATATCATAGATATTATAATTTTAAAGAAATACTACGTCGCACAAAATTTGTAGATCTAAACGATTTCAGAAATAGTCCCATAGGATCACCTTCATTTTGGTAAATGTAATAAATGCTTTTAGCCTTTCATGAGCTACAAAGAAAAGCGTTTCGTCGTTGTGTCTTGAAAAGACACCTGTTAACAGACATGTTTTTAAGAAAAAAAGATTTCAACACTAAATAGCTTTGCTGAAAACAATAGAAAAAAATCAAGATAATCAGAACAAAAGAATTTGTACAATCGGTATATTATTCGCTGGAAATTTAATAGGATTGACACATTTTCGTCCGGCTATTAAAAGGCGTTACCGGTAATAGTTTGTGTGGTATCCCGGGTTAAATCCCCGTTCCCGAAAGCATGTGAGTTTACGTGGTTTTCACAGTACCGGAAAAGTGGGGTCTCCTCCAAATACTCGGCCCCTCCCCAGCACAATGCCACACCAACAAAATATTACAATTAAAACAAATAGTTGGAAATTGCAGCTTTAATATAAAATACAACGTTCATGTACACAGAATCTTACATATATTCAAAAATGACCGAACAAGAAACGTATGAAACACGGTTACACGCAAATATAATTCTCACCATTTGAATCATTTGTTATGAAGCTAGAATAGATTAACTATCATGTTAATAATTTCAAAGTCATCACAAATTTATTGAAAGATACTACAGAAGTGACCAACACACTTGGACTTTCAATTGCTGTAGTCTACGCCAAATTTGTACCACGTGGTCGTATGATACGTTTCGCCGGGGCGGAGTACGCTGCTCGGGAAACTGGGCTGAAAATACATCTCGACTGTTGTAAATAATTGCTGCAAAGCTATAGCCGTTATATTTTATGAGAAATGTGCAATGCTGATCTCTTGGTGATGCCATTTTCCTTATAACTGAAATTTAGAGCTGTGACCGAGATCAAATTATTTAAATTAGTGCATTAAGATCGGTTTCTCGTCCAAACTTATTTGAAACGTTTCATCTTTATGTATATTTGATTAAGATGTTGATAACATCTGGAGTGTTGAACAAACCACGCAGAATACTTTTTAACACATCATTACGCCTACAATTGCGGAATAACACCCGGTGGTGTAAACTAGGTGTATTTCAACTTTGTTGTAAAACAGCAAATATGCACCGTATAGTGATGTCATTTTGTTTATTTTCATGGCGTCCTTTGATTATGTATGCTTCTCAACTATTTTCTCTTATTATTCAAAACTATCACAGAACACATTTGCAAATTAATGGATAAAAAGAGTACCAGGAGGGCGTAGAGTTCAGATTAGTTTTATTTGCTCGGCATGAATACCTGGAGCACTCGGCAAGGCTCGTGGTTTAGGCTTTCTAGTTTCTAACTTTGGCAAAGTCATCTGTATTCAATAATAATCTAGAATTCCCTATATTAATTGACATAAGATAATCATATTTACCGTATTAATGGCGTTCGGATATTTCTGAGGCATGAACAATAGCCCACCACTCTCCTTGTACGAACGGCCGTCTTTACAAATGGCGCCTTTCAACAGGAAGTCCAAATAGAAACAACTGTACGAGATAAAGACCGGTTCCGTACTGTAAACTTCCATGTACCTTCCGGTGGCTGCATGAAATGCTCTGAAATTACACGGAAAACAATCGTAATAAAACTTTAAAGCTATTTTCGAGAAACCCATAGTAACGTAACTCATTTGTACGCATGCGCTTATGTTGGATAATACGAATATTAACTGGGATGAAACTGAAAAGTTATACCATTAAAACAACCCTCTCATTTGGAATAAGACATCACGAAACACCGACAAATATATCATAGACGACGCATTTCACCACCTACCGCACCTTGCACACAGATTTTTCTGACCAGTTGGTCCGTCTACCAAATTGGCATGGTGAAGACCATTTTTCGCAGGCATTTGTTCGAGAACGTCGCTTAACAACACAGGTTGCCGGAAGTCAAGTATGGTACCTTCAACGTCCGTTAAGGACCCTAAACAGATCGAAACGTTCTTTTACAATTTAATATACACCTGCATTATACGCAGATCTACATGGTGCATGACCTGTACCACTTATATAATATCCATATATACGTATAGGTTCATTATGATTGACGTTCATGAAAAGTATATTTTATTAATAAAAAGTTACTTAAATTACAAAAGCGTTGCAATACAACAAACATCCGTAAAGTTAAATTGGCATACTCGTTACATGCAGTATGCTTAGCAATTTTGATTATTAATACAAATATAGGACGAAGTAGGGAAACGTGTTCCCGCAATAATCCGTTAAAAACGTCTTTTGTTTATAACGCATAGTAATCATGTAAATAAGCATATAAATACGATTACCAGTTGGAATAAATCGTTCATTGAATTCTAACGTCTTGGACGTGTTCATTGTCACGCTATGGTCACCGACGTAGCCATTGGCCTAAATGAACACACTGTATTTTATTTGTAATATTTTAACAGATCATACTTCAAGTACTTTAATGGCCAAATAACCATATATTCAGGTTTTGTGCATTTTTCAATTAAACAGAAACACTTAATATGCCCTTCACTGTGACGGAGAAGTAAAACCGTCCACAGATAGTAATCAAACCACTAATAACTGTTAAACAGACGTTTTCACAGATTCACAGCGAACAAACACATATCTACCCAGGGCTCGATCCAGGATCCTTTGGAATAAAAGTCTTACGCTGTAAGCACTCCAATATCCGAACAATATTATAAAACAAACGTTGCTGCATTCTATACTTAAATGTAACGACAACATCAGAATAACTTCAAATTATTCAAATATTTCGCGTTTTGAAAGCTTTATTTTTTTTTCATTTTCAAAAAGTTTGAAAAGTGTCATATCGACAATCTGTGAACGACTGAACGAGCTCGTCGTCAATACCCATTATTTTATATTGGTTAATCAGAAATATGAAAAACATTTTTTCGTTACACAAAAGTGTGCAACCAGAACGTAACATATGAAGTTTTAGGTTGATAAACCAATATAGTAATAACGTTTTCAAAGCATCTTAATATAAACTATATACACGTTTTAGCAAGAGGGGTACTAACATGACCACCCAAATTGGCCATAAAATGGTTTGCAATGTCCACAGGGGTTGGTTTTTTCGTTGTTGCAGTATAGTCCATCATTAGGCCGTTCCCTGAGGTCAGTTCATACGTTACGGTGACGTTGACGTCACCGGGAAACCCTTCACTACCATCAACGTCGTTAAACGTCAAAATAAGTTTGGATCCGTTAATCGACCAATCAAACAAACGCTGAAAACAATATATTTTATATAGCTGTAACAGTATTGCTTAATTTGTGAAAGTTCAATCATATATATTTGTCAAGAAATATTAATGCATGTAGATTTAGTCGAGTAAAGACCATGTAGACCTCATATGTTTTTTTTCAGGTGTACCAAAACTCGTATTGTCAAGTTTACGAGTTCTGATATAGACATGTATAAAAAAGCTGTGAATTTGAGATTGCATGGCACATGCATTTACACTAGGAGCGCCAATTGTCGCTAACTATATTATTGTGCGAGTGTTTTTTTTTTGTCATATTCTTACTCCTGTTTTTTAATTTGATCAGTTCAAATGTTTTACATATATTTTATACACATAACATGTTTTTAACATAACTGAACTTTGCAGCACAAGACAATTATATACATAACATAATTGCGCAGTTTTTCTTGTCCATACCCGTGTGAGCCCGATGAATCCGCCATGACACAGGTTGTTACCCAGTGGATCGTTCTTGGATACGTCATAGGTGACGTCATCTAGCCGGAAAGTTGCGCCATCAATTCGGTTAGCTACCCGTCCGCAAATGGAACCCATGAATGCCGGATTCGCCTCATAACCTAAAGATTTAAAAAAAGGTACTAGTTGTAGCGACACTCCACGATAGCAAAGTGTTGTTTTTTATTTTAATAAACTGCATATTTCCCGATAGTAACCCGCTCAGACAGCCCGTAGGACGGGCATGCCATTGGTGCAAAACTGCGTGGTCTAGTGGTAGCGGCCTTCACCTATGGAGCGGGAGGTCAAAAATCACACGGGCGCGTTCTGTAATGCCGCTCGTCTACCCAGCAACTACCGGTAATTCACTAGATGGGTATCAATTTCCGTCCTGCAGAGCGCCGGAAATATGCATGTTATTGGGAGAAGAGATGCAAATAAGCAACGTTAATGTAGTCAGCACTTGGAGGCCATTTTGAAAATAAACGTATCCAACGTTTATTTTCACGTTCATATAACTATACAGAATAAATATTTTACTGCATAGGTATATTGTCTGAAAATAATTACATTTTGAGAACAGCAGTTAATTAATGAATAATGAAACAAAAAATTTTTAAATCGCAAATGTATTTTCAGGTTATAAATGAATTTTAACGTTACAATTATTATGTATGATTTATGAACACCTCAATTGTCCTGGGATTGAATTGATTTTTTTTTAATTTAAAAATGTTTCAGCCTTTGACATGCCGTAATCACGTCAGATTTATATAACCATATGGAACGCCTTCACTGTCTTATAATACCAAAACTTGTGATATTACGTCAATCTGACTGTGCATGAATGCATGTAACCATTATATATATGCATAATCACAATATATAAATACATAATCTGAATATATACAGATAAAGCATTAATATATAAAGATATAATTTTCTTATATATAGATAAAATGTAAAAATATACAGATACGAATGTATTATACACAGATAATCTTCCATTGTATAAAGGCGCATTACTTCTTTATATGAAGGCAAAATATCTTTGTATGAACATAAATCGTTATGTAATAATGATAACGAATATTTTCTAATTATATATAGGCATAACTTGTTTATATAAAGGCAAAATACCTTTATATAAACATAAATCGTAATTATATAAACACATATCGTCTTTATATGCAGATAAAATTTGAAAAATACGTTAAAAATCTTAAATTAATTTATGTAAATATGTAATCTCAACACGTAAAGATAAATTTATAGTACAGAAAGATTTCAATGTTTTGTATGATCCTAAATAGTTGTTTTATTAAGATAATTACGTTATTACATAAATCCATACTAAGTTAAGATGCTGATGAACATCGAAATAAATTACATTAATACAAAATTTCGTAAGCAATATATATATAATCTCAATGAATTAAAGATAACATTAAAAATATACGAAGCTTTTATTACACACGGGAGAAAATTTGTTTTGCATCATTTCACAACATTCGATATGGATTTGATACTTGAGCGAATTGGAGTGGAAGAAGGACTGATACGGCGCTTCAGACAGGAGAAGATAACACCGGACATCATATCATTTATGTTACTGTACGACTTTAATTGCTTGGGTGTAAAAGACAAAACAACTATCATGAAATTGCGTGTTGAATGTATTTGTTACCGGAGTAATCCGTGGTAACATAATACTAATTTATGTTCATAAAAAGATCTTTTGCCTTCATATAAAGAAGTAATGCGTTTATATATTGGAAGATTATATATCTATATATAAGAAAATAATATCTTTATATATTAATGCTTTATCTGTATATATTCAAAATATGTATTTATATATTGTTATTATGCATATATATAATGGTTACAGGCATTCATATAAAGATCTTTGGCCTTCATATAAAGAAGTAATGCTTTTATATAATGGAAGATTATCTTATATAATACATTCGTATCTGTTTATTTTTTACATTTTATCTATATATAAGAAAATTATATCTTTATATATGTATGCTTTATCTGTATATATTCAGATTATGTATTTATATATTGTGATTATATCTTTATATATTAATTCTTTATAAGTATATATTTGAAGTATGTATTTATATATTGTGATTATGGATATATATAATGGTTACAGGCATTCGTGCACGGTCAGATTGACGTAATATCACAAGTTTTAGTATTATAAGACAGTCAAGGCGTTCACCAGGCCAACATGATATATATAGTAACAGGTGGAAAGGCGCGTTAAGTATGAATACAGTTCAAGTAAAATAGACTACGTAAATTACTTATGCAGACCACATTCTTTTACAATAATATACGTATTAAAAATATTTTTATCAACGTACCATTAAATTCGTCGTATCCCAGGCATACGTCGGTGACGTTTCCATATCTGTCCGGAACGAGAATGTCCTTAACAACGCAGCCAAAGTTCAGCACGCGCACTGTGATATCGTCTGCTCGCAACGTAAATCTATAGAATAGTTAAACATTATTTTACGCAGCATATAAACCATCAAAACACATGTTCCTTGATCATTATGTTTATTTGCATGTATAGCATTGCGATGCAGCTTCCATATAGAATCGATGTAATAACAAATGAACATGGAATACACATATTAAAGCTACGTTTACCTGAGCTAAGTCAGACTGCGCGTCTCTCATTCTATTTGCACTAGTTAATATGATGTTACAGCATACCAATAACAGTGCGACACAATTATACGATTACACACCGTTATGGTGGTAGATAACTGAAGAAGAAATACACACAATTCAACACATTGGTAGTACATTTCTACACAAAAGAGACAAAGTTAACACGCTTACATGTGTACATCCTTTCCGTCAGACGTTTTTCCAAAGACCTCATGGACGATTTTTTCGTTTGACATGTTGATTTACGTTGCACGTTACAGTCCTTGCGGGTGATTTAATCCAAATAAACAGCTTATCACGAGGTACAAAGTGTACCATTGATATATGGAATATGGAAGAGATATAAAGTGAATATAGATTTAACATTAACGAATTCAACTGAAATTGTTTAAATTACATTTGTCAATCAACATTTGTTACTTAGAATTAAGCAATAAAAGGCATAAAACACATAATTAATATTCTTATATACTCAATGTAATTCTCACTTTTATAGACTCCAGTAAAAAGGTGTTGGGTTTGCATTATTGCACGGATGTTTTATCTGGGACAAAATTTCGGATGTTGGTAAATGTTTTATAAATTGACTTAAATTGTGTCCCCGAACCCTATCTCCCTCCCCTTGCCGACCCCAAGCATGCATTATATACTCTACATAGCAGATCATGTATATAAACAATACCTATGCGGAGTTTGTTTTTTATTATAAACATTTTATTTTCTTGATAGTATCACTATAGATAATTTGACAAAACACAATCCAATCCTACAAGCGACCCTAGGGTATGGGAGGTCCGGATGGGGGTATGATACCGAGGTTTTTCTATCCGTTTAAACTTTACCGGCAGTCCAAAACACATCGATTTTAGAACGTTGTATAAATGTTGAATGTTCCTGAAATCGGTCACTGTTGTTTTTGAATCAATGCTTGTTATATTGGCGCCATGCATGCTCGATAAGAGCGAAACTCTTTACACGAACATTAAACATTTTTAATTGCCTTGCCACGTTTGTTCTTGTTCTTTTCATTTTCAAAAGTATAAAAATGCTGCACATAGTATAACTATCCGAATAACCGAGTGTTTAGGCGATAGGTTTTTAATCCAAAGATGAATCCAGACTCTTCGGTACCGATTTTACATTTATCAATGTTAGACATGTTATAAAAATCGAAAAACGCCAAACTCTGTGAAGATGTCCCTTAAACAGTTGTATGATTTGCGAATACAATTGAAATATATAGACACGCATTAATAAGTAAAATGACACGAATTTGTTATTTGGAAACACAGTGGTAATCCATGCGCGAGAATGCGTCATTTTTACGCAAGAACTAGTCATGCTATGCATCTGTCATTTACCTTAATTCCCATCCATAATGAAATACTTCTCAATGCAAAATATGCAGTAGCATCTATGCAATAGGCTTTTTAAACCTGACCCACATTAGTTTTCGACGGTCATTCAATGACATTAATTTAACAAAAGGAAAATTGGGTACACAAATATCCGGTGTGCGGTAAAAATGCCAGAGGTAAAAATGCCATAGGTAAAAATGCCATAGGTAAAAATGCCCGCGGTAAAAATGCCAGAGGTAAAGTGGTAAAAATGCCATAGGTAAAAATGCCATAGGTAAAAATGCCAGACGTTATATAGTAAAACAGATTTTTGAGCAATATTTTTTAAGGATATTGAGTATTGTACGGAAACATATTTTTTTTATTGAACATGTTGTTTATGGTTGGGAATTTGTGTTTCTTTGATGAATCGGTCATTCAAGAAAACTTGTTAAATTCATTGTAAAAGGATATTGAGTATTGTACGGAAACATTTTTTTAATTAAACATGTTGTTTGAGAATAATGTGTCAGTAATACATGTATTCTAAAGATTCACATGCTTTTTTTAAGAAATGAAAGATTCAAATGTGTCTTATTTATATTGTATCTGTGTCTTAAATGTGTATTATTTATATGTGACTACGTGCTTATTTTTTGAAGAAATGAAAGATTCATATGTGTCATATTTGTATTTTATCCATGCCTTAAATGTGTCTTATTTAAGACTACATGCTATACCGCCAGTGCGATGCAACATATCTTATTTCTTAATCTCCACTTTCACACTTAGCGCTGTCTTTAATTAGGCTACCTCTATTTCAAGGACAGATTACTGAAAACTAAATAAAAAGTACAACGGTGATGTTGATCCATGTTGATGTTGATTCTAGCTCGATCATATTTAAGTAAATAATATTAGTTCGGAATTATACAATTGCGTATGATATGGTTAGAATATATAGACATTTATTAACATTTATTAACTGTACTGATATCCACATCAAATAATGATTTTACCTGTATTATTTGCCATTGAAAGCGTATTTAAAATAATAATGGTAAATAAAACGGACGCTTGCAATAATTGTCATTAAATATTTCAAACGGTATAAATATAAGACAATGGTAGATCGTTTACTATTTATTGAAGTATTTTTAAGGTACACAACAATTTAGCAATAAATGAAATCAGTTATTTTGGCAGTAAATCCAATTTTTCCAGTGCAGAAGCCAGGTGCCTGTGTATTGAGCCAATAAGCTTTCGGTAAATCTAGTAACCCGAAAGCGGTTACTAGATTTACCGAAAGTGCGCGCTTTCGGAATCGGTAGATTATTTGTAGTATTTACCGAACTATTTTACAGTTGCGCACTACGGTACGTTTAAACAAGTTATTGGAAGCGTTTGAGATCGCAATACTTGTTAGCATCCGTAAAGGATTAATATGATGATACATTATTTGTTTTTCTTTTTTTCTCAAAAATATTTTTTATTAATTTGCATGTGTATGTGTTTCAGGTGAAAGGAAATGGGCTTCCTGTTACCTGTGCACTCCAACCACCCGACTTAAAAGCAGTACATCGAATAGCTAGTTTTTTTCAGTCTTTCAGTTAACGGATTAATTGAGTTGCGTTCTGAGAAAACTGGGCATATTGCATGTGCGTAAAGGCTAATCTTGGACGACACTTTCCGCACATGCAATATGCCCAGTTTTCTCAAAACGCGACTCAATTAATGGATGTCAAAAATTATTTAACCGGTTAATTGTTTAAAAACATGTTGCATCCCTCACAGTAGTGATTGTTTAGATATAAAAAGAGTATTTCTGTTATGAAATGAATAAAATAAATAAACGTGTGTTATTTTATTTGTCGTCACTCTTGTGCACAATAATACAAAGTCAACCATTCACTTGCATTGAATGAGATACTTAACACCTGAAAAAAAACCCAGCCCGAGCACACACTTTCTCAAGCACAAGAACAATTGACACATACAGTGTGTAATGCGTTAAAGAAATTATATTCCACCTTCCACAAGTAATTAGCGCCGTCTTTAATAATCGAGACCTATATTTAAAGAGCAGATTACTGAGAACTTATTAAGAAAAGGCCGAATAATTAGAAGCATACGGTTATAGCACATATATATTGTTGTTTCCAAAAGCTCACAATTTGAAGCGTCAATGTGTTTCATTTTGATGTGACATTAAATCTCAAAGGAAACTCAAGATGACACATGTGTATAAGCAGGTTGCTAATACACTTTTTATCATATGGATTACAATTGTCAAATACAAATTAAGGGTATACGGTTTGAAAAGTAGCGCCGTTCACGATTTAACTGAATACGACACTGAAGTTATTTTATGGGAAAAAAAACCGTCTCAAACACAGTGATCATTGATTTTCGAACATTTTATTCAACAAAAAATGTGTTTCCTTCACAGTTTATTTATGGAACGCTTGAAGGCGCTATTATTATTGCGGACGGTTAACAAATTCAGTTATCATGTAGTTATGAACGGCATAAGACACACATTTGTAATGAAGTACCTGAGGTTATACAAAATGCAATATACCGACTGTGGGTTATTTGCAATCGCATTTACAACTGCATTTTGCTTTCTTAAATGAGATATGTTTAGGACTCGTACTCAAAACGACGAAAATAAGCGTACACTTAATAAATTGTTTTGACACCGATGAACTGGTAGAATTTCCATGGACTAATAAAACAATCAGCGGAAGACGGCAAAAACAATGTAGAAAGATTTTATTTATTGTATTTGAAATTAACTTGATTACATCGACAATATGGTTCAATGTGGCCAGAAATGATATTAAAGATAACTTAAAATATTCCATTGGTTTCGCTGTTATAGAAAATGTTAACTGCATAAAACTGTGAATGCAGTAGCATGATATAACACGATTTATAAATCAAAATAACTAGTTTGAATTTCAATATACAAAAGTATATTTATCACAGACATATATAATAAAAACATGTAAATACGTGACTGTAAACATTATGATAAACAAAATATAGCTAATGCAACTTATATTGTGTAGATAAAATATTTCAAGCGTCTCTTATGGACATGAATAATAATATTAACAGTTCAATTTTTAACACACACGCACATAAACACCATATGCCGACACGGAAAATTTCGCTAAATTAGAGCAACTTGCATATGCTCTGTTTATTCGACTGACAGATCCAAACAACTTCAATTGTGACATACTCACATGTTAGTCGAATCACATAGATTGGGGTCCGTCATACTGACCCAACTGGTGTCAAATTTAAACGGGTAAGGCACCAGCCGTGTCTACAGTATTATTACCGTAAATAAAACACCGGTCTCAAGCTGGAACTACACGTATATTAGAGAGTTCAACTTGACACGTCGATTCATCTATATAAGACCCGGAACTTTCTGTACTTGTATCGCGTTATGCGGTTCTTTGTATGTAGAGTAATCTATAATATTTCGAAACGGTTTGATTTAACGGTTTATATTGTTTCTAAACATGGTTCAATATCCTTGTAATGTGTGTTCAGAGCAGTGTTCGGATGGATCTATTCAGTGGCATTACTGTAAAAAATGGTCGCATCGTCGGTGCTGTGACATGTCGACCACAGACCTAAAATCATGGTCTCCATCGTACCTTAAGTTTGTGTGTCAAAAGTGTGGATTTCGTAATGGAAAGTACGACGTCGAAGCTGCACTCAATAGGTATGTACACATCTATTAGACAAGTTTCTGATGTTGATCCATCTTAGCTAAAGCCAATTTGAATAAATTTTCTTTAGAACACCCTAAGTCCATAATATATTATACAATAAATAGTCGACTATTCGGTAGTTGAGCAATATGAACTAATAAGATAGGGATCGCCCCAGCAGGTTGCTAATACACACTGTAGACTTCCCCTGTTTGATTATTGTATTTGTATAGCGTACTCATTCGGGTCTGCTGGCGTTATTATAAAGGTCATTTAATGTGAAAATAGGGTTTCTGACATAATTTCAATCTTTTTGTTTTATACACAATTTATGAAACAATGAACGTATTGGCGCGATGGAATAGAATAGTATCAGTTTTTAATTATGTTTAATTTAATTCGGATCTCTCGCTTCACTCAACGTTCAATGGCACGCACACTTAACACAATTATAAAACAATGTTTAATTCTATTTCTTTTTATAAATTATGTACAATTATACATGTTATACATTGTTGTTGTTTTTTACCCAACCAAAAAATTATTATTTGTTATATATAAAGCGCTTTACTTTTGCAAAATGCAACATTTAATAAAGAAATATCGTATTTTTTTGTTAAGTGGACGTGGTTGACATATTTATAAAAGAGCAGTTTTGTGTATTACGATCGGCCGCTGATGGGGTATTGTAATATATACTATTATGATAAGAAACAGTAGCAGGCTGATGTATTTATTGAACGTGAATAAAATCATCAACTAAAATGTTTTGAAATTATAAATTTGCCCAGAATAACTGCATAACATTATTCATCTAGCGGCCACGTGCATGAATCTGCGCTCGACCGCTGTTGGGATAGCTTAAATACAATATTTTAAATCGAATTCATTTAATAAAGTACAAACATTTTATTTCGGAGCAATTGTGTAGTTGTGCTCCCCATTGAGACCGGGAGGTCGCGGGTTCAATTTTTGAGGAGCGTTTGTAAGATATTTGGTGTGGTGGTAGTGCTACATCAAACTTATGTGAGTAAGAAACGTGTTTCTTGTAAATAAAATCAATTTAAACGGACTTGTTCACGGATTGTCGTATTTTGGAAACAATCTCACTAAATATAATAGCAACATAAGTTGAGTTGAATACACAATATTGTTGTTCACCGGTTTCTAACCCGGTTCCTTTAGAAGCAAAATCTACCTCGCTTCCAAGCAGCCTTTCCAGATTATGTGCAAAGCATAACCGCTCTACTAACACGACGAATTTGCAACTTAGCATTATAAACGGATTATTATTCTACCGATTTCGAATGATGATTATCCGTTAATGAACCAATATTTTTAACCTTTTTTTCTGAATTTCGCTTGTTTCAATATAATGCATACATTCGTTTTTGCATATATGATAATTATTTTGAAAATCGTTATTTTACCAAACAGTTTACACGTGTCCGGTTTTTGTTTTTTTCGTAAATCGTTTCGTAAATTTCAATAACAAAACGTTATGTTCCAAGAATAGTAATGAAATGTAAAATGTGCAACTTTAATAAATCAAATCAGTGACAGTGAGAAACAGATACGCCCGACTACCGCACATCATTTGTCAGGCTTCCTACCACAAAACGAAACCATGAATGATTACTTAGACAATGTCGTAATCTTGTGCAGGCTTCTAACCTCAAAGCAAAACAACGAATGATAAATTAGGCAATGTCGTGCAGGATGCACGTTTTTGTTCAGCAGTTCGTTCTTCCCTGGTGCACTTGAAAATAGCTACGAAATTAAACATTTGTCCATAACAACCTGTTAAAATAAAATTTGATTAATATGTTTTTGTGGTCTGTCTGTTTACATCTAAACGTTATTACAAAATATTTACCGCGAAACATGTTTTGCAAAGGGTGATGTTGATGCAAAGCGAATTTCTGCATTGTACATCAAGAAAAAAATATATATTGCCATTGAAGCGTGAAGCTTTCTCAGAAGCATGTTACGCGCTCTGTCAATATTGAAAACATCACGTTTATAGTTAGCGACGTAAATGCACTGGCACAAATAATAAATGATTGATGCAAAATTACTAAAACTTTAAGTGTGAATTTAAACATTTGTCATTATTTCAAAAGAGCGTTTTATTTTTAATTTGAAGTTTGGTAAACAAGGAGGACGTGGCTTTTCTTAGAAGACTTGACGCGATGCTAGTGTATTTTTGATACTTGCTTTGCAACTGAATATCATTGTTGGGTTATCAAGTGAAAAAAAGGATGCAACTCTCGTTTGGTGATTGGATATCGGTTCTCGTCGTCACGATTCTGCGATGTATAAAATGGAAAGTCAATCAAATGGTACATCATAACGAAGAAGCGACAGATACACAGGTATGCTCTTTTATATTGAAATGAAACATTTAATTCGTCTTGTTCAAAATTAAGATCATCCCTATAATCTTAAATAAACTATGTTCTTATTATAATTTTTGGTTTGTAGTAACTATTTGTGTATATCGACACAATCAGCTAATTTAGTTTGTTTATTCAAATTTAACAGTAGACTAATCAACACGAATGAAAGGCAGTCTTGTCATTAAATGTTTTCCATTTAACAATATAATTTTTATTCATTTTTATTAATTATTTATACATACAAGAATCAGTCAGGTTTCTTACCAGGTCATTCTACTGTTTACCAACTAATTGACATGTATAACCAAATATGTAAATCGTTTGATGAAAAACAATCTACCTGTATCGTTTATTGCGACATAAGTAAAGCTTTCGACAGGGTTTGGCACAAAGGTCTTATACATAAACTGAAAGAACTTGGGTTTCAGGAAATATAATTGCGTGGATATCCAGCTACATGTCCAAAAGATCTCAGAAAATTTATATCGGCTCGTCGTTTTCTCGATCTTTTAATATCAATGCAGGCGTTCCACAAGGCTCTGTACTAGGGCCTCTTCTTTTTTAATTTATGTAAATGATATCTCTGAATCACTTCTTAGCATAATTCGCCTTTTTGCTGACGACTCTTCACTATCTGTTTCCTCAAATAACACCGCTATTATTAAGAGTGTTTTCAATCATGACCTTGACTGTATAAACCAATGGGCAAAGAAATGGCTCGTCGAGTTTAATCCCTTGAAAACGGAAGTAATGTTTTTCAGTCACAACAGACAACATTCCTTACTTCTAACGTAATCGTGGCGACTATGCAACAATTGCCCGCAGACTTGCGATTTACTCAAATTCAACTATTCCCACGTCTCTTAAATTATGGAACGACCTTGACATCGGAACAAGGTCTCTACCAACGCTTTCTAGTTTTAAAAGTGCAGTAAAGCGGAAGTGCAATCCTCCTACAGTTCCTTCGTATTTCCTAGTTGGCGAACGAAAGCAACACATTCTACATGCTCGGCTAAGAAACCACTGTAGCGACTTAAATTCCGATTCACATTTAAACCACTTACGTGACAATCCAAAATGCGCTTGTAATAGTCATGTCGAGGACGTAGATCACTTCTTCTTCAAATGTCCTCTTTTCTCCGAGCAACGTATCGTGCTTTTTACCAAAATTCGTCCATACCACATTCTTAATGCAAACAAACTATTATATGGTATCCCAGAACTAACTGATAACCAAAACGATGTGTTATTTCTGGAAGTTCGAAATTATATTAAAGACAACTAAAAAATAATCAAAGCGTTTTCATTAAATACATAATTTCAACTGAAGTAAATAATAACATGATGGAACAAGATTTATAAATAAAATAACGTGTATGCATTTCAATAAATTTCAAATAAATAAACATTTAAATATGTGGCAAGAAACATTTTATATTAACAGTTTGTTCCTAATTCTCCTACTATTGTATACGTAACGCATATATCCAATGCGCTTTCGGTAATGCCATTGCGCTTTCGGTATCCCGATACCGAAAGCGCGCGCTTTCGGGAAATCTAGTAACCCTATTTTATATAAACAGTTTGTTCCTAATTCTCCTACTATTGTATACGTAACGCATATAACCAATGAGCTTTCGGTAATGCCATTGCGCTTTCGGTATCCCGATACCGAAAGCGCGCGCTTTCGGTAAAATCTAGTAACCCTAAGAAAGTGGTCAACACAGCAGGTTGCTAATACACAGTCAAGACTTCCCCTGACTTTGATTCGAGCACAATAAATCCCAATATTATAAAATTAACAGAACAGAACAGCGAGTTTATTTGCGACATAAGCATATATAGCTAAACATCAAACAACCATAATAATAAATACACAATACACATGCATCAAAATAACACCAATACTATGTTTATGCATTTTGTACAAACATATTACTTGTGAGAATGTATGATGTAAGAGAAAGCTCTTTCTGTTTTAACAAAGTTAAGTGAATTTTTAAAATCCGCAATTGATAAAGAAAAAAATACAGTTAGATGTTATGTACAAAATTTTAGTTGTGGGGGGGAAATTTACTCTCTAAAAATCTTTATATTATCGGCTCTAAGTTTAAATGCTGTAATAAGCAAGACGTATCAATACATGCCTCATTTAATAATCAATGTAAACATAATCACCATCAAAACCCTGCTTGTTTATTGCTTAAATAGTTTAATAATTTATTATCTTTAAAAATCTAAAGATTCCATTACATCAATAAAAATCCAATAGCTTTTACAATGAATTTAACAAGTTTCCTTTAATGACCGATTCATCAAAGAAACAAAAAATCCCAACCAATAAACAGAATGAATAAAGCACAAAACAACAAAATTACAGTCTAAATGTATTAGTAAGACACTTGAACAAGTTCAAATAAAAAATTGTTTCCGTACAATACTCATTATCCTTAAAAAACATTGCTCAAAAATCTGTTTTACTATATAACGTCTGGCATTTTTACCTATGGCATTTTTACCTACATTCCAAATATCCACAATTTTCTCACTACATGTGAATGGGGATAAAGATAAACAATATAATAACAAGTGTCATCCGCTGCGATTACGCAGAATTGGTGATCAATGTGGGAATTGTCTTTAAATCTTTAAATAAAGGTTCAATGAAAACTATTTTATTCTTCCTTTCACAATATCGTTTGCATATGTGATACATATCTACTTCTTGGACGATGGAAATATAATTTAAATTCAATATCGCTTGTAAACCTGCTATTTAATACATCAACTTCTTGATTGATGGACATATCAATTACATTCTATCCCAGTAAATTGTGTGTGTTATAGGTTTCTCAAATCTTGCGCATTTATAAAAGCAATGCATGTACTCATTTGTATTTACTCGTGTCCTCAGTGGCGTTACCATCGCAAGCAGTTCGCATGGTTATATTATTATGTGCATTTGCACGGTCTTCTTACACACAATTCATTAATAAAATTGCGGAATCTCTTGTAAAATAAGAATGTTCATTGTCAATTCTGTTATGATTGCTTCATTATTGTTCGTTTTATTTTGAGGCAATTGAGATTTAAATTTACCGGCATCATTACTTGAAGAGCTCTGATGGATGTTATTAAGCTACATTTATGATGGCACATATTGTTCATTATGCAGATTAGAAATGAACCTTATCCCTTATAAATCAAGCGCATAAATAGTTATATTTATAACCGACATGCTAGGTTTACACTAGAGCACTGAAGATTTACTTGTACCTAACCTTTCAATTATATACTCTTCAAATTTAAGTTACCGGTTACTAAGTTACCGGTATGTCGTATGAATTTAGTCAATATAAATTGCCGCCATAGAGTCTTTTGATGATTTTTGCTTTGGCAGACTCTTATTTATTCTGAAAGCGAATTATTTCAGCTAGTATGAACTGAGATTTGCAAGAGCAAAGTCTAATTAAGTCAGTACTTTTTCATGAAGCGGATTTCTTATGCTTTAACAAGCACAATTGTTAAATTAACAAAGCAATCATCGTCTGTTGTAAACCGATCGACTTGTTAGCGGCTATTATTAACAACAGGTTCAAGAATGAGCTCGACGCTTTCCCCGTATGGGTCCTGGGTATCCCCCATTAGCAGTCAGCTGGTTTCAGAGAGCAGTGTGTCCTTTCAGGAATTGCACGTGGACCAATCGCTTAGCAACCCGGGTAAAACATGGCGCGTGTCTTCTGGATTTTATGTATTTAATGAAATCATAAAAAGTGTTGTCTATGTTAGCTGCTCAGAAGATCTTTTTGTCTGTGTTGAATTAAAAAATGATTTAATACATGGATAAGTTAAGTAGTAGCAAAGTTCCAGTGTTACTTATTTACTTGTTCAATTCTTTTTCATAGACATACATTTTTATCTCAAACTGTGAATCATTAAATTTAATTAATTAAAGCAAGTTGATCCTTTCATTGTAAACAAAAGGATAAGTATACATTTTACACTATAAATAGCCTTAAGGCAGCCCTCAGATAAAGGCCCTTGGTCCTTGGTAATAAAAGAAGACACTGAACTTAACATGTTAAGGCAAATCAAAACAGTTGCCACTTAAAGAACATAAAATATCACAATAATAGAGCAGATTGTGTAGTGTTGATAGACTCATATTCCACCAATAATACACCAACACTTTCCAGTTTTTTTTCCTTCTTTGTGACCCGCCGAAAATCGGTCCTTCCCCCTCCGATTTTTTGTTCACCTCAGCTGGTAAATTTTCCCCTAGATTTCATTTTCCCCTCCAAAAAAAAAAAAAAAATTTTTTTTTTTTTTAACCTTTAAATATATAAGTTAACCTGATCCAGTGTAGAAAATAGAAAAATATTGCATAATTAAATTTTCTGTTTCCTTGTATTTGTTTTTAAAACAGTAAAATATGCTTAATTGATTATTTAAGACTTTCCTTATTTTCCCCCAAAATCCGGCGTTTCATGTGATTTTTTCAGCCAAAATCCGGCGTTTCGCGCGATTTTTTTCCCCTCAAAAAAGGCCAGGCCCTTTCCCCAAAATCAGATAAAAACCCCTGCTTTCATCAACTGTTTGTAGATACAGTTTACTGGAGCGAGCTTCGCTTTGATGAGGGTGGCCGATATGTGGTATGCTCCCACAACATCGGCATGACAGGTTTCAAGACCTGGACACCTGAGGGATTCAGTTCCAGAACTAGAGTGCATGAATATGGCGGAGGGGCAGCTTTTATGCGCAATGGCGTTGTTTTCTTCAGCAACTTTACAGATCAAAATATGTACAGGCAGACTTCACCAGATGCACAGCCTGTCCTGCTGACTGAGAAAGACAGAGAATGGAGATACGCTGATGGATGCTACAATACAAAGGTTGTTCTTTTTATGCCCCCTTTCGAAGAAAAGGGGGCATATAGTGATCTGACTGTCCGTCTGTCTGTCCATCTTTCCATCACACTTTGCGTTTAGGTTTCGAAAAATGCATATAACTTCTATGTCCCTTGAGATATAACCTTCATATTTGGTATGAATGTGTATATGGACAAGGCCTTTCCATACGCACAAAAAGTTTTACCCCTGTGACCTAACCTTGAACTTAGGGTCCGCGTTTAGGTTTCGAAATCTGCATTTAGGTTTCGAAAAATGCACATAACTTCTATGTCCCTTGAGATATAACCTTCATATGTGTTATGCATGTGTATATGGACAAGGCCTTTCCACACGCACACAAATTTTGACCCCTGTGACCTTGACCTTGAACTTAGGGTCCGCGTTTAGGTTTCGAAATCTGCGTTCAGGTTTCGAAAAAAGCTCATAACTTCTATCAAGCGTTTATAGGAGGCATAAGTCATCCTATGGTGACAGCTCTTGTTTATATTAAATTCATGTTAAGTAGGGCTGTAACAACCCCTACGAAGGAATTCAAGAACTGTTCATGAACTATGTTCAAGAACTGTTCTTGAACAACAGATGTAACTTCATGAACTAATTGCAGTTCTTGAACTTGTTCGTGAATTAGTTTAAGGACTGTTCAAGAACTAGTTCAAGAACCCCGGCGAAGGAATTCAAGAACTGTTCATGAACTGTTCTTGAACAACAAATGGGACATCATGAACCAGTGGCAGTTCTTGAATGTGTTCATGAATTAGTTCAAGACATTTCATGAATTAGTTCAAGAACTGTTAATGAATTTGTTCAAGAACTGTTCCTGAATTAGTTCAAGAACAATTCATGAACTTGTTCAAGAATGGCAGTGTTCAGGAAGTCTCGTGTGTTGTTCAAGATGTTAACAGGCTTTTTAGCCGGATTTTTTTCGAAAAAATCTCGGCTTATAGATTGATGTTGTCGGGCGGGCGGGGGGGGCGGGCGGGCGGGCGGGGTGGCGGCGTGCTCGAAAATGTTAAAGTTCTTATTTCATGGTATAACTTTGGTATGCTTGGACCTAGAGTCTTCAAACTTGACATGAAGGTTGGCCAGGATTAACAGATGACCACTGGTCATTTCAAGGTCATTCATTTGAAGGTCAAGGTCACTGTGACCTTCAATATAAAAAATGTTAAAGTTCTTATAACTTTGGTATGCTTGGACCTAGAGTCTTGAAACTTGACATGAAGGTTGGCCATAACTAGTTAGTAACCACTGGTCATTTCAAGGTCATTCATTTGAAGGTCAAGGTCACTGTGACCTTGAATGTAAAAATGTTAAAGTTCTTATTTCATGGTATAACTTTGGTATGCTTGGACCTGGAGTCTTCAAACTTGACATGAAGGTTGGCCAGGATTAACAGATGACCACTGGTCATTTCAAGGTCATTCATTTGAAGGTGAAGGTCACTGTGACCTTCAATATAAAAATGTTAAAGTTGTTATAACTTTGGTATGCTTGGACCTAGAGTCTTGAAACTTGACATGAAGGTTGGCCAGAACTAGTAAGTAACCACTGGACATTTCAAGGTCATTCATTTGAAGGTCAAGGTCACTGTGACCTTGAATGTAAAAATGTTAAAGTTGTTATAACTTTGGTATGCTTGGACCTAGAGTCTTGAAACTTGACATGAAGGTTGGCCAGAACTAGTAAGTAACCACTGGACATTTCAAGGTCATTCATTTGAAGGTCAAGGTCACTGTGACCTTGAATGTAAAAATGTTAAAGTTCTTATTTCATGTTATAACTTTGGTATGCTTGTACCTAGAGTCTTCAAACTTGAAATAAAGATTGGCCAGTACTAGAAGATGACCACTGGTCATTTCAATGTCATTCATTTGCATGCATTCAAAACATAACACAAGGTTTGCTCATGCCTTGAAAAGTACTTACATTTCATTTTGACCTTTGAACAATATTTCAGTAATTTAAGTATTGCATTGACAAAAACACGAAAGGTACTTTCCTGTCATTTAAATCAAAAATCCGGCTTCAATGCGGTCATCTCCGACCGCGGAACTCTTGTTCTTTAATTTAACCTAGTGACCGAGTATTTTTTTTCACCTCATATGACCCAGTTTCAAACTCGACCCAAATATAATTAAAACAGATGTTCTGACCAAGTTTCATCAAGATTGGACTATAAATGCAACTTCTAGTGTAAAGAACTTTTTCTATAGCATATGAGGAAACCTGCCCCACCCTCTGTCGGCCATGTTTTTTATCTAACCATTTTCAAATTAAGCAGAGATATAATTAAAACAAAAGATCGGACAATAAATGTGGCCTTTTTAGTGTCAACAAGGTAAATGTTGACAACAGACGGACGACAGAGACAAACAACGGAAAAAGGAATCACAAAAGCTCACCATGAGCACATTGTGCTCAGGTGAGCTGAATACAATATTAGTTAAGTCCTTTGGATCAGAAAGAAAGTGTGTGAGTTTAAGGTCTGTGAATATATTATTGTCTCCTATGCACTTTCTGGAGGTTTCCATTTTTTGTTGACTGTTTCCGTGTCATAACTGGGAAGGTGTTCTTTTTCAAGACCATAAAGATGAAATATCTTTTAATTTTCCAGTGAAAGGCGAACAGTCATGCCAATATTTTTTGTTGTTTGATTTCATGTCCTCGAGCATGTTTTAAGTTCCTCAACACTTAATATTTTTTAGGTCAAGTGTTTGAAAATCTTTAATTATCCATTGATATTGACATCAGCACTTATTAAGCCCTGAGAAGTATTTTCCAGCGTTGATGTGCAATGGTCAGTAACTGTTGGAGTTACTGCGGGAGTTACTGTGGCAGCCATTTTTTTCTCTAGGCTTCTGTGACCCTGTCTTTTAAACTGGAAACGTCCCAGACTCCCTCCCTCTGAAGTTTCTTAATTTTGACACTGAAATGAAACATTAAACATTAAGTTGACATTTCCATGGATGCATGATATATTTGATGGCCTTGTAGCAGATTTTTGGACAAAACATGAATTTTTTAAAATTTTACAATTTTGTCATAGATGACTCCAGAAATTATAGTTGGAAAAGTAACAATCCCTCAAAATGAACAATTTTTCCTTACCCCACAATGATTTCTACAATGTCATAGCAATTTCTTAATATTTGACTACATTTTCAACGGCAGCTGCAACCTCTTTCAATTTGAGTCAATCAAAATGGGTCATTTGGTGAAGAGTTTATAATGCTAAATGTGCAGGCAAATTATAGAATTTTAAGCTACCGGTACATGAAAAACAATCCACTTTTGCAGGTTCAATCTGGCTGCATGATTTTGAAATGTTCTCGAGTTTTAAATGATATTTGCAATCTGGTTGTTTTCTTAATAAAGATCCAATCAAAATTTTTACCAAACTTGCAAAGTAAATTTATATGTAATATTAGTCAAACTAGATTAAAAATGTCAGTTAAACCCAAAGATAAAGTCTAGAATTATTATAACAGCAGACAGTGTTAACATTTGAATAACAGACAACTCGAGATCCCAACAGCAGTACTTGTATTTACCCTGAGGAAGTGCTGGAAATGCAATGTCTGGTCAAGCGGTTGGAGGACTCCTTACCTGTTGACACTGAAAAAAAAAAGAATCTGATTATAAACAGATCCATTAGGCCTAACAAAAAAATAGGTTTGTTTCTGGTTACATGCCCAAAAAAATGTGGGTCGGTAGTAGGCTTTTTTTTTCTTACCACAACACTTAATCAAATTTTTAACTCAATGAGAATGTCATTATTTTTAGGTATCAGCCACATGCATTTACTTGAAAAAACAGTTTTTTGGCCCTTATATATATATATATATATATATATATATATATATATATACATATATATATATATATATAATAAGAGAGGACGAAAACAAATAATCAAATACCTCTGTACCTGTGGTATCAGCAGTGTAAAATGCATGACGACATAGTACTAATTTTCAGATATAGTTCTTAACAAGAAGATGTTTGATCCAGGTTGTCTTTATCTGTAAATTTTTGTACAAATAAATATTATTTGAAAACTATAGACTGCATTTTGAACAAAGCATTTATTGACTAGAATCAATGTCAATGAAACAAAACATTAACAAAAATAACAGTTCTTAACGATTCAGACGCTTTCCGCAATACACTAGATGACGAATACGATACAAATCACGAATACAAGGTGGCGAATACGAATATTTATTCGCGAATATGAATTTCAATGAACACAATTAATACTGACAACTTGACATGACATATAGTATGAAACTGTGAGTATTTGTCAATTTGATTGAGTATCATTGCATACTGAAAATATGAAATATAACACTTTGGAATAACAAAACACTGACTAGAACTGCTTAAACTTTGAACACAGTTTTGAAAACATGACTAGTACCAATAAAATCCTGGAGTAAAACACTTAAGGAAACCAAAGAAGTGCCAGACAAACGACGTGTATTAGGCAGGCGGGTCAACGATATCAATAGCATTCCCTTTGCTAGGCTCCATGTTTGTTGATAAGTTGCACAATCATTGTCGTAAAGATAAAAGAAAAGAAATTCCACCTGCTAATCCTTTGTGTGTATGTTTGAGCATCAAATCACTCGTAATTACCTAAATAAACATTTAACAACCATCCAAAGTTTTTTCAATTCCATGTCATAAATATTCAACCGGTGCCCGCCATTTTTGTTGATATTCTCACTGTGTAACATAGTGGTAGGGGTAAACATGATGAAAAATGCCGGAATAATGAGAAGAACATTTAAATATAGGCGTTTGTTGTATGAACCTTCATTTTTAAGGCAAGATAAGATGATTAAATTTTCAAACTTGAAACAACGTTGTTTGTATTCGTCAAATATTCGGTTCCGGAGGTGGCGAATAACGAATACGATTTGTCCACAGCCGTATTCGAGTAATTCTAATATTCGAATGTATTGTTACAGCCCTAATGTTAAGACATATAAACAAGATTACTTGATACTTGTTTGCAAAGTAGGGTAAACACTTACTGGAGTTAAGGGATTGGCCCTTCTTCCTGCATGATTTTTTAAGCATTTTATATTACTTATATTACTTGATACATGTTTTTCCTAAACAATTTATTTCTTATAAATGATTGCCTAAATTTTGTGTTTCAAGACTGGCCGCATATACTGTATTCGGGAAGATCACAGTGGTGTTAAAAGTGGCGTAACAAAGGAAGCAGTCAACACAGTTGTCTCCTTAAACCCAGAAAATGGGAAACAGACAATTATGGTAAGTGAATTCATCCCAATTCATCCCCACTCTACTGAATACCCCCATGAAGTGTGCATGTGTTTCGGGATGGCGGGGGTATGTGGGTTATGTGGGTCAATGTTTGCTCGTGTCTGAAGAAAATTGTGACCTCTCCCAAGTAGGAGGTGACCTATGGACACATTTCTTATTTTTACTGGATACTGTTTATCATGTATTGGCAATACAATTAGACTGCTGAACAATATTGTACTTATATAGCACACATTGCCCTTGTTTTTATTTAGGCCTCAGGAAAGGATTTTTACAGCAGTCCCAAAGTGTCCCCAGATGGCAAGAAGATTGCATGGGTTCAGTGGTCCCGTCCTAACATGGTAAGACTTAATGCTGCTTGAAATGTTAGTAACATATTATGGTATTTAAGCTGTTTGCATTTAGGGACCACAATTTGAATATGTAATTTGCTAACAATTTGTCAACAATCTGTTAATTATACGCCCGTTTTTAAAAACGGGACGTATTATAGTTTCACCTGTGGCGGGCGGCGGGCAGCTTCCACAGCAGTGTCCGCTCTCTAATTCAAATAGTTTTCAATCAATCTTCACTAAACTTTGTCAGAAATTGAATCTAGACAATATCTAGGTCAACTTCGAATATGGGTCATGCCGGATCAAAAACTAGGTCACGGGGTCACTTAGTGCATTTCAATGATTTAGCATGGTGTCCTCTCTTTAATTGAAGTACTTTTCATCCGATCTTCACCAAACTTGGTCAGAAGTTGTATCTAGACAATATCTAGGTCAAGTTTGAATATGGGTCATGCCGGTTCAAAAACTAGGTCAAGGGGTCACTAAGTGCATTGCAAGGATTAAGCATGGTGTCTGCTCTCTAATTGAAGTAGATTTCATCCGATCTTCACAAACTTGGTCAGAAGTTGTTTCTAGACAATGTCTAGGTCAAGTTCGAATATGGGTCATGCTGGGTCAAAAACTAGGTCACGGGGTCACTTGGTGCATTTTAAGGATTTAGCATGGTGTCCACTCTCTATTTGAAGTAGTTTTCATCCGATCTTCACCAAGTTTGTTCATAAGTTGTGTCTAAATGATATCTAGGTCAAGTTCAATTATGGGTCATGCCGGGTCAAAAACTAGGTCATGAGGTCAGTTTGTGCATTTCAAGCATTAAGCATGGTGTCCGCTCTCTAATTGAAGTAGTTTTCATCCGATCTTCACCAAATTTGGTCACAAGTTGTGTCTAGATGATACGTAGGTCAAGTTCAAATATGGGTCATGGTAAGGTTATCAAGTTGTCGAAAACCTTCAAACGGGCGTATTTTGTGACAGTTTGTCACTCTTGTTATGCCCCCGGTAGGGTGGCATATAGCAGTTGAACTGTGTGTCAGTCAGTATGTCAGTATGTGTGTATGTCAGTCTGTCCGTCCGTCTGAAAAAACTTTAAAATTGGCCATAACTTTTTCACTATTGAAGATAGCAACTTGATATTTGGCATGCATGTGTATCTCATGGAGCTGAACATTTTGAGTGGTGAAAGGTGAAGGTCATCCTTCAAGGTCAAATGTCAAATATATGGCGTCTGTCCGTCCGAAAACTTTAACATTAGCCATAACTTTTTCAATACTGAAGATAGCAACTTGATATTTGGCATGCATGTGTATCTCATGAAGCTGCACATTTTGAGTGGTGGAAGTTCAAGGTCAAGGTCATCCTTCAAGGTCAAAGGTCAAAAAGATTTTTTTTTTCAAAGCGGTGTTCTCATGAAGTTGCACATTTTGAGTGGTGGAAGTTCAACATCAAGGTCATCCTTCAAGGTCAAGGTCATCCTTCAAGGTCAAAGGTAATTTTTTTTTTTAATTCAAAGCGTCGTTCTCATGAAGCTGCACATTTTGAGTTGTGGTAGTTCAAGGTCAAGGTCATCCTTCAAGGTCAAGGTCATCCTTCAAGGTCAAAGGTAAAAAAAATATTAATAATTTCAAACCGGCGTTATCATGAAGCTGCACATTTTGAGTGGTGGAAGTTCAAGGTCAAGGTCATCCTTCAAGGTCAAGGTCATCCTTCAAGGTCAAAGGTCAATTTTTTATATATTTTTTTTCAAAGCGGTGTTCTCATGAAGCTGCACATTTTGAGTGGTGGAAGTTCAAGGTCAAGGTCATCCTTCAAGGTCAAAGGTAAAAAAAAAAAAATTTCTTTTTCAAAGCGGCGTTCTCATGAAGCTGCACATTTTGAGTGGTGGAAGTTCAAGGTCAAGGTCATCCTTCAAGGTCAAGGTCATCCTTCAAGGTCAAAGGTTTTTTTTTTTTAAATAATTTCAAAGCGGCGTTATGATGAAGCTGCACATTTTGGGTGGTGGAAGTTCAAGGTCAAGGTCATCCTTCAAGGTCATGGTCATCCTTCAAGGTCAAAGGTCAATTTTTTATATATTTTTTTTCAAAGCGGCGTTCTCATGAAGCTGCACATTTTGAGTGGTGGAAGTTCAAGGTCAAGGTCATCCTTCAAGGTCAAAGGTAAAAAAAACAACAATTTCTTTTTCAAAGCGGCGTTCTCATGAAGCTGCACATTTTGAGTGGTGGAAGTTCAAGGTCAAGGTCATCCTTCAAGGTCAAAGGTCAAATGTTTTTTTTGTTTTTTTCAAAGCGGCGTTCTCATGAAGCTGCACATTTTGAGTGGTGGAAGTTAAAGCTAAAGGTCATCCTTCAAGGTCAAAGGTAACAAAAATAAAAAAAAAATTCAAAGAGGCGCAAAAGGGGGCATTGTGTTTCTGACGAACACATCTCTTGTTTTATTATGTTATAATCTGAATGTATCACTGTTAAGAACTCAACATTATAAAAAATAATTTTTACTTCAATATACTTCTTCCATTTTAGAATCTGTTAAAAATGTACTTTATAAAGGTTACATTTACTGTTGTTTGACTACATTCTCATGTTCACAATGTGATAATGAACGGGCTTATGAGGACGAATGCTTTTAAATGCTAATAGTGCAACTGGCTTCATTTGCAGATGCTTACTTAATACATTACTCTGTCATAATTTGTTTTCAAAATGGAGTAAGACAATCAGCTGGTGGTACTGTTGAATAAAGTTGATAACTGGGACCTTTATTTGATAATTTGTATGCTTCCATGTGGTTGATTTTTTGTGTTCCTGGTATGTGATTGTATTTTATGGCTACCATGGCCTACCTTTCAGCCCTGGGACTCTACAGAGCTGATGGTTGCGGAGTTAACTGAATCCAGTGATGGCATTAAAGAGGACTCGGTCAAACTGGTAGGAACATCTAGTGAATTGACTTATTGACAGGTTAAAATTGTCTGTATGAAAAGAAAAACCTATTAAAATAGTTTTTGAAGATTTTTTTTGTCTCAGCAAGTTTAACTGAAAACCCACAAAAACCATGGGAACAATTATCGGTAGTTGAAAAGCATTTAACAGCTCTTTATATTGGTCAGTGTTAAGATATTGTAAAACATACATTTCTGTGACCACTATTCAACACATTTAATGCAAAACAAACTTTAAAAAACTGTATGGTAATTAAACTCTTAATTTGATTGATTAAAAAAATAAATTATTGTACACCATTCAGTATAATTCATTCACAGGTTGCTGGTGGTGATGGTACAAGTGTAATGCATCCTTCATGGACCACAGACAATGAGCTCCTCTACATTAGCGACGTTACTGATTGGTGGAACCTGTACCATGTGACTGGTTCAGGAGAACACATCAACCTCATACCCCGCAGTGTGGAGTGTGGTGGACCTCACTGGTTGTTCGGGGATACACCATACATGGTCGATCCACGAGGAAACGGGGACATTGTGACCGTGTATGGCTTTGTGAGTGAACGAGGTTTTATCATACTGCGCTTTTTTTTTTCTATCTTTGTTAATCAGCCTTTGGTCCCTAAATTTGTGAGAAATGAGTGGCAAAATTATGAAAGAAATTAGTAGGGAACTTATAAAAATTCTGAAAAAAAAGTTTTAAACTCTTTGAAGTTGTAAAAACTTGAGTAACAAGCTTTTCAAAATTCTTACTTGTGAACCTCTCAACAGAGCTCCAGATAAGGGCCGTACAGCCGTAAATACGCCTTTTTCATGAAGATTTAAGCACTTAGTTTTATAAACTGGACGTACAATTACGACATTAATATCCATTTTACGCATTTACGAAAAAAATCTGGCCGTACGGATACGTCTGCGTCAGCGCGGCGTGATTTATTTGTCTCTTATTTGCCTTACGGCGCTTTTCGTTAATTTAAATTACCAAAAAGTTGTAGACTGGGTTCATATATTATTGTCTATTCTGTCGCGTGATTTCCTGTAACTTGTAAATCCGTCATAAACGATATGTCTGCCCGCAATTGAATGCCGGCTTAACCGAAACCGGCTCAAAACAACACTGTTTGTTGTCATATAATGACTACCGGTACATACGGTGTCTTCTAACCATCCTGACATTAAATCTGTAAACCCAGAAAAAGACATTGTCGCCCCGATATTAAACGATTTGATTTCATCGGTGGCGTATAACGTTAGAAAACACGATGGGAAACGGATGAGACAGTGAAATAAGTGTTCATTTACTTAGCTTACTAGTTGGCTTGTGTTTTCTTGTCAAGAAAAATGAAGAAATAGTATTAGTCATGAGTTTTAATGTGTAGTTGTATTAGCATCATAATTCAGAATGGAAAACCTAATACAGTAACTGTTTAAGAAGCTACATATATTTATTTTAATTGCTGCAAATGTTTCTGTAAAGTCAGTTATACAGCCTACAATATCCAAGAACACGGGTAGTACAGTACTACCTGTATTTTTGGATATGGTAGTACAGGTACTAATTGATTTTAAGCGTTACTCCTTTTCTTTCTGTCAGTGGCAGTACCGTTACTAATTTCACAAATCCTTATCTGGAGCTCTGCTCTCAAAACTGTAAAGAACAGCCATTATCTGTATAATAAGGAAAAGGAAAAACAGCCCTGTCAAATAAGGATTTGTTTGTTATAATATAATATATTTGATACACAATAAAACCTTTTTCATTTAAAGAAAAAAATCCCTGTATAGAAATCTTATCAGTTTGTCACTTATGAATTCAATTAAATATCACCACAAGAGCCCTTCTTAATGGCAATAATTATAAAGGGCACAAAGCACTATTTGGCCTTTGAAAGGGCATTGCAGTCATTCAACAAAGGGCAGTTCATGGTGGGGTGATACTAAGGCCTTGATAAATCTAACCAAGACAGACAACAAAAATTCAACGACAAATTCTGATTCTAAACAAAAATACATTGAACAACTCTGTAATATACCTTTCACTGTTGTATTGTCAGATGTTATAATTACAACTCAAAATAAAAAAGGTTTTTTTTTTCAATTTTCAACTACATATAAACTTTTAAAACAGGAAATGGGAGTGTACAACTTGAAGAGTGGTCAATACCATGTGATAGACACTGGCTTCACCAGCCACAACTATGTGAATGTTGCTTACAATGGTATGGTGTACTGTGTGGCCGGCAGTCCGACCAGGTTCAGCTGTGTGGTAGAAATCAACAAGGACACTGGCAAGGTATAACAATGTATAACTTATGTATGTTGATAATTTTGTTGCCTAGTTATCATACAGTTTGTTTTTATTATGCCCCCCTTCGAAGAGTATATTGCTTTGCTCATGTCGGTCGGTCTGTCGGTCGGTCTGTCGGTCCGTCCACCAGGTGGTTGTCAGACGATAACTCAAGAACGCTTGGGCCTAGGATCATGAAACTTCATAGGTACATTGATCATGACTCGCAGATGACCCCTATTGATTTTGAGGTCACTAGGTCAAAGGTCAAGGTCACGGTGAACAGAAATAGTAAAATGGTTTCTGGATGATAACTCAAGAACGCATATGCCTAGGATCATGAAACTTCATGGGTAGATTGATCATGACTTGCAGATGACCCCTATTGATTTTAAGGTCACTAGGTCAAAGGTCAAGGTCACGGTGACCCGAAATAGTAAAATGGTTTTCGGATGATAACTCAAGAACGCATACACCTAGGATCATGAAACTTCATAGGTAGATTGATCATGACTTGCAGATTACCCCTATTGATTTTGAGGTCACAAGGTCAAAGGTCAAGGTCACGGTGACCCGAAATAGTAAAATGATTTTCGGATGATAACTCAAGAACGCTTTTGCCTAGGATCATGACAGTTCATAGGTACATTGATCGTGACCCCCAGATGACCCCTATTGATTTTCAGGTCACTAGGTCAAAGGTCAAGGTCACAGTGACAAAAATTGTATTCACACAATGGCTGCCACTACAACGGACAGCCCATATGGGGGGCATGCATGTTTTACAAACAGCCCTTGTTTTTACTGTTTTTCAGCTAATTGTAAACCAGCCCTTTTTCATGTTAAAAATAAATATGGATCCCCGTTTTTGGAAACCCTTCTCTTCATAGAAATACCTTTGTTTTAAGCTTGTCTGAGTACAAAATAATGTACTGAGGGTTGGCTTTTGGGATTGCCTTATGTCCATGGTACGTCATGCATAGTCTGTTGTGTGTTGTCCTTAAATTTTTCAGATTTTCCGGATTTTCAAGCCTTTTATGTTTGGAAAGAAATTTGGTGGTGTTGATACCTGTTTCTGGATGCTGTTAATTACATTTGTGCAAAAAAAGCCAGGACACATCATTTTAAGTTTTGTAAATGAAATCATATACAGATAACAACATTTGGCGCACATGTAATTGTATTAATGAACAAGAGCTGTCACCATAGGATGACTTATGCCCCCTATAAACCCTTGATAGAAGTTATGAGCTTTTTTCTAAACCTTAACGCAGATTTCGAACCCTAAACGCGGACCCCAAGTTCAAGGTCAAGGTCTCAGGGGTCAAAATTTGTGTGCGTATGATAAGGCCTTGTCCATATACACTTGCATACCAAATATAAAGGTTATATCTCAGGGGACATAGAAGTTATGAGCATTTTTCAAAACTTAAACTCAGATTTTGAAACCTAAACGCGGACCCTAAGTTCAAGGTCACAGGGGTAAAAATGTGTGTGAGTATGGAAAGGCCTTGTCCATATACACATGCATACCAAATATGAAGGTTATATCTCAAGGGACATAGAAGTTATGAGCATTTTTCAAAACTTAAACGCAGATTTTGAAACCTAAACGCGGACCCTAAGTTCAAGGTCAAGGTCACAGGGGTAAAAATGTGTGTGAGTATGGAAAGGCCTTGTCCATATACACATGCATACCAAATATGAAGGTTATATCTCAAGGGACATAGAAGTTATGAGCATTTTTTGAAACCTAAAAGCAGATTTCGAAACCTAAACGCGGACCCTCAGTTCAAGGTCAAGGTCACAGGGGTAAAAATGTGTGTGCGTATGGAAAGGCCATGTCCATATACACACGCATACCAAATATGAAGGTTATATCTCAAGGGACATAGAAGTTATTAGCATTTTTCAAAACCTCAACGCAAAGTGTGACGGACAGACGAACAGTCCGATCACTATATGCCCCCTTTTCTTCGAAAGGGGGCATAAAAATCACCACATACTGTCAGTTAAAGAACACTAAAACCAAATTCAGTTGTCTTCCTACATCATTAAAAAAATAAGATAATATTCAATGTCCCTCTGGACAATAATGTTTACGGTAATAAATTAAACCAGTTTTCACTTATTTCAATTCTTATAAAAACATAATTTTATAATTGATGTAAAATCAACAAAGACTTCTGATTTTTCCGACCCTTTGTTCAGGTGACAGTTCTACGTGAATCGAAAACCCTGGGGCTGGACAAAGGCTACTACAGCATTCCCACGGAGATCAAGTGGCAGACGACAGAGGGAGACGAGGCTTTTGGCTACTTCTACCGTCCAACAAACAAGGACTTCGCTGCTCCAGGTCAGTTATGATGGGATGAGTTGAAGGATGCGAATTAATGTTTTATTATTTGTATGAGCACTGTATTGATATTCGTTCATCATAACTTAAATAAGATTTGATGAAGGTTTATTCTATTGTGAGTACAATTATGTCATGTACACCTGTTAATGTTTTTATGTCCCCCACTATAGTAGTGGGGGACATATTTTTTTTTCCCTGTCTGTTGGTTGGTTGGTCTGTTGGTTGGTCTGTTGGTTGGTTTGCCCCAACTTAAACATTTTGCAATATCTTTTGCTATATTGAAGATAGCAACTTCATATTTGGCATGCATGTGTATCTTATGAAGCTGCACATTTTGAGTGGTGAAAGGTCAAGGTCGTCCTTCAAGGTCAGAGGTCAAATATATGTGGCCAAAATCGCTCATTTTATGAATACTTTTGCAATATTGAAGATAGCAACTTGATATTTGGCATGCATGTGTATCTGATGGAGCTGCACATTTTGAGTGGTGAAAGATCAAGGTCATCCTTCAAGGTCGGAGGTCAAATATATGTGGCCCAAATCGCTTATTTTATGAATACTTTTGCAATATTGAAGATAGCAACTTGATATTTGGCATGCATGTGTATCTCATGGAGCTGCACATTTTAAGTGGTGAAAGGTCAAGGTTAAGGTCATCCTTCAAGGTCGAGGTCAAATATATATGGCCCAAATCGCTTATTTTATGAATACTTTTGCAATATTGAAGATAGCAACTTGATATTTGGCATGCATGTGTATCTCATGGAGCTGCACATTTTGAGTTGTGCAAGGTCAAGGTCATCCTTCAAGGTCAAATATATGGGTCAAAATTGCTCATGTAATGTCACTTCTGCACTACTGAAGCTAGCAATTTTATATTTGAAATGCATGTGTATCTCATGGACCTGCACATTTTGAGTGGTGAAGGGTCAAGGTCAAGGTCATCCTTCAAGGTCAAACGTCATATAGGGGGACATTGTGTTTCACAAACACATCTTGTTTTTAATTATGTACATCTATACATTTTATTTCTCTGGGTTTTACGAGACATGCATGTCATCGCTTGAGGTACATGATTGGTTCTAAAGAGAATGGCCTGTTTTCAATAATACGAAGAAGTAGATCTATGATTTGTATTGAAAGTTGTTCTTTACAAATGTTTTTTCTCTTTGGTAGGTAAATAGTCTTGGAAGTATTTTCTTGAAACTTGACTATGTGTCTTATTTTGTGTATTCACATTTGTTTCTGCAATTGACTTAACAAATAATGCAGTATCTCTGTCTGAAGTGTTTTATTGAAGACTTAGGTTGAGCGTCTGATAAACTACCAACAATATTTCAAGAAGAAAAAATCTTAAATCAAGGATTGTGCTATACTTTATTATAGTAATGTAAATAGACTTAAGGTAAGCATATGGAAAAACAAAATCAACACACATGAACATTTCAACAAAAAGCTTATATTGGCATCATATTTAAAAAAAATCACACCCTTAAAATGTGACTGTATGCCCTAGCTGGGAAAGATCCATGGTGGCCAAACATCAACAAACAAACAATAATTCAAACAACACGTCAACAAAAAAGTCCATAAATCATATGAGCGGCGCTCTGTGAAAAGGGGGTTTAATGCATGTGCGTAAAGTGTCGTCCCAAATTAGTGTGTGCAGTCCGCACAGGCTAATCAGGGACAACACTTAAAGCCTAAACTGTATTTTTGCTAAGAAGAGACTTTCTTTAAACAGAAAATATCATAAAAGTGTACAGTGTTGTCCCTGCACAGGCTAATCTGGGACAGCACTTTACGCACATGCATTAAAACCCTTTTTCTTAGAGCACGGCTCATATGTACTAACATGTTGTTCACTTTACAGAGGGAACTCTACCGCCCCTGCTGGTGAAGAACCATGGTGGCCCCACTGGTCATGCCTCCAACGTGTTGAACCTGAAGATCCAGTACTTCACGAGTCGAGGGTTTGCAGTCCTGGATGTCAACTACAGGGGCAGCACAGGCTACGGCAAGACATATAGGAACAGGCTGCAGAAAAAGTATGTGTGCTTTTTCAAGACTTAATTACTCTACCGTTTGCCAGATAAGTCATTAGCAACAAAACAGGAAGAACGGTTAAAAAAATGTATTTTGCTACATCTTGGTCATCATGAAATACAATATAACATCCAAAATGAGAATAATTACTATGTAAAAAAGTCAATCTGGCTTAAGAAATTGTTCAACTGGGTGGATTTATGGATTTTAGTTTAAACCTATTTATTTTAGCTTGATTGCATAGAAAGCCTAAAGCTTATATGAAAAGATGTCGAGTCTGTTTCTTAGGACTAGAACTAGTACTTGGTGTAAATGGGGGAAATCTCAAGAATGCTCCCACATTGGGTATTGAACCACTGACCTCCTCTAGGCGGACACCGTATCCACTACACCACTGCGATCTGGATATTACATGTATAAACACCGAAAGGTGCAATTTTATTATTTAAATGGTGCAACACTTTTTGTCATTCTTAAAAGAAATATACCCACAGTACAACAAGAATGGTCTATTGGTAACAGACATTTTTGAAGAAACATAGAGGACCTTGTCACTTGTCATTTGTTGTGTTGTAGGTATACTGGTTACCCTAATAATTTTATTTAACACCTTTATCAGATATTCATTTTAAAAATCTTAACAAAATCATGGATTAAAAAGTGCATCAATCAGTGAATACATGTTGATAGTAAAACATTCTTGCTACTGTCTGTCTTGCTGTTTGTATTATCCTTTTTACCGCACTAGCCAGACTATGTTTAGGTTTAATGTTCTCATAAGAGAAAATAGTCAACTGTTTGTTCTATTTTTAACCAGGTTTTCCGAAAGAAAAAACTGGTTATTAGATTGGCGATTGTCGGTGGGCGGGCTGGCGGGCGGAACAAACTTGTCCGGGCCATAACTTTGTCGTTCATTGTGAGATTTAAAAATTATTTGGCACATTTGTTCACCATCATTAGACAGTGTGTCCTGCGAAAGAAATACGTCGATATCTCCAAGGTCAAGGTCACACTTCGAGTTCAAAGGTCAAAAATTGCCATAAATGAGCTTGTCCGGGCCTTTACTTTGTCATTCATTGTGAGATTTTAAAATCATTTTGCACATTTGTTCACCATCATTGGACGGTGTGTCCCGCAAAAGAATTACTTCGATATCTCCAAGGTCAAGGTCGCCACGACTCAAAATAAATTGAATTTGAAACAAGGGGGGTAACTATGAACAATCAGTAAAAATGCACATTTTGTGTTGTCTCCCTTTATCATACTTTTTTTTCAAATTGAAATCAATGTCGCCACGAGTAAAAATAGATTGAATTTCACACAAGTGGGGTAGCAATGCACATTTTGAATTGTCTCCCTTAATCAGACTTTTTTCAAATTGAAAATCTGGTTTTGTGACAATTTTGTCCCTTGTTATTATTATCTACTGCACCATCATTACCCTAACCAGACAAAAAATTACTGATACAAAATCTTTGAACATTGAGTATCATGATAATGCATAAATATTTGCTTTATAAATAACAAATAAAAAATTGTAAATGTTATTACATGTAGTTTGAATGACTTTTAGTTGGGGCGTACTGGATTTGGATGATTCTTGTACAGGGGCTACGTTCTTGGCTGACACAGGCAAAGTTGACGGAGAGAAGTTGTGTATTGATGGGGGATCAGCTGGCGGCTACACCACACTAGCAGCTCTAGCTTTCAGAGATGTGTTCAAATCAGGTTATATATATATATATGTTTTAATCACTATTGATCTTATCTTGCTACTCTTAAGAAATAATATGCTTTACCACTCCTGATTGATTTTTAAATACAGAAAAGACATCAACTTGTTTTGTTTGTATGCCCTATGTTAAAGATGGCTTATAGCGGTCCCACTGTCTGCCCATCACTCCTGGTGGAAGGATATCCACCAGAAAAATGTTGTTGCCTTGATAACTTATCCATGAAATGATTGATATTTTAATTAATTTCCACGTATATTTACCATCATAATACAACAGTTAGGGTCATCACAGGCTGATTAAGGAAGACACTTTCCATCTAAAGTGGATTTTCATTTAGGAGTTACCTACTTTCAACGAAAAATACCTTTGAAAAAAGCGGAAAGTGGTACAACACTAGGCACACGCGTTTAGCCCTGTTTTCGCAGAACAATGCATATACTATTGCAGGGGTCAGTCACTATGGAGTTGCGGACCTAGAGGCCCTGGCAGGGGACCTACACAAGTTTGAGAGCCGTTACCTTGACAACCTTATAGGCCCATTTGTCACAGACGCAGACAAACAAGTGTACAAGGACAGGTCCCCCATCCACTTTGTGGACCAACTGTCGTGTTCTCTTGCCTTATTTCAGGGAAGTGAGGATAAGGTAAGCCCTCTTAAGCTACATATTAATTATTGCAAGTATTTGATTAACAACTATTTATATATATAGAATCTTCAAATACAGCAAAAAGTGAGGATGAATGTTTATATGATAAATGTGTGTTATATTATTAAAGCTCAATATCACAGACACTCTAATCCATTTCCTGGAAAGAACCAGTATTTTGTATCTACGGACAAGATCTTGATTACAGGCCCAGAGTATAGATTGTACCCAGACTTTCTTAATCGCTTTCAATTGCAAGGTGGATACATTTTCAATTACACAACCTTTACCGTCTTATTAATTTATTGCTGTCTCCCCATGTAAGTATTCACTTAAACTGTTTATTTCTAAAACGAGTCCAATGTTACTTGCCGTATTTTAAAAAATATACTGGAACAATGTAGTCAATACCTATTCTGATTAGGGAAGGCATCGAATACCAATATCGATATTCGAATGTTCGCAAATTCTTTCAATCGAATATTCGAATATTCGCATAAAACGGCTGGATTGATTTTACCTTGTTATGTGTTAATTTCCATTGGTTTGTAAGTTATATCCGTTTGCTAAATACGAGGCTGTTCATTAACGTTGCTATCGAATAATTGTATCGCTGTCGACTAATACTATGACCGATCCTGTGAGCGGGCACAAATAGAATGAAAAACATCGTGTCATAGAATTTTATTTTTTAATGATTCCACAGATTTGTAGCAGACCGCGCATATGTAAAACTAAGTTTACACACATTACACGTTGCGGTCTTCTTATCCACAGACCATGTAAAGTATTCCATACTGCAGAAAGGGCTGGTGGCATTTTCAGATTTGAATTATGATTCCTTGATGATTGTTTATTTTATATCATCTGTTACTTTTGAGTAATTAACATATTTAAATGTCTGTTCAAACTGTGATCACAAAAACTAAATTATTATTCGCCAGTAAATTGAAGCCCTAAATTGGTACCTAATTGACAAACAACAGTTCGGGCCCTTTCTTATAGTAAGTATATTGTATTGCGCGATTTGAGTAATTCACACATTTTAATGGCTGTACATACTGTGATCACAAAACTTAATTATTATTCGCCAGTCAATTGAAACCGTTAATTAGCACCCCATTGGCAAACAACAGTCGGGGCCTTTCTTAGAGCGTGTATATTGCATTGCGCAATCAACCCTGATACGGGCCGCGTTATCAGTTTGACACGAAGAACGTCACGTCAAACATGCTACTCCCGGGTGATTTCGGTTGCTTTTCAGTAAGCGGTTCGCAGGTCATTAAATATTGGTGAAATTACATTTGAAAAAAAATGCGAATATGCGAATATTATTTTTATTATTCGAATGCTGACCATTGAATATTCGAATATTCGAATAATTTTGCCATCCCTAATTCTGATATTAAAATCTTAGCCAAACATGACATTTTGTAACTTCTAAGATTGCTGGTAACATGTCATATAATTGCAGGTTTCTGTGGTGTAACAGATAAGGTGTTAGCCGTAAGCCAGATGGTCACTGATTTAATCTTTAGATCTTTTCAAAGACCCACACATACTGTTTCTCCCTTGGAATTTTAGTTAAGAGTGTTTCAATTCAATGGAGATTATATTATATATAATTGTTAAAAGTAACATAGTTAAAATGATTTTGCTAACCGCGGTATATAAAAACAGTTTCCCTTTCCCAGTCAAAAGCAAAGTGAAAATGGTGAAAGTATCTGGAAGGCTGTTCAGGTTTTATGTTTTTTTCTTCTCATCAGTAAGGGTTGGAAATTAAGCCTTTAAAACTTTATCGGGTAAGGAACATCTTAATTTTATTTGATTTCTAAGGGAGTACAAAAGTGTCACAGTGCGTATCTGAGTGGTAAAGGGTTAATTAATGTATGTTTTTATTGCAAATATCAATATGTATGTTGTGTTCTAGATAGTGCCACCCAATCAGGCTGAGATGATGTATAAGGCAGTGAAAGCCAAGGGGCTTCCCACCATGTATGTCCTCTTCCCAGGTAGGAATAACATTACTGGGACAATGGTCCAAAAGCTTTGGTCTATGCTGTTTTAGTGTGTTTTCCCCTTCCACAGCAACGTCTGTCCGCAGATGCAAGCTTTTAAGATGAAGTAATAGAACTTCTTTATTTTGTAACCTGAAACATTCTGATTTTTAGCAAGGCTGTTTTTGAAGAAAACCCGAGTTATTGTCATAGCCTGCTCGTCGTCTGCCGTCTGCCGTCCGCGGGCGTCATGCTAAAACCTTAACATTGCCTCTAAAATCTAAAGTGCTTCCATGTACAACTTTGAAACTTCATATGTAGATGCAGATCCTTGATGAGTTCTACACGCCACACCCATTTTGGGTCACTAGGTCAAAGGTCAAGGTCACTGTGACCGCTAAAAAAAATAATTCTGACAAGCTTTCGCAGCCGAGCAAGCACCCGTTATGCGGTGCTCTTGTTTAGCATTGTTTTTGTCTAATATTAAGTTATGCTTGTGCAATTTTGATTATGCCTATTTTTGATCAAATTGCTTATATCAGATCACTTTTTACCTCTTCATTAATTATTACATGACTATAGCTATCTTACTATTTAATAAGATGAGTGAGGTCAGCTGGAGTTTTAAAGGCACAGTTTCATTTTTGAGGTTTGTTAAAAAAAAGAAAATAAAGACATTTGTGCAATGTGGAATAGTGGTTAGTGTGTTTGCAAAAACAAAAAAAGTTAATATATGTGGCATTTTGTGAAAAAACCTTACATAATATGCCATGGACAAAATTTCTGAATAAGAGAGTGACAGTGTCAGTGTTTAACATTGCACAAGCTGTGTGCTTTCCAAATCTTAGAATATTAACAATGATAGTACAATAAAACTTAAGTGAACTAATTATTTCTCTATTTCTTAAAAGGTCGCCGTGGTGTAATGGATATGGTGTCCGCCTAGCGACAGGGAGGTCATGGGTTCGATCCTCACTGTGAGAGTGTTCTTTAGATCTCCCCCAAAGACACCAAGTACTGGTTCTAGTCCCAGGAAACAGACTCGAGAGCATTTCAATAAGCCTGAGGCTTTCGATGCAATTGAGCTAAAATAAATTGGTTTAAAACAACTAATTATTTCTCATTTGTAAAACTAGTGATAAAACTTATACTTTGAGAATGATGTAAGTTTTAAAAATTTAAATGAACTTTCATCATGGAAGACAAGCTCGATTGGTCATTGTCGGCTCAAGTACTACTTAAATGTACCCCAGGTACTCATAAGTATGCTTAAATGTACCTGGGTATTGAAAATATACTTAAACGTACCCGGGAATTCTGATGCTTAATTGGTCGTTGTTGGCTATTTTTTTTTCAAATTAATAATGTTTATATTTACGTCAATATTTTGTAAAATTTCCTGTATATTATTGAAACTTTTACTCAAAAATAATGTTTAGGCAGGTTTTGTTCAAAAAGAATTTTGTTTTGTGGAATGTTTTGTAGCACATTAAATTTTCACAAAATCCAATTTTAGGCAGGAATAAAACTTGGGTACAGTATAAATTGGCCAGGTACGTTTAAGTATATTTTCCATACCCGGGATACATTTAAGTATACTTAAGAGTACCCGGGATAGATTTAAGTATACTTAAGAGCAACCGAAAAACATTTTAGTATACCTAAGAGTACCGGGGTACATTTATGTAGTACCCTTTGCCAACAATTACCAATCAAGCAGAAGACAGCAACTCTAATTTATTCTAATTACTGTTCATTTTTCCAGGTGAGCAGCATGGTTTCCGTAAGGCAGAAAACATTCAGACTGCTCTCGACGGAGAGTTCTATTTCTTCTCCAAGGTGTTTGGATTTGAGCCGGCAGATAAGCACATCAATGTAAGGGATTCGCTTGCTGGCCATGTTAATTCAAGGAAAGTTAATGGATCCATTCTTTTTAATACATTTTACAGGTACAAGACAACTGCGGTAAAAAATAAATTATTTGGAAAAGATAAACATGCAAATTAAAGAATTCAATATAATGATGCACTTGAAATACAAGAAGAAGTTCTATATTTGTCTGCAGAAAATGTGACCACAAACACAACATTCACATTAAGATAGCATAAAGAGTAAAAGCTGCTTCAATAGAAAGTAAAACGAGAGCGCCGATGACGTTAAAAGCATAGGTGCAAGATACAGGGAAGAATGGCGTCACGTGGTATAATGTAGTTCGATATCGCCATCCGCGAATTTCTCAAATCAATAATTTCAAACAATTACCGAATATTTAAATAGATAATCTTTCCATTTACATCAGTGTTTGAAACGCTTATGAAAAATAATTACCCAAGCCTTTCAAAATTTAAGCACGGACAGATCTGTATCGAACTATTCTTTTCACAAATGAAAATAGACGCTACCCTATTCATCTGCGTCAAGAATTTGTCGTAAAACTTGTGGTAAGCGTTAGATGCAGACGTGCTCAACAGATTGAGTTCTGAATACAGATTTCTGAATGCAGATTTTTATAGAAACTCCTCACAGCAGTTACTTCCCTTGCTTCGCCCCGTCAGTAACTTCTAGTATAAGGGGGGCCACTGCGTAGGAGATTGAGATTTATAGTGCAGATAGAATTGTTTTACGAACGAAATTTGTTTTAGGTTATAAGAAGATTTTTTGACATAAAACGGTCTTAGAAAAATTCACTAAAAACGGTGTCAGCAATATTCTTGGAAGAAAACGTTAGAAAAACGTTTCCAAAAAAAAAATTGCAAGAATGACCATATACTAAATTAAATAGATATTTCGTCTGATTTTTGATCAGGTAAGGCTTCATAATGGGCAACTGATCGATGTGGATTTTCGAAATGTTGTATATACCATAAGCATAGGTGCGTAAACGCACCTATGCTAAAAACCCTGAATTATGGATTCCAAGACTGATTTGTTTAGTTCTGTAAAATCTATTGATATAAATTGTATCTGTAGTCAAGTTTAATCAGCTGGTTAAATTATGTGCACTTACAGTGCAATGTTGCCTGGAAAGGCTTCATTATGTTAATACTATTTGAGCTGTGCTCTGTGATGAGGGGATTTAATGCATGTGCTTAAAGTGTCGTCTCAGATTAGCCTGTGTTGTCCGCACAGGCTTATCTGGGATTACTTTAAGCTTTTATGGTATTTTTCGTAAAAGTAGGTCTCTTCTTATCAAAAATCAAGTTGAGGCGGAAAGTGTAAATTCATGATTAGCCTGTGAGGACTACACAGGCTTATCTGGGACGACACTTTACACACATGCATTAAGCCCCTTTTTTACAGAGCACGGCTCATTTGTATTCTTTCAGCTTCCCATTGATAACCTGAAATGAAGAATGCTGAAGGCCAACTCATTGGGCTGGTCATTTGCTGTATACCAACTTACGTACCGTTATTATATAATGATGATGGTCAACAGGAGAAGACTTGCAGAAACAATTAAAAATGTTCTTATATCAAAACCCATGATAAGAAAGAACGGAGATTTTTAAAAGGTGCAAGCAGCACACTTTTTTGTTGTTTGTGTACTTTTTAATTTACTTTTGTGATTATATCTAGTTAATTGTTATATAAAACGCAGAAAAGTCAAGTGTGTAAGTCATGCGTTTTCAAGTGGATAGTCTCAATAGGACCATATATAAATGTTGAGCAAGCATAATAATATACCAATAATATACCATAATCAGCATTTTATTTGAAAGCAAAATTGATCTCCCTATAAATTATGTAATTAATGGTGTATATATAATTATGCCCACCTTTGAAGAAGAGGGGGTATATTGTTTTGCTCATGTCGGTCCGTCCGTCCGTCCGTCAGTCCGTCCGTCCACCAGATGGTTTCCGGATGATAAGAACACTTAGGCCTAGGATCATGAAACTTCATACATAGATTGATCATGACTGGCAGATGACTCCTATTGATTTTCAGGTCACTAGGTCAAAGGTCAAGGTCACAGTGACTCGAAATAGTAAAATGGTTTCCGGATGATAACTCAAGAATGCTTAGGCCTATGATCATGAAACTTTGTAGGTACATTGATCATGACTAGCAGATGACCCCTATTGATTTTTAGGTCACTAGGTCAAAGGTCACAGTGACGCTAAACTGTTAAACAGTAAAATGGTTTCCAGATGATTACTCAAGAATGCTTACGCCTAGAATCATAAAACTTCATAGGTACATTGATCATGACTGGCAGATGACCCCTATTGATTTTCAGGTCACTAGGTCAAAGGTCAAGGTCACAATGACTCTAAACAGTAAAATGGTTTCAGGATGATAACTCAAGAATGCTTACGCCTAGGATCATGAAACTTTATAGGAACATTGATCATAACTGGCAGATGACCCCTAATGATTGTCATGTCACTAGGTCAAAGGCCAAGGTCACAGTGACTCGAAAAAGTAAAATGGTTTCCAGATGATAACTCAAGAATGCTTACGCCTAGGATCATGGAACTTCATAGATTCATGTACATTGATCATCACTGGCAGATGACCCCTATTAATTTTCAGGTCACTAGGTCAAAGGTCAAGGTCACCTTTGGCCTAGTGAACTGAAAATCAATAGGGGTCATCTGCGGGTCATGATCAATGTACATATGAAGTTTCATGATCCTAGGCGTAAGCGTTCTTGAGTTATCATCCGGAAACCATCTGGTGGAGGGACTGACATACGGACCGACATGAGCAAAACAATATACCCCCTCTTCTTCGAAGGGGGGCATAATAATAGCTTTTAGACAACGATCTGTTCGTTATGCTGAAAAATGTTCGTTTCAGCAAATCTGAAATTTGTTTGAACCAGTTCAACAGCAGTCAAATATGTATCTGAATTTATAGACCAGTTGAATGTTATTGTTTACATTCGGGATTTTCTGCGCATGCGCACTCACTGGTTGGCAAAAAACACTGGTTACAGTAACATATAACATGTATATAGGGCTCTTGTTTAGTCAATTAATTGGTAATAAGACCGAAATAATTGATAATTTAAAAACAAAACAGAAGGAAATTGAATTTTAAGTTGGTCGTTTGAAAGAACATGAACACCTCATGCAGCACGAAGTCACTGATCTCAAATGCCGAAGCATGCGGGACAATTTACTGTTCTACAAAATCCCAAGGGAAAAAGATGAGCAGTGAGAGAAGAAAATCTTGGACTTTATTGAGTCAAAACTTTTAATCGAAAATGCATCCAGGGACATTAAATTACACCGTGTTCATAGAATAGGGTGATACAATAGCACGAATTAAGACCTATTGTCGCAAAATTTGCATACTATCCGGATAGAGAAAGAGTTAGGAAGGCGTCCAAGGAACTCAAAGGGACCCCGTATGGAATATCAGAACAATACCCCAGGGGGGTAATGGAAACGAGACAAAAGCTTATTCCTGTCATGAAAAAGGCTAGGGAGGAGAATAAAGAGGCTTTCCTAAGAGTGGACAAACTTTTCATCGATGACCGTGAGTTCAAGCCGAATGCCTAGGAGGAACAAAAGAGTGTTGTAAAATGTGTAACCTCGAATGTTGAAGGGCTCACCGCGGACAAGTTTTCATCGCCGGAAATCGTGAATTTGCTTTCACAATATGACATTATTTGTTTAACAGAAACATGGACCAATTCAAAATCTAATATTTAACTTTCTGGATTTAGTGATCCAATACATTCATTCATATGCTTGCTTGTTTTATGTCTCATGTATACTATGATATTTGCTTTTTCTTTCATGTAAGGAAAATAATTATTAAACATATAAGTAAATTAGTATTATTATTAATATTAAGTAAAATTTACTTTCATCAAAATTTTATATGTTTTTCATTCACACTGTGATATACATGTATGTTTGTTTTATTAAATATGTAAGTTGCTATAATTGGCTTTCTGCTGCTTGCTTGTCTTTATGATCATGCTTTTTGTGCTTGCTTGTTTAATGTCTCTTGCATACTGTGATATATTCTTTTTCTTTCATGTTAGAAAATAATTATTAAACATAGAAGTATATCAATATTATTATTAATATTAAGTAAAATTTACTTTCATCATAATTTATATGTTTTGCATGCACACTGTGATATATGTCTGTTTTATTAAATATGTAAGTTGCTTAAATTGGCTCTCTGCTGCTTGCTTGTTTTATGAGTTATGCTTTTTGTGCTTGCTTGTTTTTATGCTTCATGCACACTGAGTTTCTATATAAATAACTTTGTTCATGTAAGGAAACTGAGTATTTAATGTAAGTTAGACCACTATCAAGTAAAATACACTTTCAACATATTTTTTTCATGTGTTTAATATATGGTAGAATAATATTTTAATTTTATTACTAAAATTAGTAATTATGTTTTTCAATCCATATATATCACTTTCTTTTGTTAAAACACTCATGGCTTAATTGTGAAACTACATAATAATCTCTTCATCACTTTTATTTAGCATGTCAGTTTTTTTTAATTATGAGTGCCAGCTCCTTGTTTTTTGTTTTACTAGAATATGTAGTATCTTATATGTGAATATAGATCTTTTATTTATTTATATATAGCTATTAATTATTAGCATGTGGATTTTTACTAACACCAAATATGATTTGTATTTATATATGCCTTGTACAGAACCATAATGCCTTTGATTGTGTCGGTAAATAGCTATACATAGCTAATGTTGAAATGTTACTACTATAAACCGACTTTAAATAAAAGTTTGTATCTTGTATCTTGTATCTAGACGTTATCAAAATAGGCGTGCGAAGCGTGCAAAGTGGTGGCAGTATTGTGTATATTAGAGAAAATATAAGAAAGGGAGTATCGATTGCAAAAAATTCAATAGATTGTCTACTATGGATTAAACTTGGTAAACACTTTTTAAATACTATATAGCACCCGAAAATTCATCTGTTTACTCTCGATTTGATGGGGATATTTTTAAGATTATTGAATCTGATATTAACCATTTCAGCGAGCTAGGACGGTGTATGTTACTGGAGATACAAATTCAAGAATTAGGCGAAAGTTAGATTATATTGCGTATGATCGTATTTTGATTAATCTTGATTTTATAGACATTGACCATCCTATGCGTAGGGCAACTTGTGATTTTAATTCAAACCGCTTCGGGGACTCATTGTTAGATTTATTTGTTAACGGTAGATTACATAATGATAAGAATATTGGAAGAATAACGTGTTTTACACATAATGGGCAAAGTTTAGTTGACTATCAATTAAAACGGTCGGCTAATTTTGAAAATATTGTGCACTTTGAAATAAGAGATTTTAATGAATTTTCTAATCATGCCCCCGTTGAATATAATATTAAAACTGGAAGAAATTGCAAAAAATATACGCGAGGACCCAAAACATGTGTTACGGTAAATGGAATCCTATTCACAGGGACGCTTTTATCTCTGAATTATCGAGTGATATTGTTAATCTTGAGTCAAGTCTAATACGCGGGATAGAAAATAACAATGAAACAGAGGACCTAGTGTCCATTTTTACTCAGCATCTTACGTCTAAAGGTAATCCGTATTTTGCTCACACTATTAAATCCGATTCAAATAAATTCGATTCACACGACAAAACTGGTATAATGCGGAGTGTGAACGAAAACGCAAAGAATTTAAGGATGCTTTATACAAATATAACAAAATTAACAATGTAAGTCAGATTTTAATCGAATTTTAGGGCGCAAGATGGACAGCATGAAATCAAAATCACCTACAGAAGTTTGGAAAATGTTCAAAAAAAGATCCGCAAACCCAAACGGAGAAACAGTTGTTTTAACAGAGTTAGTTGAACACTTTAAAAACCTTGCGAACAATGAAGGTAATTTAAATAATGAGAACAGCGTAAATTTTGTTCGCAATTTTGACAGCAAACATAACTCTGATAGTTCTTATCCGGAAGTCGATAAACCAATCTCACTGGAAGAAATTGTCATGGCCACGAAACGATTAGGTAATAATAAGGCGTGTTCTCCGGATAATATAATCTACGAATATTTATAAGAAAGTGTCCATGTAATAGGTAACGCATTGGAATTGTTATTTAATCATGTTTTCAAGTCCGGGAAAATTCCCACACAGCTGGTCAACGGGTCTGATTATTCCCCTATATAAAAAGGCGATCCGTCTATACCCAATACTTATCGAGGTATAACCTGTGAGTTGTTTTGCGAAGTTATTCACTAATATTCTTAACGAACGCTTACAGCTAATGACATTTTAAAAGACGCACAATTCGGTTTCAAGCCGGGCTACAGTACTGTAGACGCAATATTTGTGCTTCAATCATTGATTGAAAGTCATATAAATAATAAACAAGAACTATTTTGCTGTTTCGTCGATTATTTAAAGGCATATGCATTAACGGATCGTATGCATCTCTGGTTCAAACTAATTACGTCTGGTATCGATGGTAAATTGTTGTCCGTTTTTCGATCTTTGTATAATCAGATTAAATCGGGTGTTAAACATATGAATAGTATTTCAGAATTGTTTGAGTCCGAAATCGGTTTATTACAAGGTGAGATATGTTCCCCGATAATGTTTTCATTATTCTTAAATGATATTGAGTTGCACTTACAAGCTGATATAAATGCGGGCATAACTATTGATCAATTAACAATCTATCTTCTTTTATTCGCCGACGACGCAGTATTAATCTCTGAATCCGCTGAAGGATTACACTCTTCTCTGAACAATTTGCACGAAGTGGAATATAACGGTCAATGTCGACAATACAAAAGTTGTCAGCTTTCATAAAGGCAGATTAAAAAATGATACAATTGGGTGTATAACAACAATTCTCTTGAAATCGTGAACAATTTCAATTATCTAGGAATAGTTATGTCAAGCAGCGGCGCATTTATACAAGCAACAAATACTTTGTCAGGCAAAGCGCTAAGGGCGATGAACTCGTTGAATGTACCTGTTCAAATCAAGTTTGATTTGTTTGATGCATCTGTTGCCTCCATTCTTAATTATGGTAACGAGGTTTGGGGATTTACTAAAGCTGAATATATTGAGCGAGCACAACGCAAATTCTGCAAATGGCTATTAAATGTGAAAGCTTCTACAAATTCAAATGCTTTGTATGTCGAAGTATAGGAAGATACCCGATGTATATATGTCGATATTTACGAATAGTTAAATATTTCTTAAAATTGTTCAACAAAACATCATCCAACTGTATTTTAAGCAATATCATTCGTAGACAATGTACAGATGCATGTTATTACCCTCGCAACAAGTCATGGGCATCAAATGTTCGAATACTTACAAGAGACCGGTTTTAAAGACATGTATGTATCCAGAATCTGTTAATATTAACAACTTAATTGTAATGTTTCGCAATAGATTACAACATCTGGTTATTTAAAAATGGCGAACTGATGTTTATGACACTTCAACACTATATTTTTACAAGGAATTGAAACCCATTGTTGAAAAATCCATCTACTTGGACAAAATAGAAAACTCTAAATTTAGGAACGTTATTGCAATATTAAGATTATCTTCTCATGTCCTATTTATAGAAACCGGTAGGCACCAAAACATTCCAAGACATGAAAGAATTTGTAAATTTTGTACACTTAATGAGATTGAAGATGAATACCATATTATTTTGATATGTCCTTTATATGATAATTTTAGAAATACACTTATACCTGATGTTTAGAGAAGAAGACCAAGAATGTTTAAATTTTTACAATTATTGAACGTGACTAGAAAATCTATACTGATTCGTCTTGCTAATTTCTGCATTAAAGCATTTAAACTTAGAGCCGAAAATATATAGAGAATATTTTTTTCTTCAGAATTGCAAGTTTGTATATGATACCTAACTGGATATCTTATTTTCAATCAATTTACGGATTTTGAACATCCACGTATCGTTGATTTAAAAGAATAGTAAAGAGCCTTCTCTTACATATAACATTCTCACAAAAACCCTATACTAGTAGAATGCATAAACAAAATTGTTGTTATTTTGACGCATGTGTGTGTATTATTTCTTTATTTATTGTACTTTGACAATGAGCTGTATATGCTTATGTCGTAAATAAACTGTTCTGTTCTGTTTAAAATTTGGCTTAAATGACTGCTCATTATGCCAAGAGATGACATGGAGGTACCGTAACTTGTGTTTTTGAGAACGAAACACGTGAAGTTTTAGGTTGATAAACCAATGGACATATTGATAACGTATTCAAAGCATCTTAATATAAACTATATACACATTTTAGCAAGAGGGGTACTTACATGACCACCCAAATTGACCATAAAATGGTTTGCAATGTCTACAGGGGTCTGTTTTGTCGTTGTTGCAGCATAGTCCATCATTAGGCCGTTCTCTGACGTGAGTTCATACGTTACGGTGACGTTGACGTCACCGGGAAACCCTTCACTACCATCAACGTCGTTGAACGTCAAAATAAGTTTGGATCCGTTAATCGACCAATCAAACAAACGCTGAAAACAATATATTTATATATAGCTGTAACAGTATGGCTTAATTTGTGAAAGTTCAATCATATATATTTGTCAAGAAATATTAATGCATGTAGATTAAGTCGAGTAAAGACCATGTATACCTCATTATGTTTTTTTTCAGGTGTACCAGAACTCGTTTTGTCAAGTTTTCGAGTTCTGATTTATACATGTATAATGTATAAAAAAGTTGTGAATTTGAGATTGCATGGCACATGCATTTATACTAGGAGAGCCAATTGTCGCTAACTATATTATTTTGTGAGTTTTTTTGTCATTTACTTACTCTTGTTTTTTTTTATTTGATCAGTTCAAATGTTAAACATCAATTCTATACACATTACATGTATATAACATAACTTAACTTAGTAACATACGACAATCAATATACATAACATATTTGCGCTGTTTGTTTTTCTTGCTCATACCCGTGTGAGCCCGATGAATCCGCCATGACACAGGTTGTTACCCAGGGGATCGTTCTTGGATACGTCATACGTGACGTCATCTAACCGGAAAGTTGCGCTATCTATGCGGTTTGCTATCCGTCCGCAAATTGAACCCATAAATGCAGGATTCGCCTCATAACCTAAAGATGTAAAAAAATAATTTTAGCGCTAGTTGTAGTGACACTCCACGATAGCAAAGCTGTTTGTTCATGGTGTTTTTTTTTTCAAATAAACTGCACTTTTCCCGATATTAACCCGCTCCGATAGCCCGTTGGACGGGCATGCCATCGGTGTAAAACTGCGTGGTCTAGTGGTAGCGGCCTTCGCCTATGGAGCGAGAGGTAAAAAAATCACACGGAACGAGTTCTGTGATGCCGCTGGTCCAGTTTTTTTCATTCAAAATCGGGTCCGGTTATCGGCCCTATTCCCAATGGAAAAAAGTATATATTTTTTCCACATGGGAGCTAAAAATTCCCAATTAAAAAAACAAACTTTTTTTTTAAATCTCAATATTTTGTTCAACTCCCGTCCATATAAGTTCAACCTTAGTAAATATAATACTGAAAACACTTGTATTCACAATTTCGAAGCATAATTTTGCAAACCAACAACAAAACTAATTTCCCAATTTTAGTCAAAACGCCGCAAATTTTCCCAATCCAAAGGGACCCCACCCCATTCCAAAAAAGGTGAAAAAACCACTGTGGTCTACCCAGCAACTACCGGTTCCTCCATGCCAAACACTGGAAATATGCATGTTATTGGAAGCACATGTGGTTAGCGTGTGGCTATCATATTTATTAGTTAAAACATCATTTTGAATGAAAAATAATTAAATTATAACGAAATATATAAATAAATAAATATAAATAACGAAGTATTCAACTCAAAATGACCCGAAAACAGAGTGCATCGCTTTAAACAGCCATAAATTCATTAAGTTTGCAGCGATTTCTATGAACTCGGTCTTCTACGCAGAAATGAATTTACTTTCTTAAAATGTATATACATGTATCTTGCAATATTTATACAAATGCTGGTCAAATTTTAAGAAATAACACGATACACAACTCGTGTACCCTACTCGTCATCGATCTGACCCGATCCAAGACTGAAATTTTCACAGAGAAAATGGCATTTTCCTTGCAAAGTTCACGGACCTCAGTACCATAATGCAATAAAACGTAGGAAAAAAACATTTTTACCGTTCTTGTCGTTACATTATGCATCAAAACTAACCGTCCAGCGCCGTTTCAAACCTTTGATTACATATATTTTAACTGGCTGACACTTAAAACACACGAGTGATTTCATTGGTCCAACGCGAACGTGTGTCTTTATTTCCTGAAGATATCATACTTGAATCGGGTCTGACCTATGACGAGTTGGTCAAGCGATTTGTGTATCGTGTTTTTGTTCTTAAAATTTGACCCAGTATTTGTAAACAATTAAATATATGTACATTTCCAGAAAGGAGATTCATTTATACGTCGAATAACACCAATAGCATGGAATTCGCTGCACAATTGATGACGTTTTGGCTGTTCAAAGCGATGCACCTTGTTTGCGGATGATTTTGAGTTGAATACCTTTGATATATATATATATATATATATATATATATATATATATATATATATATATATATATATATATATATATATATATATATATATATATATATATATATATATATTTTTTTTTTCCAGATGAGTTGATTTCTCGTTATAATTTGATTCTTTTTCTTTTTTTCTAATTAATATCACAGCCACACACTAATTGTGAAAAGAGATGCAAACAAGTAACGTTTATGCAGTCAGCACTTGAAGGCAATTCTGAAAATAAACCTATCCAGCCTTATTTTACGTTCATATAACTAACCAGAAAAAATATTTTACTGCATAGATATATTTCCTGAAAATAATTACATTTTAAGAACAACAGTTTATTTATGAATAATGAAACATTTTTTTTTTAATCGCAAACATATTTTCAGATTATTATTACATTTTAACGTAACACTTACAATGCATGATTAATGAACACTTAAATTGTTCTGGGATTGAATTACATGTTTTTTAATTTAAAATGTCACAACCTTTTTCATGCTGTAATCACGTCGGATTTTTTTATAACACGATAGGCCTAAATAGATTACAAGTAGATATTAAAGCGGGTAAAGAATGAATACATTTTAAGTAAAATATACTACGTAATTGCATACACTATTACTTATGCAGTCCACATTCTTTTACAATAATATTCGTATTACAAATATTTTTATCAACGAACCATTAAATTCGTCGTATCCCAGGCATACGTCGGTGACGTTTCCATGTCTGTCCGGGACGAGAATGTCCTTGACAACGCAGCCAAAATTCAGCACGCGCACGGTGATATCGTCTGCTCGCAATGTAAATCTATAGAATAGTAAAACATTAATTTAAGCATCATACACAACCGCGAAACACATGTACCTTGAGCATTATGTGTATTTTCATATAGCACTGCACTGCAGCTTCCTAGTCTTATTTATTGGAAGCGCAAAGAATTTAGAGATACTTTTTTATGGGCTAAATTCTTTCCAAAATATTACCATTCACAGGTACTTGAATTTTTTTGTCCTTATATATATATAATAAGAGTATTATATATATAAGGACCCAAAAATGTTTTCAAGTACCTGTGTTACCATTATAAAACGTAGCTTAATATTTGAGAGCGTCAACAAGTTGGACTATGCAGCTTCCATAAAGAATCGATGTGATAAAACATAAACATGCTTGGCTACGGTATACAAAGCTACGTTTACCTGAGCTAAGTCTGATTGCGCGTACCATTGCACTATTTAATGTGATGTTACAGCATACCAATAACAGTACGACACAATTATACGATTACACACCATTATGGTGGTAGATAATTGAAGAAGAAATACACACAATTCAGCACATTGGTAGTACATTTCTACACAAAAGAGACGAAGTTCACACGCTTACATGTGTACATTCTTTCCGTCAGACGTTTTTCCAATGACCTCATGGACGATTTTTTTTCGTTTGACATGTTGATTTACGTTGCACTTTACAGTACCTGCGTGTGATTTAATCCAAATAAACAGCTTAATTATCGCGAGGTTCAAAGTGTAACAGATATGGAATATGGAAGGGATATATACAGTGAATATAGATTTAACATTAACGAATTCAACAGAAATTGTTTAAATTACATTTGTCAATCAGCATTTGCTACATAGAATTAAGAATTTAAAAATGTATAACACATATTCTTTTATACTCAAGATAATTCTCACTATCATAAACTCAATGAAAAGGTGTTGGGTTTGCATTATTACTCGGATGCTTGATCTGGGGCAAAATTTCGGATGTTGGTAAATGTCTTATAAACTGACATAGATTCTATATGGTGTCCCCGGACCCTATTTCCCTCCTCTTGCCTACCCCAGGCATTCATTATATACTCTAATCTTCATACCATGTATATAAATAATACCTATGCGGAGTTTGTTTTTAAAAATATTTATTTTCTTGATAATTTCACTATAGATAATTCGACGGAACTTAATCCAAGACTACAAGGGACTATTGGGTATAGGAGGTCCGGATGGGGTATGATACGAGGCTTTTCTATCCGTTTTAGACCGGCGGTCCAAAAACACGACGGTTTTAAAACCTTTTAAAAATATGTTGAATGTTCCTGAAATCGGTCACTGTTGTTTTTGAACCAATGCTTCTTATATTGGCGCCATGCATGCTCGATAAGCGGGAAAATTCTCTTCACGAAAATTAAAAACGTTCAATTGCCTTGCCACGTTGGTTCTTGTTTTCAGTTTCAAAATTATAAAGCGTTATATATTGTGACAAAACGTAAATTCAAAGTATAAAATGCTGCACATAATATAACTACCCGTGTTGCCGAGTGTTTAGGCGATAGGTTTTTAATCCAAAGGTGAATCCAGGCTTTTCGGTACCCAGCGATTTTTTTGTCCAATTGGGAAAAGTACCCGTACCGGTCCAATTGGGAAAAATTGAGTCGTGAAAACCTCAAAATGGGAAATTGGTGTATTTGTTTTTATGCTCCCAAATACTATAAAATTGATAACTAAGTGTTTTCAAGCTGTCAATATTATATTTACCTAGGTTCAAGCCATAGAGCTGCATAGGGAAACTGATTAAATGTTGCATTTTCAAAAAAAATTTTTTTTTTTAATTTAAGGGGTCTTTTCACAGATTTTGGCATGTTTTGAAGTTAGTCATTAAATATATAATACCACATAGGGATTCGTCTCAAAAAAATTGCCACGCGACATATATTTTCGCGATGCTATTTATGACATAGAACAAATCAAAAACACTTTAAAATATAAGTTTTCCAGAGGTATGTATTTACATGTGATTTAGCATATCAATGACATAATTGTGTAGCGAATCGCACTAAATATTTTCGCATTATTTGTTTTTCTTCGCAACCGTTCCAGAAGTAAGTCATTACTGAATTATCTCCCCTGAATATTCATCTTCAGTGGGTATAAGCCGAAGACTGGTTCACTACTTATAGTGACAGTCTTTACCAAACACAATTTACGTGAACATAACCCGTCTTAAATATATTGCCGAATCTCAGATTTCTGTCAAATTTATTTGCTTTGATCTGTTCGATATCTTATTGTTATTATTATCCTGACAAATCACAAACGCTCACAAACACAAGCTGCATAGGGAAACTGATTAAATGTTGCATTAAAAAAAAAAAAATTTTAACTTTAAGGGGCCTTTTCACAGATTTGGCATGTTTTGAAGTTAGTCATTAAATGCTTTATATTGATAAATGTAAACATTGGATCAAAAAGCTCCAGTAAAAAATCAAGAATAAAATTTAAAAAAGGAAAAAAAATAGCCCGCGGCGGGGCTCGAACCAGTGACCCCCGGAGTCCTGGAGTAAAAACCAATTAGACCGCTTGGCCATCCTGCCAAGTATACACAAGGTACGTATTTTATACTTTATATAAGCAATCTTCGTAGTTTCACAAAATTAAACGACAACAACAGAACTCTCCAAATTATTCAATCGTTTCGCGTTGCAACGCTTTATAATTTTCAGGTTTTTAAATCGTCAAAAGATGCATATAATGGCTATATTAGACCATGGAAAATGTTCAGTATTACTGTTTTCTCACAAATATCATAACTAAAACGAAAATTAGCGAATCTGAAACAACTTTTTTCAATTTTGTAAATTTACAAAAAAACGTGAAAAGATCCCATTAAATTGGGAATTTTTTAGACAGCAATTGGGAATTTTGTAGTTTTTTCGTAATTGGGAAAGTGCCGTTTACCGGTACTTTATAAAGAAGGAAAAAAATCACTGGTACCGATTTTACATTTATCAATTTAAGACATGTCATAAAAATCGAAAAACGCCAAACTCTGTGAAGATCTCCCTTAAACAGTTGTATGATTTGCGAATACATGTACAAGTGAAATAGATAGACACGCATTAATAAGTGAAATGCCACGAATTTGTTATTTGGAAACACAGTGGTAATCCATGCGCGAGAATGCGTCATTTTTACGCAAGAACTAGTCATGTTATGCATCTGTCATTTACCTTAATTCCCATCCATAATGAAATACCCCTCAATGCGAAATATGCAGTAGCATCTATGCAATAGGCTTTTAAAACCTGACCCACATTAGTTTTCGACGGCCATTCAATGACATTAACTTAACAAAAGGAAAATTGGGTACACAAATATCCACAATTTTCTCACTACATGTAAATGGGGATAAAGATAAACAATATAATAACAAGTGTCATCCGCTGCGATTACGCAGAATTGGTGATCAATGTGGGAATTGTCTTTAAATCTTTAAATAAAGGTTCAATGAAAACTATTTTATTCTTCCTTTCACAATATCGTTTGCATATGTGATACATATCTACTTCTTGGACGATGGAAATATAATTTAAATTCAATATCGTTTGTAAACCTGCTATTTAATACATCAACTTCTTGATTGATGGACATATCAATTACATTCTATCCCAGTAAATTGTGTGTGTTATGGGTTTCTGAACTCTTGTGCATTTATACGAGCAAAAGCCCGCGAAGCGGGCGTTGACCGTTCATACATATGGAAATTTAGACATAAAATGACATAAGAATACCACATAGGGATTCGTCTCAAAAAAATTGCCACGCGACATATATTTTCGCGATGCTATTTATGACCTTGAACAAATCAAAAACACTTTAAAATATAATTTTTCCAGAGGTATGTATTTACATGTGATTTAGCATATCAATGACATCATAATTGTGTAGCGAATCGCACTAAATATTCTCGCATTATTTGTTTTAACCCGTCTTAAATATATTGCCGAATCTCAGATCTCTGTCGAATTTATTTGCTTTGATCTTTTCGATATCTTATTGTTATTATTATCCTGACAAATCACAAACGCTTGTTAAAAAATGATTTTTTTTAAAACATTATAGTTGGCATCTCTCTTCTTCCAGTATTCTCGCGGTATTTCAATAACGACACCCTCCTGTTTATTTGTCAGAATTCGTGACGCATTCGCTCTCAGAAAGAAGTTTTGCGTGTGATCATGAGCAATATTCTGGTAAGCTGTCGTTGTTATCCATCACAAAAACATTTATTCACAAAATTTAAAGATATTCCGAGCTAACTTTTTAGTCTTTGAGCTTTAATTTTTAACGTATTTTCATTTCGTCTGCTCGCACTTTACCGATATCCCGAAAGGTTACATATCACTAAAATAATTTTAGGTCTAAAACCATAAAATCCGATACCGTTGGATTTTCGTACCACAATCTTACGTAAAAAATCTTCCAGATTCAAAATCAATAAAAAACAAGACATTTAGAAATTGTCTGCATTATTGATCAAATTTAAAGATATTTATTGGTTTTCCGTTTTTAGAAGCAGTTCTACCAAGGCAAGAGCTGGGTATCACACAAGTCATTTTATCCAGCAAAACTGACAGTTTTGGTTTACAGAAATCAACAAAGGATGGATTCCTGAACTATCAAAATTTCCAAGCTATACCCACAGTTATTATATGTGGTGATCTTTATTGGTTCTGTTGGTTTACTTGGATGGAACATGTGTGAACTTTTATAGAACTTTTAAAAGTCTATATCTGTCTATCTATAAACAAAAATCAGCTATGGTATAATAAGATCAGATGTGCAAACAATGTCAAAGGGTTGTTAAATTAACAAATTGAAGGTAATTATGCTAACAAAATATGAAAGTTCCCATGCAAATTTAGTCTGTATATCGACAAGTGTCTGCCAATAAATATCAAACTAGTAATACAAAACCACAAGTATGTAAAAGCACTAAGTACCTGTTGTAATCATTTTTAGTAAGATAGTGTAATTCTAAACAGTAGCAAATAGCTTGTTTAGTAAATGCATAATGCAATTAATATGATTTCCTTTCTATTGTGTAATTAATAAATTGGTTGTTACTTGTTGATCCATGATAAATGTTTTATGGCTAGTACAAAACCAGCATTGTTAATTTTGTAAAAGGCAATAAAATTACAACACTTTGTAATTTCATACACGTAAATATCCTTGTACTGTAGGTTGATGATAGTGATTTAGTATTACTTATTTTGTAACTATTATTTTATGTGCAAATAAATGATGTTATGTGTTTTGTATCTCTACACAATACCACATACCTTTAAGCTTTTTATATATGTACTGTGTTATGTGTTATTTGAATGTTTAAATAATAAAATATGATATGGATGATATATCATGATGCATTCTAATATTTGCATTCAAATTGTAACTAAAGAGCTAAGTGTATGCAGTTGTGATTTAAGAATTGCTACAAAATGGCTAGTTTTTTAGTGGCGACAAAATTTAAACTATTCAACAATAGTTTGCGAAAGAAAATTAGAAACCTGCAAGATACCTGTATTTATTAAATATTTTAATTGCGAAACAAGTATGTTGTTATGCTGTTACACATAATTATACATTGATAATAAATAAGATGACAATTAGCGGTGTTAACATTTCCCGACAGTAGAAATCATTCTTCTGATGAAGTCAGTGGTATACAGACGAAAGCTCCAGGTATGGCTTTCAATACGTAGTGTGTGTTATTTGACAGCCTAAAACTAATTGGATTAAAAAAATCCTGTCAAATTTCTCAATCAAAATTGATTTGACACATCACATGATTTTGATTATGTTAAATCAGTGTACTGTATGCTTAATGCAACTGCATTAGCAAGCTGTCAAGTTGAATTGAGACATTTGATGAAACAAACTGTTTCCTGGGTAGGACCAGTACTTAGTGTCTATATGACGTACCATGACGTCGAAAGTCAACAAGACCTACTAGGTAAAACGAGAAATGTACTTCGACGTACAATTTTTACCGACCCTTGAGTGTTAGCCAAACAGAAGACACCTTACATCTTTTACTTTTAGAGATATTTGACATTAAACATTATTATTATTATAATTTATACCAAATTATGCGACTATCGACCGCTAACTCATAGATATTGTGCGTATTTATTGACCTGGCGTGGCGGAATTAACCTCTGACTTATGCAAGTTATGGTTATCACAAAATACGACCAACGGGGAGGTTATTATACAGTATTAATCCCGTTAATGTTTGGTAACTGTTTGGTTACCGTTGGGAATTTCCTACACAGTAATGCGCTGGACGGGCGTGATACTCCGCCCCACATGATCAATAAATACTCACAATATGCTGAATGATTTTAATTTTAAAAAGGTAACAATTGAATCTTCTTCAAATTTGTATATAATCTATTTCAATGCATGACATACTTGAAACTTCTATGTTTTTTTGCCATTCTGATTTTTTTATTCATTTTGTCCTCAATTAAAAGAGATTTTAACATTTATTATGAATAAATCTAAAGGAAAAGCGGCTCAAGAGACGAGTATTTTGATTGGCTGTAAGGAAAATGTGTACGTCGAAGTACAAACATGTATGTCGAAGTACAAATTGTACTTTGAGGTACAAATATATACTTCGAAGTGTATTTTATATTTGTATGTCGACGTACAATTATTGTACTTCGACGTACATTTCTCTTTTTACCTTGTAGGTCTTCTTGACTTTCAACCCAAATGGTACGCCATAGTATGTCTTTAGGGTTATCTAAAGAATGCTCCCACTTAAGGGATCACTACAGAGTCCTCCCAGTGACTAAGCCAGTTAGCAGACACCCCATCCACTATACCACAGCCACCGAACCAGCTTTAAATTCCTGTGGCTAGAAAACAAAAAAATTATACGATGCTAGATCTTTAAGCTAGGAACATGAAACTCGTTTTAAGATTGATTTTTTTTCATTTTTGGATGCATTACTTAATTATTGAAACAATTATACTATTTTGAACACAATCATGTCCATATATTTATAATAAATACAAGGTTATCAAAAAAACTTAAAAAGCTTTTGCCCGTAAATTAGGTAGCACCTAAAATCATATTAAAAGCAATTCATGTACTCATGTGTATTCACTCGCGTCCTCAGTGGCGTTACAATCGCAAGAAGTCTGCATGGTTATGTTAATATCTACATTTGCATGGTTTTCTTACACATTATTCATCAATAAAATCGGTCAATCTCTTGTAAAATAAGAATTTTCAATGTCAATTATGTTATGGTTGCTCCATTGATTGTTCGTTTTATTATGAGACAATACTTTACCGGCATCACTAAAGATGAGCCTGGTGGTTACTAATGAGCTACATTTTATCATGGCATATATTGTTTATTATACAAACTGGAAAATATATTGTTCATTATAAAGACTGGAAATGAACGTTATGATCCTTATCCCTAATAACACAAGCGAATAAACAGTCATTTTTATTACCGACATGCTACGTTTACACAAAGACCTATATGTATTGTATAGGTCTTTGTTTTACACTAGAGCACTGAAGATTTACTTGTGTCTAACCTTTAAATTACATACTCTTCAATTTGAAGTTACCGGTATGTCATATGAACTGAGATTTGCAGGAGCAAAGTCTAATTAAGTCAGTACTTTTTCATGAAGCGGATTTCTTATGCTGCACCAAGCACACTTGTTAAATTAATAAAGCAACCATCGTCTGTTGTAAACCGATCGAGTTGTCAGCGGCTATTAATAACAACAGGTTCAAGAATGAGCTCGACGCTTTCCCCGTATGGGTCCTGGGTATCCCCCATTAGCAGTCAGCTGGTTTCAGAGAGCAGTGTGTCCTTCCAGGAATTGCACGTGGACCAATCGCTTAGCAACCCGGGTAAAACATGGCGCGTGACTTCTGGATTTTATGTATTTAATGAAATCATAAAAAGTGTTGTCTATGTTAGCTGCTCAGAAGATCTTTTTGTCTGTGTTGAATTAAAAAATGATTTAATACATGGATAAGTTAAGTAGTAGCAAAGTTCCAGTGTTACTTATTTACTTGTTCAATTCTTTTTCATAGACATACATTTTCATCTCAAACTGTGAATCATTAAATTTAATTAATTAAAGCAAGTTGATCCTTTAATTGTAAACAAAAGGATAAGTTGGGACGATTGAACTTTACCGGTACACAACACTTAACATCAATCAGCATACCCTAACCCTTAACACCTAACACATAACAACTAACGCAACACCTTATAATCCTTTTATCCTATATATTTCTTTAGTATCGGGGGCTACCGCCCCCAAACCCCTGCTTTGTCGATAGTGGTAAACAACTGCGTTACGGTAAAGTTCAATCTAGCTGGATAAGTATACTGTACATTGCTTTTTACCAATTTATAATCAATGTCATGTTTTAAGTCTGTCTCTATGCAAAAAATCACAATATGATGAAGACTATAATACACAAGGTAACACTAAGGATTTTACATGATAAATAGCCTTAAGGCAGCCCTCAGATAAAGACCCTTGGTCCATGGTAATAAAGGAAGACACTGAACTTAACATGTAAAGGCAAATCAAAACAGTTACCACTTAAAGAACATAAAATACAGGTTTTTTTTTCCACTTTTTGGGAAGATAGCCCATGGCTTTGGAATTGGGAATTTTATCGGCATTTTCATGACATTGGGAAAATAAATTCATTAGCCTTTTTTTCCACACGAAAAGTCCACTGATTAGGGAAATACTAAATTTGATTTAACTCTTTATAATCATTCAAATTAAAAGAAAAAATCATATAATACTTTGTTAGATGTAATTGAATTAAAATTGAGATAATTCACATAAGACTTCTTTCAAAAAAAAAAATTAAAAAAAACTTTTTTTTTTTTTTTTTTTTTTGCAATTGGGAATTTTTTGCCACATTTTGGGAAAAAAGTATACTTTTTGGGATTGGGAACATAGCCGAATTTCGGCTATAAGATCGGGCCAAAAAAAAAACCCTGAAATATCACAATAACAGAGAGATTTTATATCAGATTGTGTAGTGCCAATTAAGTGCTGACAGACTCATTTTCCACCAATAATGCACCAACACTTTAACTTTTATTTGTAGATACAGTTTACTGGAGCGAGCTTCGCTTTGATGAGGGTGGCCGATATGTGGTATGCTCCCACAACAGTGGCATGACAGGTTTCAAGACCTGGACACCTGAGGGATTCAGTGCTCGAACCAGAGTCCATGAATATGGCGGAGGGGCAGCTTTTGTGCACAATGGCGCTGTTTACTTCAGCAACTATACAGACCAGAATATGTACAGGCAGACTTCACCTGATGCAAAGGCTGTCCTGCTGACTGAGAAAGACAGAGAATGGAGATACGCTGATGGAAGCTACAATACAAAGGTTGTACTTTTTTATATTAAATTCATGTTAAGACTTACTAATAAGATTACTAGATACTTGTTTGTTATGTAAGGTAAAAACTTACGGGAGTAAAGGGATTGGCCCTTCTTCCTGCATGATTTTCAAAGCATCTTATATAACTTTATACAGTTTTTTCATCAACAATTTTTTCTTATTAATCATAATTATTGCATATACTCTATCTATAATGCCCTCAGGCGGGTTGCAGAAACTTGGCAAAAGGAGGGCTTGAACGGGAGAAATCGTGTACTAACAAGGCAATTCACGTGCTGTTCAAGCCCTATTATGTGTTTTTCCTATCCATAATCTGGTCCACGCGCAGTTACTTCCCTTCTCCAGCCTTCGACGACTTTCCAAGCATACATGGGGAACTGAATAAGCACCAGTTTCCTCATGCATGCAGGGATAATGGCAATGACTATTTCAATCCACGTTTCAAATTATACCATCTGCACTCTATTGACAACAGCTTCTTTTTATTGGCAACGTCAATGAAGTTAAGGTTATTTACTCTACACTTTCATAAGACTATGCTGTAAATGTAAGTGTTTATGTACCTTCAACGCTCCTGCTTTAAATTCCAAAATAATTCCTCATTTCTTACTTTGCGTGGCTGCATTTCAACTTTGCACACATTTTAAATCGAAAACTGCCTATCCGAAGGTAAAGCCTCATCATTTCGGATGATGACCAAGTGAGGCATATGTTAAACACAACCTTGAACTGTATTGAAATAATCAAATTATTTTGTCGATGTCGAATGAACAAGATATATTGTTTTCAATGTTTTTTTAATTTATTTTGGTATGTGTGATTTGTTTATGCAATAATAGCAAAAATACACATTTTCTTGGACATGATCATCTGTGAGCGCTCTCAAAATCCGTTCCTGCCCTCATGCTGCGCACTCGGGCAGGAACGGATTTTTCGAGCGCCCGCAGATGATCATGCCCTCAAAAACGTGTATTATCCCTATAATGATTGCTTAAATTTTGTGTTTCAAGACTTGCCGCATATACTGTATTCGGGAAGATCACAGTGGTGTTAAAAAAGGCGTAACAAAGGAAGCAGTCAACGCGGTTGTCTCCATAAACCCTGAAAATGCGGAACAGACAATTCTGGTAAGTGAAGCGTTCCTTTTTTGCGCCCCAATTCATCCACACTCCCACTGAATACCCCCATCAGAAAATTGATTAAGTGTGTGTGTGTATTGGGATGGGAGAGGGGGGGGGGGGGGTTAAGTGGGTCGATGCTTGCTTATGTCTGAAGAAAATTTTGACCAGTCCCAAGTAGGAGGTGAACGCATGGACACGTTGTTTTGTTAGGCTTTAACTAAAACTATCTGTTATTTTAATATTTTCATTTAAGGCAAAAATCCATAATCACATTTCTAATTTTTACTGGATACTGTTTATCATGTATTGGCAATAAAATTAGACTGCTGAACAATATTTGTACTTATATAGCACAAATTGCCCTTATTTTTATTTAGGCCTCAGGAAAGGATTTTTACAGCAGTCCCAAGGTGTCCCCAGATGGCAAGAAGATTGCTTGGGTTCAGTGGTCCCATCCCAACATGGTAAGACTTTATGGTGCTGGAAATGTTAGTAACATAACATGGTATTTAAGCTGTTTGTAACATTGAGGGACCACACCATTAATATGTAATTTGCTTACAATTTGTCAAAAATCTGTTAATAACATTATGTTATAATTTAAATGTAATAATGTTTAAAATCTGTTAAAAATGTACTTTATAAAGGGAACATTCACTTAAGTTGGACTACATCATCAAATTCACAATGTGATAATGAACCATCTTATGTAGAGGAATATTATATAGATCTTCTTTTAATTAAGCAGCTGGCTATACTTTGTTTTTGAAATGGAGGCAGACAATCAGCTGGTTGTACTGTTTAATAAAGTTGATAGCTTGAACCATTATTTGACATTTTTTGTGTTTCCATGTGGTTTTATATTTGTGTCCCTGGTATGTGTTTGTATTTTATGGTCTACATTTCAGCCTTGGGATTCTACAGAGCTGATGGTTGCAGAGTTAACTGAATCCGGTGATGGCGTCAAAGAGGACTCTGTCAAATTGGTAGGAACATCTAGTACATTGACTTATTGAAAAACATATCAAAACAGCCTTTGCAGATTTTTTTTGTCAAAGCAACTTTAAGTATTGTAATGACTCTATGTTTTCGTACACTTAAAAATATTTTATTTTTTTCGTGTCCGAAAACTTAGATAAAAAAAATATTCCCAAAATACAGGTGTCCGAAAACTTAGAGTCGAAAATTGTAGTGTCCGAAAATAGCGTCAATTGTATCAACGACTACTGGTAATAGCACGCGCTTGTAAAATACCATGCCATATATTATAAATTACAGTTATATATATTTGCACTCCATTTTAAATAATTTTAAATGCTTAATTTATTTGACAGAAAGTTACTACAAGGTTGCACTTTGACCAACGAGTTCAAAGATGAGCATGTGATGTACCGATACCCGCTAGTATGAACCTGTAATTAACACAATAAAAAAGCAAACTATTAATTCTTTGTTTGTTCATTTCCGATAGTTGTTGTCTAACCAGTGATTCATTTTGAAAACTACATCAATGAGTCCCTGGGACTGGCATATTTTGAATCAATGGGTCCAAACTGAAAACAATGGGTCCCAGATTGTGTATTTGTAAATTCGCTACAAATAATCTACTTAACATGATACGCCTTAGCCAGGGGCTCTTTTATGCAATTTAAAAGCTAAAAAAAGAAATAGGTTTATAGAAAGTCAAATCTTTATTTGTTTTTTTCTTTAAATAACAAACAGTGAAACATATATCATCTTAAACAGAGAACTTTTAACTTATTTAACAATTTGGACTGACTAGAGTTTTAATAAATTGGAGGACTAGTGTTAATAATTTTTTGGTCAAAATTATCCCTTTCAAACAGTGTGACAAAAGACAATATCTTCTTTGGTCAAAAGGTTTAAACCTTCAATAAATATTTAGTGTAACAACACTCATTCTGTATTTAAGGTGTATAGCCTTCTCGCCTTGTTTTTTCTTCAAACAGGGAGAGCTTTTTCCATAAATTCATCCCTGACAAAATTGCACAACTTCACTCTCATAAGTTTGTCTTGGTTTCATACAGTTAAACTGTTCCTGAATTTGGTCAAGACCTTATTCTGTACATAAAAACCCCTCTCACATCCTGCAGTATGAACAGCAGAAGTTTGTGTTGTGATATGTACTTACATTCTACGTTGCATAGGACGGAATGCTGTACGATCTGCATCACTATTATGTATGTACCGTATACAAATAAAAAATGCTATTTATTTCAGAACTTACTCATTTTTAATTGTCACTTTAGAAAAAACAACAATGATCAATTAATCCAAAAAATTATAATAACATCGCTTTACAATATAACTGTCTGCGCTCACAACAGACGAACACAAAATGTGTTTTCCGCCGTTTATTCTTCACATTGAACCACACTGAGCGAGTTTAAATTGTTGAGGATCAATTTTGAAAAACTTTTTGGATGGCATTTTCTGTTTACCGTCCGGGACAACAAAATTAAACGTCCAATGAACTTTTAATAAAACGCCGTAACTGATTGGATAATTGATATATTTCAACCAATCAAAATACGCGTATTACATTCTGAATGTAGTAATGTTACTTCCGTTCTACTTTTCAAAACAGTGTTAACATGTGTTTCGCTTATCTTCACGAATCGAACTCTGTATGATGCACAACTTTGACGATGTTGAAAATCGGACTTTTTAAACAATGCGTCCCGAGTACGCATATGTTTGAGAATGATGCGTCTCCAGAAAAAAACGTGCGTCTGGCACGCGGGACGCACATCAAAATGAATCACTGTCTAACACCATCCATTGTTCGTTAAACTTGCAATAGTGTGCATCACATTTTGAAGCGTTTAGTAATTGTCACAGTTATTTTACTGAGAAGGGGTAGTATCATTGTGGCAGATAATTGAACTGTTAATTGGCACTACCCCTGGTAATTGTCATAACGATTATGCTATCTAGCGAAACCCTTGTTTAATACCACTTTTCAAGGTTATTTACCCAATAATGCAAATGTAATTTTCTGTTGCCCTTAGGCATGCACCTGCCATGTTTTATGATGTTAATCTGGTTGTAAAACCCCATGATCAAAGTGTCATTAGATATCGAAAACAGGACGGAAATTTGGTAAAATAGCGCTGTAAAATACACTGTCTGAAAACTTAGAGACATTAATTATGGACGAAAACTCGTTTGTCCGAAAATTAAGAGTCACGAAAAATAATTATTTTTTCTAAAAAAAGCGGTGTCCGAAAACTTAGAGTGTCCGAAAACATAGAGTAATTACGGTAAAAAAACCCAAAAACAATGGAAACACGTAGTTGAAAAGCATTAAACAGCTCCATATATTGGTCAGTGTTAACCTCCTTCTTGTAAGATTTGTGACACATACATTTCTGTTACTTGTTTTCAATGCATTTACTGCAAATCAAACACTTGTATGTCAAAGAAACTCTTAAGTTGATTTTTAGCTCGGCCGTTTTTGGAGAAAACCCGGGGTATTGTCATAGCCAGCTCGTCCGCCGTCCGGGTTATGCTAAAACCTTTAAATTGGCTCTAAAATCAAAGTGCTTCCACCTACAACTTTGAAACTTTATATTTAGCTGCACCTTGATGAGTTCTACATGCCACACCCATTTTTGGGTCACTAGGTCAAAGGTCAAGGTCACTGTGACCTCTAATATAAAAAAACAACAAAAAACTTCTGACAAGCTTTCATTTATTCAAAACTGCAACTGCAGCCAAGAGTTTGAACCCGCTATGCGGTGCTCTTGTTTTGTTAAATAATTGTACACCATTCAGTATTATTCATTCACAGGTTGCTGGTGGTAATGGTACAAGTGTTATGCATCCTTCATGGACCACAGACGATGAGCTCCTCTACATCAGTGACATCACGGATTGGTGGAACCTGTACCATGTGACCGGTTCAGGAGAACACGTCAACCTGATACCCCGCAGTGTGGAGTGTGGTGGACCTCACTGGGTGTTTGGGGATACACCATACATGGTTGATCCCCAAGGAAATGGGGACATTGTGACCGTGTATGGCTCAGTGAGTGAACGTGATTATATCATATTGTGTTTTTTATGTCCCCAACCACTATAGTGGGGGACAGATTGTTTTTGCCCTGTCTGTTGGTTTGTTGCTTTGGTGCTTTGTTTGTTTGCGCCAACTTTAACATTTGCCATAACTTTTGCAGTATTGAAGATAGCAACTTGATATTTTGGCATGCTTGTGTATCTCATGGAGCTGCACATTTTGAGTGGTGAAAGGTCAAGGTCATCCTTCAAGGCCAAAGGTCAAATATATGGGTCAAAATCGCTTATTTAATGTACAATTTTGCAATATTGAAGATAGCAACTTGATATTTGGCATGCATGTGTATCTCATGGAGCTGCACATTTTGAGTGGTGAAAGGTCAGGGTCATCCTTCAAGGTGAAATGTCAAATATATGAAGACATAGTGTTTCACAAACACATCTTGTTTTCTATCTTTGTTATGCAGCCTTTGGTCTCTCAATTTGTGAGAAATGAGTAGCAAAATTCTGAAAGAAATTAGTAGGGAACTTATCAAACTTCTGAAAAAACAAGTTTCAAACTCTTTGAAGCTGTAAAAACTTGACCAACAAGCTTCTCAAACTTCTGACTTGTGAACTTCTCAAAACTGTAAAGAACAGCCATTATCTGTATAAGAAGGAAAAGGAAAAACAGCCCTGTCAAATAAGGATTTGTTTGTTATACTATAATGTATTTGATACACAATAAAACCTTTTTCATTTAAAGAAAAACATCCCTTTATAGAAATCTTATCAGTTTGTCGCTTATGAATCTAATGAAATATCACCACAAGAGCCCTTCTTAATGGCAATAATTATAAAGGGCACAAAGCACTATTTGGCCTTTGAAAGGGCATAATGGTTATGCAACAAAAAGCATTGCATGGTGGGATGATAATAAGGCCTTGATAACTCACCCAAAGAAAGACAACAAAAAGTAAACAACAAATACTTATAAGTTATAACTCAAAATAACAAGGTTTTTGTCAAATTTTTACTACATATTAACTTTTAAATCAGGAAATGGGAGTGTACAACTTGAAGAGTGGTCAATACCATGTGATAGACACTGGCTTCACCAGCCACAACTATGTGAATGTTGCTGGCAATGGTATGGTGTACTGTGTGGCCGGCAGTCCGACCAGGTTCAGCTGTGTGGTAGAAATCAACAAGGACACTGGCAAGGTATAACAATGTATAACTATTTTATGTTGATAGTTTTGTTGCCTAGTCATCATAAAAGTTTAGTTTTATTTTAACTGTTTTTCAACTAATTGTAAACCAGCCCTTTTTTCATGTTAAAAATAAATATGGATCCCCGTTTTTGGAAACCCTTTTCTTCATGGAAATACCTTTGTTTTAAGCTCGTCTGTGCACAAAATAATGTACTGAGGGTTGGCTTTTGGGATTGCCTTATGTCCATAGTACGTCATGCATAGTCTGTTGTGTGAAGTCCTTTTCAGATTCTCCGCATTTTCAAGCCTTTTATGTTTGGAAAGAAATTAGGTGGTGTTGATACCTGTTTCTGGATTCTGTTAATTACATTTGTGCCAAAAAAGTCAGGACACATCAATTTAAGTTTGTAAATGAAGTCTGATAACAATTTTTTGGCAAGCATGTAATTGTATTAAAGAAAAATCACCATATAAAGTCTGTTAAAGATTACTAAAACGGCAGTCAGTTGTCTTTCTACATCATCATACAATAAGATAATATTTAATGTCCCTCTGGACAATAATGTATACGGTAATAAATGTAACAAGTTTTCACTCATTTCAATTCTTATAAAAGTATAACCAAATCATTTTATCATTGAGGTAACATCAACAATGACTTCTGATTTTTCTGATCTTTTCTCAGGTGACAATTCTACGTGAATCAAAGACCCTGGGGCTGGACAAAGGCTACTACAGCATTCCCACGGAGATTAAGTGGCAGACGACAGAGGGTGATGAGGCTTTTGGCTACTTCTACCCTCCAACAAACAAGGATTTTGATGCTCCAGGTCAGTTATGATGTGATGAGCTGTAGGATGTACATAACATGTACAATTTTGTATTTGTTATTAATAATGAAATATATTTATGGATTATTATGATGCTCCATCGCTCAAAGAGTTTGTATCAATTTCTTTTTTCGGAAAATTTGGTCAGGGAAATAAGAAATAATGGTGCAGTAGATGATTATCAAAATAGAACAAGCAGTTTACTATTTCCTCTATGTTGTATTATGTACGATATTAAAGGTTAACATAGTCTGGCTAGTACATGTAATAAAGGAAGGATAAAACTGTACTTTGGAGATATATTTGTCCTGCACTTCTGAGTACAAAGAGTTAATTGATGTAAGTGTGCATTGTGTTTTACTAATGCTTGATTTCTTAATGTGTCATTATTTTTATGAGCACATTATTGATATTTGTCCATCATAACTTGCATAAGATTTCATGAGGGTTTATTCTATTGTAAGTACACCTGTTAACATGATCATCTTTTCAGGTAAATAGTATTGGAAGTATTTTCATAAAATTTGACTATGTGCCTTGTTTGTTTATGCACATTTGTTCCTTCTGTTGACTTCTCAAATAATGAAGTATCTCTGCCCAAAATATTTTATTGAAAACTTAAGTTGAGTGTCTGATAAACTTCAAGCAATATGTCTGGAAGAAAAAAATCTTAAATCAAGGACTGAGTTATACTTTATTTATATATTTATGTAGACTTAAGGTAAGCATCTGGAAAAACAAAATCAACTAATGGGAATATTTCAACAAAAAGCTTATATTGGCATCATATATTTAGGCCGCGCTTTGCAAAAAAAGGGTTTAATGCATGTGTGTAAAGTATCATCCCAGATTAGCCTGTGCAGTTCGCAGAGACTAATTAGGGACCACACATTCTGCTTTTATGATATTTTTTTTTAAAGAAAGTCTCTTCTTAGCAAAAATATAATTTAGGCGGAAAAAGTCGTCCCTCATGTGTGCACAGGCTAATTTGGGACATTACGCACATGTATTAAGCCCCCTTTTCACAGAGCACGGCCCATTTATAAAAATCACACCCTCACCATTTCACTGTATGCCCTAGCTGGCAAAGATCTTTGCTGGCCAAACAACAACAAACAAACAATGAGTCAAACAACACTTCAACCAAGAAGAGCTCTGTGAAAAGGGGGTTTATCCATGTGCGTAAAGTGTTGTCCCAGATTAGCCTGCGCAGTCTGCACAGTCTAATCAGGGAGAACACTTCGCCTCAACTGTATTTTTGCTAAGAACAGACTTTCTTTAAACAGAAAATATCATAAAAGGGGAAAGTGTCCTTCCTGATTAGCTTGTGCGGACTGCATTAGGTATTGACATCACAAAAAATTGAATCATTTCGTTGTTCACATTCCAGAGGGCACTCTACCGCCCCTGCTGGTGAAGAACCATGGTGGTCCCACTAGCCAGGCCTCCAACATATTGAACCTGAAGATCCAGTACTTCACAAGTCGAGGGTTTGCAGTCCTGGATGTCAACTACAGGGGAAGCACAGGCTATGGCAAGACATATAGGAACAGGCTGGAGAAAAAGTATGAGTGCTTAGTGTGGTTTTCGATATTTTCAAGACTTAATTACTCTGCCATTTGCCAGATAAGTCATTAGCAACAAAAAAGGAAAAAGGGTAAAAAATGTATTTTGCTACACCTTGGTCATCATGAAATACAACATTACATCGAAAATGAGAATAATTTCTATGTAAAAAAGTCAATCTGGCTTAAGAAATTGTTCAACTGGGTGGAAGAAGGTATTTGGATTACTTAAAACTGATAAGTTATGGATATTAGTTTAAACCTTTTGTTTTAGCTGGATTGCAAATAGAAAGCCTAAGGTTTTTTTGAAACGCTCTCTAGTCCCTTTCCTGGGACTAGAACCAGTACTTGGTGTCTATTGGGGAAATCTAAAGAATGCTCCCCCATTGGGGATCAAACCCGTGACCTCCACTAGGCCGACATAGTATCCACTACACCACTGCAATTTGGATATTACATTTATAGATACCGAAAGGTGCACTTTTATTTTTTGAAAGTGTGCAATACTTTTTTTATTCTTAGAAGAAATATACCCACAGTACAACAAGAAAGGTCTACTGGTAAGTGACATTTTTGAAGAAACATATAGGACCTTGTCTTTTGTAGTATTGTGGGTATACAGGTAACCTTAATAATTTTATTTAATTTATTATTTTAAATCTTAACAAAATTATGGATTTGAAAGTTATCAATTAGTGAATACATGTTGACAGAAAAACATACTTGCTACTGGCTGTCTTGCTGTTTTTATTATCCTTTATTACCATACTAGCCAGACTATGTTTAGCGTTAATGTCGTCATAATACAACATAGAGAAAATAGTAAATTGCTTGTTCTATTTTTAAAATCATCTACTGCACTATTATAACCCTGACCAAATTTTCAGAAAAAATATTACTGATACAAATTCTGTGAACAATTGAATAGCATAATAATGCATAAATATTTGCTTTATAAATAATAAATGCGAAATTGTAAATGTTATAATTTTGAATGACTTTTAGTTGGGGCGTACTGGATTTGGATGATTCTTGTACAGGGGCTACGTTCTTGGCTGACACAGGCAAAGTTGACGGAGAGAAGTTGTGTATTGATGGGGGATCAGCTGGCGGCTACACCACGTTAGCAGCTCTAGCTTTCAGAGATGTGTTCAAATCAGGTTTTATATATGTCTTAATCACTATTGATCTAATCTTGCTACTCTTAAGAAATAATATCCTTTACCACTTCTAATTCAGATTTTAACACAGAAAAAACATTTGTTTTGTTTGTACACCCTTTGTAAAAGATGGCTTATAGTGTTCCAGCTGTCTGTGTAATGATATCATTGCCATTGCCTTCATAACTTATCTTAAATTTATTGATATTTTAATTAATTTACACCCATATAAACCATCATAATACAACAGTTAGCATGAAAAAAAACTCTCTTATTCCTGTATCACCCATAACTTTGCCATGTATTGATGGATTTTAAAATAACTATTTTAAGAGTAATAAGGGTCTTTCTACCATAGAGTTTTAGGGGTCAAATCTTATATTGAAAAATCACATGTTAGCCATATTAACTTTTTGAGTTATTGATGGATTTTAAAATTATTTGGCACCAATGCAAATAATCACAAGAAGACATGTACATCAAATATGTACCATAAATAGCAATAATTACAAAACTACTTTACTTTCAAGCGCTTACAAATGTTAATGTACCAAAGACGTTAAAACATAGACTAAAAAGTTTTTGTTGTTTGCCCCATGCAAATGATGATTGGTACATATAGAGTTTATCCTGTCTGTAATTAGGAATGTTATGCAGGTGTACATATGTTCTTACTTTATACTGATTATAACTTTGTTACAATTTCTAATAACTTTTCAAAATTTCAAGCACAGTAATACCATATTTCTTGTTGAAAGGTGCATATGTAAGTGTATGGTTCTACAATTCCCATTATACCACTTATGCATGTGTTTGATTCTACACAACATGTTGATCATATGAGCCTCGTTCTGGGAAAATGGGGCTTAATGCATGTGTGTAAAGTGTCATCCCAGATAAGCCTGTGCAGTCTGAACAGGCTTATCAGGGAATTTTTTTTTCACCTAAACTGGATTTTCATTAAGGAGAAAAATACCATTAAAAAAACAGAAAGTGTCTTCCCTGATTAGCCAACTGCACAGGCTAACAAGGACTACACTAAACACATGCATTAAGCCCTGTTTTCCCAGAACAATGCGTAAACTATTGCAGGTGTCAGTCACTATGGAGTGGCGGACCTAGAGGCCCTGGCAGGGGATACACACAAGTTTGAAAGCCGTTATCTTGACAATCTAATTGGCCCATATGTCACCGACGCAGACAAACAAGTGTACAAGGACAGGTCCCCCATTCACTTTGTCCACCAACTGTCATGTTCTCTCGCCTTATTCCAGGGAAGTGAGGATAAGGTAAGCGCTCTTGTGCTACATTGTTAATTATTACAAGTATTTGATTAACAACTATTTATATATAGAATCTTAAAATACAGCAAAAAATGAGGAAGAGAGTGTTTATATGATAAATGTGTGTTATATTATTAAAGCTCAATATCACAGACACTCTAGTCCATTTCCTGGGAAGAACCAGTACTTTGTATCTATGGACGAGATCTTGATTACAGGCCCAGTGTATAGATTGTACCCAGTCTTTCTTAATCGCTCTCAATCGCTAGGTGGATACATTATCAATTGAACAATCTTTACCGTCTTATTGCGGTCTCCCCATGTTAGTGTTCACTTGAACTGTTTATTTCTAAAATAAGACCAATTTATTTTATGCTTTCCGATGGTTTATAGAGAAATATCAGTGAATTAAAAGTGATAATTTCACTGTTTCAAACAGTGAAAATTATCAGTGAAAATTATCGATAATTTTCACTGTTTACTGTGAAATGACGTATTTTTTTAAACGAAATGACGTCACTATCCCAGCGAAATTCTTTAGTTAAACTCTTTAACAATGTATATAAACTGTAAAAAAGCATAAAATAAAAAGGAAATTTGTTGGATTCGGTCAAATATCAATTTTAATTCACTCGTGATCTTAGAAAATATATATTTTCTATGATCACTCGTAAAATCGATAATCCACCGAATCCAACAAATATCCTCTATGTTACTTTCCACATTTTTAAAATGTACTGGAATAATGTAGACAATACATATTCTGACATTACAATCTAAGCCAAACATGACATTTTGGAACTTCTAAGATTGCTGGTAACATGTAACTGCAGGTTTCTGTGGTGAAACAGATAAGGTGTTAGCCATAATCCAGATGGTCACTGATTAATCTTTTAAATGAGATCTTTTCAAAGACCCACAATACTGTTTCTCCTTTGGAAACTTAGTTAAGAGTGTTTCAATTCAATGGAGATTATATTATATATAAAGGTTAAAAGTAACATAGTTTAGATGAATTTGATTACCCCAGTATATAAAAACAGTTTGATAAAATATTTCCCTTTCCCTGTCAAAAGCAAAGTGAAAATGGTGAAAGTATCTGGAAGGCTTTTCAGGTTTTCTGTTGTTTGCTTCTCATCAGTATCTAAGGGATGGAAATTAAGCCTTTAAAACTTGAATCTGGTAAGGAACATCTAAATTCTATTTGATTTCTAAGGGAGTACAAAAGCATCACAATGCGTATCTGAGTGGTAACGGGTTAGTTAATATATGTATATATTGTAAATATCAATGTGAATGTTGTTTTCTAGATAGTGCCACCCAATCAGGCTGAGATGATGTATAAGGCAGTGAAAGCCAAGGGGCTTCCCACCATGTATGTCCTCTTCCCAGGTAGGAATAACTGCACTGCGACAATGGTCCAAAAGCTTTATTCTATGTTGTTTTGACAGCCACATCTGTCCAGAGATGCAAGCTTTTCAGATAAAGAACAAGAATGTCTTCATTTTTGTTTACATGAAACATTCCGATTTGCCAGCATTTTTTTTTCTTATATTAAGTTATGCTTGTGCCATTTTGAATTTTCCTATTTTTGATAAGATCACTTTTTACCTCTTAATTATAATAACATGACTATAACAATCTTACTATTTGAGTCGTATTCTGAGAAAACTGGGCATAATGCATGTGCATAAAGTGTCGTCCCAGATTAGCCTGCGCAGTCCACACAGGCTAATGAGGGACGACACTTTCCGCCTAAATTAGATTTTTGCTAAGAAGAGACTTTATTTAAATGAAAAAATGTCATAAAAGCGGAAAGTGTCGTCCCTGATTAGCCTGTGCGGACTGCACAGGCTAATCTAGTAACACACTTTACGCACATGATTGGTCATTGTCGGCTCAGATTGGTCATTGTCGGCTCAGGTACTACTTAAATGTACTCCAGGTACTCTTAAGTATGCTTAAATGTACCTCGGTATGGAAAATATACTTAAACGTACCAGGGAATTCTATTGCTAAATTGCTCTTTTTTTTTCAAATTAATAATGTTCATATTTATGTCAATAATAACTCTTATTCAAAAATAATGTTGAGGCAGGTTTTGTTCAAAGAGAATTTTGTTTCGTATTCTGTAGCGCATTGCACAAAATCGGATTTTGGGGAGGAATAAAACTTTGGTACAGTCTAAATTAGCCGGGTACATTTAAGTATATTTTCCATACCGGGGATACATTTAAGTATACTTAAGAGCATCCGGGATACATTTTAGTATACTTAAGAGCACCCGGGATACATTTAAGTATACTTAAGAGTACCTGGTATACATTTTAGTATACCTAAGAGTACCTGGTATACATTTAAGTATACCTAAGAGTACCTGGGATACATTTGAGTATACCTAAGAGCACCCAGGATACATTTAAGTATACTTAAGAGCACCTGGTATACATTTTAGTATACCTAAGAGTACCTGGGATACATTTGAGTATACCTAAGAGTACCGGGGTACATTTAAGGTGTTCCCTGTGCCAACAATTACCAATCAAGCAGAAGACAGCAACTCTAATTTATTCTAATTACTGTTCATTTTTCCAGGTGAGCAGCATGGTTTCCGTAAGGCAGAAAACATTCAGACTGCTCTCGACGGAGAGTTCTATTTCTTCTCCAAGGTGTTTGGATTTGAGCCGGCAGATAAGCACATAAATGTAAGTGATTCACATGCTGGCCATGTTAATTCAACGAAAGTTAATGGATCCATTCTTTTTAATACATTTTACAGCTACAAGACAGCTGCGGTAAAAAATAAATTATCTGGAAAAGATGGACATGTGAATAAAAGAATTCATTATAATGATGCATTTGAAATACATGAAAAAGGTCAATATTTGTCAGCAGAAAAAGCGACCATTAACACAACGTTCACATTAAGATAGCATAAAGACTAAAAGCTGCATCAATAGAAAGTAAAAAAAAACTGAATTCAGGATACCAAGACTGATTTGTTTACTTCTGTAAATCTATTGATATAAATTGTATTTGTATTAAAGTTTAATCAGCTGGTTAAATTATGTGCACTTTCAGTGCAATGTTGCCTGGAAAGGCTTCATTATGTTAACTCTTTAAGTGCTGGAACCAAATTTTGAAGGCCTTTGCAAATCCTTTGGATCCAGATGAGACGCCACAGAACGTGGCGTCTCATCAGGATCCAAACTGTTTGCTATTCTGATAGTATTCTTTGAAAAAAATAAAGAAAATGCTAATTTTAGAAATTCAGCAAACCACATTTTAGCAGAAGACAAATTTCCCAGCATGCAAAGGGTTAATACTATTTGATCCGTGCTCTGTGAAGAGGGGATTTAATGCATGTGCTTAAAGTGTCATCCCAGATTAGCCTGTGTAGTCTGCACAGGCTAATCTGGGACGACACTTTCCGCTTTTATGATATTTTTGGTGAAAGTAGGTCTCTTCTTATTAAAAAAGCAAGTTTAGGCGGAAAGTGTTATTCCTGATTAGCCTGTGTCGACTACACAGGCTTATCTGGGACGACACTTTACACACATGCATTAAGCCCCTTTTTTACAGTGCACGGCTCATTTGTATTCTTTCAGCTTCCCATTGATAACCTGAAATGAAGAATGCTGAAGGCCAACTCATTGGGCTGATTATTTGCTGTATACCAACTTACTTACCGTTCTCATATAATGATGATGGTCAACAGAAGAAGACTTGCAGGAACAATTGAAAATGTTCTTATACCAAAACCCATGATAAGAAAGAACAGAGAGTTTTAAAAGGTGCAAGAAGCAAACTTTTTTGTTGTTTGTGTACATTATAATTTCTTTTTGTGATTATAGATCTATCTAGTTGATTGTTATATAATACACAGTAAAGTCAAGTGTGTAATGCATGCGTTTTCAAGTGGATAGTCTCAATAGGACCATATATAAATGTTGAGCAAGCATAATAATATACCAATAATATACCATAATCAGCATTTTATTTGAAAGCAAAATTGATCTCTCTATAAATTATGTTATTAATATTTTATATATAATTTTACCTTTGTATGTTAATTTGATTATTACAAATATTTAACGCATGGTATCGATTGTTTTGCTGTTGAAATGTTTTATGATTTAATGTTTTATGATTTATGTAGGCCCATGTATGCATAATAATTATATTACAGAATATATACATTATCATTACTTGTGTTTATGTGTATTAACAATATATCAACTATTTTATTAAATAATTCAAACAAAATTAAAGTCACTAACTAGATCCCAAAGAAATGTTTGAGTACCTGCATACATGAACAATAGCTTATTGATCAACTTTGGTTACTAACGAGTAGTTTAGTTTCATGACTTTCAATTATATATTTAATCTGATGCATTCTGCCCATTCGGTACCAGTGCTCTCGAGTTGAAGTTAATCAAAGCGCTGAAGGCACTACAGTTGTTTGCTCTTTGAACGTATTTAATATTCCTGCAGTCACCGGACATGAAGGTCGACTTTTGAACACCAATTTAATTTACTTTTTATTGTCTACAGTGGTGAGATTTTGAAAAATAAGGAAAATGACATTGATAAACAATCTCTCATAACTTCATGCAAGGTTCTCACAAACTCCACTTATGATTACAAAGATGAAACAAAGAAATTCAACGTATATCTAAGTTGGCGCTCAGGAAAAGTCTGTAAGTGTAACTAAGAATGAACCACACCATAATTCTAATAATTAATGTATTGGTATTAACAAGCTTTGTATTAAATTCTCGATCAAACAAAATTAATAAATATTAAATATGTTTAGCCTGAAATTAAATGCTTCATTTAATGTGTTTACATTTCATTTTTATTCATTTTTATGTACTGACATTAACGCGTAACTCCTGTACTCTACCGTCACCAATATTTTTATGAACGAACCATCTACTGTAATGTTAATTCGTAAATTAATGTATTTTTATGCCCCCCTTCGAAGAAGAGGGGGTATATTGCTTTGCACATCTCGATCTGTCGGTCGGTCTGTTGGTCCGTCCACCAGATGGTTTCCGGATGATAACTCAAGAATGCTTAGGCCTAGGATCATGAAACTTCATAGGTACATTGAGGTCACTAGGTCAAAGGTCAAGGTCACAGTGACCCGAAATAGTAAAATGGTTTCCGGATGGTAACTCAAGAACGCTTTTGCCTAGGGTCATGAAACTTGATAGGTAGATTAATCATGATTTGCAGATGACCCCTATTGATTTTCAGGTCACTAGGTCAAAGGTCAAGGTCACAGTGACCCAAAATAGTAAAATAGTTTCTGGATGATAACTCAAGAACGCTTATGCCTAGGATCATGAAACTTAATAAGTAGATTGATAATGACTGGCAGATGAACCCTATTGATTTTCAGGTCACTAGGTCAAAGGTCAAGGTCACGGTGACCCGAAATAGTAAAATGGTTTCCGGATGACAACTCAAGAACGCTTATGCCTAGGATCATGAAACTTCATAGGTACATTGATCATGACTCACAGATGACCCATATTGATTTTCAGGTCACTAGGTAAAAGGTCAAGGTCACGGTGACCCGAAATAGTAAAATGGTTTCCGGATGATAACTCAGGAACGCTTATTCCTAGGATCATGAAACTTGATAGGTAGATTGATCATGGCTCGCAGTTGACCCCTATTGATTTTCAGGTCACTATATCATAGGTCAAGGTCACGGTGTACCGAAGTAGTAAAATGGTTTTCGGATGATAACTCAAGAACGGTTATGGCTACGATCATGAAACTTCATAGGTACATTGATCATTACTCGCAGATGACCCCTGTAGATTTTGAGGTCACTAGGTCAAAGGTCAAGGTCATGGTGACCCAAAATAGTGAAATGGTTTCCGGATGATAACTCAAGAACGCTTATGCCTAGGATCATGAACATTCATAGGTACATTGATCATGACTCGCAGATGACCCCTATTGATTTTCAGGTCACTAGGTCAAAGGTCAAGGTCACAGTGACCCGAAATAGTAAAATGGTTTCTGGATGATAACTGAAGAATGCTTATGCCGAGGATCATGAAACTTGATAGGTAGATTGATCATGACTCGCAGATGACCCCTATTGATTTTCAGGTCACTAGGTCAAAGGTCTAGGTTACGGTGACCCGAAATAGTAAAATGGTTTCCGGATGATAACTCAAGAACACTTATGGCAAGGATCATGAAACTTCATAGGTAAATTGATCATGACTGGCAGATGACCCCTATTGATTATCAGGTCACTAGGTCAAACGGAGAGCCCATATGGGGGGCATGCATGTTTTACAAACAGCCCTTGTTTTCTATAGTTTCAATAGATCAATACTTTTAATTGTGTTCATTTATTCCGATTTATATTTTTATACCCCCATTACTATTAGTAATGGGGGCTATATAGGAGTCACTTTGTCGGTCTGTTGGTTGGTCGGTCTGTCGGTCTGTCCCGAAATTTCATCCGATCTTCACCAAACTTGGTCACAAGTTGTATCTTGATGATGTATAGGTCAAGTTTGAATATGGGTCATGCTGGGTCAAAAACTAGGTCACGGGGTCACTTAGTGTGTTTTAAACCGAAAGTTTGTCCAGACCATAACTATGTCATTTATCGTTAGATTTTAAAATCATTTGGCAAATTTATTTGCCTTCATGGGACGGTGTGTCGCGCGAAAGAATTACATCAATATCTCGAAGGTCAAGGTCACACTTTGAGTTAAAGATTTAAATGGCCATAAATGAGCTTGTCTGGGCAATAACTATGTCGTTCTCTGTGAGATTTTAAAATCATTTGGCATATTTGTTCACAATCATTGGACGGTGTGTCGCGCGAAAGAATAACGTCGATATCTCCAAGGTCAAGGTCACACTTTGAGTTAAAAGGTCAAAAATGGCATAAATGAACTTGTCCAGGCCATAACTATGTCATTCATTGTGAGATTTTAAAATCATTTGGCATATTTGTTCACAATCATTGGACTGTGTGTCGCGCAAAAGAATTACGTCGATAACTCCAAGGTCAAGGTCACATTTTGAGTTCAAAGGTAAAAAATGGCCATAAATGAGCTTGTCCGGGCCATTACTATGTTGTTCATTGTGAGATTTTAAAATCATTTGGCACATTTGTTCACCATTATTGGACGGTTTGTCGCGCGAAAAAATTACATCAATATCTGCAACGTCAAGGTCACACTGTGAGTTCAAAGGTAAAAAATGGCCATAAATGATCTTGTCCGGGCCATAACTATGTCATTTATTGTGAGATTTTAAAAATACCAGCATGCAAAATAGTCTGTGTCAATGCGGCACTTGGGAGTTAGGTATTCGCAATCGAAATCAAGTTTTGATCCAAATAGAATAGTGCATGATGGCAGATGACACATTTATGTGCACTGGTAGACAATTAATGACAGAACATGTCTGGTTGCCCTTAAAAGGACAAGGTTACTCTGCAAAGGGAGTGCTGAAAATTAAAGAAGATCTTCTTCCCGCTCCTCGCGCACTATGCTGCTTGTATGGCCTCTAGACGACACAGGCTGTCGACTCGAACGCCAGAACGGTTTCCACAGCCCATTGAGCGAACTGGGTACCGCCGACCTTCGACACTTCCATTATCTTCATAGGCCATCACCTCGAAATCCTGGCCTGTATCTCTACCACGCTCGTCCTCTACGCTGCCAGTTCCTCTGTACCCGTCCCTCTTCCTGTGATGAAGTGAAACCGTTTTTTTTCCTACTGACAATTACCATTCTGCTAAGCGATCCTTCCAAATTATGGGATTCAGATAAGTCAGCAGGAAAGAACGTCCGGGTCGAGGGATGACGGTACTCGCTTGATTTACAGAGTCGCCTTTCGGAGTCTTCAAGAAAATCTGTGAGCGACTCTCCCCCCGATCGCGACTCTCCTCCCGATCGCTACGTGCATTCTTCAGCTGCTGACCGAGCTCTGTTAAACTAATGAATACTATATCATTTATAGAGTTACCTTGATTTTTTGTACAATCGCCTTTTTCTTTTACATGTTCAACTATAATCGCGAGCTGACAGATTCAATGCCATTGGCAATTTTGTCGATCGGAAACGCTTAAATATATTCTCGTGACTTTGAAATAGAGTTTGAAAAATACGCTTTAAATAATTTAATTAAACACATATGGCATAAGACCTATTTTCGCATGACGCGAATCTATAAAAATGTCTATGTTTCATATAAATGGAACATTTTTGCACAATACTTTTCGATAGGATGTTAAAGCCAAACTGTGTTATTTATACCGAATTGGCAAATTTCGGTAGCGTTTCAGTCTTTCAAGAACGACTTCCATACAGACTGAAGATTACGGCAAACATTTGTGGTTAGATAATGAAACGATTTTATGAAACTATATTTTTTGGTAGTGTGTGTGTCTCATCTTTAAAGCAATAATGTGATATCAACGTTTATCGATAGTCCATTGTGTCTTTCCCGGACGATTTAGTACCGAGCCAAAATGCAAAGTATTATTTTAACATATATCAAACACACAATAATATCGAAAATGGTCAACCCAAGCAGTTTTGTTGTTTTCTGTTGAGTTTTAGCGAACGTTGATAAATAATTTCCGATTGTCACGAATCCTCCCTCCAATGAACTGCGTTTTACTTATAATTCTAAAACAATAACGAAATGGAATTCATATGAATATTAAAGTAAAACGTTATTCTTTTAATATATTTTTTTAACCTTTACGTTTTCTTCCGTTTATCTGATAAAGAATCGGCCGATATTAATTAAGGTTGGTAACTAATAACCTCAACTGCACACGTGAATGTGTGAATTTCAAAGTTCATTTATAAGTCCTGCTGCAGATTTCACAGCCGGATCAGATTGCCCCCCCCCAGTAGAACTCCAAGAAATCAGTCCACAGTCAAGCGCTTTCAACGAAGTTACGCAATAAACAAGCGTAACCTTATACTATTGTGTTGTTATAACTTTCCCCACTACACTTGTTTATCTTTTCCCGCATCTATTAATATTATATATATATATATATATATATATATATATATATATATATATATATATATATATATATATATTTCGAGGGGTTAGAGCCAGAACGTAATAAGTCCATTTTTCAAATAGTGGAGAAAAACGCAAAAGAAGGTTTGACAAACTACAACTTTTATTTGAATATGAATATTAGCATAATATTATGTTACAATATTTGGTAAAGTATTGTTATGGCATTATAAACATATCATAGAATTGCATACAATATTTAATGCCTTTGTATTCAAAATAGCACTTACTTCATTATGGCATAAAGGTAAAACATATATATTTTCTGTGTGCCACTATGTTAAGTGCACTTGGTGCTACTTAGCATAAGAATAGTACCCTGCTTTTCCTATGCCATACAGGTCGAAGTGCCCTTAAGGCAAAACAGCCCTGTGCTATGCATCTATTTTGAGAGACTGAACGAAACAGGTGCACTTAGCACAAGTTCATATTAATATTCATAATACGAGATATTATTATACAGAAGTACATCATTATTTCCTTTTGCATTCTAGATTTTAACAGGACATACACATGTAACAATACATATATTTCAATCAGTATGGACTTGTTTGTCTCCAACCTTCACAATGGAAGAAAGTCAAGATTCAGATTTTCTATTCCACATTTGAATCTTCACTTTCTTCCATTGTATCTGGTTCTGGAAGACTGTCCCTAGTTGTCTTATCAGATGGAATATCCTTGAAATACTGGTCATATTCTGAAGGAATTATTCATCAGAGCAAAGTGATGGCAGGTCGTTTTTCTTTGCTACTGTAATTGGAAGTTTGGCATCATACAAGGGTTTTAAGTCACATTTTATAGAAAGTCCTTTCCTAGAGGATTTAAGTTGCACACACTGAAAACTGGTGTCATCGAAACTGCTCTTAAAAAACACACGCCCCGGATCACTTTTTTGCAGTTTTATCCATGTTATTTTTGTCAATAAAACGTTTTGTCCACTTACATTTACAACGTTGAACGGTAGCACATATTTAGCTACATGCTTGATATCTAAAACGTCATAGTATTTAATCGGCACTACAACATACGGATTTCTTTTTCGTGCAACCTTCACATTTTTTTCTCACTGGCTTGGTAGATATACCGATGTACGTTTCTTTGCTCGTTCTATCGAAGCATGTACACTATCACAACTCCATCTGGGTATGTCCACTTTCTAAATACTTTTGTTCAATAGTGTCTCAATGTTTTTACATTTCTCTTAAGCATGCATCAATGCAACAGTAACAACCCTATTTCGATTTTGACCACAACAACAGTCAGAATAAAAACAGACACTCTCTACTGTGATAGGAAGAGATTTCATGTAAGTCAAAAGACAAGTTCCTTCTTCACAAGAGCCCCGTTTTCCTTCAGTTTCAATCCACAAAAACCATGTCGAACTTGCGTTTTGTAAATAATAAAGGGAAAGATTTAACAATTGAGCTTTCTTTTATAATAAACTTTACTCACAAGAGAACATGGAATCGGTAAGTCAAATGTTGCAACATGGTATGACTTGTCTTGTTTTGCACGAGACTTATCCAACTTCTTTTCATCTCTAGCTCTGTTTTTTCTTTTGATATGGTATTCAAAAACAATTTTCAAATCGGTGGTTAGCTCGCCTGCTATCTCCTTATTTCTATAGACAGCGCACGTCTGAAACGGGTCCTTCTTGGTTATGTGGAATGAATAGTTAAACTCCTCGCAGAAAATTGTACGATACATTGAACTTGATATGTATTGCCTGCCCGTTTCTTTACAGTTTTCTTTGTATAATTAATACAATTTACTAATATTTAAATCAGATCGTAGAAAACGCCTTTTTGTGTCTTTGCGTGTGTAATGTGCTTCTACAGTAGGATATGATTCTATATGATTACGAACATCTATGATTGCATCTAGGGTTTTGTTATGGACGTGTGCTTTCCACGCCTGTCAAAGGACGCAAATGTTCCTGAAGATAGTGATTTCAGTGCTGTATCTATCATTCTGCCACCAATAGCTAACGTCTTCTGGAAGAAAGCTTTGCAAACACATTTCGTATCTAAGTTATATACTCTGGAAATAGCTCTGCGCTTTGATGAGTTTGTCCTTACACGACTCGGCATATCCCCCGTTAATGGCAATTTTAAAATATTGAAAACAATCCCTGAATTATGTGAATATGAATGAAGTTGGATAAACATAATTCCGATCAGACTATAATATTTAAAACCTTGTTTACTCATTGTCTGGTATAAAAATAGTAACATAGGTTTTAACTCAAATTCCTCATGCATAATACTAGTATGGTTACTTTGTTAAAAATTATTATAATATGTGTATTATAAACTGGTAGGAGGGAAACTTATGTTTGTTCTCCATTTCATGTGCGTGAATTACATTTTGAACTTGAGTAAAATACCTCCTTTTTATACCATTCGACCCTAAAATATTGACTGATTGTGTTCATAAATGTAGCATTATTTGTGTTAAATTATATTTGTATGTTTCTTATTGGCTTTTGTGGCCTGTCCTTCATTAAAATATATAAAAAACCTATGTGGTAACAGTGATACATGCGTAGTAAAGTATAACACCATGATGTGCGTGATGCTATTCGAGACTTAAAGTAGACGTAACTATTACTCTAAAAGAGATTGACAGGATGTCACATGCTGAGAAACATGCTGATAATCATTCATTGCTTAAACAAGTGATCTACGTAAATTGATGCGGGGTGTTACAAAAAAAAGATTATAATCATAGATAATGTTCTAAAATCATGAGGTCCTTCCGGAACAGTGCCTGCATTATGTGGAGACCCATAGTGTGTCCAACCACTCCTACCTAATTTAATTACTAGACTCATGAAAGTTGAAACGAATTTTAAATTAAAGCTTCAGTTTACAGCTACATATGTATTTAGGTTTTACTGAAAGTTATTCAATTTTGGTGTGGTCTTATGCTGTTGGCGGGGGTGGAACCGGATTGCCCAGAGGAAACCCACCTGTCCGTTATAATGACCACCTACCAAACTCACGTGCCCTGGGAATGGGGATTGAACCCCGGTTGCAGAAGTGAGAAGTGCATGTACCAACCACTGCGCTAACCGTAACCGGACAGCCTTGTAGATAATGAATTAACATAAACCTATTTAAATTGAGATTTTGAAAATCAGGTCAATGCCTTTGCTGCATAATACAACTATATCTGGTCAACGTGTTTGCTGCATAACACAATTAAACCAGGTCAATGTGTTCGCTGCACAATAAAAATTAAGTCAGGTCAATGTGTTTGCTGCATAATACAACTAAACCAGGTCGATTCGTTTGCTGCATAATACAACAATCAGGTAAAAATGTTCCCTGCATAATGCAACTAAATCAGGTAAATGTGTTCGTCGCATAATACAACTAAATCGTGTCAAATTGTGTTTGCTGCATAATGCAACAATGAAGTCAATGTGTTCACTACATAATACAATCAGATCAATGTGTTCGCTGCATAATGCAACAAACAGGTCAATGTTTTCACTGCATTACGCAACAAATAGGTAAATGTGTTCGCTGCATATTGTAACAACATGACAATGTGTTCGCTGCATAATACAATCAAATTAGGTCAATGTTTTTGCTGCATAATACAACTAAATCAGGTCAATGTGATGCTGCATAATGCAACAGTCAGGTTAATGTGTTCACTGCATAAAACAACTAAATCAGTTTAATGTGTTTGGTGCATAATACAATCAGATCAAATTGTGTTCGCTGCATAATGCAACTTTCATGTCTATGTGTTTGTTGAATAATGCAACAAACAGGTCAATATGTCCACTGCATAATACAACAATCAGGCCAATGTGTTCACTGCATAATGCAACAAACAGGTCAATGTGTTCACTGCATAATACAACAATCAGGTCAATGTGTTAACTGCATAATGCATAATGCATCAAACAGGTCAATGTGTTCACTGCATTATACAACAATCAGGTCAATGTGTTGTTTTTCATTGAACAACTAAATCACTTGAATGTGAATGTTGCATAATTAAACACTCACTTCAATGTGTTTAAAACAAAATGCAACTAAATCAGGTCAATGTATTCGCTGCATAATACTTCTAAATCAGGTCAATGTGGTCATTGCATAACACAACTAAATCAGGTGAATGTGTTTGCTTCATAATGCAACACTCAGGTCAATGCGTTGGCTGCAAAATGCAACGAAATCAGGTCAATATGTTTGCTGCATAATACAAAAAATCAGATAAATGTGTTCACTGCGTAATGCAATCAGGGAAATGTGTTGGCTGCATAATACAAAAATCAGGTCAATGTGTTATCTGTATAATGCAACACTGAGGTAAATGTGCTCCCTGCTTTATACAACAATCAGGTCAGTGTGTTCTCTGCATAATAAAACTAAATCATGGCCATTCATACATTGACAAAGAAATTAGTTTTTACAACGATGTATGCATTTGATTTTTCGTTTATTTGCTCTTCTTATTGATATCCGAGTTTTTTCAAATTGCAGCATTTTATCTTCCTCTGATATATGTTTAAGTGCTAGAAGGTAACAACATTGCAGTGCATAGACCTAATTTTTGTAAAATAATACATGTAATTTACCCACAATCTATTTCATTACATTTCTATTTGATTTATTATTTTTTAACAACAACAATAATATATCTGGAGCAGTTGGGCAAAACTTCCGTGTCATACAAATATAAACAATCAATAGGAAACATCCTTAAGGGTATGGCAATTTAAAAAAGTGCTATGTTGCAGATAATATTATAACATTTTTATTGTCTTTCTAAGTTTCGCTTGTCAGCATGATCGTGGCAGTCCAACTAATGTTTTCCGGTCAAAATTAGCAATGTTTGTATGAATCCGGAGCGAAATTTACATAGGACAATTTGTTATTGACTATCTGATATATCTGTTAGGTTGTTAACTCTTATCGTGTTTAATTTGGTTGTTATTGTATCTCTGAACTATGATGTTCATAATAGCAATACTTAACTATCGGTCCTTCACAGTCAACATTTAAGTATGCACTTTCGTTTACCAGATCTGTTTGCCGCTCCTCGCAAGTAGTTATTTCCGTTGATCTTGATTGTGACACCAAATTGTATGTGGTACTTACAGTGATATATCAACAAGTAGACCCAACCCGAAAATATTGTGTATGCCCCGGCATTGACTGACTGAGAGGTATATAATGATTGACTCATTCTTCCATCTCTACATGGTTAACACAAAATGGCACATTCCATAGAATATCAATTATGTTTCCTACAAAGCTTTCATACTTGCATGGATGTTGTCCTTGAACACTATCAACACACCCACTCTTACCTTACCTCATGTTGCTGTTGACGCTGACCTACATTTGGCTCAGACTAATGCAGAGTCCGATCTCTTGTTTAACCATTTTCCACTTAGATCCATATTTGTACCCATTTGTAGTCTCTTACAAAATACTATTAAATTAAATTCCTATTAACAAGTTTAACAAGAGGCAAGTTGTAAAGGCCTCATTTTCAATCCTTAGATACTGATTAGCAGCGAACAGCATAAAAACCTGAACAGTCTGCGAGTTACTCGCAGGGTTAGAGTTAGACCGGTATTTTAGAACCTTTCTTTTTTCGTCAATCTGGTTGACTGCCCCTTTAAGGCTAGTGACTAATTACTGACTTTACAATACTGATCTATACATCTGTTTCTTGTGCAAAGTATGCTGTCTCATCATGTGTTTTTAAAAGTCCTTTTTAGACAGAATTTCACAATCAACACCCTACCAGCTCACGTGGAAATATGTATAATAGGTTCCCAATATACATAATTATGTATCTTTATCAAGACATGGCAGTGGGGAAAGATTCGTGCTTAATATCATTCAACATGTATTTCTATGAAGTCAGTCAAGAGCCACTAATTCAGAAAACGGATGCAATTTTTATTAATTGCTATTTCCAGCCATCCACTATTTAAGTACTCACAGTCAACAAGGGTGTGTGTTGACCTTCTTGTTTGACTGTAGCTGTCTTATCCAAAGGTTTTGACCTAGATTCCTTTCCATACTTGTATGCAGCGAGAAAATTGATGGCAGATATAATTGCGCACATGTTCATGTTTTTTGTATGTTCATGCTATTTGCATCTTCCTCCCATGTTAACATTAGTAGATTTCACGCAAAAAATCTGCCTTCCATGTAAACTCAATTAGATTTTACGCAAACAATTGAAGGCCACAATTTACTGTACATGAAATATTAATGCTAGACATTGTTTAATCTATAAACAAAAACTTAGTTGGCAATTTTGTTATGCTCTCTTCCAAAAACACTTTTAATAATTTAACATTCAGACTGGAGGAGGATGAATGGCAGATTGTTCTAAAGTGGTTCAATAAATAGGCATGAATGCATTCTTCAACCATTAGATAAAAACTAGAAGTGTTCTCCTCAACAAGGAAGATTTTATTCATAATGAGAAATGTTTAATTGAAACTTAAATGGATTTTTGAAAGACACACTCAACTTAACAATACCATCATTGTGATTATATACTTGGAAAGTGTATCTTGAGTATGAAAACCCACCAATGGTTAAAGAGGTTTGTTTTTAGAACATTCAGTTCGTACACTTATTATACAATTTTAAGCAAGCTCCACAATATACTTCGCAAATTATTTATAATTGACTGACATATATAGTTTAATCATATAGAATACATACATGTGCTATGTTATCTCCTAGATCATCTATGGCAGTATAGTACTTGCATATTTCTGCATGGAAATTTTTTATCATTTGTTTTCATTGGTTTTTATACCTCAATATAAGCAATAATTTCCCTTTGCCTTATTAAAATGGCATGAGCAAACATTTTGGTTCAAATTGCAGTATAAAGTGGATTTTAACAAGTTTACAATTCCACTGCAATTTACAGAATCATTTCTAACTTTGCTTTAATAAATTATCATTCTTCCACCACCCTTACCTATTTTATGTAGACAGAGTTTGAAATTAAAGGATAGTTTGCGACAAATCATGTGGTTATACTGCAATACATTATGGAGTTATTCTGCTATCAAAACCTGTAAATGTTTTAGGGCTTTTTTCCATCTCTGCGTGTGGCCTGGGTCAGCCATCTCACAGTATTGATGCAAGCATTTCAATAATCTAATATATCCACACTATTTTACAAAACCAGCCTTTGTAAGTTGTTAAACATTTAACAGACATTTTATATTCAAAAGTACAATTCATCCGTCTGTCTGTCACAAACTTTTTAGAGCTATATTTCAGAAACTATTTAAGTTTTTTAACATGAAACTTCATAGGTGTCTATATATAAATGAGGAGAAGGGGGATATCAATTCAACGAATTTGCTTGTTGTTAAGGAATTACAAGTATGAAACTGGTGAAACCAGTGTTGAAACGTTAGTTCGGCTAAAAAGCCACACCAGTGCATTTGACCGTCAGTAAATTGTATAGTAAAACTTGAGATCCTTTGTTTAAAAAGTCAGCATGGGGATCCAGATTTGTTTGAATGAGGAGTCACTTTAAAGATATCACAGTAAGATTTAAGCATGCACTTTTGCAACGGAAATACCTTGAATCAGAAAGATCATGTGACGAAAGTGAAAACACTTGAGTAATGTAGTACTGGCAGAGAGCGAGGCAATGGCAGCAATTTGGAGTAGATTTTCGTATTCTTATCCGTTTATATGTGTAAATTTTCTTTAAAGCTTGACTAATTTCTTTTCAAATAAATTAAATTGCATTTTCATGAAATGCATTTTAATGTCAAATATTGTTAATATTTATGATTTATAGGGAATCCTATGCGCATGTGACATGGAACAATTGTTATTGACAAAAGTTTTAAACTTGGAAAAATTATATGGCTTACATTTCTCACACGAGAACTAAAATTCAATGTATAACTAATGTGTCTAGCCGCACAACAGAAATCACATAGACAAACATTTTAATGTTTGTCAAAAGTATTGACTATGGATCATTGAAGACACAGTTAAACGTGTCAGTATTTAGTTGCTCATATGATGTATGATTTTATTTTTTGAAAGCAAATGAAAATATTTTACTATACCTATGCATAAAAATCATCATTTTACAATTTCTACAAGTATGCGATTATTGTTTGTAAAATTTTGAGGAGTTTGTGACTAAATTTCTCACAATTTTGAAATTAATGGGATTTTTTTTCAAATAAATTGAGCGTCTTACTTTTACTTCACAAAAAAGGAAAGAGAACCCTCTGTTGTCATGGTAATTCAAGAATTCCCAGATGTTCAGTTCAGTAAAATGTGCCTCCTTAAATATGTGATATCGGAGACTTTGACAAACTTATCATATAATTCTGCATTCGGCCCAGTGAAACCACATTTAAGTAGAAAAAATGTTCATACATAAGTTACCAAACCTGTTTACTTGGTATACATTTTGCATGATTAGCTTAATATTTTTATTGAATGTAATTTCCTCAAATAATCTTAATGAACCTGACAAAAGTTATTGTAATTTAAGTGTGTTGTCGTCATGAAAACAAATGTATGTATTTTTTGTGGAAAAAGGGCATATTATGTATAAACAATCATGTTAGATTTAAAATTATATATACCGTACGTTGTTTGTTAAGGTAATAACCAACGGTTTGTTATTCTGGTGCTTGTAATTAATTCCTATTAATCGGAACTCCAAACCGTTGGTGATTACCTCACGAAGACAATTATTAATTCGCTCCTAATTAACTCATGTCCATTTTGTCTGGGTAAATGAACAAAACATGCAAAGTTTAATACTTTCATGCCATCAAAGTCGGGACCTACAAGGATTTCATTACAGTTCATGACACCGACAGCAAAGAAGAGCAAAGTTACAGTACAGATCTAATAAAGCAAACTCCGATTTTCGGTTAAGGCCAAATAAAATATAAAAGTAAAAATGTTTATCTCGACAATATTTAAATCAAAGTAAAATTTGGGCCAATTGATATCAAAAACGTGATCAACAGGTTAAAGATTACGCTAAATTTGTAACAACTGTTGAAGCTACCCTTATGACTAAATGTTGATCACATTTGGTAAGAATTTGTATCATCACAATATCACAACAAAGATGAAATCTAAGTAAAGTGTATTCAAAACTTAGGTTACCATGTCAAATATAAGAAAAAGCTTATGAACACTATGAATGCTTTGATTGTTTTAACTTAGTCAAATGAAATATAGCCTGAATGGTTTAGGGTCGCAAGGGTTATATATAGATTTTATAAATATCAACATAATATTCAACATCAGCGCATTCAAAATGCAATGCCAATAGGTTTCATATTATATATATTGACTAACATCCTTGTTAATTATGATCCTTGAGTCTTTACATTCCGCACTCCAGGGACAACATCCATTTAAACACATCGATAGACCAAAAACTACTTATAACTTATTATATTCTGAACCGCCTTGTCAATTAGGTTATGTAAATTGATGATTTTGTTGTAAATGCATAGTGATTCTCTACAGCAGTTGTTTAAATGTGAATGCAGTGGTAAAAGCTGGTCACAAAACGAGGTAAACATAATTTGTATAACAAAATTAAGAGATTAACCGAGACTTACCTTAGTTGAAGGTTGATCACAATTTTATCGACTGCATACTGTTAAATATTCTGTGCTTTAGTATTTGCCTTGCATCTTGTATATTGATCCTCTACTGAGAGTTAGCTAACGTGGTTATTGTCTTCTCTTTGTGATGTCTACAATCAGCTTCAAATCTCCACTTCAACCACTGGGAAGATTCGAACAAACCTTCACATAAATGATAAATGGGTGATCCTCTATCAAAGTTGTTCAAAACGTTCCAGTAAAATGCATGTATTGATCATCAGTGGTACGGTGGCATATAGGTGACATTCACTCCTTTTTGTTAATCACTCCTCTTGTTTTACATTGCACTCCTTTTTTTCTATCTCGTTCCAACGACATACTTACTTGAGAGAACGACCTACAAACTCGAACTCGAGGGAACAGTCAGCTAAGTCGAGTGAACGATATAGAGAAACACAGGAGTGCACAACTTAATGAAAGAGGCGTGCAATCAAAAAAGAGCGGTGCAGTAAATATATGAGGGGTGCATTAAACAAAAGAAGAGAACATTTTAACTATCTCAAGGAAACGACTTACTAACTCGTGGGAACAAGTAAGCTATGTTGTGGGACAACTTACTAAGTTAAGGGAACGATCGAGATAGAAACAAAGAGTGCAAAACTAAATAAAAGAGGAGTGAAACGAAACAAAAGGCGGTGCAGTAAAGTGTTTAATGCATTTTCCTTTATTTAATGCACTGCTCTTTTTTCATTGCACTCTTCATTTATTTAGTTTAGCACTACTCTTTTTTGTATCTCGTTCTCTCGACCTAATAAATCAATCCCACGACATAGTTTACTCGTTCCCTCTAGTTAGTATGTCGTGGGAACGAGAAAAAAAGAGGAGTGCAGTTTATAAAAAAAGAGGAGTAAATGTCATCTCTATGCCTCTGTACATCTAAATATGAATGCAAACATGTCTGTATAAATTTAGTTTATTCTCAATCACTTGATATTAACTAGTTATATTTGTTTCAAAATACATTTAAGCATATTGATATATTTAACTTTGCTTTGAATAACTGTTCATTGTTTTTTTCATTCTGCCTCTTCTAACCATGTTAAGGATGGCCCCCACCTTGCCCCTGTGGGTCATTTTTATTTTCATAAGGGCTGGGATGGTCATGGAAGGAAGAAAGTGTAAGATTTTGAAGTGACTTGTTCACATATTTTGTGATAAGGTTGACTGACATAAGTCAGTGATATAACTAAAAGAAATTATTACAGCAACAAATTTAAATTAAACAAAAACAGACATATACCGGTAACTACAAATTATACAAATATATAGCGGTACTTATTGTATGGTATCGTAATATGCTTTCACTGTTTTTTTTAAGCTGTATATTATTTTAAGTAGGCATGTTTTAATAGACATGCGTATCTTTGTTTAATATTTATTTTATGTCATTTCATAAACTGTATTATTTCCGTTTTAAACCGAGACTGTCCGATTTTGTCAAATATTTATGAATTTATATAAAACGTGTAAACACTTATTATACATATATTTCACTATAAATTAAAATAAAAAGTTAAGAAGGACATGTGTCGAAAAATGCGAAATAGGCCTGATATTTAATTCTGAAATCGAAAATGTCTGTACAGTCGAGTTCGCCAGCATGTGTTTCATGCATGTACGATGTGAATCTAAATTTTGTTATACGGATCATTTTAATTTCCTGCAACGATATATATTCATACGACACACGAACACTAACTCCGAACCTAATACAAAGATGAATGCTTCGGTTATTGTAGGAAAATATGTACGAAATATATTCGTCACAATCGGCTCGGGGCGCTAATTTGTCTTTGCTGCAATTTATGAAATTCGTCTTCAATGTATATTTTTTCTTGCCTATTTTGCTTTATTGTAACATATTTTAATCAATATATTACAATTTAACACATACAAAAATCGTATAGTCTCGCTTTAATAATATTTGTTAAAATAAATTGCGAACTTTTTTACCAATTTATGTAATATTGTTCCATCTTAATCTGTAAAGAAAATGACACTCACACAGAGCATCAACAAGAACGATCAAGAACGTGTCCTTTAAATGTTGCTCAATCTGTGTCAGTTTGTAAGATGTCAGGGGAAAATGTGTTGCCTTGTTTTACTTATAAGGGATTTGATTACAGAATATGAATATATCTTTAAACATTTTCTATAAAATATGTGTTCGTCATTTTCAGTAAACAAATTGACTGCATAATGTTACATCAAATACTGCCTAGGGAAAAAGTCAGTTGAGGAAGCCAAGAAATCATGCGAGAATTTCTAGCTGCTGTCCTACTCTGGAAAGTATGGGTTTAGTTTAACCTACGCCCTATATATTTTAATTTGAGTAAAGATTTATGTTATTCAAATAAAAGTTGGTTTGCATTGTTCTCAAATCTTTTTTCTAAAAATAAGGGATGTAGTTGACACTTGTTCGTAATTTCATTTCATCGTTCCTCAAAAGGTTGTAACTTTGTTGCTCTGGTCTCTGTCCTACCATTGAGTAATTAAATGGTAATTAAAATGAATGCGTTTTGGTGTCCTTTTATTATTGTAAAATTTGAGTTGCAATGCTATGAGGTTAAATTTTATTCACACTTATATGTATCATGAATATTGCTGGGCCAAGTGTGAGGTTGACCGTTCCAAGGCGGTGACCCAAGCTTTATTCTCATATATTTATGTTCATGTTGTTTTGTATTGTGTTGTGTTGTACTATTTGGCAATTGGTCCCTTGCCTTAAATTAATGACCAACTAATTGCATGTCACTAACATGCAATACCGATTCAGCACCTGGAATTTCAGTTCTTTACTTTCAATGAAAAATTAAAAGATATTATGTTATTCACTTCAGTAAACATATACGAACAATGATTAAACTATTCTGTCTTCAGAATATCCACAAAACATGTGTTTATCATAAATCATTATAATTTTTTTTATAACGATGCGCACACTATGACAAGTTTTTTGTCCACCAGTTAATACTTTTAAACATAAAGATTTACGTTTTTAAACGCACATTCCAATGACGTCATACAGTGGATTCACTAATTTTAAGGAGGTCTCATTTTCGCACACCTACCATTTCTCCAGTTTATGATCACTGGAATATTTACCAATTAGGTTTTCCGCATTCTTCACGTTAAAAGTGAAACGTCGAATCAGATCAGTCGTAACACCCTATGCCGTTATGTTTGAACATAAGACGTTCTTCTGACGTTGATATGAACTCTTTGTAAAATATAAGCACAACTTTGGCATGTTAAACGTTTATTTGAAAATAAGTTAATAGATGTACAGCTTTTAACGTGCTTTTTCAAACTTTAAATGTGTAATGAACTGCTTGAATGCTATAACCATATAAGTATACATCTGCAATAAAGCCTGTCTATAGTGACTATATCAAATGGCACTGAAGTAAGAGAGACATATACCTGTAATACAAGTATAAAATTAATTACTGCAAAATCTAAAAAAGATAAGCATTAATTTCTTCCTGCCTTTTAAGTCCAAATTTGAAACATTTAAGTATTTTAATTATAATAGACAGCTTTGTACACACAAATATAATACCTAAAAATCTTACCTATTACTGTAAAAGTAGTTTTCTTTGAAAACATCCTCTTTCTGTAAGAAAGAACTTTAAATGAGAAAAGTGTTGAAACAATAATATTATTTTACCATCATAGTTGAGAACAGTGTCTTTTATCAACATAAACACCGATAAAGTCATATTTCTCCCTATCTAATTACCCATTAGCACAATAGTTTGTGTTTCCTGTTGATATAAACCAGATACAGTAATTCCTTTACAAGGTAAGGGCTTCATATTTTATTTTTTACCTTGAATAAGGGACACAACTGGCTTATGTTAAAATGATTTAAGTGCACTCAAATCCTTTTGGCACATGTTTTACCTCTCAATATGTATGTAAACATATTGTGCCAAAAAGACTTCAGTGCTATTACAGCTCTCTTGCAGTCATGAAAAGGATATAAAGCATTCTGGCATACAAGGGATTTGTCGATAAGCACTTAGTGCACCTTGGTTCTGTCGGATATACTATGTTGTATACAAGATATGATTCCAGGGAATAGTGCAAATTGAAGAGTATTGGAATAGCTTTCTAAACGTGCAAAAAAAGTGATTTTTGATAAAAAGTGCACTTACCACGTTCTGGCTCTAACCCCTCGATATATATATATATATATATATATATATATATATATATAATTATAATTATATAATTATATAATGTATTAATTGTTATATGTAATTGTTTTTTATATTCGGTTTTAGCGATTAGGAAGCATTTTTGATGTTGTCTATCGTATCCCTGTAGTAATTGTTTAACTATGTCAACGTTTTATAAATTGAGAACTGTGAATATAATCAAGCGTAACCTTATACTATTGCGTGGTTATCACCCGTGCAATTGGACTTTTCTTTGTTTATCGGCAGCCGCATCTATTAATAGCCTCAGATTATGAATGAGTTGAGCAAAACACTACGTCATGAAAACGCAGCAGAAAGTGGACTGTTTTAATCATTCATAAACAATCTCTTCCGCGACACGTATAATACAATTATTGTTTATTGATTCTTTTCTATATAAGCTCTGCTCGAAACCATTACATTTAACACGATATTCATATAATGGTTCCATTTGTGAATGAATGTAATTTGAGAACTCAAACCTCTTGCATAAATTATATAACTCGCGCTGATACGGCATGTGTGGCGGGCAGTAGGCTTTCCGTAGATAAGCCGAACTGACTTGAAATTTTCAGTAACAACATTAGTCGTGCGCTAACGCTTACAACTAAAAATAATAGCGTTTAAACAAGGATCTGAACTTTGTTTTAGCCATTTTGACAGCAGTCAAGTCTGTATCGATATTTATAAAGATTTTACAGATATTCTGAACTTATTGGAAGAAACAGGGACCTATGCAAACAGTTTGTATAGGTCCCTGAAAGAAAATTTAAGTTTTGTCCTAGCTGGAAATGAAAAGGTCATAGACCAGACGGACTGGTTTGTTGTGTCGGAAATCACAAACACAAAATTGTTGGTTGAAAAAGCGCATTTAATGCAAAATCCCATGCAGTTGATAAAAAAAGACCAGATTTGTTCCTGAATGGCATATGCGCAGTAAAAAAACACACTGCATAATGGGCGATAAGATTGAAAAGGGCACCTTTTATAATTGCCATAAAGTAGATTCAAATATACCAGATTGTTTCCTGAATGACATAATGAGCGGTAAACACACGACCAACAGATTTTCGAAACATACTTGTATATCAAAAAGCTGATGTTCTTATAGGAACATAAACCATATATATACTAAACTAACTCGTTAAAATAACTTCTTTTATAATTCTAATATTTTGGAAAACTTTGCTGTCCCTTTACTTCATACAGATCAATCCAATAGCATTGAGGGACCCTTAAGTTATGAAGAACTAATTAATACGCTTAGGAATATGAATTCTGTCAAAAGCCCTAGACCAAATGGCTTTACTACTATTTTTTCAAAGTGTTCTAGAGAAAAACACACAATGAAGTCAACAGTGGTCAATGACATATATGCAGACATATACATAATATTTTTTAGCAAAATGAATTTAGAATTAATAGTAAAAGGAATTTGCAACTTTAAACACATGCATATTGAACATAAACAGCTATTTTTAACATGAATATATGTTTTATAAAACTGTTTACCGTTATGAACTAATTTAAGGTAGGTATGTAATATGCATATTGTAGAGTTGCATCTTATTCAAATAACACTGAATGTTGTATGAATGTGTATACATATAGCTTTTATCGCTATGACTACAAATAGACAGTAATATATTATGAGAAACGTTTGATAATACATTATATATTTGTTGAACGTCATGACTGAGACGTTTTACAGAACGCGTTACTTATAATTTTTATTATTATAGAATTACCATAAAGCTCAAATGTAATAAGACGTGTTGAACAAGACAAGAAGCACTCGGTCGCACACCTGAGATTCCAAAAAACTAGTGTTCTGGGGCCGTATTCCAGTAGCTTCTTAAGTTAAAAAATAACTTAATTTGAAATATTGCGCAATATTTGTTCTTATCTCCGCCATTTTTTCTTTAAACATAATATTTCACTCAAGTTAAATTCTGATAGCTTCATAAACTTAATAAATTTCTTTACTCTGTGTATTTTTTTCATATACTTAAAATTAAGTAAACTTCCTTCAACTCTTAAAGGAATTTCTTAAAGAGAAACACTAAGTGTCTCATGTTTTGTTTTTTACATTTCAAATTTAACTTAAGAAATTTATTTAAGAAATTTCTTAACTTAAGTGAAAACTTAATACGGCCCCTGGAGCTGGTAATGTGCATTAGGTTTTCCATATACAAAACGGCCGCAGCAATTCAAGTTTTTTTTAGCGGACCGGATGAATGTAGGATTTCGTTGAGAAATCACGAGGAAAACATGTTTAGTACGTTTCATGACGATTTGACAAAGAGTTTTAACATTTTGAATGTCCAGACGCTTTTTTTCATCAATATTACATAGCGATCTAGTTTTACGCTACATGTGGTAAAGTTTCCAACTCGTTCGAAACAAAATTGGGTCAAATGTTCTAAATTTTATGATAACACCGCAATAAATTTAGTACCTAAAGAGTTCACAAGCTTTGCGTTGAGAAGGGCGAAGCACGATGGACGACAGACGACGAACAAATGTTTTTTTTCAAACAAAAGTCATACACGCCGATGTGGAATTAGAGTTTAAACACATTTATTTGACTATGTGCCTCGATCTAATACCTTCATACTTGTAACGTCCGTGATTGTTTAAGAATGAGCTTCCATATCGGTAAACACTTTTGTTGAGGCCTATCCGACCAAAGCGGTTGGGAGACATGGTTGAATAGTTTGTCAACCACAGAAAGAGAGCCGTTGTTCAACGTGATAGTTGAGCTTTGGTTCAAGTCGATGGCTGAGCTGTGGTCTAACACAACGGTTGAGCAATGGTTCAACGCGATTGTCCAGCAATTTGCCAACACAAGAGCTTAGCTTTGCTGATATTAAATCTAAAACTACCTTTTTAAAATTTATCTACCATTTTGCGGTTACTACAACAGAATAACGTTACAGGAAATCATTTTACTGTTTTAATACTACTTTGTGACGATGTTGCCTTGAATGTGTCTTAAATCAGTCAGACCAATATGCAAGCAAAGCGCCTAGTCCACGTCACTGTTCAAATAGTATGTTCACAAATCAGTGGCCTTATTACAAGTTATTTCTTATATACCTATTGCTAAAATATGACATTTCTGCAGTGAAATAACAGCAGTGAAAATAAACAAATTTTTATTTTCACCGGTGAAAATAACAAATTTTCGGAACTACTTTTTGGATAAAAATAGGAATTCGCGTCAGTCATTTTCCGATGTGTTTGTGTAATATTCGTGGATCGTTCATATCACGGAATCAATGAAAATATGTCAAAATGTGCGTATTCCTACGACATCACGGACATGTACTGTTCAGTAAATGTTGTTACACTAGCTGTATTTGATGCTTAACTTTGCTTGGCTATTTTAGCAAGAGCAATCAAATGTTTAAACCTTTCAGCTTTGTTTACTCGTAAACCATCAAATATTTGACTTTTTCTTTCGGCGGAGGATGATGCACTAATGACGTCATTTTGTGTAGTGAAATGTATTGAGGCACGCCACGGGAGAAATGGCAACTTTTCAGCTAAAGGGAAACAGCTGTTAATTATTTTCTTGAAAATGGGGCATACAGGAAACAGAAAATTTGTTAATATGCGCCACTCGTGAACATATATTTTCTATGAATACTCGTGAAATAACAAACGATCTTACACTGACATTAACAAATATCCTCTATTTATTTATCTAGCCGACTTCTACATATACTGTCAAGCAAATAGGCCAACATGTCATTTTTTAGTTACACTCCTTTTGTAGGTAGCTTAACTTTTCCTGATGTTACGTTGTATCGTCTTTTGTTCATGGGTTTTTAACCAGTCACTGTTTTTACAAAAGCAATGAAGACAGTCCACGAAAGACCACTGTACAGAGAGGTAATAATTTATTGTTGTCGCTGGTGAGGCCCGTTAAGAGTCCTCGCTTTTATCTTGTATTTCACAAACAATTGAAACGTTGTGTTGAGCTTAATAAGCAAAACTAAAACGTAAAAAAACTGAAATGGAGTTATGTACGTTTATTTTGTTTCAAAGACTACGTGACAAAACAAACAAATTAATAGTGTCAGAGCGTTGCGCAACCATAACCAGAAAAGGCAGACTACTTATAGATGGACCATAACTGAAGTGATTCACAACAACAAACAACTAGTTTTGTGTACATTTTTAATAGTGCAGGTACATATGTTATTTAATAAAAAAATGTCAGACAATAAACGTTAACGTTGTGATTTTTATGACGATAGTTTCTTAACTGAAATCATTACCGGAAGCATCGTAATCAAGACAGTTTTTCAAGGGGTAACAAACTGGTAATTAAAAACATACGTATTTAACCTCTAAGTATTTGTATGTGCCATCACAAGGGTCTCCGAATACGCCATTTGTAGCGGTGATGCTACACTGGTTTTTCCCGTTACAAAGGTTGACAACTTTGACAGTGGAGGTTGGAGATACGCAGTTTGTCGACCTGATGTACTGAGGGTAAGGGCAGATGACCGAGCCCTGTGTGCGGCCGTAAACACCCGAGTGAACGTATAAGACTTGCCCTGGAGGACAGGAGAGGTACATGGACGATCCCTCACAGACAATAGAGCTTGCAAGTGCTGCAAAATAAAACCAAACTAAAAGTGACGTAGCAGAGTCCGACGCGTATCCCCACGCCGCTAAGATGTTATATCAAAAGGCCATGTTGGGTAGGCAACGCCTATGTTGGTAACTTGGTGGTGCCCCGGGGTGGGTAATGTGGACATGGATGGTCGAGGTAGACCGTGTTGTCATAAGAGATGTTCAGCATTAATTTGAAGTCAATTGGTGAATAAATGAAGAAGTTATGTTAAAACAAAATTTTAGGTACGAAAACAAATTGGGTATGAAAATTTTGGATACAAAAAAAAATGCCAAAAAAAATTGGGGTAACGAAAACAAAATTGGGTAAGAAAAAAAATTTGGGTACGAAAAAAATTTGGGTACGAAAAAAAATTTGGGAACGAAAGAAATTTGGGCTCGCAAAAATTTGGGTACAAACAAATTTGGGTACGAAAAAAAAATTGGATACGAAAAAAAAGTTGGTTACCAAATAAAATTGGGTACAAAAAAAAATTTGGGTAATAAAAAAAGATTGGGTACGAAAACAAATTTGGGTACGAAAAAATGTGGGTACGAAAAAAAAATGTGGTTAAGAAAAAAATGGGAACGAAAAAAAAATTTGGGTACGAAAACAAATTTGGGTACGAAAATTTTGGTTACGAATTTTTTTGGGTACGAACAACAAATTGGGTACGAAAAAATATGGGTACGAAAAAAATTTGGGTACGATAAAAGTTGGGTACAAATTTTTTTTGGGTACGAACAAAATAGGGTACGAACAAAAATTTGTGAACGAAAACAAAATTAGGTACGAAAAAAAAAATTGGGGTACAAATGTTTTTTTAGCGCCGATAAAAATGAATTATATGTTCATCTAAATTTGATATTAAATAATATAGTGCATTTTGATTTTCACGGGTATGTCGGTTTGTATTTAAGGGGATTAATGAAACAAAGCTATTTCTTACAAATCAGTGTAAATGAACTGGCCATGCACATACAAAAGTTTCAATAATTTATAAGAATGTTTTATGCGTTATGCTCGTTGCATTAAGTAGGATTTTATTGTTTTGAGGTTACATTCAGTACGTATAACCATTAAAGTCGCCAGTAATATATTAAACTATATTGTACTATATTACCCTACTGACCTGTACAGCATGTGTCAGTCTTGGTTTTCAGTTGGTCAATCCCTCTGAATAGGTCATCGACTTTGTTCACTTCAACATCCAATCTAACCATCTTCGTCTCTGCCTTGTCAATCCTCGAACTCAGTTTGTTTTGTTCAGAGATCACCGACTCGGAAAGACGTTTCATTTGATCGAGTACGAGGACACTCAGTTCGTCCCGACTTACGAGTTGCGATACGAATTTCGACATTTCATTCACCTGCGTTTTCAGGTCTCTATAACCTCTTTTCATAACAGTTACGGTTTGTTCAAAAGACTTTTGTTGCGCATTGACTCTATCGCCGTATTTCGTTTCAATGTCTGCGTTTAACTGGAGAAGCATTTCGGCTTTTAAGTTGTTTATTAGTTCGCGTCTTTTTTCTTCGTCGTCCTTGTCACCGACCAGTTTTTCGACTTTTCTTTTATGTTCGGACGATTCCACTTGAATATTGGTGATAGTAGCAGATAATCTGTCAAGTCGGCTTGTATGCGCATTTAACTTGGTTTTCAGGTCTGTGATCTCTCTTTGATTAACGCCTGTCTTTCCCTGTCCTATCGATAAAAGAAATTTGCATTAATTATGTATACACGTTCTACTTGCATAATGACCTAACTACGAAGTTAAACTGTTTGTTTGTTTTTTATGTTTTCTGATAATTACCTTGCTATGATTAAAAGTGTATTGCTAAACTCTGTACTCTGCTAATGATCTTACCATGAACTTGAATGATTTCAATACTCCGTACTCTGATAATGACTTAACTATGATTTTTTTAATACTCCGTTCTCTGATAATAACCAAACATTGCACTTGAATTATTACTTTACTATATACTCTGATACTGACCTAACTATTAATGTTAAGTATATCTGAACTCTGAAGACCTAACCATATACTTAAAGTATATCTGTACTCTGAAGAACTAACCATGTACTTGAAGTGTATCTGTACTCTAAATACCGAACCATGTACTTGGAGTATATCTGTACTCTAAATACCGAACCATGTACTTGAAGTATATCTGTACTCTGAAGACCTAACCAAGTACTTGACTTATATCTGGACTCTGAAGACCTAACCATGTACTTGAAGTATGTCTCGACTCTTAAGACCTAACCTTGTACTTGAAGTATATCTGTTCTCTGAAGACCTAACCATGCACTTGAAGGATATCTGTAATCTGCAGACCTAACCAAGTACTTGAAGTGCATCTGTACTCTAAACACCGAACCATTTACTTGAAGTATATCTGTACTCTGACGACCTAACAATGTACTTGAAGTATATCTGGACTCTGAAGACCTAACCATGTACTTGAAGAATATCTGTACTCTAAAGGCCGAACCATGTACTTGAAGTCTATCTGTACTCTAAACACCGAACCATGCACTTGAAGTATATCTGTACTATGAAGACCTAACCATGTACTTTAAATATATATGTACCCTGAATACCTCACCATGTACTTAAAATATACCTGTACTCTGAAGACCTAACCATGTAATTGAAATATATCTGTACTTTAAACACCTAGCCTTGTACTTTAAGTGTATATGTACTATGAAGCCCTGACCATATTTTAAAAGAATATCTGTACTCTGAAGACATAACCATGTACTTGAAGAATATCTGTACTCTGAAGACCTAACCACGTACTTGAAGTATATCTGTACTCTGAAGACCTAACCATGTTCCATGTACTTGAAATATATATGTACTCTGATGACCTAAACATGTACTTGAAGTATATCTGTACTCTAAAGACCGAAACATGTAATTGAAGTATATCCGTACTCTGAATACCAAACCATGTACTTGAAGTATATCTGTACTCTGAAGACCTAACCATGTACTTGAAGTTTATCTGGACTCTGAAGACCAAACCAAGTACTTGAAATATATATGTACTCTGCAGGCCAAACCATGTACTTGAAGTATATCTGGACTCTGAAGACCGAACCATGTACTTGAAGTATATCTGTACACTGAAGACCTAACCATGTACTTGAAGTATATCTGTACTCTGTAGACCGAGCCATGTACTTGAAGTAGATCTGTACGCTGGAGATCTAACAATGTACTTGAAGTATATCTTGACTCTTAAGAACTAACCATGTACTTAAAGTTAATCTGGACTCTGAAGAACTAACCATGTACTTGAAGAATATCTGTACTCTGAAGACCTAACAATGTCCTTTAAGTATATCTGTACTTTGAAGACTTAACCATGTACTTGAAGTATATCTGTACTCTGATGACCTAACCATATACTTGAAGAATATATTGACTCTGAAGAACTAACCATGTACTTGAAGTATATCTGTACTCTGATGACCTAACCATATACTTGAAGAATATCTGGACTCTGAAGTCCTAACCATGTACGTGAAGTTTATGTGTACTCTGAAGACCTAACCATGTACTTGAAGTAGATCTGTACTCTGAAGACCTAACCATGTACTTGAAGTATATCTGGACTCTGGAGAACTAACCATGTTCTTCAAGAATATCTGTACTCTGAAGATCTGACCATGTACTTGAAGTATATCTGTACTCTGAAGACCAAACCATGTTCTTGAAGTGTATCTGTACTTTGAAGACCTAACCATGTACTTGAAGTAAATTTGTATTCAGAAACCTAGCAATGTAGTTGAAGTATATCGGTATTCTGAAGACGATCAAACTTTGCCCTAAATGTACTCATACTAATTTTTCATGTGCATCGTTACTTACACTCTTATCAAGCTTGGTTTTCTTGTGTCGATCTGTGTTGCCTATTATTGTAACAAAACAATACCAACCTGTTTTAATTTTTTTATTAATGGAGTCTATAACATGTATAAATATCAAGGTTATGCTGTTTATTACGGCCCACAACAAATCGATCAGATGTTTGTCGCATTTCCGCCCCTTAAATTCGTTAAATGAAATGACACTTTGTGTTGTTTATTGCACTCGCATGGCCAATTATGACCCGAATCCCATTTTATATGCAGATATATTGATATTTCCTTTCATTTTGTAAAGCCTTTATACTTTACGACATAGATTCTTTATTTGTTTTACAACATGTAACAGTACGAAACGGCAGCATCTAATATGCTGAGCGCGTTTAGCAGAAATGTTCAACAAATAAGTACACCATAACATTATTATTTTGCGCCTTATTCGCTAGCGCGTTGAAGGTCATGGACAAAATTCCGTGAATCAACTGATATCGTAGTTGTTTTGGTCATATAAACATGTCCTTGATATCAACCAATCTATATATCCGTCGTAAAAAACTTAAAAAATCGCTATAGTTTAAATATCCGTATAGAAACAATGCTATACTGTATTAATAATACATATGGTATTTGAAAAAATCTTCATTTCTGAATCATCTAATGTTCTGATAAAACTGACGATCCTTACTAACTTTCAAGTGATGGGATTTATTCTTGAAACACTTGATATCTGATTTGAAGATAAAATTGCTTTATCACGAAATTGTGTAAATCACGAGCATATAAAGGTACGAAGTACTAGAGAAATATTATCATCCTGTTTCCTGGAGTTTAAATGCAAAATATACTAAAATATACTCACAACCTTATACAGTGAGAGCCTTCGTAGCCCCGCCCCCCCCCCCCCCCCCCCCCCGTAAATTTGACACAAAGTACTCGTTCTATCCAGGAAACGGACTCGATAGCGTTACATTAAGCCGTAGGCTTTCGATGCAATCGAGCTAAAATAAATAGATTTAAACCATCAAATATAGCTGTCACAGCTATGTTATCTTCATTTCTGCTAGAAATCAAGTGAAGGCTTTTGGCCATAATAGTTCTCTTTTTTATTCTGAATTTCCCTTACTTTTTTTTTCTTACCATAGTCGTAGTCGATCAATGGTTCGACAATAAAAGACCCAACACTGGCGTTGTTGACCATAAGCTGTTCGATGGTCATCTTCAGTTCCGCGAACTGGATCTTCATGTCGCTGATATCGCGGTCGATGGAACTTTTGATGAGCGTAAGCCTTCTGTTCACCCATGCAACATCATTTTCCTGTCCGGTAACGTGACGTGACGTCATCAGGGCTATGACCAAGCAGGAGACACTGAAGACGTTTCCAACCATGACACTTCTTTATCAAACAGTTTTTTAAAGTAAATCGAGGTCTCAGTTTAAATCACACTAGCAATTCGTCAGTAAGTTACTTTCGAAACGTTCGGACAATTAATTAGTTTTTGCCTTGATATGATATATAAGTCCAAATAACTAAAACAATCCGTAGAAAATCATACATTTAGCTCTTGTTGTTATGCTTAACCATTCCAAACAAAACTTTCGACGTTTTCGCGTTATTACAGTCAGGATGTTTGCAAGTGTAATAAATTGTCAAAGTACACAATCATTGGTGAATAACATCTGCAATTTCCTTGATATACTTAAGAATGAATTGCTCAGCTCTCTTAAGTAGCTGTACACCATTAACAGATGTATAGTATGAGACTTTGTCCTGAAAACAACACGACACACTTAGGCGTCAGTACGGTGGCATAAAGGTGACATTCACTCCTTTTTTTTAAGTTGCACTTTTTTCTATCTCGTGGCCGCGACTTAGTAACTCGAGGCCACGACTTACTAACTCGTGGCCACGAGTTAGTTATGTTGTGGCCACGAGATAGAAAAAGAGGAGTGCACAACTAAAGAAAAGAGGAGTGCACTTAAAAAAAGAGTTGTGCAGTAAATAAACGAGGGTTGCATTAAACAAAAGAGAAGAGAATTTTAGCTATCCCGAGGGAACGAGTTAGTCAGCTAATCAAATTTTGCGTAACATGTGCAAATATTCTGTACGCATATATATAGCTGGCCAAAGCGGGCTTTAACTGCGATGATTACTTCCCTTTGTCTAAAGAGCACAATGGACGCCCATATGGAACAATTTGATTGGCTGACTAACTCGAGTTAGCTAAGTCGGGATCTCGAGATAGAAAAAGTTTTCTCCTTTTTTGTTTCATGCACCCTTCCTTAATTTTCTGCACCGCCCTTTTTTAACTGCACTCATCTTTTATTTACTTTTACACTCCATTGTTTTCTATCTCGTGACCTCGACATAGTTACTCGTGGCCACGACATAGCTAACACGTGGCCAAGTGTTAGTAAGTCGTGGCCACGAGATAGAAAAAAGAGGAGTGCAAAACTTAATAAAAGAGGAGTGCAATTAAAAAAAAGATGAGTGAATGTCACCTGTATGTACGGTGGCACATGTACTGCAACGCTCTTTTTTTAAATTGCACTCCTCTTTTATTTATTTGTGAACCCCTCTTTTTTCTATCTCGTGGCCACGATATAGCTAACTCGTGGCCACGAGTTAGTAAGTCGTGACCTCGAGTTACTAAGCACACGTAGCACATGTGGACGGGTTGGGTTTTTCCATTAAAAAACTATTTATAGTACAAGCACATATGTATACAAAGTAGTAACAAACCTAAGCAACCAATCATTTTGGTCGATATTATGAGAAACTGTGTGCATGATACAGATTACAACACGGAGCTTAGTCTGGGCACTTTAATTGTTCGCTCTTTTAGTGTGTGCAATAACAGTAATAGGAAATGAAGTTCGACCTTTTATATTATGCAAATCACAGGTGGTTAGCTTGTGGCCATAATATTAATTCGTGCAAACATCATTTTGAATGATAAATAATCAAATTATACCGAAAAATCAACTTTTCTGAAAAAAGGTTGAATACCTTTACTTTTTGATACATGTACATTTTTCTGTACAGATTTTTTTCTGTACAGATTTTTTTCTGAACAGAATTCCATTCTCACATTTTAGTTCTCCCCAGATTTAATTCTGCCCAGATGTTTTTCTGCCCAGAAAAAAATCTGTTTAATTTGAATAATTATTGAAATCTGTTCAGAATTCGTTCTTCGTCTATATTGAAAAATCTATAATTAGAAATTTGGTTCAACTAATTTTAAATGGAGCCAGAATATTTTCTGTGCAAATTCTATACAGATTTTGTATCTTTTATTTTGTACATAATCTGGTTGCAGTCTGTCTATACTTTTTTGTACAGGAGATCAACCCAGTGTATAAAATTGATGAGAAAGGAATTTCGGTTGTGATATTGTTTGGCAGAATAATGACATGTTGCATGTTTTTTCAGTTAATAATATTTCGTCCCACAATTGTGTTTCATCAACTCATTATGTTGATGGCATGGGTTGTTATGTGTGCATTAGTCTTAGAAATGCATAAGTAGCATAGTAAATGGACCCAAGGTCAACACGCGCATAACCATATATGCTCTTTAGTCTATTGGTTTGGAGGATTGGCATTACACAATCTACTTTGCAGGTTACACAGGACTTCATATTGATGCCCAAAATTAAAAACACTATATAACAGCTCCAATAAATACATTTCATGGAAAGTGAAGATGCACGCCAAGAATTTTGGATAAATATGAATATACATGCATGTATAACACAATTTTGAAACAAAAAGTGTATGTTAATAATCATTTAGAGTAATTGTTTTTGTCGGATATAAAATGGTATTACATACATGTATTTTTATCTGTTTGCTCACAGTGTTTCCCGCTTACAGGCTAGAGTTTAATGAACAGTAAACATGGAGAAATTCTCGGAATTATCGATTTTAACAAGAGTTCCGCGGTTGGAGACATAGGCCCCAAAACAGGGTTTTGAACTAGTGACCCCAATTTCAAAAGGGGTCATTTACTGTCCTAGGCCAATACACATGTGAAGAATCAAGCTATCCAGTCAATTCGTTCAAAACTTATTGATTGGAAACGATATTCACACTAAGAGTGATTTTGACCTTTGACCTAGTGACCCCAATTCCAAAAGGGGTCATCTACTGTCAAAGGCCAATGCACAATTGTGAGGTATCAAGCCAATCGGTCAATTCGTTGACGACATATTGATCGGAAACAATGTTCACACTTATTGTGATAGTCACCTTGACCTTTGACCTAGTGATCCCAATTTCAATAGGGACCATCTACTGTACAAGGCCAATGCAAATGTGAAGTATCAAGCCAATCAGTCAATTTGTTGACTAGTTATTGATCGGAAACGATTTTCACACTAATTGTGATAGTGACTTTGACCTTTGACCTAGTGACCCGAATGTCAAGAGGGATCATCTACTGTAAAAGGCCAATGCACATGTGAAGTATCAAGCCAATCAGTCAATTCGTTGATGAGTTATTGATCGCAAACGATTTTCACACTTATAGTGACAGTGACCTTGACCTTTGACCTAGTGACCCCAATTTCATAAGGGGTCATCTACTGTCAAAAGCAAATGCACAATTGTGAAGTATCAAGCCAATCAGTTCAATTGTTGACGAGTTATTGATCGGAAACGACATGTTTTACCGACCTACTGACAGACACACCGACATCCAGCAAAACAATATACCACCTCCTCTTCGAAGAGGAGCATAAAAATAGTCGTTTTATGACGCAATAATTAAACAATTACAACACCCCCGGAAACCCGATATGATGTGAACAGTTGGACGTGCTTGAAAAAGTTTCTGATAAATTTTGCTGAATATCGGTAGGGTAAGTAAATCAAGTTCTATAATTGTTTAAAGGCTTTTGTGAATTAAAATATATTTTGGTATATGCAAAGGAGGTATTATCATGTATGGTAGAAAAATCCTGGTTATTATTATTGAGGATTTATTGAAATATGGCTATCTTGAAGTCGACGATGCAGGGGTTTGTTTCTTTAAAGGTATACCAGTGAAAAAGTTTTACACCGAAAATGATATCAACCAATGTCCCCGAGTAACATATCCGCCAGGATTTCAAAAAAAATTCGTAATGGTGGAGCAATTCGACTTTACATTCAACATGTTGATTAAAAAATGATATGACCCGATGCAGTGCCAAAGACGTCAATGTATGACAGCAGTGCAGTTCATTTATAAACTTAAACAGGGCAACGATAAGGATCGTTTTATTTTTTTACGATTTGTATTTGACAGAAAACGAATTGAAATAACAAATCTATGGTACATTAACGATTACGAAACGAATTTCAATCGATTCTTTGTCGTTTTATTTTACCGATTCTCTCCGTACAATGTTTGATTTAAAGTAGTATATTGTAACGTTTAGTGCGGTCGCAATATCAATCTCTTGCACGACGGTTACATTACATTCACCTCTGTGTTGGGCTCAGAACGGACTATTGTTATGAAAGCGTCTCATTCATGTCATGATCATACCAAGCGTTCATCATTGAGGTTACAGTATACTAAACAATCTCTTGCACGACGGTTACATTGCATTCACTGCATTAAAGAAAACCATCTCATACCATGATATCTTATATCAGTCTTAATTCATTATTATAAAATTGATATGGTTTTTTGATGTTAAAAAACCAACATACATACACACGTCGAGGCAATTCCTAACGTCACTCAATAAACATTATGTTCATTTGTTTACATTTGTAAAGTGCGTGGTATGATTCCATCTGCGTAAATGGGCATAAAAATAGTTCCAAAGAGTTGCATTAAAACTCGCAAGTTTTTGCACGCTTTATCGTACATTTAAAAGTCATATTTCTTAATTTAATGCATTCGATCTTAAATATCCAATCAAATATACATTGAATGCGTTTGTTCGGTTTTAGCTATTTGGTAGACAAAATGGCGTGCTGAGCCTTTCGCAGAGTTGTATGTGAGAGCAAGGAACGACAACTCTGCGTGGAGATTGTCGCAATATTAGTGAAAAGTTTATATGAACACCGGTTACAGAACGATGTCTACATAAAAAAATTCTTCCGTCGAAAAAAGTACGCGAAAATGTCGGCATCTAGTTCTCAACGCCGACGTGCTAAGAAAATTGTATCCGCGGCTAGGGCGCCTAATATGTTTCAATTTGTGTATTATTCAGCATCCGAGAAACTGCCCTCATGTGAAGTTACTAGTCAACTTGAGCTTCAGAGATTGAATGGGACCGACCTTAAATGTACAAATCTAAGCCGGGGCACAGTTTCAGTAATTCAAGGATGCATCAAGACTGTATTTCAAAGAGATCTAGTAGCTGAACTTAAAACCTCAAATGTGTACTCCAATATGCTGGATGAGAGTACTGACATTACAGTACAGAAACACTTATCAATCTGTGTCAGATTTGTCAAGAATGGGGAATCTGTGACAAACTTTTTAGGAAACATACACATTACAGATGGCAAAGCCTATACCATAGTTCAAGAAGTTATAAGTTTTCTTGAGGGATTAGGTCTTGATTCTGGTAAGATTGTGTCTCTAGCTACAGACGGTGCCTCCGTAATGACTGGTAGAAAGGCAGGCGTTGGTGTGCAGCTAAGATCCAAATTTTCACCATTATGTTGCCAAGTCATTGTATTGCGCACAGTTTGAATATTGCTGTAACTGTATTAAGAAGGATGAAGTTCTTGAAAAGTTTAAATTGAAATTTGGTGAATTATACCACTTTATGAGCAACTCTAGTATCCGAATGGAACGCCTCAAAAAAATGCAAGCAGTTTTAAGGGGACCCGAATTAAATATCAAAGAACCTTTTAACATAAGATGGTTAGGTCTAAGAAAAGCAGTTAAGGCAGTATATGAATCATACAGCTCCCTCTTAGCTACCCTCACAAGCTTCGCGAATAAATCTCCAACAGCAAAAGGTCTCTTCTAGTACTTTTCAGACTATAAAACCGTGTTGCTTGTTGCTCTGATGCTAGATGTGCACGAGTGTGTGGCTATTTTCAACTATGACATAATATAACATAATGATTAAACCAAAGCGTTCTCCTACACTTTTCAACCTACAGCATTCTAACTTACACTACAGATCAATGTTTTTTTAAATACAAAGCTGTGTATGTGCGTTATTTTGCTAAAAAATTACAAACGTTATGTCCGTTTCCAACGTGGATATTTTATTACGTTATGATTATAAATATGCCCTTTTAGCAAAATAGGTTCTCTATAAGACCGCAAGATCCACATGTATTATATTGTGTAGTTAATTACTCTATCTTAATCCCAAACAAAATTTGCTCAAATTATGCCCCCCCCCCACACCCCTGCAGTACCCTGGGCACCCCAAGGTGGCCACACGGTTAAAACAACCTGATGTGTGAAATAAATTTGGATTGAAAGGATTATCAATGTGTAATTATGTAGATGCACAGATGACTTGCAACTGAAACATTTCATAAATACAAATGCACACATATTTCACTGTTTTTTTTCGCCAGATATTGTCGCCAGTTTAAAATTATGTTGCCACTAAAACACAAGCCATTGTGTAGCCCCTAAAATGTGTCACCATTTAAAAACAAGCAATTTCGTAGACATTCACGAATCACAGACTACAGTGCATACACTCAGTTTGAAGCTGTATAGTAACGAATTAAACGCAAACAAATGTAATGTTATATAATTTTTTATTTTATTTATACATTCCACATACAAGACATACAACAAACATAGAAAGATTGAAAATCATATTAGCTTACTTATGTCCTCCATCTATTTTCTATAATTAGTACCTGATTATGAATGGCGATAAAACACTTCGCATCATTTATTAGCACGTAAAATATTAGTAACACAATATAAGAAACAATGCTATCTTTGGAGCAACTGTAGAATCAATGACACATTTCTCATTAACGTTTAATTGATGAATGAATTATAATTCAATTAAATATGCAGTTTGTTTACAACGCAAACAAGCATATTAGTTAAATTGATATACCCAGCCAAATACAAGTAGGGTTGTTCTTTTGTGTATTGCAATGATCCTCATGGATATATAATTATACGCTCATGAATTGTAATGTTGAAATCTGGTTTGTATCTGAGATCTAGCCCTGAAAAGTTACATCACACAAAAACAAAAAAGGGCAATAACTCTTATGAAAGGGTAGGGTTTAGGTTCTAATGAAATGCAATTCTCCTTATTGATATCTATTCACCAAATTTCATGTTGAAATCTTGTATTATATCCAAGATATAGCCCTGAAAAATAACATCATAAAAACACAAAGGGCAATAACTGTTATTTGAGAAAGTGTATGCATACAGTTCTTGTGCATCAATTTCTCCTCGATATATATACACCGATGAAGTTTCATGTTGATACCTTATATAATTTCTGAGATATATATCATATAGCCCTGCAAAGTTTGTGACAGACGGGTGGATGCACTGACCGACTGACAGACAGACAGACAGACAGACAGACAGACTTACAATGTCAATTCTATATTCCTCCGCCTTTGGCGAGGGATAATAAGTAACGTTAAGCATTATCTATGCAAAATAAATAATGCTGGTTTTGCACAAGCATAAAAAACCTTTTATATAGAACAAAAAGTAAAAGACAATTGATTGATTACCTATATATATATCAAGAAATGATATAAATGTATGAACTAAACAAGCTTGTTGCTACTGTTTTGTATTACACATTCTTACTCCAAATGAGGGAACCACAGTGGTCAAAGAACTGAGCGCTTTTAATAACTTGTGGTAGTTTTTATTTATTAATTAGTTATACATTTACAAGGCAAATATCGACATATATACTAGATTTGCATGGGAAATTTCATATTTCTTCTATCAACATTATGATACATATTAGTAGCCATAATTTTTATAATTCTGTAATTTTTACTTTGTTGCATTTTTACTATTTGCTTAGACAGTTTGAACATTTTTTGTTATAGCACGCTAATATTTTTTTTTCAAATTTAAAAAATGATATAACACTTATTAACAGAGATAAATAAGGAAACAAGTATCGTTTAAAACGATGGATGCTCCCTTTGTTCGACTTTTAGAAAATCTGTTATTAGCCTCGGTGGCCTTGACATCAGTGACCTCAAACCGCATCAAAAGGCAGAAGTCCATGCCAAATATGTAAGAGATCGGTAAAATATTGAAGACGCTATGAGAGACTGTAACAAAAGTGTGACGGATAATCTATTATTAGCCTCGGTGACCTTGACCCCAGTAACCTCAAACCTAATCAAAAGGTAGAGGTCCATGCAAGGTACTTTCATGCCAAATATGTAAGAGATCGGTAAAATATTGAAGGCAATATGAGAAACTGTAACAGAAGTGTGACTGAAGGAAGGACGTAAGGAAGGAAGGATAAACTGGCAAATATAAATTTTCGGGGAGCATAAAAATACTAACCACACATTGAATAAATTATGTGGTTTATTGTATCCAACAAAGATTTCCAGAACAACAGCTCTGGTTCAGGAATAAGTGGAAAATTTAGGATCACATATCAATTAAGCTAATGAATTGTCAAATCTGCAAATATGCCTTTAGCAATATAAACAATTTGTAAAAAATGATTGCATAATACTGTGTTTACCAGTTTAAAGAGATAGCAAAGGTGGAATAAAAAAGGAGAAGGCTGCAGCACCACGATATTTTGATATGATCTTTTTCTTGAATTGTAGTGGCAATTTTCATACAACAAAAAAGAAGTCTCCCCAAAAGTATAGTATTTCTAAGCAGAATACATGATTCGTACAAATAATATAGTATGAGAAAAAATAAAGCACAAATATATGACTCATACTTATGTTAACTCGTACTTATTGTGTGAATGTCATTCTTGGGTCACATTTCAAGAGACAATTGACATTAAATGATATTAATGTTTGGTACAAAAAGCAACTAAAAAGCGATGTATCACTATAGTAAAGTAACATGTAACTGATTTATTTTGGTATAGATATAAGCTACATTAAATGTGAATTAATAAGCTTAAGACCTATTTATGGTTTGCTTGATGTTAGAAATAACAGATTTATGTTATTGCTATTGCTTCAAAACATAACTAATATTACAGTTCAATATAATTTTATAATTCTTACAGTTCAATGACAACAGGCACTTGTTCAAATCACATCTTTGAATACAATTTAAAAAGTATGTGTTAAGACCTTTCAAGTACTGCACAAGAACAACTTGCCAAATCTTCATTATTGAACCAAAATTATATACTACAAGTATTCAGCGGTCGGAGACATATGCCCCCCCCCCCAAACAGGGCTTTGAACTAGTGACCCCAATTTCAATAGGGGTCATCTACTGTCAAAGGCCAATGCGCATGGGAAGTATCAAGCCAATCAGTCGATTCTTTAACGAGTTATTGATCGGAAACGATTTTCATACTTAGTGTGATAACGGTAGTGACCTTGACCTTTGACCTAGTGACCCCAATTTCAATAGGGGTTATCTTAAGTCTAAGGCAAATGCACATGTTAAGAATCAAGCCAATCGGTCAATTTCTGGACGAGTTATTGATCTGAAACGATTTTTACACTTACTATGATAGTAACCTTGACCTTTGACCTAGTGACCCCAATTTCGATAGGGGTCGTCTACTGCCAAAGTCCAATGCACATGTGAAGTATCAAGTTTATAGGTCAATTCGTTGACGATCGGAAACGAACTGGTCTACGGACATTCAGACTGATATACGGACTGACAGCCAACAAAACAATATACCCCTTCTTCTTCGAAGAGGGGCAAACTAATGCTAGAATACCAACACCCAGATTTTCATACTTTATTTTTTAATCAAGCACATGGACAATCATTTACGTCGACACAAAAATAAGTAAATTATATTATATAATAAACAAAAATTATAATTATCAATTCTAGTAACCTACAATTTTAATTATAATACACAAAGAAATACTTAATGACAAACTTTCATCATTGGAACATCATGGTATTGACAAATAAACACACTTAATTATAATTAGCAAATAAATTAACAATATGATAACTACTCAACCCGGTCAAAACATTTTGTAAACAAAACCTGTCATCTTTTTTTTATCCAGTACTACAATTGGCAATATTTGTCTGTATTACATAGATACTATATTGACTCGGTTTAATTATCTTCCTCAAACTTAACCAATATTTAGTCGCTCAATGTTATGAATCTAATTTCACTTTCGGTGTGGATAATTTAGTAAACATCATAAATTCATTAAAAAAAAGTTTCAAAAAATAATGATACAATTTGTGTGCAATATTTACAATAAACAATGGCTTTTTGTAAAACATGCATGCCCCCCATATGGGCTGTCAGTTGTAGTGGCAGCCATTGTGTGAATACGTTTTTTTGGCACTGTGACCTTGACCTTTGACCTAGTGACCTGAAAATCAATAGGGGTCATCTGCGAGTCATGATCAAAGTACTTACGAAGTTTCATGGTCCTAGGCGTAAGCTTTCTTGAGTTATCATCCGGAAACCATTTTACTGTGTCAAGTCACCGTGACCTTGACCTTTCACCTAGTGACCTAAAAGTCAATAGGGGTCATCTGCGAGTCATGATCAATGTACCTATGAAGTTTCATGATCCTAGGCGTAAGCGCTCTTGAGTTATCATCCGGAAACCATTTAACTGTGTCAAGTCACCGTGACCTTGACCTTTCACCTAGTGACCTGAAAATAAATAGGGGTCATCTGCGAATCATGATCAATGTCCCTATGAAGTTTCATGATCCTAGGCATAAGCGTTCATGAGTAATTATCTAGAAACCATTTTACTATTTCGTGTCACCTTGACCTTGACCTTTGACCTAGTGACCTGAAAATTAATAGAGGTCATCTGCGAGTCATGATCAATGTACCTATGAAATTTCATGATCCTAGGCATAAGCGTTCTTGAGTTATTATCCGGAAACCATTTTACTGTTTCGGGTCACCGTGACCTTGACCTTTGACCAAGTGTACTGAAAATCAATAGGGGTCATCTGCGAATCATGATCAATGTACCTATGAAGTTTCATGATCCTAGGCATAAGCATTCTTGAGTTATCATCCGGAAACCATTTTACTATTTCGGGTCACCGTGACCTTGACCTTTGACCTAGTGACCTGAAAATCAATAGGGGTCATCTGCGAGTCATGATTAATGTACCTATGAAGTTTCATGATCCTTAGCATAAGCGTTCTTGAGTTATCATTCGAAAACCATTTTACTATTTCGGGTCACCGTGACCTTGACCTTTGACTTAGTGACCTCAAAATCAATAGGGGCCATCTGCGAGTCATGATCAATGTACCTATGAAGTTTCATGATCCTAGGCCTAAGCGATCTGAGTTATCATCCGGAAACCATCTGGTGGACGGACATACGGACGAACGGACGGACCGACATTTGCAAAACAATATACCCCCTCTTCTTCGAAGGGGTCATAATAAACATATGGAATTTGAATCACCTTTCACAAAGATATTGCCAAAACAAAGGGAAAATTGCTTGTTTAACATGTTATAGCACAGTTTGCAAAATAAACTTGTCACAGACAAAACGTTTAATGGCGATTCTTGATTTAAGAACATAAATGAATACTATATGCTGTATCTGTGTTGATATTTATATTACCATGTTCAGAAACATTGCATACATTTTCACTCAATTCATAAAAAGAATTCACAATAACTGTGATATCAAAAATAATGTATTTACTCTAATATGCAATTAACAAATCTGGAGGGTAACATGCAACAATTAGAGTAAACATAACACCCAACTTGAACATTAAAGCAATATGAGCACATTAAACAAAATACTCGACAATCAATTCAAATTGACCTTCACCAAACAGGTCTGGTCACTAGTGGGCAAGATTGTTTTACAGTTTTTAAAAGCTGTCTAGTGGCGGTTGTTCTCTGATCTCTAGACATGGAAAAAAGGGGCAATCTTACCTTTTAGGATTGTAATGATCTATATCACTAGTTTTTTCCCATATTATTCATCATCTGTTTCGATTCGATCTAACTTCTCTTTGAACCAATGTTTCATAACATTTGATCGTGTCACAGCATGCAGACTACAAACTGGACAAGCCATAGCTTTTTTGTACTTGAACTGTTTTACTATGAACAACCCTTTATTGTGCAAGGACACCTGCATGTCTGGGCATTGAATGCACTCTTCAAATACAGAAGAAGATTGATGAACAAAGTATTTTAAATGTTTCTTAAGTTTGCGTCGAACCTCTTGAAACAGCCAGATGAAATTGTCTAACTTCTCGTTTTCTGAGCAACAAACTATCCTTGCATAAATAATGTAATCCATATACCATATTCTCAATGTATATGTTTCATTAAGAGTAAATATAGCCAACCCGTTGAATAAACAATATTGGTCACGTTCCTGGCTGATTGGCCAAACACGAATGCACACTGCAACAAGCCTGTGGAAGAAAGAGGGGGGCAAAAACTTTCCGCAAAACACAAAAGCTAAAACTGGTGTTTGGGGTTTACCAGGTGGGGAAATAAAGATTTGTAGTGGCGACGGTGCCCTGCTCAGCAGACAAGGAACGATGTAGAAATCTAACGGGATTCCAGTGATACCCTCTTCACTTGTTAAAGGCTTGGCTATCACATTTAGATATTCCATGTAATTTATAACAGCAGGCTGGTATTCATGTAATTAGGGAGGACTGTTTTTCATAACTTCGTCCAAAACATTTGGCTTGAGAATAGCATATTTTTTATATTCTTCCCAATCTTTCAAAACAGTGGCTTCTATTTTATGATTATGCGGTATGAAACATTTGAAAGCTTCAATGATCCATTGAGGAGCAAGAACAACAAAATCCTTAAGTTCGCCCGAGTTGAAAAAAATGATATTGCCTTGTTTGTGCTGCAATTCAAGAAACGAGGTAAGCTCTTCTTTACCCAGTGGGTGTATGTTTTCAAGATCTTCGTTTTCAACATCCTTCATTTTAACTATCTGCCTCTTTTCATCTCTCATTTTGTCCAATGTTTGTTCCATGTGAATCCATCGAACTGGATATTCTTTGTCCCAGTAATCTTGCTTTGCAGCCAAACTTATAATTTCTTTTCGTAACTCTGCAAAAGCAGAATCCTTTGGAGACAAATTATTTACAAGAAATCTGTTCTTATAAATGTGATTAAAGATTGGTGAGTTTTTATCAAAGCTACATAAAGCATTGTCAAAATACAAATTCATATTTTTCTCTTTTTCTTCAGCACTCCCCTTCATTTCGTCTTTCCGCGTGCCAACTAAAATAACAGTTGGCTGTATTGTCCTTTCTCCAGATTGATAATCACTGTTCATGTGAATTGCATTAAGCCAAAATTTAAAAACATCCAAATAGGTACAACTATCCACCAAACCACAGCAAATTCCAATTCCATCTGATTTACTTAAAACATCTTTCAAACTTCTTGTCATGTCCATCACAACTACATATATAGACCTCTCATTCAGAAAGAACTGATGTGTTGAATAGTACAGACTCTGACCTGCAAAATCCCATACAGACACAGTGATCTCATTTTTTGATTGATCAAGCGAAGCCTTGCTCTTTTCTGAATTATCGCTAGTAGTTTCAAGCATCTCCTTGGCAACCTTAATTCCTTCTTGTAAAATTGTATCTCCTTTATGCAAGGCTATTCTTCCTTTGAAAAATCCATGATCCTCAGTAGATGTTACTAGCAGTTTCATAATAAGCTGAAGTTTCTGAAAGCGTGTCTTACAAACGACTTTTTGAATGCGACCTCCAAACTTGACCCCTTTTAATTCTGTATCTAAGCACCAATCACCATCTGTCATCAACTTACACCTATGTATAGCGATACCTTCTGTGCTGAGTGTTTTATTTTTGTTTTTTTATCGATAGTCCCAAATCAAATTGTTCACCAAAGACGTTTTTCCCACACCAAACATTCCTACAACCAACAGGCGAATATTATTGACTTTTTCTTTACCATGTTCAAGAGCTTTATAAAAGAGTGTTATTGCTTTATCATCCAACTGTTGAACATCCTTTGGTAACTTATCTGAAAGCATAACACGGTGCATAATAATTACATTAAAGAGTTAAAAAGTTTGCAAAAATGGCATTTTACATAGTCAAACAGGCCAGCTCAGTTGATAGACATATGGACAATAAATTAGAAGATAGCAGGTTCAATTCCCGGCCCCCCCCCAAAAAAAGTAAACTAAAATTGTTTCTAAGGCCCTCCTTGCCCTTCCTCAGATTTAAATAGAGCAGTTATCATTAACTAGCATAAAAGTATGGTAAACCTACACATTCAGAAAAAATGTGAGTTTGTGAGTCGTCACAAAAGCTCAACATGATGAGCACGTTTTGCTCAAGTGAGCTTAACATGGACACAAAATGTGACTTCTAGAGTGTTAACAAGGTTTTACTATAGCCATATAAGGAAAACCACCCCGCCCCCTGTCAGACATGTTTTTTCTACTAACCGTAACCATTTTAAAACTCGGGTGAGATATGATGAGAAAAAATGTTCCGACCAAGTTTCATTATGATTGGACAATAAATGTTACTTCTAGAGTGTTAACAAGAGTTTACGAAAGCCATATCAGGAAAACTGCCCCACCCCTGGCTGCCATGTTTTACAACAGACCACAACCATTTTCGAACTCTAAAAAGCTATCATAAGAACAAATGTTCTAACTAAGTCTCATGAAGATAGGATTATAAATGTGACTTGTAGAGTATTAACAATGTTTTAATAAATCAAAAGAGGGTTAACTGCCCCGCACCATTTTCGAACTCTGAGATATTATTGAGACAAAATGTTTTCCATTTAGATTGGACTAAAAATTTGACATCAAGAGTGCTTACAAGCTTTTTCATGAATTTGACATTGTGACCTAGTTTTGACCTCACATGACCCAGTTTCAAACTCGGCCAAGATTTGGACAAAACTTGTTAACAAGGTTTTACTAAAGCCATATAAGGACAACTGCCAGCCCCCTGGCATACATGTTTTCTACAAAACGTAACCATTTTAGAACTCAGACGACCTATCATTAGAACAAAATATGTTCTGGCCAAGTTTCATGAAGATTGGATAATAAATATGGATTCTATAGCGTTAACAAAGCGAATGTCGACGAAGGACGACGAACAAATGGCAATCCCAAAAGCTCAGCATATTGTGCCCAGGTGAGCTAAAAACATGGTGTGAATAATCTTTTGTGGCCATCTACCAAAATAATGGGAATTGATTTGATTCGTCAGAAACACAAGGCTGTAATTTTGAATTGTGATGACTGTGCAAATATTCTTGTTAGAAAGTAATGGTTGGATGGCTGCCTCTGAAGTTGGTTTTGTTTAATGAATTTGATCACACTTTTTATTTACTTTTTAAACAAGTAGCTGAGTTTTATTATACAATGAAAATGCGAGTGAATATAATGCACTCACTTGAGATCATCATGATATGTAAAAACATAGCAAACAACAGACCATCCTTTGTATCTACACCTCAGCTAATGACTAGTTATGGTTTATTTAACCAAGTAGACCAACCAAGGGCTACGTTAGCATTGTTGTAGCCGAATCTAATTTATTCCAGACATATACATTTACCGTGTTTGAGAAAAAATTCCAATCCTAACAAAGAAGATAACTTTAAAACACGCCTTTTAAAAGAAAATCATCTGTCACTGGAAGGCAAAATTGATAACGAATTAATAAAAAATATAAAATCAATATAAAGTTGATGGCTATTTGCAACCCCTTTGACATAATATTGATTCTTATTTCCGTATTTTTAGGTATAAGACCGACGTTTTAACAGACATTAGTTACCTGCATCTTATTTACCGAATCATCCTTTTTAATGGACATACACAAAATAATTTAAACAAGAAATGTGTCCACACGACACGGATGCCCCAAACTCCACCTTTTTCACTACATAAAACCATAGTGTGATAATGACATTGACCTAGTGACCCCAATTCCAATAGGGGTCATCTACTGTCCAAGGCCAATGGACATGTGAAGTATCAAACCAATATGTCAATAAGTCACTCTATTAAGCCTTAAAGTTGTGCCTACCATCTGCATTGCTTATTAGCAAATTCAAAATTGATATCCAAGGCAACCTTTATACTGACCCTATCATCAAAATCAAGCACTGCAGGTGGCAATAATGCCGCCAGTGGTACCAATAAAGTGTACTATGAACAAAAAAAGAACTAGTGTAATGTTATTGAAAACAAGAGGGCCTGAAAGGCGCAAAGTCGCTCACATGAGATTCAAAGGAACTGACCTGTTCTGTGCAGCCCAAGATGTCATTAGAACAAAATATTCTTACCAACTTTCATGACTAATGAACACCCTGGCAGCCACGTTTTTCAACAGACCAGAACCATTTTCATACTCATCCAAGATATCATTTAAACAAATATACTGTCAAAGTTTCATGAAGATTCATAAGTCCATATAAGGAAAAATGCCCGGCCCACTGGTGGCCATGCTTTTTAAGCAACTGGTATCATTTTCAAACATGTTCAAAATATCATTGGGACAAATCTTCTGACAAAGTTTCAAGATGATCGTACAATAAATACGGCTTCTAGAGTGTTAACAAGGTTTTACTATAACCATATAAGGAAAAATGCCACGCCCCCTTGGCGGCCATGTTTTTCCACCAACCGGAACCATTTTCGAACTCATCCAAGATATCATCCGGACAAATCATCTGACCAAGTTTCATGATGATCGGACAATAAATGTGGCCTCTAGAGTGTTAACAAGGTTTTACAAAATCATGATATATAGCCATATTAAGAAAAATGCCCCGCCCCCTGGTGGCCATGTTTTTAAGCAACCGAAACCATTTTAAGATCCAAGATAACATTAGGACAAATCTTCTGACCAAGTTTCATGACAATCGGAAAATAAATGTGGCCTCTAGAGTGTTAACAAGGTTTTACTATAGCCATTTTAGGAAAAAAGCCCCGCCCCCTGGCGGCAATGTTTTTCAACCAACCGGTATCATTTGTTAAATTGTTCAAGATGTTATTGGGATGAATCTTCTGACCGAGTTTCATGAAGATCAGACAATAAATGTGGCCTCTAGAGTGTCAACAAGATTTGACTATAGCCATATATAGCCATATGAGAAAAAATGCCCCGCAACCTAGCAGCCATGTTTTTCAAGCAAACGTGACCATTTTCAAACTCATCCAAGATATCATTGAGACCAATCTTCTGACCAAATTTCATGAAGATTGTACAATAAATTTTGCCTCTAGAGTGTTCACAAGGTTTTACTATAGCCATATATTTAGCCATATAAGGAAAAATGCCCCGCCCCTTGGCAGCCATGTTTTTCAAGCAAACGTAACCATTTTCAAACCCATCCAAGATATCATACAGACCAATCTTCCAACCAAATTTCACGAAGACTGGACAATAAATGTGGCCTCTAGATTGTTAACAAGGTTTTTCTAAAGCCATATTAGGAAAACTGCCCCGCCCCCATGCATCCATGTTTTTCCACCGATCTGGACCATTTTCGAAATCGTCCGAGATATCAATGAAACCAATGTTTTGACCAAGGTTCATGATGATTGGACAAAAAATGTAACTTCTAGAGTGTTCACAAGGTTTCTCTATAGCCATATTAGGAATACTGCCCCGCCCCCTGGCGGCGATGCTTTTCAACGGACCGGAACCATTTTTTAACTCAACTAACATATCATTTAGACAAACACTTTGACAAAGTTACATGAAGATTGGGCATCAAATGTGACTTCTACATTGTTCACAAGGTTTTTCTTTTTTTGACCTAGTGACCTAGTTTTTTACCCAGCATGACCCAGTTTCGAACTCAGTCGAGGTATCAATAGAAAAAATGTTCTGACCAAGTTTCATGAAGATCGGACAATAAATGTGGCCTCTGGAGTGTTCACAAGGCAAATGTTGACGGCGCACGACGCACGACACACGACGGAAAAAAGGCGATCACAAAAGCCCACAATAAGCACAGCTCAGGTGATCTAAAAAAAATACAATGTTCTTACGTAGCAATTATTTTAAAAGTTTATTTTCTTGTATGTCACATGCATTTCATTATACATATCAACATTATTTAATTTAAAATTAAAAGCTGAACATGATTATGCAAAATACATTTCTTTAAAGGTGTAAAAAAACTTTTTTTGGCCAAATAAATTATGTTTGACCCAATGTGATCTTATCGGCAACATTTTAAGAAAATTATAAGAGTTTGTTATTTAAACAGTCGGTGTTTTAAGATAAAAACAATATAAATGTATATTTGGTTAACATTGAATTTTACAGCTTACACCAGTGTAAGGTTTTTCCATGAGTATTAACACTTAATGTGCATCCGAATTGGTAATAGATAAATAACAATTTAGTCAATAATATGTATTACGATTTGGATATCCTGCTGGTTATTTTTCCTGGTCTTGTATATATCTTGTATGAATTACAATACAAAAGTGTTTCCCAAGTGGTCTGCCAAACAATGTATCCTATAATGACAACCCTTGTCAAATTTGTTCTTTTTCTGTTGATGTAAAGAACTATACTAAAATTACTTTCCAAAATGTTTATTAAATAATAACATTATTATTTTTTGCAAGCATTTCCCACGTATTTAAAGGCATGTCTGTCACAGTTGTTTAGATGTTGGGTATGGCAAAATATATCTATTTAATATCTATAAATATATCTAAATGTCATTTAAACATGTCCGAATTTATATGAAACAAGACACAAAAGTAATGAATGTAAGGGGAAATGTTTGGATCAACATGCAAAATAAACCACGCAGATCAATGTTTTATAATGTTTATATGCTGTTTATTGCAGTTATTGACCATTGGCAATAATAAAAAGGGAAAAAACAATAGATGTCTCATTAAAACTCACTGGGATGATACTTATTATCGGCCTACTATCAGGCCTACTGATCAACTATGCTCTCCTATTATGTTTATGAGAATGCATAGGAGAAAAACAATTGACAGCACACAACCATTAATTAATGCTTATGTTTTGCAATAAATATGCCATAATTATGAGAACATTAAGGTAGCTTCAACTATATTTTAGTATGTATACATAAATCGGAATTATTATTGCTTGAAACTACATGTATTATCATTATTAAAAAATCTACTGTAATTAATTATAAGCGATATAAACAGAGGCCTATGATCTCTTTATGTTAATTGGCAAAATCAATTTACATGACATTATTTTCAATTCTAAAATGTTGTAAGTTACCTGAAGCAGTTTTTGGGTTGGTCTCCCCATTGATGACCTCCGGAAGGTTCACGGTGATGGTGATGCCATTGTTCTTGTGGAAGTCGTTTGCGTCCGGGTCCACCACGAGCTTGTTGGTCTCCTCGCCACCTGTCTTGATCTTCTGCTGGTGGGAGATATCCTCTATGTTGTTCACCTCAATGATCTGGTCTCTCTTCCTGAGGCCTGCGTCATCTGCGGGCAAGTCAAGCTTCACAGGGGCCTTGGTAACGACTGGCTCGGGCTCAGGTTCAGGGCTAGATGGCACCTCTTCCTGGTCATGCTGGACATCATTGTAGCGTGGTCTGGGTGGTCGATCATCTGACTTGTTATCCTCATCAGCAGACGTCTCACCTTCTGAAGATACAAACTTGTATATAAATCTCTAGTATGAAGTTCTTCTATTGTGTTATCATAGAGAACTGTTCGCTAAAGAACTTTAAAGTAAAACAACATGAGATGAACTCTTCAGAAAAAAAAGTAATCATGACAAAGAAACTTTATTTTCATTTCACAATTGTAATGTTTGAAAAAAAAAACAACTCAGAAAATTAAGATCAAATATGTTATAAATATGTTAAACAATTCTGAAACAATATTTTTCAAAAAAAATCTATAACTGTCACATGTAAACACACCTGAAATGTAATTTAAATCCGCCATACATTATTTGTGGGAAGTGTTTACAAATGACAAATATTAACCATGCTATATTATTTTATTGTTGCAATACGACTAGTAGCCTGGTGGATCTTCAGTGTTAAAGGACCAGTTCACAGCTTGGGAAATATACCAAACACATGAGCTGTCTCCATAGGATGACATATGCCCCCGAAAAACGCTTTGATAGAAGTTATGAGCATTTTCTGAAACCTAAACGCAGATTTCGAAACCTAAACGCGGACCCTTAGTTGAAGGTGAATGTAAAAGGGGTAAACATCTGAAGCGACATAGAAGTTATGAGCATTTTTCGAAACCTAAACGCGGAACTTAAGTTCAAGGGCAAGGTCAAACGGGTCAAACTGTGTGTGCATATGGAAAGGCCTTTTCCAACGCGGACCCTAAAGTCAAGGTCAATTCCAAGGGGGTCAATTTTTTGTGCGTATAGATAGGCCTTGTCAATATGCACATGCATACCAAATATGAAGGTTAATACATCTGAAGCGACATAGAAGTTATGAGCATTTTTCGAAACTTAATGCATATTTCGAAACCTAAACGCGGACCCTAACTTCAAGGTCAATATCAAAAGGGTAAACATTTGTGTGCGTATGGAAAGGCCTTGTCCATATACACACGCATACCAAATATTAAGGTTACATGTGAAGCGATATAGAAGTTATGAGCATTTTGCGACACCTAAACGCAAAGTGTGACGGAAAGACCGACAGACAGATCACTATATGCCCTCCTTCGGGGGCATACAAAAAATTAATTCAGAATTGCAAAAATGTGTGAGATTTCATCATTACCTATGATTTGATTGCTATTTTCATTCAACAAGTGTATTTTACACGGAAATCAATCAGTTGAGGAAGACCGATTTAACTTTGTAGCTTTCGGTCAAACCATTTTTATAAAATCTCGCATCACTATTAAACTCATCAAAATAACGGTAATTGTTTACACAATGCGTGTTTTATGGCCCCAAGGTACCCCTAGATGGAAACAGTTGTAAATCAGATGCGTGAATAACACCGTGTCACTATCAATCGATAATATTAGTGGTTTATTGCAGTTTTATGGCTTTATTATACCTACCACACTAATTGGTCCCTACAGTGTACTTCTCCTTAATAAAACCATGGTTACTTAAGAGAGTGATAGTAGCTAAGGGGTGTAATCCGCGAAAATTATGCGGTCATGTACAACGTCATACTATACGCATGGAAAGCATGTGTATTGATTTATGGATACAAACTTTGCAGCGCAGATAACCTTGAGTTATGTTGATTTCGGTTAAATGTTTTTTTAACACAATTATATTGCCAACAATTTGCAATTGACATTTCTTCTAAATTAATTTAAAATTAAACACGCCGTATCTTTATCATTACGGTCTTTCAGTTGAGTCATTATTGAAACATTTATTGTTCTGTAAACTGATAAAAGAACACATTTGGATGAAACTGGATTTAGTGTTGGGCGTTATGAAGACAGGCTTAGCACGTCTACTGACCTATTATGTAGACTGCGGTGTTGCGACAAAATGGATTAACATGTGTGAATGCAACTCTGTTGATTTGGTCCATAATTACCGGTAATAGATTGTTTTGAATGACATTTTGTTTAATCAATACATTCTTATAACCACAATTAAGACATATAAAGCAATGAATCGCCACTCAACATATGCAGCTCCATGAGATACACATGCATGCCAAATATCAAGTTGCTATCTTCAATATTGCAAAAGTTATGACCAAGGTTACAGTTTTGGGACAGACAAACAACCCACATACAATGACAGACACAAACATACAATGAAAGACAGGTCAAAAACAATATACTCCCGATCATTCGATCCGGTGGAATAAAAAGGTCTGATTTATGCTAGTAAACTATCTGATTTCTGCTTTTGAAAAGCCTAAATTTTCCTTTTGAAAATCCTAAATTCTGCTACTAAAATCATGCATTCTTCTCCATAAAGGCATATATCTGCTATTGCAAGGTCTAAATTTTACTTCGAAAAGACTGAATTCTAAACTGCTCAACCAGCTTTTTAAATGCATAAATACTGCTATTAAAAGGCCTATATTCTTGTACTGTAAGGTCAGCATTTTGCTAGTGAAAGACCTAGATTCTGATAGGGAAAGACACAAATTCTTCAAGTTAAAGGTCTGAATTCCAGCACCTGTAATACAATTTTAATAAGGCTTATAAAAGGCATCAGTTCCAGTACTGAAAGGCTTGATTTTCCTATGTATAATCCTGTTATTCTGCAATTAAAAACATGCCAAAGACAAGAAAGTAATTATTTGATTTGTCGCTGATTCCCCAAGTTGAGTTACCTGGTAAGAGAGGAGATGGCTGGGCCATGCTCACAACAGTTTGTGGTGTCACTGCTGAAAACATTGCAACATGGTGTAAACATGAAACATTCAGTGAACATATTAGATTTCATGAACAAGTGGTGAACCATGGTGTATTGCTGATCTAAAGTGGAGAAAAAATTTTTATGATAAATAACCAACATCTGTTTTCTTAATTTCTTATCAGTTGGTTGAAATATGTATGTTTTAATCATACTTTGTCTGCTTCCTAGCCAAAATCTGTTTCTAAACCAATGAACACAAATTGTTCCAGCAGACCTTTTAAAAAGATTTAAATCATGGTGTAAAACTAAAATTTGGACAATAAATGTTACTTCTAGAGTGTTAACAAGAGTTTACGAAAGCCATATCAGTAAAACTGCCCCACCCCTGGCTGCCATGTTTTACAACAGACCACAACCATATTTGAACTCTAAAAAGCTATCATACGAACAAATGTTCTAACTAAGTCTCATGAAGATAGGAATATAAATGTGACTTGTAGAGTATTAACAATGTTTTAACAAATCAAAAGAGGGTTAACTGCCCCGCATCATTTTCGAACTCTGAGATATTATTGAGACAAAATGTTTTCCATTAAGATTGGACTAAAAATTTGGCTTCAAGAGTGCTTTTTCATGAATTTGACATTTTGACCTAGTTTTAACCTCACATGACCCAGTTTCAAACTCGGCCCAGATTTGGACAAAACTTGTTAACAAGGTTTTACTATAAGGACAACTGCCAGCCCCCTGGCATACATGTTTTCTACGAAACGTAACCATTTTAGAACTCAGACGACCTATCATTAGAACAAAATATGTTCTGGCCAAGTTTCATGAAGATGGGATAATAAATATGGCTTCTATAGCGTAAACAAAGCGAATGTCGACGAAGGACGACGAACACATGGCAATCCCAAAAGCTCAGCATATTGTACCCAGGTGAGCTAAAAACATGGTGTGAATGTTCATTTTGTGGCCATCTACCAAAATAATGGGAATTGATTTGATTCGCCAGAACACAAGGCTGTAATTTTGAATTGTGATGACTGTGCAAATATGTTTCACTTCTTTATATTGCATTGCACAACAGTTTGATGTGTGCTGCGTGGATGCAGTAGCGTGTATCCCCGTACATATCTTCGATGTTGTTATATTTTCAGCCTTCAGAGGCTGGTAGCGGTATTGTGTTTATTTTTTATTTTTTAAGAAACCTTGTTTAAGACCTTTCTTATACTTAGATTCTTATACATTCTCTGTACTTATAAAGTAAACGTGTATGTTCATCAATTGAGAGTTATGCAGGTTATACTGAATTTTTACAGACCATTATCTGACAAGCTGCCTCTTACTCTTTTATGTATGTTGACTTGGCAATGTGTATTAATGTGATTATAAGATTGGTGGTTTCGCCAAATAAATAACCTATGGACAGATTGATTACAAAAAACCCGAAAGTTGTTCTCTCACCATTGAGAATTCCGATTACACGTAGTATTCATTTGCCGTTAAATAATAGACAATTACTTTTTTCTAAACCTACAGTCAAATTAAGTTTACTTCGAACATCTTTCATTGGAGGTACACTGCGGCTGTGTTCTAGTTCGCAGCGTAATTTAGCTCCGTGTAATCGGTATCCTACAATAAATAAGTGCAACTCAAGGAAGTGTTTATGTTGCAAGTTTTTAAATATGTCCTCTTTTATTCTTTCATCGGTTAATAACCGCAAATTTTCAATTAATATTAAATCCGATGTCTCATGAAATTCTATGCATGTGGTTTATGTTATTACTTGAAATGTACCCTGTTGTGGTGCGCAATACGTTGGGCAGACGGGTAGATCACTTAAAACACGTTTTAGGGAACATTTTTTTAAAATTAAAAATAACAATAAATTTTAAAACTTCATTTACCAGCACTTTAATAAAACAGGTCATAGCGTAACTAATATTTCAATTCAACCTGTGGAGCAACTTATTTTTAATAATAGTACTTCAAGTCAGTGCCAATTAAAAGCAAGGTGCATGTCAGAATTTGAATGGATTAAACGTTTGCAATCAGCTTACCCACTTGGATTTAATGATAATATTCTAAATGTTGGAACAATTTCTAAAAATAAATCGATTAATTCATTTTCTCTGTTTAGTAAACGTCTAAGAAATAAACGTTCACATGGCATTAGGAAAAATGGTAACTTAAGGCGTAAATTTAGACGTCTGCTTTCTTTAAATGATTGCTACACAGTATTACAAAATGGGGGTAAACATAAATTACTAAGTGCACTTTGCTCTCTTTCTGTTTCTTCGTTGGCGCATATTGATAAGGAATGTAAACTTATTTTACTTCAATCTGACCCTCTATATGAATGTGCTTGTATTATTGAATCTTTCACTGACTACTATCTTAAACCTTTTATTGAAAATGTACTTAACAAAACTAGAAATCGTATCAAAATTGAGTTATGTAACAAAGGTCTTGATTTAATTGACCTTCCTAAAATATTCAATGATAAAAATGTACGTCGGTTGATTCCCCCTTATTTCCGCAATACTGAATCACCACTTATTTGCTACAAATATAGTAAACCTGTAAGAAGTATCGTTTTTAGTTATAATTCTATTTCCACAGATATAAATGTAATAAGAAATTGTCCTACATTATGTGACTGTTCTAGTTCTAAATATATATATGGTCCAGTTGGACATGTTATTACTGGGGACCTTAATTTCATTCAAAATAAAAACCTTAGAAATTTGCTACGCAGAGGCCCTAAGTACAGACTGCCTATTCCTGTTGATTTTGATGACTGCATTAAGAATATCGTAACTTCCTTACATGATTATTGCACTAAATGGTGCAGGAAGGAAAATGCTGAAATTACTGCACTCAATGATTGGAAAACAAAAATATTTAGTATGGCCATGAATAAAATATGTTTTTATGATACACATCCTTTGGCCCTTCCACATTCACCTAAATTTAATAAACAAAATCCCTGTAAATTGCTTTGCATTGACCGTTCCAAGGCGGTGACCCCAGCTTTATTCATATTTTGTGTTTATGTTGGTTTGTATTGTGCTGTATTGTGCTGTTTTGTACTGTTTGGGCAATCGGTCACTTGCCTTAAATAAAGGACCAACTAATTGTTTTTAATGAAAATTCAATACTGCTCCAGCAGCTGGAGTTTCACTTCTTTATATTGAAGACTTAAAATCTAAATTCGTCTTAGTTCCTGCTGATAAGGCTGCTAATAATGTTATCATAATATGACGAGTGTTTTATGTTCAAACTATTTCACAAGAACTTTCACAAACTACATCATATTGTGAGTACAATAAGCTACCTAATGAAATTATTACCGACCATATTGCCCAATGCATAAAGTTAAATGTAATAGTCAATATTACTGACAAGAAATTGCCATCACTTTACTGTATATCTAACTTACATAAGACGCCATATAAAAGTCGTTTTATCGCTAATTCAGTGTCTTGTACCACCAAACAATTATCAGTGTATCTTACATCTGCATTGAGTGCTATTAGATATCACATAGCTAAATTTTGTAATAAAGTTTATGAAAATAGTAATATTAACCTATTTTGGTCAATAAAAAACACCTTAGAAGTTATTGATAAAATTGAAAATAAAAAATATAAGGTGTCGCAGGTAAGTACTTATGATTTTTCGACACTATATACAACGCTTCCTCACGCTTTAATAAAATCCAAACTTGTTTCTTTGATTGAAAAAACTTTTGCTAGAGAGAAATGTTTGTATCTAGCTTTAAACACTAAAACAGCTTTTTTTACTAATCAGATATTAGATAATTACATAATTTGGACTGGTCTTGACTTTTGTGCAGCACTTACTTTTCTTTTGGATAACTTGTTTGTTGAATTTAATGGTAAAATATTTAAACAAATTATTGGCGTTCCTATGGGTACTAATTGTGCGCCACTTATAGCTGACCTTTTTTTATATTGTTATGAAAGCGAATTTATGTTAGAATTATCTTAAACTAAGCAAGTAGATTTGATTAATTGTTTTAACCTTACTAGTAGGTACATTGATGACATACTTAATTTAGATAATCCATTATTTGAACAATATATTCACAAAATCTACCCAAAAGAATTAGTCTTAAATAGATCGTGTATATCCAATACAGACGCTGCGTATTTAGACTTACATTTAACTATTAATAATAATTTGATCAAAACTAGTTTATACGAAAAACGGGACGATTTTAACTTTGAAATTGTGAATTTTCCGTTTCTAGATGGCAACATCCCTAAAGGACCTTCCTATGGTATTTACATTTCGCAGTTGGTACGTTATGCCAGAGCATGTTCGTGTATTAAAGATTTTAATAATCGTAATCTAATATTAACTAAAAAATTGCTAAAACAAGGCTTTTTGTATCATAACCTAAGAAATAAATTTGCTAGATTTTACTCTAAGTATAGGGATTTAATTTCAAAATATAATGTTTCTTTAAAATGGCATTTAAATAATGGAATCTCCCATCCATCATTTTACGGAGATGTTTTGAAGCGTGTCCGCAAATTAAAATATGTTAAACCAAATGTTCATATTAAACTTTTCAATTTAATTAACTTGTTTTTATGAAAAGGATACGATGCTTATGTACTTAAAAACACGTGTTTGGTGGTTTTCGATTCACTATATCTTTCTTCCCTTAAAATTTGGAATCATTAGTGATATTATAGGCATTTTTCACTGTTGAATAAAATTGTGTCATTGTGTCGTATGAACAAATCTGCATGAATACTACATTATAGGCATTTTTCACTGTTGAATAAAATTGGGTCATTGTGTCGTATGAACAAATCTGCATGTAAACTACATTTGGACTCAAATCGTACATCAAATCATTTCTGTCTTCAGTTGTCAAAACACCTATATACTGTTTGATTCCAATAATGTCGCTTTAATGGAATTACCATTTGTATTCATTTGCTTCTTAATATTAAATCACGTAAACTTGTTTTATTAGTAGCACAGCCCGATTAATATTTTTATTTAGTACTGCCCTTGGAATTTGTTCACGTCATTATGTCATTATGGATTTTTGTGACGTCATACGACCGACTTTCCCAGTTGAAATTTTCATTCATAGGTCATTGGGTTTATAACGTTCCATTTTATTTATATTTTTTCTCTGATAGGCGTTTCTTGTTTGATTTAATTATTTTTAATTTGTTTAGCAGTCACATAAACAACCAAGCTATGTAATATGGAATTTTTACACCCATTATTGCTGCTTCTTCCTGTATTTGCGCGATGATTATCTGAGATATTAAATCTATGATTCTACATTCTCAAATCTTTTCTATAAAGAAGGAATGTAGTTGACAATTGTTAATAGTTTTATTTGATCGTTCGTCAAAAATTTGTAATTCTGTTACTCTTGTATCTTCAATGCAATTGAGTAATTAAATAGTAATTAAATTGAATGCGTTTTAATTCCCTTTTATTATTGTTTAATTTGAGTTACAATGCTATGACGTTAAATTTTATTTACACTTGAATGTATTATGAATATTGCTGGGCCAAGTGTGAGGTTGAGCGCTCTATAACCAGGTTTAAACCCCCAATGCTTTGCATTGACCGTTCCAATGCGGTGACCCCAGCTTTATTCATATTTTGTGTTTATGTTGGTTTGTATTGTGTTGTATTGTGCTGTTTTGTACTGTTTGGGCAATCGGTCACTTGCCTTAAATAAAGGACCAACTAATTGTTTATAATGAAAATTCAATACTGCTCCAGCAGCTGGAGTTTCACTTCTTTATATTGATAGAAAGTAATGGTTGGATGGCTGCCACTGATGTTGGTTTTGTTTAATGAATTTGATCACACTTTTTATTTACTTTTTAAACAAGTAGCTGAGTTTTATTATACAATGAAAATGTGAGTGAATATAATGCACTCACTTGAGATCATCATGATATGTAAAAACATAGCAAACAACAGACCATCCTTTGTACTTACACCTCAGCTTATGACTAGTTATGGTTTATTTAACCAAGTAGACCAACCAAGGGCTACGTTAGCCTTGTTGTAGCCGAATCTAATTTATTCCAGACATATACATTTAACGTGTTTGAGAAAAAATTCCAATCCTAACAAAGAAGATAACTTTAAAACACGCCTTTTAATAGAAAATCATCTGTCACTGGAAGGCAAAATTGATAACGAATTATTAAAATATATAAAATCAATATAAAGTTGATGAACTTATTTTGGTAGTGATTCTATGGCGGCAAAAAATGGCTATTTGCAACCCCTTTGACATAATATTGATTCTTATTTCCGTATTTTTAGGTATAAGACCGACGTTTTAACAGACATTAGTTACCTGCATCTTATTTACCGAATCATCCTTTTTTATGGACACACAAAAAATAATTTAAACAAGAAATGTGTCCACACGACACGGATGCCCCAAACTCCACCTTTGTCACTACATAAAACCATAGTGTGATACTGACATTGACCTAGTGACCCCAATTCCAATAGGGGTCATCTACTGTCCAAGGCCAATGGACATGTGAAGTATCAAACCAATATGTCAATAAGTCACTCTATTAAGCCTTTAGTTGTGCCTACCATCTGCATTGCTTATCAGCAAATTCAAAATTGATATCCAAGGCAACCTTTATACTGACCCTATCATCAAAATCAAGCACTGCAGGTGACAATAATGCCGCCAGTGGTACCAATAAAGTGTACTATGAACAAAAAAAGAACTAGTGTAATGTTATTGAAAACCAGAGGGCCTGAAAGGCCCAACGTCGCTCACATGAGATTCAAAGGAACTGACCTGTTCTGTGCAGCCCAAGATGTCATTAGAACAAAATATTCTTACCAACTTTCATGACTAGTGAACAACCTGGCAGCCACGTTTTTCAACAGACCAGAACCATTTTCATACTCATCCAAGATATCATTTAAACAAATATACTGACAAAGTTTCATGAAGATTCATAAGTCCATATAAGGAAAAATGCCCGGCCCACTGGTGGCCATGCTTTTCAAGCAACTGGAATCATTTTCGAACATGTTCAAAATATCATTGGGACAAATCTTCTGACAAAGTTTCATGATGATCGTACAATAAATACGGCTTCTAGAGTGTTAACAAGGTTTAACTATAGCCATATAAGGAAAAATGCCACGCCCCCTTGGCGGCCATGTTTTTCCACCAACCGGAACAATTTTCGAACTCATCCAAGATATCATCGGGACAAATCATCTGACCAAGTTTCATGATGATCGGACAATAAATGTGGCCTCTAGAGTGCTAACAAGGTTTTACAAAAGAATGATATATAGCCATATTAAGAAAAATGCCCCGCCCCCTGGTTGCCATGTTTTTTAAGCAACCGAAACCATTTTAAGATCCAAGATAACATTAGGACAAATCTTCTGACCAAGTTTCATGACAATCGGAAAATAAATGTGGCCTCTAGAGTGTTAACAAGGTTATACTATAGCCATTTTAGGAAAAATGCCCCGCCCACTGGCGGCAATGTTTTTCAACCAACCGGTATCATTTGTTAAATTATCCAAGATGTTATTGGGATGAATCTTCCGACCAAGTTTCATGAAGATCAGACAATAAATGTGGCCTCTAGAGTGTTAACAAGATTTTACTATAGCCATATATAGCCATATAAGGAAAAATGCCCCGCCCCCTGGCAGCCATGTTTTTCAAGCAAACGTAACCATTTTCAAACTCATCCAAGATATCATTAAGACCAATCTTCTGACCAAATTTCATGAAGATTGGACAATAAATGTAGCCTCTAGAGTGTTCACAAGGTTTTACTATAGCCATATATTTAGCCATATAACGAAAAATGCCCCGCCCCTTGGCAGCCATGTTTTTCAAGCAAACGTAACCATTTTCAAACCCATCCAAGATATCATACAGACCAATCTTCTGACCAAATTTCACGGAGACTGAACAATAAATGTGGCCTCTAGAGTATTAACAAGGTTTTTCTAAAGCCATATTTGGAAAACTGCCCCGCCCCCATGCATCCATGTTTTTCCACCGATCTGGACCATTTTCGAAATCGTCCGAAATATCAATGAAACCAATGTTTTGACCAAGTTTCATGATGATTGGAAAAAAATTGTGACTTCTAGAGTGTTCACAAGGTTTCTCTAAAGCCATATTAGAAATACTGTCCCGCCCCCTGGCGGCGATGCTTTTCAACGGACCGGAACCATTTTTGAACTCAACTAACATATCATTTAGACAAAAATTTTGACAAAGTTACATGAAGATTGGGCATCAAATGTGACTTCTACATTGTTCACAAGGTTTTTCTTTTTTTTGACCTAGTGACCTAGTTTTTGACCCAGCATGATCCAGTTTAAAACTCATTCGAGGTATCAATAAAAAAAATGTTCTGACCAAGTTTCATGAAGATCGGACAATAAATGTGGCCTCTGGAGTGTTCACAAGGCAAATGCTGACGGCGCACGACGCACGACACACGACGGACAAAAGGCGATCACAAAAGCCCACAATAAGCACAGCTCAGGTGAGCTAAAAATGTTCTTGATGTTCTTAAATAGCAATTATTTCAAAAGTTTATTTTCTTGTATTTCACATGCATTTCATTATACATATCAACATTATTTAATTTAAAAGTAAAAGCTGAACATGATTATGCAAAATACATTTCTTAAAAGGTGTAAAAAAACTTTTTTTGGCCAAATGAATTATGTTTTGACCCAATGTGATCTAATCGGCAACATTTTAAGAAATTTATAAGAGTTTGTTATTTAAACAGTCGGTGTTATAAGATAAAAACAATATAAATGTATATTTGGTTAACATTGAATTTAACAGCTTACACCAGTGTTAGGTTTTTCCATGAGTATTAACACTTAATGTGCATCCGAATTGGTAATATATAAATAACAATTTAGTCAATAATATGTATTAAGATTTGGATATCCTGCTGGTTATTTTGCCTGGTCTTGTAAATATCTTGTATGAATTACAATAATTTTAAAAGTGTTTCCCAAGTGGTCTGCCAAACAATGTATCCTATAATGACAACCCTTGTCAAATTTGTTCTTTTTCTGTTGATGTAAAGAACTATACTAAAATTACTTCCCAAAATGTTTATTAAATAATAACATTATTATTTTTTTGCAAGCATTCCCCACGTATTTAAAGGCATGTCTGTCACAGTTGTTTTGATGTTGGGTATGGTAAAATATATCTATTTAATATCTATAAATATATCTAAATGTCATTTATACATGTCCGAATTTATATGAAACAAGACACAAAAGTAATGAATGTAAGGGGAAATGTTTGGATCAACATGCAAAATAAACCACGCAGATCAATGTTTTATAATGTTTATATTCTGTTTATTGCAATTATTGACCATTGGCAATAATAAAAAGGGAAAAAAACAATAGATGTCTCATTCAAACTCACTGGGATGATACTTATTATCGGCCTATTATCAGGCCTACTGATCAACTATGCTCTCCTATTATGTTTATGAGAATGCATAGGAGAAAAACAATTGACAGCACACAACCATTAATTAATGCTTATGTTTTGCAATATATATGCCATAATTATGAGAACATTAAGGTAGCTTCAACTATATTTTAGTATGTATACATAAATCGGAATTATTATTGCTTGAAACTACATGTATTATCATTATTAAAAAATCTACTGTAATTAATTATAAGCGATATAAACAGAGGCCTATGAGCCCTTAATGTTAATTGGCAAAATCAATTTACATGACATTATTTTCAATTCTAAAATGTTGTAAGTTACCTGAAGCAGTTTTTGGGTTGGTCTCCCCATTGATGACCTCCGGAAGGTTCACGGTGATGGTGATGCCATTGTTCTTGTGGAAGTCGTTTGCGTCCGGGTCCACCACGAGCTTGTTGGTCTCCTCGCCACCTGTCTTGATCTTCTGCTGGTGGGTGACATCCTCTATGTTGTTCACCTCAATGATCTGGTCTACCTTCCTGAGGCCTGCGTCATCTGCGGGCAAGTCAAGCTTCACAGAGGCCTTGGTAACGACTGGCTCGGGCTCAGGTTCAGGGCTAGATGGCACCTCTTCCTGGTCATGCTGGACATCATTGTAGCGTGGTCTGGGTGGTCGATCATCTGACTTGTCATCCTCATCAGCAGACGTCTCACCTTCTGAAGATACAAACTTGTATATAAATCTCTAGTAAGAAGTTCTTCTATTGCGTTATCATAGAGAACTGTTCGCTAAAGAACTTTAAAGTAAAACAACATGAGATGAACTCTTCAGAAAAAAAGTAATCATGACAAAGAAACTTTATTTTCATTTCACAATTGTAATGTTTGAAAAAAAAACTCAGAAAATTAAGATCATATATGTTATAAATATGTTGAACAATTCTGAAACAATATTTTTCAAAAAAACATTTATAACTGACACATGTAAACACACCTGAAATGTAATTTAAATCCGCCATACATTATTTGTGGGAAGTGTTTACAAATGACAAATAGTAACCATGCTATATTATTTTATTGTTGACAATACGACTAGTAGCCTGGTGGATCTTCAGTGTTAAAGGACCAGTTCACAGCTTGGGAAATATACCAAACACATGAGCTGTCTACATAGGATGACATATGCCCCCGAAAAACGCTTTGATAGAAGTTATGAGCATTTTCTGAAACCTAAACGCAGATTTCGAAACCTAAACGCGGACCCTTAGTTTAAGGTGAAGGTGAAAGGGGTAAACATCTTAAGCGACATAGAAGTTATGAGTATTTTTCGAAACCTTAACGCGGACCCTAAGTTCAAGGGCAAGGTCAAACGGGTCAAACTGTGTGTGCATATGGAAAGGCCTTTTCCGTATGCACATGCATACCAAATATCAAGGTTACATCTGAAGCGACATAGAAGTTATGAGCATTTTTCGAAACCTAAAATCAGATTTCAAAACCTAAACGCGGACCCTAACTTCAAGGTCAAGGGGTCAAAATTTGTGTGCGTATGTAAAGGCCTTGTCCAAATACACATGCATACCAAATATGAAGGTTGCATCTGAAGCGACATTGAAGTTATGGGCATTTTTCAAAACCTAAACGCAGATTTCGAAACCTAAACGCGGACCCTAAAGTCAAGGTCAATTCCAAGGGGGTCAATTTTTTGTGCGTATAGATAGGCCTTGTCAATATACACATGCATACCAAATATGAAGGTTAATACATCTGAAGCGACATAGAAGTTATGAGCATTTTTCGAAACTTAATGCATATTTCGAAACCTAAACGCGGACCCTAACTTCAAGGTCAATATCAAAGGGGTAAACATTTGTGTGCGTATGGAAAGGCCTTGTCCATATACACACGCATACCAAATATTAAAGTTACATGTGACGCGACATAGAAGTTATGAGCATTTTGCGACACCTAAACGCAAAGTGTGACGGAAAGACCGACAGACAGATTACTATATGCCCTCCTTCGGGGGCATACAAAAAATTAATTCAGAATTGCAAAAATGTGTGAGATTTCATCATTACCTATGATTTGATTGCTATTTTCATTCAACAAGTGTATTTTACACGGAAATCAATCAGTTGAGGAAGACAGATTTAACTTTGTAGCCAAACTTCGGTCAAACCATTTTTATAAAATCTCGCATCACTATTAAACACATCAAAATAACGGTAATTGTTTACACAATGCGTGTTTTATGGCCCCAAGGTACCCCTAGATGGAAACAGTTGTAAATCAGATGCGTGAATAACCCCGTGTCACTATCAATCGATAATATTAGTGGTTTATTGCAGTGTTATGGCTTTGTTATACCTACCACACTAATTGGCCCCTACAGTGTACTTCTCCTTAATAAACACGGTTACTTAAGAGAGTGATAGTAGCTAAGGGATGTAATCCGCGAAAATTATGCGGTCATGAACAACGTCATACTATACGCATGGAAAGCTTGTGTATTGATTTTTGGATACAAACTTTGCAGCGCAGATAACATTGAGTTATGTTGATTTCGATTAAATGTTTTTTTAACACAATTATATTGCCAACAATTTGCAATTGACATTTCTTCTAAATTAATTAAAAATTAAACACGCCGTATCTTTATCATAACGGTCTTTCAGTTGGTTCATTATTGAAACATTTATTGTACTGTAAACTGATAAAAGAGAACATTTCGATGAAACTGGATTTAGTGTTGGGCGTTATGAAAACAGGCTTAGTACGTCTACTGACCTTTTATGTAGACTGCGGTGTTACGACAAAATGGACTAACATGTGTGAATGCAACTTTGTTGATCTGGTCCATAATTACCGAATAGATTGTTTTGAATGATTTTTTTTAATCAATACATTCTTATAACCACAATTGAGAAATATAAAGCTATGAAACATGAGGGCATGAAAGGCCCAAAATTGCTCACATGAGATACAAAGACACTGACCTGTTCTGCGCAGACAAAGATTTCATTCGAACAAAAGTTCTGAACAAGTTTCATAAAGAGAATAAATTTCCCCTTAGTGGCCATGTTTTTCTAGCAACATGATCCATTTTTTAAATCGTTCAAGATATCAATAGATTAAAAATTCTGACAAAGTTTTATCAAAATTGTACAATAAATGTGACTTTTAGAGTGTTAACAAGCATTTTACTACAGTCATATAAGGAAAAATGCCCCAATCCCGTTGCCATGCTTTTCAACAAACCATAACTATTTTTGAACTAGTTCAAGATATCATTGGGACAAAAGGCAATCACAAAAGCTCACCATTAGCATATTGTGGTCAGGTGAGCTAAAAACATATGGTCTGCAGAAGGAATCCCTAACATACAGAGATTGTCTGTTGAAAGAAACAATGAATCCAAGTTGCCACCACTCTTTCGTGACAATTTATTTTATATGTCTGATTGACTTTATTAAAAGGGTCTGATATACAGACAATGACATCAATGTAAAACAGTTTATTAAATTATTGTTATTATCCTGTATACATTCATGTCTTTAACTCTACTTGTACTTTTACAAGTAAACACATACATTTCAAGATTAACTGTATATGTCTTCATAAGCTTTATATTTACATAACTAAAACATTTTGCACGTGGGTCATTATACTTCCACAACATTATTGACAGTTTCATCCGGTTGCAATATATATGACAATATCATAATAGCACTTAACTTGCAGAGCACTAAATCCTCCTTCCAAACAAGTTCTTTATTTGTTGAAATAACAACTTTCTGTCTAATTTTCATGTTAAAATAAATCATGATAAAAGGTCAGAAATTAAATCCAAAACAAATACGTTTTTCTATGCTGTAATTTAGCCTCGTTTTAGAAACAAGAGAGCACGAAAGGCCCCAAAACGCTCAACTTAGACACACAAAGGAATTGGCCTGCTCAGTGAAGCCCAAAGATATCATTAGAACAAATGTTCTGACCAAGTTTTATGTAGAGTGAACTATAAATGTCACTTTTAGAGTGCTAACATTAAGGTTTTACTATAGCCATATTAGAAAAATTCCCCGACCCCTGGCGGTCGTATTTTTTATTAACAGATGGCGTACATCCGTATCATCCTCTAATCCATAAATATACTCATACCAAGTTTCAATGAAATCCGCCAAAGCACTTTCAAGATACGACTCCGGACACAAAAGTGCCGGCCGGACGGACAACGCTAAAACAATATCCCTCCGCCTATGGCGGGGGATAATAAGCCTGGCTCTAAGAAAAACAAGGTTTAATGCATCTGCGTAAAGTGTCGTTCAAGACGGCAACACACGACTACATACAGACAGACTTCCATGGTGATTCCTGAATACCCCTATTTACTGTGTTGGAGAATGAGGAAGTATAACAAAGCATCCAATATTACAAGAACAACGCTGCCTTACCCATGGCCTGCTGGTCAGAGAAATGGACAAGCTGTAGGGGCTGACTGGAGGGAGGCTCACATGTTTGAATGGGCGGCTGCATCATATGACCTGCAAGTGGAAATAATCTTACAGACAGTGGAGGACTAACGTTAGCATATATAATTGTCATGTATACACACAGAGGTATCTCAAATTCTGAACCAATTTGGCAATTTGTTACAAGTTGAAAGATACAATATTTGTATTTATTCCGAATTGAAATGACAGCCAATATTCATATTATGACCTACATTCAAAAATGGAAACCGTTTGTATATGTTCCATATAAATGCTGATAAGTTTCAGCACAATTCTCGCAGTGTGTACATACCAGGGGATGGACTAGTAGCTAGCTGTGGGATCACTTCACCAGGTGCTGGTAGACTCACTCCAGGCCCTGCAGACAGACAGACAGATTTCATACACAGGCAACAGAGGGAGCTGCATTCTGTGAAAAGTAAACTTGATTACACGCTTGACCCAGATTTGCACACACAGTCCATACAGGCTAATGAGGGAAAACACTTTTGACTTTAGACTGAATTTTTTGTTAAGAAGAAATTGACTTTAAACAGAAATTCAATAGAAGTGGAAAGTATTGTCCCCGATTAGCGTCTGCAGACTGAACAGACTACTCTGGGATGACACTTTACAAACATGCATGAAGCCAAGTTTTCCAGAGGAATGCTTCTACAACTAACTCCATAAAACAATGATGCTGAGCAGATTTGTTTTTTAAGCATATGAAATAGTACTGTCTCAACAACAGTGGAGCATTGAATAATAATTTTAATTACATTTAACAGTATAACTAGTAATGTGTGATAGAACTGCATCAACTAGACTGAAACTTCAATTATTAGTGTTCATACCATCTAACAGTATAACTAAAATGACCAAACTGTTAAAAATTCATTGAATGTATTTGGGTTACAAACATCTATTACAGACAAACCTCAAACTGCATGTGTCTTAACTTATCTCTTCTAGTGCCGCTATCATATTATTTACATTAACTACATTTTATTTAAAACACGAATAAATGGTTCCAAAGATTCAAAATACAATCTGGGAGATGATAAATTGTGTGATGTAGGAGTATGTTGATTGCAGTGGTGGGGGTGATGCATCATGGTTGGAGGAGGCATAGAGGTCATGGCTTGATGCCCTGTCCACAATCATGCTCAGAACATTAATATGCATTTATTGTAGACGAATATGTTTTCCAGTATAATGACAACACTATACATGTAGCAATGAACAATTTTCTAGGAAGCGGATTTGATAGAATTTTGTTTAATGGGCCTGAATTTGCTATTCAAAGACCTTATTTTCACTACTAACAAGAGCTGTGTTTGTGACACACAATGCCCCCTACCGCACGGCAGCTATTTTAGAAAAAAAGACCTTTGACCATAAAAGATTACCATGACCTTTCACCATTCAACATATGCAGCTCCACGAGATACACATGCATGCCAAATATCAAGTTGCTATCTTCAATATTGCAAAAGTTATGACCAAGGTTACAGTTTTGGGACAGACACAACCCACATACAATGACAGACACAAACATACAATTAAAGACAGACCAAAAACAATTACTCCCGATCATTCGATCCGGTGGCATAAAAAGGTCTGATTTATGTTAGTAAACTATCTGAATTCTGCTATTGTAAAGCCTAAATTTTGCTTTTGAAAAGCCTAAATTCTGTTACTAAAAACATGCATTCTTCTCCATAAAGGAATATATTCTGCTAATGCAAGGTCTAAATTTCACTTCGAAAAGACTGAATTCTAAACTGCTCAACCAGCTTTTCAAATGCATGAATACTGCTATTAAAAGGCCTATATTCTTGTACTGTAAGGTCAGAATTTTGCTAGTGAAAGACCTAGATTCTGATAGGGAAAGACACAAATTCTTCAAGTTAAAGGTCTGAATTCAAGCACCTGTAATACAATTTCAATTATGCTTCTAAAAGGCCTCAGTTCCAGTACTGAAAGGCTTAATTTTCCTATTTATAGTCCTGTTATTCTGCAATTAAAAACATGCCAAAGACAAGCAAGTAATTAATGCGTCGCTGATTCCCCAAGTTGAGTTACCTGGTAAGAGAGGAGGTGGCTGGTCCATGCTCACAACAGTTTGTGGTGTCACTGCTGAAAACATGGCAAAATGGTGTAAACATGAAACATTCAGTGAACATATTAGATTTCATGAACAAGTGGTGAACCATGGTATATTGCTGATCTAAAGTTGAGAAAACAAATTTTATGATAAATAACCAACATCTGTTTTCTTAATTTCTTATCAGTAGGTTGAAATATTTATGTTTTATCATACTTTGTCTGCTTCCTAGCCAAAATCTGTTTCTAAACCAATGAACACAAATTGTTCCAGCAGACTTTTTAAAAAGATTTAAATTATGGTATGAAGCTAAAATTCATACATGTTCAATAAATATAGAAAACTTCAAAAACTATTAATAGCATTCATTAACAACAATATTGTTTATTGAATTATATAAGAAAATGTGATTGTACAACTTGTCGAGACATCAAACGGAATCATGTTTTCAATTTCGACTTGCAAAAGATTTATGATCTTCTTGTCCGAAGAGAATACATTAATTCAGCAAAGTAAAAAAGTCCAAGTAGGTACTAATTGTCTTTCGTTTACAATTAAACCTTGCTGAAGTAAATACTGTTGTCACAACTACGCTGCACCATGGACAATAGAAAATGACATTATTGTTACTGTAGCCATATGAGGAAAAATGGCAGCCACGTTTTTTAACCAACCAAACCATTTTCAAACTCTTTTAAGATATCATTGGGACGAAGTTTCTCCTGGCCAAGTTTCATGAAGATCAGATCAGAGTGTTAAGAAGGTTTTACTGAGCAATATATAGCCGTATAAGGAAAAAGTCCTTGCCCCATTGCGGCCATGTTTTTCAAGCAACTGGAACCATTTTTTACAAAGTAGTTCAAGATATCATTAGATTTAATGTTCTGACCAAGTTTCATGAAGATTGGAACAAGTTTTTACTATAGCCATATAAGGAAAAATGCCCCGCCCCCTGATGGCCATGTTTTTAACCAATCCAAACCAATTTGAACTCTTCCAAGATATCATTGGGACAACTGTTCTGACCAACTTTCACAATAAATGTGGCCTCTAGAGTGTTAACAAGGTTTTACAATAGCCATTTATATAACCCTATAAGGAAAAAAGCACCGCACCCTGGTTACCCTGTTTTTTCAACAGACCAGAACCATTTTCATACTTCTCCAGAATGTCATTCGGATATATGTTCTGATAAAGTTTCATGAAGATAAATTTGGCCCCTAATGTGTTAACAAGGTTTTACAATAGCAATATAAGGAAAAATGCCCCGCCCTATGGCGGCCATGTTTTACACCAACCGGAACCATTCTCGAACTTGTCCAATATATCATTAGGTCAAATCTTATGAACAAGTGTTGTGAAGATTGGTTAATAAATGTGGTCTCTAGAGTGTTAACAAGATTTTACTAAAGCCATACAGTGTTTTATATTCATGTCAAATTTTAGGGGTTCCTAGGACTCTAGTTAATAATTGTCAGGGGTCCTGTAAATAAAAATGGGGGTCCCAATATAACTTAGTATGAAAGAATGCTCGTAGATCAACTTGTTTTGACATTTTTGCAGACGAAAAAGTGAATATTTAAATGCATGACATTTGAGTTACAAGCAGTGAATGTATGTTAAATATGCTGGCTGTGGCAAAGTCAACTAGATCTTTGTCACAGACATGACGTATACCCCCACATGTCGCATTGACACAGACTATTTAGCATGCTGTCTTCACAAAACAAGAAAATCTAATTTATGGCAATTTTTAAGAATTATTATGCCATTTTCATTTATTGCTATGTTGACCTTTGAACTCTTGAGTCATTTTAAAATCTCACAATGAACGACATAGTTATGGGACGGACAAGCTCATTTATGGCCATTTTTGACTTTTGAACTCCAAGAGTGACCTTGACCTTGGAGATATGGACGTAATTCTTTCCCATGACACATCGTCCAATGATTTTGAACAAATGTACCGAGTAATTTTAAAAACTCACAATGAATGTCATAGTTATGGCCCGGACAAGCTCATTTATGGACATTTTTTACCTTTGAACTCACAGTGTGATCTTGGCGTTTCAGATATCGACGTAATTCTGTTGCGCGACACACCATCCAATGATGGTGAACAAATTTGCTAAATGATTTTAAAATCTCACATTGCACGACATAGTTATGGCCCGGACAAGCTCATTTATGGCCATTTTTGACCTTTGAACTTAAAGTGTGACCTTGACCTTTGAGATATTGACGTAATTCTTTCGCGCAACACACCGTCCAATGATGGTGATCAATGTGCTTAATGATTTTAAAATCTCAAAATGAATGACATAATTATGGACCGGACAAGCTCATTTGTCAACATTTTTAATCTTTGAACTCAAAGTGTGAACTTGACCTTGGAGATATCGACGTAATTCTTTCGAGCGACACACTATCCAATGATGGTGAACACATTTGCCACATAATTTTAAAATCTCACAATAAATGACAAAGTTATGGCCCGTACAAGCATTTGACCTTTGAACTCCAAGTGTGACCTTGACCTTGGAGATACCGACGTACTTTTTTCACACGACACACCATCCCATGTTGGTGAACATATGTACCAAGTCATTTTTTTAATCTAATGATAAATGACATAGTTATGGTCCGGACAAAAATTTGGCTTAAAACACACTAAGTGACCCCGGGACCTAGTTTTGACCCGGCATGACCCATATTCAAACTTGACCTGGACATCATCTAGATACAACATGTGACCAAGTTTTGTGAAGATCGGATGCAATTTCGGGACAGACCGACCGACAGACAAACCGACAAAGTGACTCCTATATAGCCCCCATTACCATTGGTAATAATAATGGGGGTACAATAAGTTAAAAGTATAGTAATCGATTATTTAAGTAAAAAATAGCCGAGATTTAACACTCACCTATACAATTAAAGATTGTATTTATTTTTATAGTTTAATCTTGCTTGCCATATAATAAGCTTTTCTTTCATAGCGACATAAATGGCTCACATTTACGCAATGTAATCTCAATTCGGGACTTTGCACCTAGAAACAGTAGATGCGCGATAACACGATTGGTCGATAAATCAACAAGCGAGAACACTCGTACATCCTTCTAGAAAATTACGTACAGCATTTGTCTTTCAGAGTTTCTTGTTGATGATATTATGATAACAGATTCGTCAAAAGGATTGAGCGTCCCATGGCAGGGGTGTAAAATTACGGTCGCCCGCTCGCATTTTCGTCAACATAAAAATCCATTTCTAAATGCCCATGAATGATTCGAGTTAAATCCGGTTTTTTGCGCCTTCATGGTGTCTATACCCTCGTAGAGCGACAAACGGTGTACGGAAGAAATCCCCTCCGGAAGAAACATCCTTCCCTAAAAACGGCATAGCGGAAGAAACCCTCTTTCACATTTTGTATACGCGGAAGAAACACCCTCGCTAGTTTTGCATATGCGGAATAAACCCCCTTCCATAGCGGAACAATCCCCCTTCCATAATGAAATGATGTGTATTCAAAATGTGAAAGGGAGTTGCATCCGCTATGCCGTTTTTAGGGATACAAGTAAGAATAAGAACGTATTTTTTAGTGTTTAAGGAGAGTATGCACGATTTTGTCAAATAATTTTGAAATTATATAAAATGTGTAAAAAAGATATCTATTCATACGACACACGAATACTAACTCCGATCCTAATAAAAAGACGATTGCTTCGGTTATTGTAGGATGATATGTACGATATATCTTCGTCACAATCGGTTCGGGGCGGTAAGACAAGACAAATTTACACGAGCATCTCATCATTAACAACTTGTAAACAAACGGCCGGTACACTTCGATCTTTAATCAGCACATAGCAGTTTGGAAATATATCTTCGCACCTTCATGTAATTATATTCAAGGTCCTTTAATGTACTGGCTATTGGAGATAATAATGAGAAGTTGCATCATGATCGGCGCCTTTCATTCATTTTCGCTAGTGTGAATTTAGACAGAAGAGGAAGACCAGGACGACACACCAGACTACGCGCCAACTTCGTGCAAACAGTACAGCAATGGAGAGAAGACCGTTCACGAGTTCCTGCAGGCCATCGGTTATAGCATTCGACTATAATTGTGTGGTTTTAGGGAAGGGTGTTGTTCATTCCTTGTTGTTCAGACCGTTTTATGCACCTGCATAAGTTTTTTTATGTATCATATGCCTGCTTTATCGTTAATAAATGCGTGTCTTTTTTCATCAACAATTTGTTTATTGCTTTTTTAATATATGCTTGTTTGATCTTTGTAAACAATGTAAATATATATTATTATATTTTTTTTCTATTTTATCGTTTAATAATTATTATTTTTTCCCCATAATAAATTATTCGTTTTATTACCATCTTGATTAATTCTAACTTCCAAGTATCTTTCAAATGGGTCAATTATTACGATAACGATGTTCGAGATTCACGGCTTGAATATTTAATGTGTATCATTAACAACTTGTGAACAAACGGCCGGTACAATTCTTTAATCAGATAACAATTAGGAAGGGGGTTTATTCCGCCTGTCTGAAAACTTGAAAAGGGTTTGTTCCGCTATGGAAGGGTGTTTCTTTCGTGTATACAAAATGTGAAAGGGGGTTTCTTCCGCTATGCCGTTTTTATGGAAGGGTGTTTCTTCCGAAGGGGGTTTATTCCGGTAATCGCGACAAACAAGTCGCCCGAATGCTCAAAACCCTTGCACTGTAACAGTTTCACGTCAACAACACAAAGCTCACGTGTCACACATTAGCACTCGAATTACATGCAGTCCTCGTTGAAGGTGTGTATAAAGTGACGAAATATCGATTCAATACTGATCTAACAAATTCAACACTGTTTGCAATATAGTAGGCAACGAGATTTAGTTACCACGCGCTACAATTTTTTATACCAAAAGTAAAGATCTCAAGGTTCTCTGCGCTACAAAGTTTTTCTACAACAATCAATACGCCCATGCGCTTCACGAAGACGACATGACATTTATGAAATCAAGTTTTGTACTTTTTTTAAACACGAAATATATGCCTTGTTGTAACGTTCACAGCAGCTTATTTTACGTCATCATGTGCCTTGTGTGTATTAAAAGTACGAAAGGTCGCCATGGCATAGTGGATATGGTGTCCGCCTAGCGATCGGGAGGTCACGGATTCGATCCCCACTGTGTGAGCGTTCTTAAGATCTCCCCAATATACACCAAGGAAACAGACTCGAGAGCGTTTCATATAAGCCAAAGACTTGTTATGCAATCGAGCTTAAATAAATAAGTTTGAATAAACAAGAGGGCCTGAAAGGCCCAAAGTCGCTCACCTGAAATAACAAGATATTATTGGGACAAATCTTCTGACCAAGTTTCACAAAGATCGGAAAATAAATGTGGCCTCTAGAGTGTTAACAAGGTTTTACTATAGCCATATAAGGAAAAATGCCCCGGCCCCTGGCAGCCATGTCTTTCAACCAACCGGAATCATTTTTGAACTCTTCCCAGATATTATCGGGATTACTTTTCTGACCAAGTTTCATGAAGATCGGAAAATAAATGTAGCCTCTAGAGTGCTAATAAGGTTTTAATATAGCCATATTAGGAAAAATGCCCCGCCCACTGGCAGCCATGTTTTTCAACCAACCGGCATCATTTTTGAACTCTTCAAAGATATTATCGGGATTACTTTTCTGACCAAGTTTCATGAAGATCGGACAGTAAATGTGGCCTCTAGAGTGTTAACAAGATTTTACTATAGCAGAATAAGGAAAAATGTCCCGCCCCTTGGAAGCCATTTTTTTTCAAGCAAACATAATTATTTCCAAACTCATCCAAGATATCATTGAGACCAATCTTCTGACCAAATTTCATGAAGATTGGACAATAAATGTGGCCTCTAGAGTGTTAACAAAGTTTTACTATAGCCATATATAGCCATAAAAGGAAAAATGCCCCGCCCCTGGTGGCCATGGTTTAAAGCAACCAAAACCATTTTCGAACTCATCCAAGATATCATTGGGACAAATCTTCTGACCAAGTTTCATGATGATCGGAAAATAAATGTGACCTCTAGAGTGTTAACAAGGTTTTACTATAGCCATATAAGGAAAATAGCCCCGCCCCGTGGTGGCCATGTTTTTCAACCAACCGGCATCATTTTTGAACTAGTCCAAGATATTATTAGGATGAATCTTCTGACCCAGTTTCATGAAGATCGGACTATAAATGCGGCCTCTAGAGTGTTAACAAGATTTTACTATAGCCACATATAGCCATATAAGGAAAAATGCCCCGCCCCTTGGCAGCCATGTTTTTCAAGCAAACATAACCATTTTCGAACTCATTCAAGATATCATTTAAACCAATCTTCTGACCAAATTTCATGAAGATTTAAAAATAAATGCGGCCTCTAGAGAGTTAACAAGGCAAATGTTGACGCCGCACAACGCACAACGGACGATGGACGACGGACAAAATGCGATCACAAAAGCTCACCATGAGCACGTTGTGCTCAGGTGAGCTAACAATTTAAGTCAAAAACGCTTTTGGGACTTTAAAAATAAAAAAGATACATGTTTGCATATGTCATAATTGACAATCGAAATTGATTTAGCTTAATAGATTTTGATAATTTAACATAGATGTTATTCATTTAATCAGGTGAGTCAATAGAGTATTTTAAATAAATATCATATTCAACATATAAGATCTATACATGTTACATGTATATCTATGTACATCGCAAGCTACACCACGATCATAATCCATGGATTAGCAGTATAGTTAAAGTCACTATCACGCTCACCAATACAAACGGCTACTGTATTATGCTATATAAAAACATTCGACAACAAGTAGTACCATACGATGGTTAATTACAATAGGAAGACCCTAAAAACAAGAAACTTTGATGAAAAAACGTTATATTACAAGCATTCGGCAAGTTTTTAACATCTAAATATCTAAATATCGTTCCACGATGTAATCTAATATCGCTTTCGAGTCAGGATCGGATTCATTCGGGTTGCGTTCATTTGCATAATTTATACAAGCCATTTTCGCATTCGCTAAGTTCCAGTTTCCCAGAATTCATTTTTATTTCACTGAATGATTATTCATGAGAGCTACGTCATGCTTCCGACGCTTATCGTATCCAATCTCGTGTTCGCCCGTAAATGTTCGGATATTTCACGGGAGATATAAATGGAATTATTTGTGGCCACAAAAAAAATAAAAACGATCATTTTGTATCTCGTTAAATCAATTCTAACAGACAACATCTAACGTTGAAATTTTGCATTTTGCTAAAAGGAACATTGATTTTATTATGGGTTAGCTTTATTTAACGAAATATTTGATATTTTTGAGCGTGATTGTTACTTTAAGTACACAACGGATAGCTCAAAACAAAGAATCATTATACAGAACTCATTTAATTTAAAACAATCGGGGCGACCACACAATCAGTATACGCGACATAATTTTGTTCTCATGTGGACCTGCAGGGCGACTTGCTTTTAGCAAAATGTTACACCCCTGAATGGGACGCAAATTAACAAATATGGCGGGTCCTGACTAGCATTTTATGCGTATTTGACACAGAATATCGCGTCCCGTTAAACCCAAGCCATATATACACTTATCAATATAAATGCCCCGCCCCCTGGTGGCCACGTTTTTCAATCAACTAGAACCATTTTCGAACTCATCCAAGATTTCATTGAGACAAATATTCTGACCAAGTTTCATGAAGATCGGACAAAAATGTGTCATCTAGAGTGTTAACAATGCTGTTCTACAGCCATATAAGGAACAAGAGTTCCAAACTGTCACAAGATACGCCCGTTTTAAGGCTTTGGACAACTTGATAACTTTACCATGACCCATATTTGAACTTGACCTACATATCATCTAGACACAACTTCTGACCAAAGTTGGTGAAGATCTGAAAAAACTACTTCAATTAGAGAGCGGACACCATGCTAAATGCTTGAAATGCACTAAGTGACCTCGTAACCTAGTTTTTAACCTGGCAACACCCATATTTGAACTTGACATACCTGTAGATATTGTCTAGACACAACGTCTGACCAAATTTGGTGAAGATCGGATGAAAACTACTTCAGTTAGAGAGCGGACACCATGCTTAATGCTTGAAATGGTTTAAGTGACCCTGTGACTTAGTTTTTGACCCGGCATGACCCATATTCGAACTTGACCTAAATACTGTCTAGATACAACTTCTGAACAAGTTTGATAATTATCGGATGAAAACTACTTCTATTAGAGAGCAGACACCATGCAAAATGCTTGAAATGCACTAAGTGACCCCGTGACCTAGTTTGTGACCCGGTATGACCCATATTCGAACTGACCTAGATATTGTCCAGATACAACTCCTGACCAAGTTTGGTGAAGATCGGATGAAAACTACTTCAATTAGAGAGCGGACACCATGCTAAATGCTTGAAATGCACTATGTGACCCTGTGACATAGTTTTTGACCAGGCATGACCCATATTCGAACCCAACCTAGATATTGTATAGATAAAACTTCTGACCAAGTTTTGTGAAGATCGGATAAAAACTATTTGAATTAGAGAGCGGACACTGCTGTGGACGCCGCCCTCCCGCCGCCAAGGTGAAACTATAATACGTTCCGTTTTTTAAAACGGGCGTATTAAAATGCCCGCCCCCTGGCCGCCATGTTTTTTAACCAACCAAAAACATTTTAGAACTCATCCAATATTTAATTGGAACACATTTGCTGACGAAGTTTCATGAAGATCGGAAATGAATGTGGCTCCTAGAGTGTTAACATTTTGCTTAAGCCATATAAGGAAATATGCCCCACACCCTGGAGGCCATGTATTTCAACCAACCGAAACCATTTTTGAACTCGTCCAAGATTTCAGTACGACAAATCTTCTGACGAAGTTTCATGAAGATTGGAAATATAGGTTGCCTATATAGAGTGTTAGCATGGTTTTACTTTACCCATATAAGGAAAAATGCCCCGCCTCCTGGCCGCCATGTTTTTGAACCAAATGGAACCACTTTATAATTCGCCAAGATATTATTGCGACAAATCTTCTGACCAAGTTGCATGAAGATCGGACTATATTTTAACAAGGTTTTACTATAGCCATATGAGGAAAAATGCCCCGCCTATAATGGACTCTAGTGTGTTAACAAAGCAAATCTTGACACCACACGACGCACAAAAGTTGATCACAAAAGATCACCATAAGCGCATTGTGCTCAGGTGAGCTTATGAGAAAGTCATGCCATATGATATGTTAGAAGGAATTTGACATGTATGCAAGTTAACTGTTTTTTTTTATCGTAACCTGTATTTGAGTAAGTTAACATCGATGATTTCACAGCCTACAGGTAAAAAAAAATCATAACATGGTTTTTACCTGAAAAATTGTCTTCCAGTAAAACAAGTTGATATTTTACATTATCTCTTGTATTCAGTATCGCTTGGTCTCTTGGACTCCGAATATCATCAGATCCTTTTGCTCTTGATGACGTTTTAATACCATTACTGCTACAGCTATCATAACTATTTAACTTTAAATTTGAAATGCCATTCGAAAGTTTGCCTGTATAACTGAACCGATCCTTTGTTTCTAAACTCCTCGAACGAACACTCCTGTTGTACATTTCATTCCTTGTGCTTGAGCTTGGCCCAGAATATACGGATGAAAGAAACGTCCTAGGTAGAAGTCCTGTAACAGGTATGTAGTCTGCTTGAGTAATGTGACCATGATCTTTCTTTACTGGGCTTCGTAAAGAAGAACTATATTTTCCCTCCGTTATTAACCCACTGTCAGAAGAATCCAGAGGTTCAGGACCTTTTGGAAGAGCTCTTGATGTTGGACGGCTTGAACCTGTTGAGAGTATTTCATGATATTTATTTCCTGAACTTGCACTTCTTCTAATAAATGTGGAGAAGACACTTCTTGACATTGTACCTAAACCATAAAGTGGACGTCTTTCGATTGGTTACAGCAAAGTTGTCCTTTAACTCATTTTGTTGGACTCAATGGATACTCCTGGAATAGTGTGTTTACTTACAATTTTATTTAATAATATTCACTTTTTATTTGGATTATATTGTTTTATTTAGATCCAGTGGAAATCTGAAAAACAGAACAAACATTTTTGTCACTGACATGCTAATCACCACAACCAATTTAATAGTATAACAATTTTACATGTTCGTATATTGTTTGTTGTTGATAGGCATGTGTGTTATGAACTCCGCCAAGACCGGTCCCAAGCCCCTGGGCGTATGGTTTGCTACCCTAAGAACCTTATTGCTACAAAAATGCCAAACAGCATATCAACAGACAACACCGACCTTAGAGACTCGACCAGAACCACTATGCCTGGAGAAAGTTGGTTGGCGGCCAGACAGGATAGAAAGCAAAAATGAGATGATGTGTGTAATTATTTTAGACATTGGGGTTCAAGCTTATCAGTGTCCACTCTCCCTCTGAAGAATTTATTTATAGGGTAATAACTTTACACATGGCAAGTAATTTGTTTAAATATATCAAGCCATGTAAATATACCAGCAACTTTTATTTTTACAACATATACAACATGTAATTCAAGGGAATGAAAAGAAAGTAATAATGAAAAGTGCCATAAAGTGGAGCAAAAGCAAAATCATATAATTCATATGTAAGTAACCACATTATTTTTTTCATTTTAAGAATTTAAAATGAGTTCAGTGTTTAAATACTATAAAGTTGATATTAGCACTTCCGTATTCATTTCTCACATTTAGGACTATGCCTCATGTACAACATGGACATGATTTATAGTGTTAAAAAAATTAAGTCAAGCAAAGTTTGGGGAACTAATGAGAAGATCATAATGGTCGTTTATGCAAGAGAATTGGAATATTCAAATGTACAACATCATGAATATGAAAACGAAATTACAATAAAGCACAACTAATTTGATTTAACTGGCGAATTTGTGTAAATCAGAGAAAACAATGAACACAATCAATATAGATTTGATAGTGAAAAATAAGTTTCAGAGAAATCCATTTTCCGTTATAACAATTTGATTATTTTTCATTAAAAAATGATGTTTTCACTAATTGATATCATAGCCACACGCTATCGGACAACTTCAATTGAGTTTATATTTATTTTGAGACAATCCCCACATTCCTGAATATGGGTCACCACCTGTCCGTTATTCACTAAATCCCGAGTTGCAGCTTTCATTCTTATTTTATATGGTACGCATCATTTTGGTTTCTGAGCATTTTTACTTTTGTAAAGGACACATAATACTAAAATATTACGTCCATGAACATTATGTTTACCAAACAAAATCTGCAAAATTCAAGAAACCATTCGTCTGCACTTTTCCTGTCGTCACAAAAACGGTGCGTACATAACGTGACCTTGTTTTCCTTCCAAAAAAAAAACAACAGTTGTAAACATTGACACACGTCAACAAAAACACTAATCGACTTAACAATGATATAAAGGCTTTTTGTATTCAATTCATGAAAAACTATAAATTTTAAAGCGAGATTATACGATTTTGTCAAATATTTATTAATTAAAATAAAATGTGTAAAAAACTTATTAAATATATATTTAAATATAAATTAAAATAAAAGTTAAGAAGAACATGTGTCGAAAAATGCGAAATAAGCCAGATATTTAATTCTGAAATCGAAAAAGGCTAAACAGTCGAATTCGCCAGCATGTAAATCATGCATGTACGATGTGAATCTAAATTTAGTTTAAAGGTTAATTTTAAATTCCTGCAACGATATCTATTCATACGACACACAAACACTAACTAAAAAGACGAATGCTTCGGTTATTGTTGGAAAATATGTACGAAATATCTTCGTCACAATCGGCTCGGGGCGCTAATTTGCCTTTGCTGCATTTTATAAAATTCGTCTTCAAGGTATTATTTGTTTTTGCCTATTTTGTGTTACAGTCGATTGGTGTATAACGGATAGCTAAGGACTTCGAGTCTCATTTCAACGTAAAAACCATGCATTCAGTAATTAAACCATTAAACCTAGATAGACACATGTCTTTCCTATTGAAACCTGCCAGCGGTTTTAAATTTCCGAAAAATAGTATTTGTTTACAGCGCGAATGTCATGGTACACTGATTCAGCCATTACCGGATTGCTTAGGTCTTTATCGGATTACATGTGTATCGTGTTATTTATTGAAATTTGACACAACATTTGTATAAAATAATTGCAATATATGTACATTTCCATAAAGGAACTTCATTTCTGCGTTTAATAAGACCAAGTTCATGGAAATCGCTGCACAATTGATGAAGTAATGGCTGTTTAAAGCGATGCACCCAATATTCGCGTAATTTTGAGTTGAATCTATATATAGATTTGATAGTGGAAAATATGTTTTCAGAGAAATCGATTTTCCGTTATAATTTGGTTACTTTTCATTAAAAATGATGTTTTCACTTATTAATATCATAGCCACACGCTAACCACATATGTATTGGACAACTTCAATTGAGTTTATATTTATTTTGAGACAATCCCCACATTCCTGAATATGGGTCACCACATGTCCGTTATTCACCAAATCCCGAGTTGTAGCTTTCATGCTTATTTTATATGGTACGCATCAATTTGGTTTCTGAGCATTCTTACTTTTGTAAAGGACACATAATACTAAAATATTACATCAATGAACATTATGTTTACCAAACAAGATTTGCAAAATTCAAGAAACCATTCGTCTGCATTTTTCCTGTCGTCACAAAAACGGTGCGTACATAACGTGACCTTGTTTTGCTTTCGAAAAAATAAACAGTTGTAAACATTGACACACATCAACAAAAACATTAATCGACTTAACAATGATAGGCTTTTTGTATTCAATTCATAGAAAACTATAAATCTTAACATAAATAAAAGTATTTCGCAAAAAACGTTTAAGCTATCCGTTACTCACTAAAATCCGCTATACACCAATCGACTGTATTTTTTTTGATATTTTATCAATATTTTACAATTTAACACATATAAAAAATCGTATAATCTCGCTTTAACATAAATAAAAGTTTTTTGCAAAAAACTTTTAATCTATCCGTTACTCACTAAAATCCGCTATACACCAATCGATTGTACCTTGAAAGGCTTGATTGCTTTTTTGTCGATGTCGCTTCTCAAATTACACACAGTCGGCCATCTGTATTCTGTATTCTTCTTTAACCCCTATTGTAGAGGGACCAAACAGTCATTTTTATCCCATTATCAGACGTGCATTGAAGGTAGAACACCTCATGGAAAAGACTAGTCTCTATCCCACCTTGTTGAATTAATCTGCCGCGTGCTATTTAAAGATCATTTGTGGGTTTTTCAAAAAAATGGAGACCTGCGTTTGTCAACTGCGGAAGAACAAAATCGTCTAAATATGCTATATATGAACATTATTAATGTAAAAAGGGAAGAAATAATAAGATAAATGAGCCTCGCGCTACCATGGTTCTTAGCCGCGCATGATAAACTTGATATTTATCCTACACTCACATAATATTCTATTTGTAGACAGTCAATAATCCACCATTGAATATGATCAATCTATATTACACATTTACACTGTTCACACATTAAATCGCACACAGTTCAATACACACTATATTGCCTGTTTAATAAAGATCTATGCCCTTTGTTAGTCTTGTGTGTGTTGCTTGATTTCGACACAGTCTCTGCGCATCGCTATGGAAACCTTAGGTAAAAATAATAACAGAAATGTTGATTACTGATTGCTATTTTTGTGTCCACATTTAAAACATATATATATATTTGTAACAATAATTTTTATAATTAATATTAAGTAATAACTTATTTTAACCGCGGTCGTGCGTTTGTGTATTTACTGCATCATATTTGTTTACGAATACAAATAACGCTCTCAACGTTCCGAATGGAGCGTTTACATTTCTTGATTCATAGACTACATCTATCAATAAACATGTTTATTTGCAAAGTTCACATGAGGCAACGCAAAATGCCATAAATACACGCAAATCATGTCCCTTTTAACCACTTTACACTGAAGTACCCGGTACACTTGCACGTCTTGAGATAAATTGAAAAGTGTAATTAAAGTTCAATTGTAATTCAAAAGTTAATTATTGTTCATTGTTAAAGATCGATACTATACTAACATTGGTATGGAAAGACCCCATTCAGGTTTGAGTTGCTCGTTTTTTCTAAATAAAAAATTGTATAGATCTAGTCATGAAATAGTAATTCAAATATTGCAGTAGAAAATATGTTCTTTTCAATTAGGTCGTAAGTCGGAAAAGACCTTATAAGCATTTATTATTGATAAGTCTTGGACAAACAGAGTTTCGCCTAAATTATGCTCGATTGGTCATTGGAGGCTCGGGTACTACTACTTAGATGTACCCTGGGTACTCTTAAGTATACTTTAATGTACCCCGCCCGGGTAAGGAAAATATACTAAAACGTACCCGGGATTTATAATGGGTTGTTGTCGGCCTTTTCAAATTAATTATGTTCCTTATACGTTCCGGGTACGTTTTAGTATATGTTCCGTACCCAGGGTTCATTTGCGTAAACTTAAGAGTACCCGTGGTACGTTGTACCCGAGGTGACAATGAACAATCGAGCCTAAATTATCTGGTCATGAATAATGATTTTCTGAAACTCATATAGCGTTTATCACCCAACTCGAGATGTACTGGCAGATAAGCAACAAAATATCGCGTGTTTTGGTGAAATTATCCGAGCAGGTAAAATGCAAGTAAATATCTAAGGTTCGTACACAAATTCATCGCATCCTTATAATATCTCTTTCATATGCTTTCCTTTCAGCGGACTGATCACCAACCAACACATGCTTTACTACAGTTTTAACTTCACCATAAAAGAGCAAGATAAGCGTCAGGCTGTGTGAAAACAGGGCTTAATACATGTACGTAAAGCACTGTCCGCCTTTTTGTCGTTTAAAGGCAATTTCTTCTAAACGAATATATAGCATGGACAGAAAGTGTCGTTTCTGAATAGTCTTAGCCGACTGTACAGGCTATTCTGGGATGACACTTTAAGCAAATGCATTAAGTCCCGTTTTCCAAAAGCGCGGCTCATTTGTATTTGATACGTGCTCCAATGATGAATGGTTTTCTTTCTCTTTAAGATTATCTTTCCCATGGATAAATCCCACAACCAGCTGAGATCATTACGATGGCATGCATACACAATACATGTTTCGGGCTCCGGTATAACCACATGCGCATTGTAAAACACATGTACAGACGGAACACTATTGCAGCTCGCTTAAAATATCGAGTAAGTATGAATTAATGACGTGTGTACGTTGTTTGACAGATTTAAAGTCTTTTATGCCAAGCAATATATTCATCTTAATTATGTTACATTGTGTAACTGTGAACCTTGTAGACAGTGATTGTTTTTCTGAGCTTTCTCACTGCAATAACATTCTAAATTAATTGTACATGTATGTTTATTAGATGAAAACAAAAACAGTTTCAACCTTAATCTTTTTAACGTGTATTAAAGAAGGGTTAGGGTTGAATTCACGTCTTTTCATGTCACACATTAAGCATCTAGTTCAACATTTACAGGAGCAACTTTGTACTCTTACTAAATATTTGTAACCAAAATTTCACATAGAATTATATGAAAAATAATTTAGTTGTTTTCAAAAACATCTCAAAATTTTAATGTTCGATCCGGTATCATCATTTTTAAAGTGGAAAGCCGCTTGAATCCATGTAGAAAATTGGAGAACGAATAAGTTTGTCCGACCATCTTAATCAATTTTTGGAAGAGTTTAGAGAAAAAAAAACAACTTCATTGTACCCTTATATTCTATTCAAAAGGGTTTAACTAATATTAAGGTAGCTTAATACTGATTTCAGTGCATTTATTGAAATTTTCTTTTTCAAGAGACATTACTAAAGGATGACGACTGTACTGTGTATAATATGGTTTGTACACTAAAAGCCTGCAATAGGCCCACGGGCGCTCGATGGCAATGACTCAATGATCGACTATCCGTTGTGACGCAATTTTATTTAGAGAAATAGCGAGGTTCCCGGCCTGCGCGCGCATTTCAATAAGCGAGCGGGCTGACGGCGATCTAATTATGGGTAATGACACACTCCCGTTGCTTGAGAAAATGGCTAGAGATTTACCTTTTCAATATCTATATACGTAGTCGACTTATCTTTTTTAAGAAGACGTTTTGTCGGAAGATGTTTATTGATTTAGTATATGTATGAATTATAATAAGCAACGGGTAACTAAAATTGCGTCACAACGGGTAGTCGATCATTGAGTCATTGGCATCGAGCGCCTGTGAATAGGCCTACTAATGCCCGTTTGGTTTTTGTCTATCTATCTATCTATCTATCTATCTATCTATCTATCTATCTATCTATCTATCTATCTATCTATCTATCTATCTATCTATCTATCTATCTATCTATCTATCTATCTATCTATCTATCTATCTATCTATCTATCTATCTATCTATCTATCTATCTATCTATCTATCTATCTATCTATCTATCTATCTATCTATCTATCTATCTATCTATCTATCTATCTATCTATCTATCTATCTATCTATCTATCTATCTATCTATCTATCTATCTATCTATCTATCTATCTATCTATCTATCTATCTATCTATCTATCTATCTATCTATCTATCTTATCTATCTATCTATCTATCTATCTATCTATCTATCTATCTATCTATCTATCTATCTATCTATCTATCTATCTATCTATCTATCTATCTATCTATCTATCTATCTATCTATCTATCTATCTATCTATCTATCTATCTATCTATCTATCTATCTATCTATCTATCTATCTATCTATCTATCTATCTATCTATCTATCTATCTATCTATCTATCTATCTATCTATCTATCTATCTATCTATCTATCTATCTATCTATCTATCTATCTATCTATCTATCTATCTATCTATCTATCTATCTATCTATCTATCTATCTATCTATCTATCTATCTATCTATCTATCTATCTATCTATCTATCTATCTATCTATCTATCTATCTATCTTCCAGTAAGGTCAATCCCCTTCCGGGGACATAGACCTGTCGCGCGTAAACCGACAAGAAAATAAGTAAGACTGAAATATAAAGATAAAAATAAAATAATAAAATTTGTGTTATTATTAAAAACAGGTTAAAACAGATCAACCCGGCTAACAGCCAGGCTAAACTCAGGTCTAGAGAGGGTGACAATGTCAGGAGGTAGAGCATTCCAGTGGATGATTGTTCATGGAAAGAAGGAAAACATATGAGAATCGGTTTTGTTTTGGATGTTCTGGAATGCTTTTGTATGGGAGGTTCTTGGTGGTCTAGTGATTGGGTTGAGGTAGTCAGGTTTAGGAATGGCTACCTGGTTATGCAAGACTCGAGTAATCGCGCTGGGTATGCGGATACTTTGATAACAGATGACACTTCGATACCAGCTAACAAGAAAAGCCATGGGCGAGAGGTAAGTTCCACAGTTTTTTTTTTAAAGTTATATCATAAAGAATAGTTTTTTTAGACAAGGCGCATGGTCGAGTTCATAAATGGTGTATCCTTTTTATATTGGAAAAAAACAAATCACCGAAGAATGGTAAATTTTTCTCCCCAAAATAGAAAATTCGGTCGGAAAACAGCATGAACTTGGTGAACAGCAAACATTTCAACAAAATAAGACTACTTAGAAATATTTCAAGAAATTGTTTGATATTCCAGCATGTAGGGTATTCACTGTGCTTCAAATACTGAAATTTTGATAGTTTTCAATGAAATATAAACGAAGAAACAGCATGTTTTAATAGTTGATATTCATGAAGTTGCGGATACTTTGATTCCCGATATAGGGCACTTCGGATAACAGAGACTTTCAACAAATTGGGCACTCTAATAACCAAGTTTTATCTTCTACATGAAATGCATTTATTTATATTATGGCTATTCTTACCAAACGGATTGAAAAACGTATCAATTTGAATTGTCAAGCGCGACACATTGGGAATTTATGCATAACGTAATTTTACATACACATGTGAAATATAACCAATGGTGTTGTTCATCTACAAAAATTTATTACTATTAATTTATAAAATTAATATTGTAAGTGCAAATTTTAAAATAAGATTCAAATGATTATTTCAGCTTATATAATTATGTCACGTATATCCAAGTTCGTATGCAGAATGTTTTGTGTTTATAGTAATAACAACGACGGGTATGCACAACTTTGACACCGCCATCGCGTGATTAAATCGACCGCCTGTACCATTATTGCTTTTTTTTATTTCATGGCATTGAGCCAAAAAGTTCTAATAGAATTTCGGACCTGCATCGCTGCTGAAATTTAGCTCTTAGCAGTTTTAGCGGAGTGATGTTTCATGAAACGCTATCTAGTATATAAGTTAATGGCCTTAGTAACTTCATTATGTCATAATTATACATGCCTTTAATCAGCTGTTTCGCTACAAAGAATGTAATTTAAAATTACATAGTACATGAGGTTAAACAATTTCAAATTAACATCTTAGATATGTGTGATGAGTTACATTTTAAATGTAATTTAAGATTTTTTAAGCATGTGTACTATGTGAAGATCCAGCTGTTGGGTGACTCGAAAACTGGAAAATTTATGGTCATAAAGATTGTACTCATTAGGCATATTGAATTTGTTTCACGTGTGTCTATCACATTTATACGAATCATTATCATATTCCATAGGGATAAGAATATGTTTCGGTAATTCGTTTTTAAATTACGTCAGTGCATACATTTTTATGTATTACATGCTTACTATTACAGTATTCCACAGCGAATACTGCATTTAAAACTGATTCTCTAATTAGAGTGTATTGTATCTGGTAAAAAGGGTCGTGTAATCTGGAATCGAACTTCCAGTGTCTTTGAGATGATCGGTAAAACAAGTGTCCATGAACATTTGGCATCCAACTCTAAAAACATTTGAATTTCCTCAAATACGTTAGCTTACTAAAATTTAAAATGTTGTAACAATAATGGACATATTGATCTTTTATTTCGACTATTATAATCCACTGTTTTTCCCACGATTTTTTTTTTCGCAATACGAAGAACTATACCATTAATCGACCAAACAATGTTACGTGTCTGAAAACCAAATGAACAGAACATAAATGCAAAAAAGCTGAAAAACTCACCTCTCGCGCGTGGCTTTTGTTGTTATCTGGTTTTGAAGTGCTATCTGTTATCAAAGTATCCTTATACCGGACGTGGTAATAGAATAACAATCTCTTGCACGACGGTTACATTACATTCACCTCTGTGGTGAGCTCAGAACGGACTATTTTTTATGAGAGCGTCTAATTCATGTGATGATCATTCCAAGCGTTCATCATGTAGGTTACAGTATACTAAACAATCTCTTGCACGACGGTTACATTAAATTCACTGCTTTAAAGAAAACCATTTCATTCTATAATATCTTATATCAGTCTTTATGCATTATGATAATATGGATATGGTCGTTTGATGTTAACAAACCTTCATTTTTGAGCCACAGATTATTTAAGATCTACAATAACTGGGTATATACCTACATATATTTGAAAATAAATCTTAAAAGGGCAATATATACAATATAAAAAGGTAGTATAGGAGAAAAAACCTACTTATCTGTTGGTACAAAGCTTTCAAAATCACTAACCATATAAATTCTTATTATTTTAATGAATCTATCACTGGTTGATTCAATCAGTCAGCATTATTTGTGCCGAAGGTGTTAATAAGGTTTACAAATGGGGAAACCTGGATCAGGGGCGTATCCAGGATTTATATTTGGGGGGGGGGCGAGCTATTGAAAGATTTGCTGGGGGTCCAGGGGGCCACTACGGCCCCTGGTGGGTTCAGGGAAAGCCCTGCTAAGGGGTCCAGGGGACGAAGCCCCCCAGAATTCGCCCCCCTGAAGCTCCATGATTTTAGTGATTTTGAAGGCTTTGACAATCACTTCTCGAGCATGTCACGCTTTATGTAATTTCATCAAAGTACCTTCTTATTATGCCAAAAAAGTGCATAGTTTATATGCAATACGGATAAACTGGGCAACAGATTCTAAAGTTAAAACATTTAGCGATTGTCTGTGATAAGTGGTAATTGTTGTGTATGAAAAAGAAGAAAATTGAGTTTAAATAGGTGATTTAGATCTAGTTACGGTAAGTATGAAACATCAAATGAATTTACTTTACTTTGGCGAGTTTAGGGGGGATGGGGACGTATGCCCCGTCCGCCCCCCCCCCCTGGATCCGCCTTTGTGGATAACACCTGTTCACCAAACATGAATACCGGTACATTTTTTTTCTAGAATAACACAGGTATTGTCGTCATATGGGTCACTGTAGTTATTTTTCATACACTTCAAATCACAATTTTCTGCTTGATCAAAAAAAGTTTCAGCACAGGATAAACATAGAATCAAATGGTATGGCCTTGTTTCAAATGAGGCAATAGTCAAGTGATATTCTGTCAATTTGCCATTTAACAACTCTAATGACAAGGGTTGGTATAACATTTTTGTCAGCAAAATATATCAATATTAAAATACAACACATAATGTCACCATCATAAATGTATAGCTTAAAATTTGTTTAAATTTGAAATTATGTCTGTTTTCAGGAAATACACTGCATGGATATTTATGGAAAAAAACAATTCCCAAAAATAGAAAGGCATTTGTTCACCAGTAACATAATCATTATAAAAATCAGACATGAGAAATTTAGTCCCCCTTGTACATGTTGAAGAGTTCAAATGTAAACAAGAGCACAGTCTAGCTGGGGCAGACTACTCATCTATTTTTCTTTTTAAAGGTAAAGGGAATAATCTCAATACTTCAATCAAAAGGGGGGGGGGGTGGGTGAGGGGTGAGGGTGGAGAGTGTGGGGGTGTGGTCATTTATAACATTATCTTTCAAAAAAGAAAAAAAAAGAAAAAAGAAGAAACAAAAATACTTATTTTTGGGAGGGAGATTCTTGGGTGAGATGGTTGGGCAGTCATTCAAAAATATAATAATAAAAAAAATATTTGCGTTTTTTTTAACCAATTAAATTAAATTAAATTTTTTGGGTGGGGGGGAGATTCTGAGGTTGGTCCTGGGGATAACATGTGACGTTTTGTTTAGGTTCCCGATGAGTTACGCTTTATTTTGAACTGGATCTGATCTCGCTGTTTAAAATAAAATTATATATATATATTTATTTATTTATTAATCAACCATATGCCAAAACAGTTTAACAAGAAAACAAAAAGGACGGTCTGAAGACAAGCGCGGGGCGAGGGGAGATTACAAAGACACTAAGGAAACCGTTATTATTTATAAAAGTTAGACCCCAAACAACCAGTCACTTGGTTATATAACAGCAACGTCGTTATCGCTTTCAGAGCTATACATAATGTCATCAAAAGCAAAAGCCATGTTAAAGTATATTAATTGTTTCAAATGTTCTGGGCACAAACATGGATATAAAATATGTACAACACAAACATAGCAACGCCGACCCACTTTAGAAAATTAAATAAGCCTGCTAACCTAATTATTTAAAAAAAGTATTCAAACATCTTTATGAACAAGCAAAACTTACGAGAATACAGTGGATAAAGGAGAGTTGCTTATAGAAATATGTTTTTTTCCTTTTTGTTCCCCCCTTTTCCCCTTCCAATTCAATTTTAAACTGATATTTCCTTAAATAACGATTCATTGTTGTTTGCTGATGCATTCCATTTGAACAACCTACACAGTTGTGATAACATGGTAAAGGGTAAACAAATACCTCGATACAGGTGCTAGCAATCCCCCTGCAATTTGGATGTCTGTATATCGTATGGGTGTTGGTTTTTGGAGGACTCAATTAACGTTTTTCAAAAGCTTTGAACGAAATGTCCAATCAAAGAGGACGTCACTCCAGCTTGTGACAAGCTGGCACTCCAAGCTGGAGTTACGTCCGTTTTTTAACGAGGTCGACGAAAAAAATTTGAAATGCAATTTCACCTAAAAATCGGGATTAATCAATCTGATAATTTATATAGAAGCTTCTTTAGGCCAAATATTTTATTTGATTTTCTGTGGCGCTTTCCGTGATTAATTAACAAGATGCACTTACGTCCTTTTCGATCGAGACCGACGATATAAAGATTGGCAGAGGAGCTTAAAGGGAACTATTATTTTTTTCGATAGAGAATGATCGCATTTTAATAAATAACATTCAAAGTTACATTGTCTTGTTAACTTATCAATCTATTAATATGTTACGGGTTTAACTCTTTATAAAACGGCAAATTATGGACTGTCCGGAATTGAAATAGGCTGCAGACGAAAAATACAATTATAATGGAATATGAAGAAATTGATAGGGTAGCGTAGAAATAATTGTGATAAAAGGAGAAATAGCTCAAAATCCTTTTATCACAATGATTTCAAGAGTCGTCTGCAACACACTCTCGTAAAATCTCGCTATTGTTTGGTAATGAGTTAATGTTGAATCTCTGAATTTCAGTTCGAAACGTGATATGCTTCTACAGAAGAGTAACAATTTTGTAAATCGAAACAAAAGTGCGCACACAGTGAGTGAGAAGGTTGCATTGAACAAAAGTGCGCACACAGTGAGTTAGAAGGTTGCATTGAACAAAAGTGCGCACACAGTGAGTTAGAAGGTTGCATTGAACAAAAGTGCGCACACAGTGAGTTAGAAGGTTGCATTGAGAGTGTTTGATTCTCTAATTGAGTGCCAATGTTTTTTTCCTTCTATCCTAAGATATAACAGAACGGAGGTGGCTTAACGTTCCAACCACAGATACACAGTTGGACGAACGCGGAGAACGATTTAGGTAATGTTTGTTTATTAATTGTTTGTTTTTATTTCTTTTGTTTGCATAGTGATTTTCATAGCGTCAACAATTTTCAGTTATATTGCGATGCCCGGCTCGGTTATGATGGTGGAAGACCTCATTTGCTTAACTGCCCATCAAGGCTAAATGTAGTATTTGGGTAGAACCATCGACCTTCCGCAAATTAGCCTGGAGACTTACCCTCATAAAATTCCAAAACGGTCCCGCCGCGTTTCGATCTCACGCGGAAGGGGGCATTGTGATTTCAAGTTCAGTACTCTTACCACTAGGCCACGGAGGCTCTCTATAGGGAGCTTTCAGCATTGTTTCATCTATGGAAGCGCTCCAGTTATAAATAGGGTATCTAGAACGTCTGTTATCTTAAAGTATTCCACTGGTTTATTGATTTTCGACAAAGGGAGATTCCACTGTATATGCTTTCACATGTCTCCTGGTGCTTAGACAGTATTAGGGTTATGCTTGATCTTGTCCTTACTTTAAGTAATATGCATCAGACGCATTTAAAACCATCTCAACAAAAGAAGCAAAATCTTTAAGAGAAACTTTTCTCTTATAAAGTGAAGTTGAAACCTAGAGACAAAAGAATAATATGCTAATATTTCCCTTTGTCTCAATGTTATCAAATGTTGTATGCTTTGCATGCGTCAGACGGCATTTGTATTAGGGAAAGGGTTACGCTCCATTAAAAAAAAACCAAGCAAAAAAGAACGCATAAGACGAAGTTCGCACTCGTTGCCTGTTGTCTCAGATTCCGTTTGCTAGACACTTCGCCAATGAGGTTCCCAATTAGCTGCCGTATCTGACAGGAAGTATGCGTTGGGCGTAAATCCATCCAAAAAAGATATGGAACCATTATATTCTTCTTTTTTATGTAATTTTTATTAACTCTTTGGTCCCTGCGTACGCTTTTTTGCGGTTTACACACGATTTGAAACCTAGTGATTAATTGAGAAATTGCTAATCGTAAGCAATTTCTCATTTTTTTTTCACACTGTTTTCAATGTCAAATGGTTTATTAAACATCAAACCTAAAATAACAACTGAAATTTTATATTATTGATGCAGAGTCCACAAGGAATGGAAGCAAATTCCCTGGGGAGATTAATGTATTTATTGTTGCATTTATTGGATCTTAAAGGAAATCGCCTGATCACATCGCAATCATAATGCTTAAGGGCATTATGATGGCAATGTTATCTGGCAATATCCTTTATGTTCCAATAAATACATCAGAACATACATTAATCACCTACATAGATAATATTGCTTTAAATTCAGAGAACATGCGATACTAAGAATGGCAAACAAAGGAATTTCTTTCATTTTGATATGAAGCAACTACGGTTTTGATCATGTAATCTGTTAAAACCAATGAAATCCGTTGATTTGACATTTGAATGTTATGACTGCAATTATTCAATATTAGAATGTATAAATCAATTACAAAACCAGCAGCGACTTATCTAGGATCACAATTACCACATCATTAACGCTTTCAAGAAAGATCACTATATCCCAGTTACACAGAAGTCAGCGAATCGACATTTGGTGTCGGGCCGACATCTACCCGATGACGTGTGCTCGTAAGATCTTTTAGAACGATGTTTCAAAAGCCATCTGATGCATACATATAGGTTTGTCAATACGGTTTAGATGTATGTAATAGAGATGTTTAAACCTTGAACGAATCTGTAACAGATGTGCGGAAAGATGTGTTTTCTGTTGTTGTTTTTTCGTGTGTGTCAATTAAGTCAATAATATTTCTGACACTCTATTTACAATTATCGCCCAAAGAATTAATTTGAATTTGCACATCTTATTCAAGGGGAGATTTCCCCATGAAGAAGATGAGTAAAAATCGTAAACGACGCATTATCCCCAAGCAATACTTAGTGGTGTGTTAACCTATGCATCTTCGAGTTTCTTCCAAAAGCATGTAACTTCAGCTTATGACTAGCTGAAATCAAGTATTTTGAAGAAAACGACCACATTCACTCTTTTATTAATGATTTCAAAACGCAAGGGCGTCGACATGTATACCACACTAAAACGTAGCCAAACGTTTTACGAGTCGACCCCGTCTCGTTTTACGTCAATCTCTATAAATAACCTACCAATCAGAGACACATATACAATGTACAATAACCGGAAGCCGTCCTACTCCATCAGCCCGGCGGGGTTATACCAACAAGGACATTACCCTTACCACCAGGCGGGTGGGGCGGGGGTTCGAGAGGATGTGGTCGTGCGGAACTTTTCTTAACAATATGATTGGTGCGCTTGGGCTTTTACCTTTCTAAGCGTAGTGCGGAACATGTCTAAACACTATGATGGGTAGATTTGGGCTTTTACCTTTCTATGCGTAGTCCAATGGCTTTTTCCTTTCTAACCGTAGTCCAACGGCTTTTTCTTTTCCAAACGTAGTCCAATGGCTTTTTCCTTTCTACGCTAAGTCCAATGTTTTTTTCCTTTCTTAGCGTAGTCCAATGACTTTTTCCTTTCTAAGCGAAGTCTAATGGATTTTTCCTTTCTAAGCGTAGTCCAATGGCTTTTTCCTTTATTAGCGTAGCCCAATGGCCTTTTTCTTTCTAAGCGGAGTCCAATGGATTTTTTTCTTTCTAAGCGTAGTCCAATGGCTTTTTCTTTTCTAAGCGTAGCCCAATGGCTTTTTCCTTTATTAGCGTAGTCCAATGACTTTTTTCTTTCTAAGCGGTGTACAATGGGTTTTTTCTTTCCAAGCGTAGTGCAATGGCTTTGTCCTTTCTAAGCGTAGTCCAATGGCTTTTTCGCGTCTAAGCGTAGTCCAATGGATTTGTCCTAGCGAAGTCCAATGGATTTTTACTTTTAAAGCGTAGTGCGATGGCTTTTTACGTTCTAAGCGTAGTCCATTGGCTTTTTCCTTTCTTAGCGTAGTCCAATGGCTTTTCCCTTTCGAAGCAGAGTCCAATGATGTCAACTGGTAAAGACTTACTGGAATGTGGAGCGAATGATACACGACTCGTAAGAGGTCATAATATCGTCGGTTTCGATGAAAAAGGACGTAACTGCAGCTTAATAAAGCTGGAGTCACGTCCTTTTCGATCGAGACCGACGATTGACAATGTATTCATTCACCACAGGATGACAATTTAAATTTTAACTAGATCATAGATAATTGCTTCGGTAGGATAGAGATCATTGCGAAATATGGAGAAACTGCTCATCTTGAGCAATATTTTTCTTTTCCCATCATAACTTCTGGAGTTGTCTGCAACAAACTCGGACAAACTCGTGTTTTAGTAAAGGGTTAAAATAAGTTGTGTCTTATATAAATCTGCGTACTGTCTATACCGATCTAATTTGTTTTTGCAACCATAACTTTTTACAAAATACTATTGTAGGTATAGACTTTTGAATCCGCTAATCAGCATTAAGTAAAGGAAGAATATCAAGTCATTGCAATACTATGGAAAATGATGGTAAATTTACCAGCACTTACCATAGTATTGTAGTGACTTGGTGATTAATGAAAACGTAGGCAGAGAACAAAGTCTCTATTTTTGGTCGCTTTACCTCACGTGACCATTTGTTCCATTTCAGACGACAACCGGTCTCCCAAAGCTACGTCCTCTCGTACAATAAATACCCGTTACACATGCGGAACAGAAAACGGATCCCCCATCTCAACAGCTGATAACGTACACGATCAAAGCTTGTTTAAGGTGGGTACCAGTTATCGGCAAATGTATAGCTCTATTTGGGCCGCTCCATGAGAAAAGCGGGTATAGTGACATCTGCAAAAAGTCCGCACAGGCTAATCTGGGACGCCACTTTCCGCTTCCTTTGCAGTTTTGTTCAGGACATACCTCCCTGAAACTTAAAATTATCATTAAGGAGGAAAGTGGCGTCCCGAACTATCATGTGGGGACGGCACAGGCTGATCCGTCACGGCACTTTCCGCAGATGTCACTATACATGTGTTTTTTTTCTTCAAAAAAATGATCCATTTGCATGTCAATTGTATCTATATTATTTATTTCGTTAGGGTCATATGGTAGATTCGTTATGAACCAAATACATCGCCCTTTATAAACAAAGAATTTACTTTCCTTTAACTATTGGAACTACAACTGGATAGGATTGAATTTGAGGCTTACCAGTATTTCAATTATATCAAAGCTACCTGGTACGAATGTAAATAGCCATCCATCCTTGTATTTTTTTACCAGCGAAAACCATTAATTTCATGTCACTGACTGCTTTCCCACTGGAACTATGGTAATGAGCTTTGAGAAACGAATATACTTTTATTAACCCTTCACCAAACGATAACGAGATTGTACTTGTTTGTTGAAGACGACTCTAGAAATTATTGTGATAAAATGCATGAAATAGCAGATCTAAGAAGTGATCTGCAATTAAGTAAAATTTATTTAAGTCGTCTGCTGTAAATAGTAACAGGGACGAATGAGTTAAACACCAAGCCTCATGTGCACAAGATCTATAACTTACTGTTTTGTATTCAGGTTTTATCCCAAATAGCTGCTTATAACGTGTGTAAGTCGAAAATACTTCCAAATAAGAAAATAGTAACAGCATGTTGCAAGATCGATCCATCGCGAGTTGATTATTTTACCTATTTAAAGAGTATCACCTTTGTGCATGTCTTTCATTTTTTCCCCAATGAGCCGATTCGAATTACTCTTTATGACAAATAGTTAAGTGAAAACCAAAAATGAACATTCTTTTTTATTTCCAGCTGCTTTATGCATGTTTTGTTGTATTTGTTGGTACATACACGAAATCGGCTGATCACGTGCAAATAATGTCGATTATGTGGCCACGTGATCATGCAACAAATGTCGTTTACGTACCAATAAATGCAAGGAAACCTACATCGATCAATTACTAGTGTTACCAATACATACCAGATTTAATTTTTAGGATCATAGGCAAAGGAATTGCCATTATTGTTTTATGAAGGAAACATTGTTTTTTTATCACGTGAACATCGTTTATTTGTCAATTGAATGATTTCACTACAATTAAACTCCTATTGCAATTTTGTTTGCATAGGATTTTTATTCGCGTAAACAATGTTTCAGCTATATTGCGATACCCAGCTCGTTAATGATGGTGGAAGACCCCATTTACTTAAATGCCCATCATGGCTCGATCAAAAAATTGGGTAGAACCATCGACCTTCCCCTCATGAAATTCCGAAGCGGTCCAGCCCCGTCTCGATCTCACGCGGACGGGGGCTTTGTGAATTCAAGTTCAGTACTCTAAAAACTAGGCCACGGAGGCCCCCCATGACAATAGATGTACATATTATTCAAGTTGCACTAATTGCTATTTCAGACCACTGCCCCGCACTGTACCGGGTATTTTATTATTCATCCGGACTGGGTATCCGAAAGGAGCGCCTTCCGACGATCCAAAACAATGTTTCAGACAGAAAGTAAAAGGAACACTAGCGGATTACGATATTGATGAAGATGTATTGTTAAGAAAGCCTTTAACACGGAAAGATCTAGTTGACGTTTCAATAAACCCCCGGTCGCGACCTGCGGCCCGTTGGCATGGCTGGTTTCAAAATAATTTCTCTGGAACACTTTGTATCACATCGCACCACAGACTAAGGACGACCTCCCCATGCACGTCTTGGTCTTGTATTGGACACTGCATCCATCCGTAAATTATATCATTTTATCTGTCGTATAGCCGATGCTATCGAGGTGAGATTTTATTTCCTCCTGTACTTTAGTAACAAAGAAGTGGTCGTGAGTACCGTATGGGCTGATGCAGAATATGAGCTCCGATACGAGTTCGTTTTTGTTTACATGGTTACCCTTTTCAATAAACCTGTAATTCTCCGAAAAATCATGGATAACGAGGCATGTATTCTCCGGTAGACATTGTTTTAAAGAATTAAGCTGATTTATTTGCCAGTTAGCACTGAACTGTGGTTCCAATTGTGACCGGAAGTAAGTAAACATCTCCCTTGCTGCGGTTTTCTTTTTTATGAGCATCAGTTTTCTTTTTGTACGTCCTTTAACATCAATGTTGACATATTCATACCTTTCCCGTGATATCTGTTTTTCTGGTTCTGGTATGTTCTTATCTTGCAGCATCCATACGCTATCTACTCCGCAGCTATTACATTTTCTTTCAATAACTTCTTTTTTAAAGTATTCAGAGTTATCCTGCTATTCGCACATAGTTGCCGCGACCAGATCACTAAATGTATCATACGTGTGTTCTTGTTTGTTGTGCTATTTCATATATTCTTTGCTCCGAATATTTAAGAGCCTGTCTGACCGAGCTCGTGTGGCAGGAATAGGGGTGCCTAATCTGTTTTCCCGTTTTGACGATTTAATTTTGTCATTATTGTTTCGGTAATGTTTCATTTTTCTTTCTTTTTCTTTTTCTCTTTGTTTATAGTACTCGGCTTTTCCTGCGTTGATTTAAACTGCATATGAAACATACAAAATGCATACATATAATAATTTTTTAGTAATCGACCGCGATGATTCGTTTGTATGAAGTTTTTCTCCGGCATGGGGGAAACGGGTTTAATACCCGACAGAGTCGCGCAATTCATTTCAAATTTTGTGGTACACTAATGGCTCGGGAGATTAAGGGGAGGTTAAGGCTATTTAAATGTGAGTATTGCTCAGTAACTCCAAATAGGAAACTACAAACAAACAAAAAATATAGGAAAGTGTTCAATTTTTTTTACATATCTATGTGTGTATATACAAGTTGCCAATTAAGCATTTCATTTTGTCATTTTTTAATTGGCAAGATGTTACCTTTACCTACTAAATAATACACACGTACATTTATTTTAGTTTTTCGTGTACTTTTACATCTTATGAAATATATTTCATTTCATCTAACGCATTGGCTTTAAAAGGGCAATATTACCGGCGCTCATAGCAAAGCAATGTGTGTGTACATGTACATATTTATGTAATTAAAGTGTCAACCAATTAAAAAAAAACTGCAATTTTATACACAAATATAGAATTCCAAAGTATTCGATATAATTAAAACAAAATAGCTGTTAAGATATCGCATTGCTAAAAGGTCAAGGTTTAATAACCTTGACAAAAATTAGGGAGTACCAAAGAATTCAAAACAACTATCGCCAATTTATGTTTTAAATGCCTTTAACAAGCGTTATAATACACCGATTATATCAATTCACCGTCGCCACAAGTTTAGTTGTGCTGTGGTTAAGGCAGCTGAATGACAATGGAACTCTTTCCTTTGAAAAAGAACAAAAGCTTTTTGATTAAAACAATCACATGTATTGATAATTGATACATATTCATGGGTTCCATCGTTTAGCAGTACAATAAACTGACATGGTACGATCACGACTTTGTCCTAGTTTAAAACTATTGTTGAATGGATTTGAATACAGGAACCCAATCCTCATAATAACATTAATTTACCCGGGAGTAACGTTCAATAGAGATCTAAGCACTCAAATTTTAACCTTGTCGTTTAATGATCACAAAACAGTCCCACATTCAGAACAGAACATGCTATTATGTTATGTTTCACATACATGAATATATTTTATATCTGCAAAGTGATCGGTCGATAGCATCATTTCGCATGTTTCCTGTTTACAATGTTGAATTGTACCTATCTAAAGAATCTTTCGGTGTGAACATTGCAAAGATATATTTTACAATTACCATTTTTCGAATAGTTGAAATCGTTCAAAATAAAAGGAGCGTTTGCTTATTTAAGGAGACAATATCAACCTTCAAGCTTGGCTATCGGAATGGTTTCAAATATCATATTGGTTAGTTATTTCAAGTAATATATCATGTTTCCCTACATTTTGGCTTTAATAAGAGGTTAAAGGCACGGTCATATTTCAGCGAATGTCATACGCGCGGCATAAGAAACATTAACACAAATATTGAATCGCCTCTTGTTCGCCAGTTCGTTCCCCAATTGTTCTGATTTCATCGGTAGATACCTTTCGATGCCATTGACCGATGCTCAAGTCATTTACTCGCAGTGTTTAGCACTACCCAAAATATGAGAGCGATTAAAACAATGCTTATCAATTGCCATATTTCGCTTTATATTTGCTACATTCACCTTTTTGCAATCATCGCGCTCTCAACCATCTGTAACTGTATCACCATAATCTAAGCTCGCAGGAAGCGGACGAGGGCCGATGAAGTAGCGATTGTCTGCTTTGTTTATTGCTCGATAAATCATTTTACATCTTAAATAATTTGACTCTTGTTTGCCCCTGTAATGAGGGTTATATGTGACGATACTGTACCCTGAAACAGAACAAATAGTTGGTTTGCTTGATTTTTCTTTGTTAATATTGAGATCAACACCCATTATGCCATCCTATTCAATATTATTGATTTATACTCAAATATCTGAATTGTGTTTGTCAGTTTCATAAATGTGAAAACTAAAGCAGTTTGACTCGAACCAAAACAAATAGGAGCTCTGTTCATATGTTTAGACACAATTATTGGTGTTTCAGTTGAGTAATCTCTCTAACTTAGGTTCGTCTTAGACAAATGTTGTTTTGTCTATGTAACGGTCAACTTATATTATTGCGTATTGTTGTTGAAAGTGATATGTAGAACACAAACCAAGATATTCCTGCTCGATGTCAGTGCCTGTATATTTTATAACGCAAACTCTCCATGCTTGCATACTGCAATTGCTTTCTGAATTGTTGCAAATTATTTAATTTCTATTTCAGCAACGTTACTGACGCGCAAATTAAAGCTATGTACGTGTACTTTTAAACATTGATCTACTTCATTTTACGCTCCATAAATTCTAGATCCACTCCCGATATGATCGTTTGAAATCAAATCTACGACAATTCGTGTTTGGATTACGGAAACATACGAACACTACCGAATGCCTATTTTCCTTCCGACGCGTTGCCTATTATCTATCGGACATGTTCGAGACACGAAAGTTAAAACCCATATGGAGCAGGTTTATCGATATTTTCCGATTCACGGCATACACTACACTACTTAACATTGGTTACGGGTCTTTAACTCTTTTGTCCCTGTTGATCAGCAGACAATTTTAACCCATAATCCAAACGATCACGAGATTTTAGCAGTTTGTTGCAGACGACTCTGAAAATTATAGTTGGATAAGATTTGAGCAATTTCGTGTCTCGTATCATATTTTGAGCAGTATATGCACACAATTAGCGATTGTCTTCTTTATAAAGCACAGCCATACACGTAGAATGATCAGTTAAGGCACGCTTTAAAATATCGAACATTTGTAGGATGAACTTTAATCTGGCCGTGTACATATACAATGGAAATTGATTGATGTTACACAGTTTATGAATTTGAAATGGGTAAGTACATTGTTTGAATTCATTTTTATATAAGAAAAAGAAAACCTCACTGAGTGCCCTATGGAAGAATAGTGACCTTCGGCTTCGGTCCATATACTATTTGGGGCTGCCTGGCTGGTCACTATTATGCCATTGGGCCTGAAGTGAGGTTTTCTATTCCTTATATTATACCGAACATTTTTGTGTTGATAAATGTCAATAGAAATATAAAAAAATAACACAATATAAACTGGTGTTTTAGAATGATTAAGAACATCTTGGATATTTGAAACAGCATATTTTTATATCAAAATAATTATGAATTGGAACTAGGTATTAAATATATAAATGTACTGATAAGAAGAATAAGAATATTTATATATGCTAGTATTTTCTATTACTGTTGTGACTTACACGTCTTTTTAACCTTATAAATTAGCAGTTGCCGTCTGATCACATTAATTAAAATTGGTTGCTTGTCTCATGTCTATACATTTGTATACTGAGTTTTATTAATACAAATTGAATTGAATTGAAAATAGAAGAAGTTGTCTTACAAATAAAACTGGCATAGGTTATGCTAAAAGTACACGAAGAACAATTTGATATCAATCTTGGATTAGATAGGGAAAATGGATGGGGAAATGGGGTCGGTGGTGAAGTTTTAATATCTTTTGAACATTGTAGGCAATTCTTTTGGATTCTTTTATCCTCTTGTGTGATCTTGTGTTTGCACAATATGTATACCGTTGCACTGTTATATCTTGTTAATATTGCCACATTGGTATACGACCTTCTGGTGCTTATAGTTTTTAATAACAGACACACACACACACACACACACGCACGCACGCACGCACGCACGCACGCACGCACGCACGCACGCACGCACGCACGCACGCACGCACGCACGCACGCACGCACGCACGCACGCACGCACGCACGCACGCACGCACGCACGCACGCACGCACGCACGCACGCACGCACGCACGCACGCACGCACGCACGCACGCACGCACGCACGCACGCACGCACGCACGCACGCACGCACGCACGCACGCACGCACGCACGCACGCACGCACGCACGCACGCACGCACGCACGCACGCACGCACGCACGCACCACACACACACACACACACACACACACACACACACACACACACACACACACACACACACACACACACACACACACACACACACACACACATTGATTTATTTGCTATATATAAATATGTATGTTTGATGGCGTATTATAATAAATCTCCTATATCGGAGGTAAAAAAGCATTGAACTTGTGGTTTAACCGATATATTTCATTTCGCTAAAGTACATAAACTATCTTCAGAAATCAATATCGCTCACTTCACACCCATGTCCCACCAAGCATGAACTATTTCATTCATTATATCGGCGTTTTAAAATGATTAATGATCGTCGATTGCGTTTAAAGGGAGTCCTATTTACAGAACACGTATACTACAGTATTCATTCCTTCACGTTTTTTGTTGTATGTCTTGTCTCAACAAATTGCTATTATTGGTAGAATGATTATACAAATCGTTGGTCTCGGTCGAAAAGGATGTAACTCTAGCTTTCTCGGTCGAAAAGGATGTAATTCTAGCTTGTCACAAGCTGGAGTTACATCCTTTTCGACCGAGACCAACGAAATAGTGTTGTACCCTTTCTTAAACTTTACTTTTAATAAACTGTTTTTGAATTAGCCTGGAGCAATGGTCAAATAGGCTTCATACATAAATTAATGAGGCTTACTTTTTATACGAGATATTATATTCGAATTCATCTTGTTTGGTCCATGTTATTGGGTAAGGAACACATATTAAACATTTAATTGATTTAGTCATGTTTTCTAAATTCCTTTTCTTTGGGTAATTGTATTTGATAAGGGTTAGGAAACCTTTATATAGAACATACTTTACATACTTTACATTTGAGGAGCGGTCTTAGTTAAATGAAATATATATTATCTAGACTTTGATCAATTATATATCAACGACAAGTAACAAATCCACACTCCTTGGTTTATCAAGCGTATTTTGGCAAGGGAAAATGTTAAGTCTTGCATGTGAAATGACTTTGTAAATTAAGGTAGTCCATATATGATCAAATTGCTGAGGAATCGTGTGATTTCGGAATCATTCGTAGGTCACGGAATTTCACTTAGTGAAAAAAACATCATCGTCTCTATAACGACTTCATGGAGACGAACCCATATTACTCGGTTCGTGAAATAACGTGACTATCGAATGTTTCCGGAATAACACGACTCTTCTACGAATTAATGATACAGAGGCTATGTTAAATATATCGATCGATCAATGGTGTAAATCAAATTCTCAAGGACACGAGCCACTCCTAATTGGCAATGAAAGACAAGTTAACTTAATTGAGGTCGAAGATTACAACAAGTTATTTTGAATCAATTTAGACCGAAGTACGGCGATTAGTTCTAATGAACATAATATAACTTTAACCCATTAGTTAAGATATACCCGTTTATCAAAATTGTAGTAGCAAACGACTTTAGAAATTATTGTTACCTTATGACATATTCAGTTATTATACTTTATGAACAAAATAACAAAGGGTAGGAAAATACACAAAATAAACACAAAATAAGTTTTTCCACATTGTCAGTTATCGACGAAACCCCACGGTATATATTATGTATAATAATATAATACATAGATGCATGTTTATTTTGCGGCCGTGTGTATCCGACAATGATAATCGGTTTGATGCCTTCAGGGCGTAACTTTTGCTTTGAAAATCTCTTCAGCTTTTTAAAATCAGAAATTTCGCCCTTTTTGATGACTAGAAGAAGGAAAGAAAGATCAATTCAGTCAGACAGAATATTAGACGATCGTATTCATACGAGTAACCAGTTATCGTGTCCTATGTTGATTAACCCATTACCAACCAATAATGAGATTTTACGAGTTTGTTGCAAACTGCTCTAGAAATAAATGTTGAAAATGAGAAATTGCTCAAATTGAGCAATTTCTCCTTTTCACACAATGATTTATACCCTAACAAAGCAATTTATTCATATTCTATCACAATTTGAATAACTTTCTGCAACCTCTTTCAAATTGGAACAGTCAAGAATTTGTCGTTTGGTAAAGTTTTTTAAAAGTATTTGTTGAGACTAATTATTTGATGATAAAGGATAATTTTGTTACAAATATACGAGTATTCTTCCCCTGCAAACCCCCTATGTAAATGTCGCACATTCCAAAATATGATTAATTGTAAACTTGTTTATACTTATAGGACATACATGTAAACGACATCGTTGCCCTTTTTTTGCAGGTAAAAAGCGAATTGGGAACTTTATACGCGGGATTAATTTCCTGAAGCCGAGAGAAGAGCAAGGATATTGGAATCAACTTGGAATCAAAATTCCCGACATTGAAAGTGAAATTGACTACGATGATGATGGCATACAGTTCGATGAAATGAAGGTATGAATTGGGAAGATTACTGTCATAAAACAAATCGTGAGCACTGTTTCTTTCGTGGAGGGATGAGAACATCTCACACCTAAAGGAAATATACGATAAGTTTATTTATTACTCATTATCTAATATCACCAGCAAAGGAAACAATCGTCGGGCTCGATCAAAAAGGACGTAAGTACAGCTTGTAAAAGCTGCAGTAACGTCCTTTTCGATCGAGACCGATGAAATACTTCATCGTGTCTATTTCAAATATTTCAGTTTGTAAGCCCCTTTGGTATTGTGAAAGAATATTATCAATCATTTCAGAACCACGTGCTCTTATTGACAACTTGTCCATAATGATTAATGAAGAGATTAATGTATGTTGTTTTCGCATTTATATGATCATAAAGGAAATTGCCTCATCAAATTTTCAATAATGCCCATATGATTGCAATATTATCAGGAAATATTATTATTTCCTTTATGTTCCAATCAATGCAACAAAACATACATGAATCACTTATAATTGCTTCAAGTTCGGAGAAAATGCGATATTTAGAATGGCAGACAAAGGAATTTGTATTCATTGTGATGTGAAGGAAATACGTTTCTAATCATGTGATCTGTTTGAACCAATGAAATTCGTTGATTTGACAGCTGAATGTTATGACTGCAATTATTTTCCAAAAAGAAGTTATAATAAATTAGATACATCGAAGAAAGTTCAATAAAAGGGTTCTCCATGTCTGGGTCCGATTTTTTCCATTTATCCCCGTTTTGTGCAATTAAGGGCCGCTGGGTAATGCGTTATCACGAATCGTATTAGACGATGTTATATCACAAGATTTGTGAGTTTAGTAACTGTTGAACGTTTCGGTAGTAACACGATTACTCAATGAATTAATGGCGGACAGCTCGCTTGTGTTTCTAGGATGGATTCGCAGCGTTTGCAGAGAAGGTTTGCGTACCAAAGTTTTGCCCTGAACGAGATTCCGGCGGTTACTGGGCCGCACAATGGGCTATTAACTTTTTGATCAGGCTTGTAGGGTAAGTCTGGCCCCCTGGGTTTATTCAACTTTGCGTATGCTCAAGTCAGATCCGAACTCATAGAGTCCTGCCTTACCCTTTACCAAACGACACATTTTGGACCCTTCCAAATCAAAAGAGGTTGCAGACGACACATTAAATTGTATTATATCAAAAACAATTGATTTTGAAGTGTAAAAATCATTGTGATTAAAGGAGAAATTGCTCAAAATTAGCAATTTCTCCTTTAATCGCAATAATTTCTAGAGTCGTCTGCAACAATATCGTATTATCTCGTAATCGTTTAATAAAGGGTCAATGGTTGAGTAAAATTTAACCTGCTTAACTTTTTCTGAGATAAAAATCCGATGTTCTTATTAGTTAAACGTAACTTTAGTCAAATACAGTGGACTCTCGATAAGTCCAATAAGCCAGATACACTACTTCGAGGTAAAACAACTTCGAGTTATCAAATTTTTAACATGAACACTTCTTGTGGTTATAGCTTAGTACAGGGTAAAAGTAAGGCCGAAGCTCATGAAGGAGCTTGCAGCATTACTTCCAAACTGAATTAAGCTTTCTCTGTACGTTTTCGAAACATGCATGGATTTTAAATTAAGAGACATTGCCAATTAAAAATATTAGAAGGGACAAAGGATTTATTTCGAGATAACAAGTTTGATTGATCTGACTTCGACATTACAAAAGTCAACTGTAGAAGCAAATTAAATTCTAAATCTTTGAATTTGGGTCTTGCTTGAGCATGCTCAACGTGTTATAACCTCACTGTATGGAGAGATGATCCAAAAGTGTTGTCACTACTCACGTTGCTGTAAGACTACAAAACACAAAACTTCAGATTTTAAGTCATCATTGGACGTATTTCACTTGATACATTTTAAGGGAAAATAACTAGTTTACGGGGAAATCACATTATTATTAGATATTTCTCTCTGTCACTGTTCTCTGTATTCCATATTGAAATAGTAAACAGTTCAAACAGTGAAAATGAGGTAAACAAGACTCAAAACGTCGAAGGTACCTCGAGAAATAGTGGATAACATAATTATCGCGGGTTTCATTCGAAAAGGTCGTAACTTAGCTTGTTACAGCTGAAGATACACCCTTTTCGAAGTATTTCATTTCATTTTTTGAACAGTTGGCAACGGGTTCTGATTTGCTGATCATTTTATGCAGAAAATAGAGACAATCCAAGAGAATCTTAAAGACTTTGGCAACTACACGCCGATTGCGAAAAAGGTCACACAATGTGGAAATTTTGAAAAACGCACAGAAGTTGAGATCAGAAAGCTAATAAATCAATTGCAAACAAATTCCTGCGAAATTGATATCTTATCGACAAAAGTGTTAGGGTTGTTTTTAAATGAGCTTCTTCCAACCATTTCTAAATTAGTAAACCTTTCTTTGGAACAAGGAGTATTCCCTGCGAAGTGGAAACAGGCGGTAGTTAGACATCTGTTTAAAAAAAGCCGGCCTTGAATTGACGTTTTCAAATTACGGACCAGTGAGTAATTTGCGATTTCTGTCAAAATTAATTGAAAAATCAGCACTCTATAGATTAAACACCAATGATAGTGAAAATGATCTCCTCCCAAAGAACCAGTCTGCTTAGAGACAATATCACTCTTGTGAGTCGGCATTACTAACACGTGTTAATGATATCCTAGCTGCAATGGAACACCAAGAGGTAACAGCACTCATTGCACTAGACCTTAGTGCTGCTTTCGACACCGTAGATCATGAAATACTCTTTGATGTCTTGAAAAGTCAATATGGCGTTCCTGGTGTGGCGCTGGACTGGATGGACTCATACTTGTGGCCGCGAAGTTGTTGTGTAAGTGTGAACGGAGGAATGTCAAAATCACGTGAGTTGAAATGCAGTGTCCCACAAGGAAATTGTTTGGGTCCTTGGCTCTACCCTTCCTTCTCTGTCTATGGCTTTGCAGACGACCATACTGCCAGCAAACGTTTCAAACCGATTCTATCGGAAGAAACTGAAGCCATCAACGAACTCCAAGATTGTGCGCAAGAAATAAAGAATTGGATGAACAGTTATAAACTCAAAATGAACGCTTCGAAAACCGAATACATAGTGTTTGTTAGTCGCCCTCAATTAAATAAATGTAACACTCAGGACATTGATGTATGTGGTGACAATATCAAGCGACAATGTAGCATAAGATATTTGGGCGCATTTTTGGATGAAACGTTGAACTTTAAGGAACACATTAAGAAAAAGTGTAGATCTGCAATGTTCAATTATTTCAAAATAAAAAGCATTCGTAAATACTTAACACAAGACGCCACAGAATTTAATTTCCCATTTGAACTATTGTAACGTTATTTTGTATGGAATCTCCCAGTGTGAATTTGCAAAATTACAGCGTGTTCAAAATATGCGCGCAAAATTGGTTTTAAGCCGTAAAAAAGTGACAGTTCAAAACAATCACTTCAAGACCTGCACTGGCTGCCAATCAAGGCTAAAATCGAATTCAAAAAATTCTTAGATACAGGTTTAACTGTTCAATTGGTAATGCCCCTGCCTATTTGACCGAACTTCTATCCACTCCGATTTCTAAACGTAATCTTAGATCATCAGCATCATCAATAGGCTGTTTTAATGTACCTTTCAAGAAGAAAAGATCATTCAGTGATAGAATTTTCAGTACTGTATGTCCAAAAATTTGGAACAATCTACCTTTGAGTTATTAAAAGACAATGTACTTCAATAGACACTTTCGAAAAACAACTAAAGACATACTTTTTCGGTGACTATTTTGCATTATTTTTAGGTAATACGTGATGTACCTTTGATTATTGTAAGTTTTTAATTTGTGTTTAGTTCTTTCATTTCTATTATACAAAGCCTTTGAATACATTTTATACGTAGAAATAGGCGTTCAATCAAATGCTCAAGTTTCACCCTTTTCGAACGAGACCGCCAGTATACCAAATTCACCTGTGGATCGACTTGAAACACATTCATTTTAAGAGCCATAAGATGGTTGAAAAAAAAAACTTTGTTAATTGCACCAAGAAATTTCGTTTGAGAGATTATTATTTAAGGTCACGTGATTACTTTAAACATTTGCCAATGTATAAGCATTCACAGGTTATACATGCAATTGTAGTTTTGTATAAAACCAAATTGTTTGGCTAAAAACTCTCTAAACTTAGAATCGGCCATTGAGAGAACGTGTGGCCTGTTTGGCCTGTTTTGCCAGATGTTCTCTCAACGGCCGCTACTAAGTTTAGAGAGTTTTGGGCATTTCCATTTGGCTTTATATATATATAATATATATATATATATATATTGGTTTCGAACGTGATTCAACACCGTGATTTCAGGGAACAAGAACATGATGAGGCAGTCTCTAAAACATTCGGTAAGGTATACGCTGACACGTGGCTAGCACTCCTTAAGGCAGGACCAAGCTCCGCACAAACAGAAATAATGTCCAGATTCCAAACGTACATCTTCGAACAGTATATCATGGTAAAGTAATATTTGTTGTTTTGTTTTTAATATCGTTTGTTTATTACTACTAGTCAAACTAGGTTTACATCCATTTAAACATAAAACCGGCTAAATAAAGATATGCTATGTTCGTCTCTCTCCAAGACACCGCCCTTAGTCAATTGTTTCAAATATTTGTATTCTAATAGCCATGCAGATAACGACTTAAGGAGATATTTGGACAAAGGAAGAAAACCTCATTATAGATTCCGTGCATATATCTTGCAAATCTTGCAAATACCAGCTCCAGATCAACATGTCTTGGTCGAAACCTATTAATTGTTATTCCTGTTCTGTTAAAACCGCGTGAAACACTCATAAGCGGCTTTCCGTGTTTCAAACTAGTACATGTAAAGACAACGCACGCACATTAAGGACGATAATGTACTCACCATATTATCAACTGTCAACACAATAGCCATAACTTATAGGGTCGCATCATAGTGTGTGCAAAGGGAGTGCACTAAGTTCGGTTCTCGGTGGACTCAGCTAGTTGTCGGAATTTTAAATCACGTCTAGCTGTCCTTAAATATAATGAGCTGCGACATACTTTAAGTCTTAAATGTGCACACCTATTTAACACGAATGCACCACTTTTAACATTTACTTATATTCAAAAGAAAAGTATTTATTTCCTCTGCCAGATCAATCAATGGTCAAACGGCCGAGTGCTAATTTTTAGAAATACACGATAAGCGCGAGTATCATGACGATCAATTTGGCTAATGTTGAACTGCTATACTGCTCGATATTTAGCCACAAATAGCATAGAACTTAAAACCCAGAAAGCTCTAAAACTTAAAAAAAACCATAAAGCTCTGTTAGAGATGCCAATGACCAATAAATACAGTTAATTATTGTGTTGAGTTTATTTTCGATACATTTATTACGTGTTGCAATCCCACAATGTCTTGCACACACATATTATTCTACCGCCATTTCATGAGTGTGACGTCACAGTTTGTTTATCTTATCATATCGAATTGATTGGCCGAAATCCTCACACATGAGGATTTCAGCGAATCAATTCGATATGATAAGGTAAACAAACTGTGACGTCACTATCAAACATACCGGTAGGAATTAATCTTAACTAAACTTGGAAGAGTAAACAAATACAAATACAATAACATGACATGTTTAGGAAATTCTATTATCTATGTTTGAGTTTGCTAATACTTTAAACCTTTACCAAACAACACATGTTTGAATGTGCCAAATTATGACTATGATATATTGTTACAGAATAATAAGAATTTGATTTAGTTTGGTAGAAGTCACTGTGATAAAAGGAGAAATTGCACAAGATGTGCAATTTCCCCTGTTATCACAATGATTTATAGACTCGTCTATAAAAAAACTCGTAAAATCCCGCCATTGTTTGGTAATGGGTTAAAGTCCCTTCCGGGTTCACTGCTCGTGCTGAACTTACATTGAAGTTACAATATATTGTTTTAGTCGCACTATATACTATTTTGATTCCATTGACTAAAATGTCGTTTATCCCTTTACCAAGCAATAACGAGATTTTACGAGTTTGTTGCGGTTGACACTAGGAATCATTATGATAAAAGAAGAAATTGCTCAATTCCCTTTTATCATAATTTTCTACCCTACCAAATCATTTTCTTCATATTCTATTACAAGTTTATGTGTCGTCTGAATCCTCTTTCAATTTGGGACGATCCAAAATGTGTCATTTTGTAAAGAGTTAACCTGTTTATCGTTATCTGATATAATAACTCTCAGGGCCTTAATAGTTTCACAAGCATTGATCTATTCTTAATACGTTTCTTCGACGTGTAACATTTATTTAAATAAAAAAGACCAACGACAAGTATTTTTATTTCAGAACTGTGAACATAAACAATTTGCTGAAATGTTCTCCCAAATGAATATTACATTCCACTACGACGCGTCAATAGAAAAAGAGCACGAAGAGGGAGAATATGCTGACTGTGTAAATAAAGCCATCGGCTATTTATTTGAACGCATGGAGTAAGTTTGTTTTTTTAAGCATGCACCTGTATTATTCTGGCGCAATTACAAACATGCATATTTCATGCGGAAACATCGGCTATTGTAAGTTCTTTTATGAAAACCATAAAATACGGTTCCATATAAAGTATTACCAAGTGACTTAAGCCACGCCACATTGTAATAACTTACTTATGCTTTTATGTATTCATCCGCTATTTCGGTAAACGTTCATAATATCTCATTTTATTTTGATACAATTTTGATAAACATTATAAAATAAATTATTTGTTTAATCTATACATTTTTTAAATCTATGAAAAGTATGAAATGTGTTGTTTTACAGAATCGTTACCAAGTCTTGTATTTTCTACCCGTTGTGTGATCCGATACATTATGTTTCCCCTTTCTTGAGAAGTACATGTTCTCGGAGATGACAGGCTGAAATAATGTCCTCGTTAAATGAGGTGGACAATCAACCTTATATAGTAGCCTTTTAAACATAACCGGCATGGCAGATTGCAAAGAGGAACAACTTTTGACGTCGCTGCGAACGTATCGTTTTCATCTATTATAAAGGACTTTACTTGAGCTTGTGACAGGTTTAAGGCAAATCCCTTTGAAAGAGGTCAACAACATACATTGTACATTATACTTTCAAAGCATATCATCCATTTTACTTTTTAGAGAGAAACAACTGATCGAATCACGGAAAGAATTCCTGGATCTGTACCATCACTTCCAAAAACAGCAGTCTGGTCTATCAGCGACGTTCGCTACATACGTGGGTTATCTACTCAGAGATATGGCTTCAAGATTCCCCGACAAAAACCCATATGGTGTATGTATATGTAAAATCCAGAAAACACCCGACATCGGTTTAACGTTGGCCCAAAGTTAAACCGAAATTGCTAACGTTTTCTGGGTGTATAGATAAATAAATATCGTTTTAAACCCTTTCAGCGTCATATGTGTATTATGCGACACTGAAAATAGCACAGTATCAGATTGGAAAACCGCCTTCAAACTGGGACAGTGCTGTTTTCTATGTCGTTTTTCACATATTTAAAGGTTTCTTTAGACACTAAGAAATCAGTTTTATCACAAGATTATTTCAATTTATTTCAATTCATTTAAACCAAGATGCATTAGACAAATTTGAATTATGCTTCAAAAGAGTAACTTTTCAAATAAGATCTTTAAGTGAGATTCCATGTGAATTCCACCAAGGGGATTATGTTTATGTCTGTATGAGTAGATAGGGCCACTACATAATAAATTCATGAAATGTATTTTTAAGTCCTAACACACGAAGTAGTTAAATACAAAAAAACCTATCTGATTTTACATTAAAAAACTTGAGAAATTTATGTGCTGAGTACATGTGACAGAACACGTCGTCTTTTTCTCCAAAAGCATATGTCATCAGCGTGTTACGAATATTTGAAAGGGTTCGTGTAATTTCCTTTGATGTCTTGTTTCAGGAAACGAAAGGGGTTGGGTCTACTATTTACTTTGATGTCTTGTTTCAGGAAACGAAAGGGGTTGGACATGTAGACCCAAAAAGCGTAAGTATTTTAGAGAATCATACGTAACAATCTATAAATAAGGCACCCTGAATAAACGTCTGAAAGTATCAAACTGTCGGATAGGAAAACTAAACCGAAATTGCTAACGTTTTCTTGGTGTATAGATAAATAGATATCGTGTTTAACCATTTCAACGTCATATGTGTATTATGCGACACTGAAAATAGCACAGTATCAGATTTGAAACCGCCTTCAATCTAGGACAGTGCTGTTTTCTATGTCGTTGTTTACATATTTAGAGGTTTCTTTAGACACTAAGTAATCAGTTTTATCACAAGATTGTTTCAATTCATTTCAAGTCATTTAAAACCAAAATGCATTCGACAAATTTGAATTTGGCGTCAAAAGAGTAACTTGTCAAATAAGATCTTTAAGTGAGATTCCATGTGAATTCCACCAAGGGAATTTTCTTTATGTCTGTATGAGGAGATAGGGCCACTACATAATAGTTTAATCAAATGTATTTTTTAGTCTTAACATACGAAGTAGTTAAATGCAAAAAACGTATCCGTTATTACATTAAAACACTTGATAAATACATGTGCTGAGTACATGTGACAGAACACGTCGTCTTTATCCAAAAGCATATGTCATCAGCGTGTTACGAATATTTGAAAGGGTTCGTGTAATTTCCTTTGATGTCTTGTTTCAGGAAACGAAAGGGGTTGGACATGAAGACCCTAAAAGCGTAAGTATTTTAGAGAATCATAAGTTACAATCAATAATTAAGGCACCCTGAAAAAACATCTGAAAGTATCAAACTGTCGGATAGGAAAACTAAACCGAAAATGCTAACGTTTTCTTGGTGTATAGATAAATAAATATCGTGTTTAACCATTTCAGCGTTATATGTGTATTTACGCGACACTGAAAATAGCACAGTATCAGATTGGAAAACCGCCTTCAATCTAGGACAGTGCTCTTTTCTATGTCGTTTTCACATATTTAGAGGTTTCTTTAGACACTAAGTAATCAGTTTTATCACAAGATTATTTCAATTTATTTCAAGTCATTTAAACCAAGATGCATTAGACAAATTTGAATTTGGCGTTAAAAGAGTAACTTGTCAAATAAGATCTTTAAGTAAGATTACATGTTAATTCTACCAAGGAGATTTTGTTTATGTCTGTATGAGGAGATAGGGCCTGTAAACAATAATTTCATCAAATGTATTTTTTTAGTCCTAACATACGAAGTAGTTAAATGCAAAAAACGTATCCGATATTACATTCAAACACTTGAGAAATACATGTGCTGATTACATGTGACAAAACACGTCGTCTTTTTTCCAAAAGCATATGTCATCAGCGTGTTACGAATATTTGAAAGGGTTCGTGTAATTTCCTTTGATGTCTTGATTCAGAAAACGAGAGGGCTTGGACATGCAGACCCAAAAAGCGTAAGTATTTCAGATAATCCTAAGGTACAGTCTATAATTAAGGCACCCTGATTAAACGTGTGAAAGTATCAAACTGTCGGATAGGAAGACTATGAGGATACACTCCCTTTGATTAGAACGCCATAATCAGCAACACAAAGTAAAACAATGAAAGAGATTATTGAAAAAAAAACGAGAAAAAACGACACGCACAATATATTGCCAGGGTATAACATGCTTTTATGATTTATAAGACATTAATAACCACATCTACTTTTCCGCAGTTGTTTTAAAAACGTTCCTGCTGTATATCTTAATCTCAACTTCACAAAAGTCAAATAAGTTTGTAAAAAGCAGTGTGGAAAACGTACTGAACTTTATCATTGCCAATTGTTTTCCCGAAAGACGCTCGCAAGTTGCGAACAAGAATTTGGTGCAAAACACGTCTTTGTATTATCATGAGCAATTAATATTTCAAATCTTCTTATGGAGAACAGCTGATAACGACAGCTTGTGACAAGAAGGAGTTACGTTCTTTTCGATCAATACCGACGATTTGGTTTATATATTGCAGTACCTAATTGACCCGATTTCTACACATTCATTCTCTTCTGCCTCGCTCCTGTATGTAAATGAAACGGTTGCTTTGGTAGATAGCTGGTTGGATTAAGTTACATGTAGCTATACGTAAACTTAGAAAGCAAAGTAAGTCAGTGTCGATTTAAAGTCAACACATATTTCAGAGCAAAGAGAGCATTGAACTTGTGAAAAGAATGATCTGTGATCCAAAGATAAAGTCCAAAGAAGACATGGGAAAATTAAAAGCTGGCGCAACTTTAGAGAGTGTAATAGAAGGAAAATTGTAAGTTGGAATAAGCTTGTTTTAGGATGCCGGCCTGCTATAATTTTTAAGGACTAAGCAGAATGTTGGTTTTCTTCGATAGGCGTGTGTCTTCAGCTTGCCACGCAAACTGACGACACGTGCTTTACAAAGAAAACCGATGTTACTAAGAGTATTACATAGTCTACTCTCGAGTTTAAAGAAATGATTTTTTGAATTAATAAAATACTAAAAAGTATCAATCGTCCAAATGAAGATAGCCTTAAAATCTCACTGCGTAATCCTATGATAAAATTAAAATATAAGAGGAAGATTTAAGGCAGGAATTCAACAATAACATAATGCTCCTTTCCTCTGTTACAAAAGATTGCTCGTGCAAATATTTATGCAATAATTCCATTAATAAAGATGAATTTGTCTAGTATATCTATCTTTTTTTAAGTCTTAGAATTGAAGAAACCCCACTTTATTTGATGTAAGGCAGGTACCTATAACCCTTGTTAACTGAATGTATCGAGGTACAATTTATTAAGTACACCGGTCATAAAAAGAAAACCATAAAACCATGTTTGGAACGTCACTGCGCATGTCTTCTCCAGAAAAGCCAATGACATACCTGGAATGATTGACCCTCTAATGAGCCTCGTTTCGGAGTTTTCGAAGTCAGCCGGATCTCGATTCGGGAAGGAGATTTACAAAATCATCAGGAATAGACTGTTTAATAAAATGGACAATGACTCCTATGTAAGCTTTTAACTCTGTAATATTTAAACTATTTAGCATAGAATATTTCATTCATTTAACAATTAATTAAGCCTATTACATCGTAAATCTCGTATTTTTCCAAAATGAAAGAATATTAATTTTAATCCACTTTATCTTACACTCGCATCTTTATAATCATCAATAACATGATGTCATATAAATATATAAGCATTCCAATTATCTACAAACATGTTCTGTCCATTGATTCACATATGGCCAATAAATAACTAGAGGCTAGAAAAGTGTAAATTCTGAAATAACAAGCAAATTCGTTGAATTGATAATTGTGTTTATTCATGGGTGCAGAACTAAAAGAAAACGTGTATGTGAAGCGTGCCTTTTCCTAATTATGTTTTGAACTCATTTGTAGCTGTGATGATTTTGCAGCAGAAAATAAAATGCAGATAACGTTGAAAGTTTGTAACAAGAAAAGCACTTGCTTGTTAGGAGCTTTTTCTTCTATAGAAATCGTATAATGGTTTCTACGATAAAGCATGGAAAAGGTACAACATACATACATAACAAAGGGCAATAACTCTGAACTAAGAAAAAAGCGGGTTGTGGTTCTTGCGCATTGTATTTCTCCTAATTGAGATCTTTACACCCATGACGATTTATATAGAAATATTAAACAGTTTCCAAGATATAGTTAAAGTTATAACATAACAAATAACAAAGGGCAAAAAATCTAAATTAAGAAAGAGAAGGGTTATGGGTCTTTCACATTGTTCTTCTCCGTATTAAGGTCTATTAGCCCATAAAGTTTCATAATGAAATCTTATATAGTTTCTGAGATATTGCCTTGAATAGTTTGTGACAGAAGGACAGGAAACAAATAACAAAGGACACTTACTCTTAACTAAAAAAGATAAGAGTTGTGGTTCTTGTACATTTCACTTCTTCTCATTGAGATATATTAACCCTTGAGGTACATGTTGAAATCTTATATTGTTTCTGAGATATAGCCCTGAAAAGTAACATTAAAACAACGAAGGGCAATAACTCTTAATAAAGGAAGAGAAGATTTGTGGATCTTGTGCAATGCACTTCTCCTCATTAAGATTTAAACACCAATGTAGTTTTTAAGCTAAGATCTTTCATAGTTTCTGAGTTATAGCCCTGAGAAACTTGTGACAGACGGACGGACGGACAACGCCTAAACTGTATCGCTTTGCCAACGGCGGGGAATAAAAAGTGAAATAGCCCCTATAATTAATGCCAAACTGTTTTTTTCTGTAATAAAAACATGTTTATTCCGATTGAACTTTTGTTTTCAGGTTCCTAATGTCAAGGTCTATGAATCATGTCTGGGAATGGTGCTAAACGTTTTACCGCATCCGAATGTTACAGAGCCAATGGCGGACATGATCAACGCTGTATTTGCATATTGCCTTATGAAATTTCCAGACATGTGAGTAATCTTCTTTTATTTCGTTAAAATCTGAAAAAGGGATTATCAGAAAGTCAGTCTTTTTACATCTTTGTATTTTATCTCTCAAAAAATATTTGTTAATGTGTTTGCATAATAATCGCATAAACATGTACGCATCGGTGGAATCAGTATTTTGTGATCAAGAAACTCTTCTATTTTGAAGGTTAAATAAGAAACACTTGCAACAATAATGACAGCTAGTTTTGAGCAATTTCTGGTTAATCAACATCCTCTATGTTAGGTGTGTTAAGGTTTCATTTGTTGCTTTAAAAAACAAACATTTTAATTGGCGTATAATTTTTGACAGAAGTTTTGAAAAAAATGTTCCAATCTAGCTTTTGCTACTCGTTTTGCCTATATCAGACTATATGTCCATGATCAAAACCAGCTAAATGCGCATTCGAAAGCAAACGCAACAGTGCCGATCCAATCCATGTCTTCCAGGGAGTCGTTTGATATCTTATAGGTTACCACTCGGTCATAGAGGACCACAACGTGTTCATATCTAAGGGGGGTAACATGACACCCTTAAGTTGTTCTGTTCAAAATGGAAAGCACTAACAAACTGAACAAATATTACATGCTAAATCACATTTAGCTCATGAAACTATTTAGATGTTTGGGAAAAGGTAGTTTCGCAGGAAAGATTTCGTATTGTACACGATACTTTTAACATATTTCCAAAATAGGATTATTCTCATAATCAACATGCTTTCATGCTAGTGTCGCGATAAAGTTGCAAGTATGTTAATGAGTTGGACTACCATTTCCAGGACCCAGCCTTTGGCAAAGAAATTTGTAACCGCCATGATCGAACTGCTTAAATCAGGAAACCAAATACTGGTTAAAGTAACTGTGGGAATATTAAGGGATGACGTTATGCTAGAACGACTCAAATGGAAGGTAAGTGACGAGGACTACTTACATGTACTCGAGTGCATGATTGTTCAGAAAGAATGAAACTGCAGCTTGTTTCAAGCTGTATTAACGTTTAGGGGAAACCTGAAGGGTAGCGTCTTGGCTAACTTGCGTAAGGTCCAGATGTTTAATCAAGTACAGGTCGCAATTAAATTTTGTGACGTCTTTCTGCATCTTTAATTGACCAGACATCGCAAAATGACTAAAATACCATAAATACTATGTCAATTTTTATATAAATAGATTAAGAAAACGAGAAAAAGAATACAAAGTTGTGAAAACCCCCATTGATTATCTATGTTTCCACTTGTGTTTGCTGTGGCAAGGTTGTCTTCTACAGTGAGAGGAGTTGTTATTGCAGTAGTGCATCCGATTAAGTTCCACTTTGGTTCTTATTCTAAATATTATTTGAAGATCGACAATTGTAATTTTGTAGGCACCGTATTATCTGCAGAATACAGGTCAACTCGGCCCAAAACGCTTTCGGACTAATCTTTTTTGGCCGAAAAACCTTTTCGGCCTTGTCCCGTTTGGGCTGTCCTTTTCGGCCTTTTTTAGTTAGCACCTTATTAACGCTATGAAAAATCGTTTAATGCAAATGTATACAGTTTTAAAATAAAGCAAACGAATAAATTTAACACATATATTTCAGTTGTTTTAATAACGGCATATGTCTGTTTGTATTATATGCATATAGATACAGAGACCAAACATCTTATCCTGTTGTTAAACCATTACCATACAATAACCATATTTTACCAGTTCGTTGAAGACGATTCTTGAAATCGTAATGATAAAAGGAGAAATTGTTTAATGTCTCCCTTTATCACATTGGTGCCTGCCATATCAACTACATAACTTCGAATACTTTTTCTGAAATAATCATAATTGAAATATCTAACAATTTTATTACCACTCATCAAAATTATATTAATATTTAACAACTAATTACAATCGGTAATTGAATTGGTTATTTATTTTATTCATTGTTAGATTGAGTTATACACATGTAATTTTCTTAAATAAAGCAGTCATGTCTATAACGCATATTTCACACCTCAAGGACACACTATGATAATAAACACCGACACGAGATGGAAATTAGGGGGTCAACGCGGCCCTCTTATTGTGCCGAAAAGGCCAGGCCGAAAAGTACCAGACCGAAATGGATTTAGGCGGAGTTGACGTTTTCTCGAATCCACATATTTTTTCTAACAAAAAGACGAAACTTTAGCTTGTCTGAAAATAAAAATAAGAGAATCTTCTTTCTTATCTTTTGTGAAAAGAGTTTAATCGAGGAGGTGAGGATGATGCTGGGAATTGTGGGAAAGAAGCCAATTAAGGAGATGCAAAAGGATGAACGTGACAAGCTGGACACTATAATCAAAGGATACACGGATTTCTGCGAGTATTTTCTAATAGCGCTGCGGTAATATTTCGTTGCATGCTAAATATGTTAATTCCCAATTTTATCAACACAATATATCACGTATGATATATTATCATAACACAGTAATCACTATGGTGCTTACTTTTACGTACATGATAAATGAAAACATAAAATGTACCTGATAATTTATCAATTTATAGTTCACCAAATAAAGTTTAATATACAGGCATTGCGATATCTTAAAAGAGATTGTGTTTATTTTGTCAAGTAAGTGATATAAAAAATATACGCTGAAAACTGCTCATTACTTTAATCTCAAATTAATTGAGTGCCCGAACTTTGTGATATTAATCAAAACATATTTTCTAGTAATCGGTATGTTGCAATGATTACTGATAAAGACCATTCCAAAATGTATGATAAGACCGCCGCCATTTTGTCAGTCACGTGACTCTCCGCCATTACACTTCTGCGATTCCAAAAGCCAAAGACGTAGAGAATACCCGCTTCACCGATGTCGGTTAAATAAATTACCTAATGAATTATTTTCAGGCGACTATCACATTTTTTGTTGTTAAAATGATTGTTTGAAGTTAAGATTGATTGTTACAAAGAAAATGTTTAAAATGCTTTCGTGTATATGTTTTGTGTGTGTGTGTAAACAAGTGGTAACCATCAGTCGCTCATATTATGTCTTTGATTAGGCTTTTTTACTTTTAACTTTTTACAAACAATTCACGCATGTATTGTTGTGTTTATTTAAGTAGCCGCAACCTCAAACATATTATATTTTAATTAATACTTATTAAAGATTCTCGCGCAATTAATTACTTCTAATTGTTTGTAATTGGTCTCAATTGGTTAAAACTCTATCTTCTAAAATCATAACATATTATATTAAGTATGCTATTTTTTCCATTATTTTTCTTGTTCTTACTGAAATCAGAGATAAACAAAATGTTGTTATGATTTAAATTACATTTTGTGAGCTGGAATTATGTCACGTAAAAAACCCCGAACATTTTATCATGGGAGAGTGATATTGATCTTGACAATCTTTTAGGTGATTATACGGAAGATGAAGAGAATGTGAATATATCTAGTTGGATAGATTTTCATCTTTGGAATCATTTAACAGCTATAAAACTAAAAATCCTAAAAAAGTTATTTTATAGGTCTTTGCATTAACGCAAAACATATGGATAACGACACTTGTTTAGTAAATTAATCGAAAAGAAACTTCGAAAAAAATTATTTATACATTTATTTACATCTTTAAAAAAACGCGTCATTAGTATCAAAGTAAAGATCATCTGAAGACTGAAAGGCCGACAATTCGACACAACAAAGAGCTCTATGCATAAGCCGTATTATAATTTGCAGAAAAGCTTCAATAAATTACAAAAGTAATTCTTCTAATTATAAAAATATAATTATCAATGGCATGAGTACGCTAGTGTTTTTATGATGTCGTTCGTGCAATGCCGTAACATTAAATCTTCATACGGAATTACGTAGTTTTAATTAATCGATACCCGCTAAATACGTTACCCGTTTTTACGTAAATTTTATCATTATAAAATACTTTTTTTTTCATAAATGAAACGGGCTAGTATTTTTACGGTGTACAATTTCTGATATTCTATATTGGACATAACTTTTAATTTGTACAATATGTAGGCCTAACATATCTAATGTACGCAACTGTTAAGTATGTCGGAAGTAAATTATTCAACCAGATGACTGCTTAATACTACCAGAAAGAGGAGACATGGTGGCATCATAAATTGTGTTTTATGACCAGACTGTCATCTGCCACCCAGTGTGGTTTATGCCACCATGTTGTTAGTTAAGTCTGGACAATATCTGATCAAAACGAGATAATCGGATTATGCAGAACAAAGGGGCAATTAAACACTGGAATGCAAAAGCTTACACGATTTTAAGATTGATACAACTAATCAAATGAAAATATTGCATTTAATTGAATTAAATGTTTTTTTAATGTGTCAACGTGTAAGTTTTCCTAGACAAATACCACGGGCTCTAGATGACAATATACGTTGAGAGACAAATACCTAAAAACGCATGTTTTTCAAACATTTCTGTCGTAACACTAGCTTAACATCTCCCTTATTAGAAAAACTTTATTTCATGCAATTTGCATGACAAACAAAAAGTTTTACAAAAAGAACCAAGGCCATGTTATGACGGCCTTAGAATTTACAAAAGAAATTCATCCGTTGAATAATCGGTGCTCTCTTATATTTGTTACCGGTTGTTAGGCAGCAGTGTAATGGCGGACGCGGAGAGTATTCAGGGGAGATAATTAGGTAATGACTAAATTCTGGAACGGTCTATTGATAAACGAACAAACATTTTGTCATTAAAAAGTACAAATCTTCAGCTTGTAACAGGCTGCATGAATCGGAGAAAATATACGACATTTCGCCTCTTATTATTTTAGGAAGTCTAAGGTGGTTGAACAAGTACAGAAAGAGCTTATTGAAGCAATATTTGACTGCATTGAACTAGAGAGCCCAGCAAAAGCCGACATGGCTTATGCATTACAAGATAATCTCCGCCTATCGGTGAGTATGTTGTTGTTTTTCTCCAAAAAGCACGTAACTAAATTGTCACGAAATGAAGGTACGTGTTTTTGCAAGAAAGCCGGTTTGTTAATTATTTGTATCCATGTCTCGTGGACTAAAGTTTGTAATGTAGACGAAAATATACATTTTGGGGCACACGTATTAAACATTTAAGAAAAAAATAAAAAACTTACAAACTGTTCAAGCAGCTTATATGATTTACTTTGTTCTAAATAAGTGCTTTAAGCTTCAATTTTGTAATTGAATCTTGGTACCTCAATTATCACATAAAGTTTGCTGTTTTTCGACAATTTCGTCTTTAAGAGAATGCAATTTTAGCTTGAAATAGCTGAACGTGTCTCTTTTGAAATTAAACAGACACTTGTTTATTCCAATTTTCATTTTCATCGGTTATTGCAAAATTTTAAACATCTTATCGTCACCTTAGCGCAAAACAGTGATAAGTGACATTTTTTTCAAAAATGACTCTTTTGCATAAAATGATCTAAAATCATGTCATACATGTCCTAAATAAATATCAGAATGTTATTCCAGTTTAATTAGTACTTTTTAAGAAAATGTCAGACTGTATTATTTGCACACATAATTCTGTTCGGTGCAGTAAGTAAATAAGTGCACTTTTCTACTTACTGCACCAATGTTCTTTTCATGTAAACTGCTATGCATTGTGCAAGAAAGTCACAAGTGCACTTGTTCACTTATTGCACCAAAATAAGATTGATTTCCAGCAAAGTTATTTGGTGTAATATAGTGATAAGTGTAATATATCAAGGCCAAATGATGATATCAGAGCTAGAAACTATGCATTGAATCCCAGTTGAAGGGACATTAAAACATAGAGAAATTTTGAAAAATTAAAAACAAAAGAAATTGAACCATAAACTTAATTAAAATCAACTTGAACACCAAACTGTACATAAAATAATAACGGGGTCACCTAGAAATATCCAATTTTCATAATATTTGTATAATCATTGACACACTGATATTCTAATGTCAGGTACGTTATATTCATTTGAACACACCAATACATTTAAATCAACTCGCACAGATTCAATTATTATTTATCATTATACGTGGTTATTTGTGCTAAACAGATTCCTGACTGTTATTTCTTTTTTTGTTAATCATTTGAATTTTTGTCATCATTTTTAAAAAATTACTTAACACGTTGTAAAAAGGGGTGTTTGTTAAATCATGCTGTTCATTTAAAGGATTATATAATTGACATTTGAACAACGTTGGTTTTAAAATCAAATTCAAACATACATTACAAGGAAAAAATAATATCTCAGCCAAAATCAAGTATGTTAACAACCTTTGGATTATTAACGTACCTGACCATCAAACGTACATGCGTATAATTCAAAGAATCTTTATAAGCATGCCTAGTTCATTTCATTGATACACATGTTTTATACAAAAATGATAAAAATCTAACGGCTTAACTTGAAAAATCTTTAAATAAACATGTGCATGGAAAAACATAGAATTAAATAAGTCCAACAGATAAAGCGTCGTATCGACGCGAAATGATATTTTGGGAAACTACGAGGATTGCTTATATAGCTATAAAATACATCCGCTCAAAACATGAGCGTGGATGGTCGAGTGGTATAGGCGGGAGGCTTTTCACTCCAGGAATCCAGGAGTCAGTGGTTTGAGCCCTGTTGAGGTTTACTTTTTTTCCTTTTTTTAAATTGTATTCTTGTTTTTTTTTACAGGAGATTTTTAGTTCAAATGTTTAAATGTATCAATATAAAGCATTTAAAGCATTTAATGACAAGCTTCAATACATGCCAAAATCTGTTGGACGGCCCCTTTAACATGCTTGACAAGTCAATTTTGTTCCTATAGACAACATGCAATTACAACTAAGTCAACTACGTTTACATTTTCAAATAACAAACATTATGATTAAAACGTTCACATTTAATAAACACAACCATTTATGAGTTTTACAGTAGTTAATATACGTACTTCTTAGAACTATTTTCGAGTCCATCCCTGCGAAACGTTTTAGAAATGTTCTATAATATTTCTAGATTTGTACTGGAACAAATGACTAGAAGTGTTCTGGTATCATCCTTAAAATGGTCTAGAATCATCTAGAACAGTTGTTGAACGTTAAATGATAATAATTTGTAGAACAAATAGTTCTAAAACAGTTGTAAAGGTATGTTCTAGAACAATTCTTGAACCATTGTTCTAGAACTATTCCAGAATTGTTCTTGTATAAATTGCCAGAACTGTTTTAGAATAATTGTTCTAGAAATTATTCTCATTTAACGTTCAACAACTGTTCCTTAATAATTTTAGAACATTTTCAGTATGGTTACAGAACAGTTCCAGTCGGTGTCCTAGAACTGTGCAAGGACATTTTCAGAACTGTTCTAGAATTTTTGTTCCAGACTAAGCTGAAGCAAACCTTGGAACTGTTCTAAAACATAGTTCCAAGTGAACTATTCATCAGGATTAACCTAATTACCTTACATTATTAAATAAAGTTTATATAAGAAAATATATAAACTTTATTTAGCTACAACAATATACTTCAAATAGTTACAGAATGATAAAAAAGCATAATATTGTTGACATCAATATTATGTATAACAATAAGTATAATAAATATATGAAAGAACATATGAAAGACCAGGAGGTCATGGGTTCGATCCCCACCGTGGGAGCGTTCTTTAGATTTCCCCCATAGACACCAAGTAATGGTTTTAGGCCCAGGAAACGGACTCGAGAGCGTTTATATAAGCCTAAGACTTTCGATGCAATCGAGCTAAAATAAATAGGTTTACCCTAAAGAACATTTTAAAGGGAGGAAATTCCCTAACTAGAGGGAGATAATTTGTAGAACAATTGTATAGCAATTCTAGACCTTCATGTTCTAGACCTGTTCTATATGTGTTCTTATTCCCCATAAGAACTTTTGTAGAACTTACTGGTTCTTAAAGAGTTCTAAATGTGTTCTAGAACTACATTTTAGAACATTTTTAGAAATTTCTTGAACTAATTTTGTCCTTGAAATGTTCTAAAAATGTTCTTGACTATTATTAGAACAGTTTCAGAACTAAGCCATGTTCCACAAATGTTCTGGAATTATTCTAGAAAACTGTTCTAGAACAATTCCAGAACATACATTATAGAACGCGAATATGGAACATTCTAGAACTGTTCTTGATGTTCTAGAACAGTTCCAGAACCGTTCCAAATTCTAGAACAAATTTTCGCAGGGGCACGTACCTGACACTTTTTGTCAAAACAATACAATTTCACAAAACAAACTACATTAACAGCCTTTTGCTTTTGCTACAAGCAATTGGCTATTGAAAGTGGTGTCAAAAAACATGTAATGGGCATCTTCAAGTTTAAACTGCCTTTTGCTTTTGCTGCAAGCAGTTGGCTCTTGGATTTCACGTACAAATTGTTCGAATTCAACATCTTGTACGCCATCTCTTAACGGCCACTTAAACAAATCTCCTTTCCCTTGAGTTTCCTCCATGAATAAAACTGTCGCCACCTGTTTATCATCATCAACCTTGAGAAGTTTCCCTGGGTAGACAATATCATCCAAATTTACAAGATAGTATGCGTCTTCAGTGCTTCAGACGCGCAGTATTTTGTCAAAAGTGCAATTTCAAGTGCGCTTGCGTCACTGGAATGCTTCCTGTTGCTGCTGCTGCATGTTCATTTATATATTTTGAATAATTGTTAGAATATATTATTCCCATTATTATTTAACCATTCAATGTCTACAATGAGGAATAAATTAATAACAATGTAATAAGAGATTCATTTCCGGTAATAATCATAATTTAACGTAAAACAAGAATAAAAAAAATAAAAATGTAAAGGGCAGGGGGAGGGGGGCCCCTAGGGAGGGCAGGGCGGAGGTTCGGAGGGGCAGGGCGGGGCACCCTTCAATTTAGACCTAGCTGGAGCACTAGCCTTTGACTGGTTTGATCAATGGGGATTCATTTTTATCTGAGACTTTGGGCAACACATTTTCATCTGCGATATGTGAAGAGCCATTTCTGTCTGCGCAAATTTCAGATATGTTTAGCTTCTGTACTTTTTTCTGTTTTCATCGACATTTCCTTCATTATCTATCAACTTCCGTTTAAGTGAACATTCTCGTAGGCTGGCTTCGTTATTTTCATTGTGTTTTTCTGGTACAGTGTCTATTTTCCAGTGTCCACAGTAGTCGCCTTTTGAACAGGCTTCACAATAATATGAGACCTTGGCGGTATATAACTGATTGTGTGCAGCAAATAATGCATGCAGCTTTATGGTTCCCGAAACAGAATTCGGGTTTTTCATCTTGAGTTCTTTTTCTGTGGTTTCATACTCAGTTCCAATATAAAACATACTCGATGCTTTCATGTCAGGGACTAGTTTTTTTCAAGATCGTGACCACCACTGTTGAATTATGGTTTGTGACATCAGAAACAAAAATCAAATTCTTGTGTTTCAGCTCTTCTTCTTCTTTACAGTAAGCAACTACCGGGTGCAGTGTAACTCCTGTGCTGTTTCAATAAGCGCTTTGAAATTCGTCGGCGTTGCTGCATGTGAAATTTTCTGCAAAATCCATATGGATCAATATTTCATTTCTTGGCAAGTTGGCTTTTAGATTTCTTATGGCAGTATATTGCGTCTTCACCCTAGGAACATGCTGTAAGAAATATCGGAACTGCAGTTGTGAATGTTTGTTTATACTCTTCTTTTGTGTTCTTGGATTTAACTTATTTCATTTTCTTCTTCCCCTCTTCTCCTCAAACTCGACTTCTGTGTCATCCTGTATTTTATTGGTTAGCATATCTGTCATGTCCTGTTCAGATACTTTCTTGCTAACCGTTTTTGGGTTTGGTGAAATATCAATTCCTACAGAGAGAAAGCTTTTAAATTTCATAGCAAAATTTTTATGTTTGCTGCATGAACATGTATTTCAGGTTATCAGCTTTGTCAAAAGTATATAGTCTGGATGCAGGCAACAAAAAAAAGATTTTGATACCTTGGTATTTGGGTTTTCAGCAGAGAACTCTTGTCGCTCCATGAAGTTGATCACCTCCATTTTGATTCTTTCTCTTTCCAGGAAATTTCTTCTCTTTGGAATAGCCATCAATGCCTTTGCAGTGGCCCGTCTTAGTACTTTTCTCTAAATCCCTGTTTCTTTACTTAGCATGGAAATACATTTGTACTTCTTAAGGATATTGCCGCTTATAATATTTGCAATTGCCTTGCCTGAAAGGACTTTCAGGCCTGGTTACAAGCAGACCATTCCTCAGGCTAAATATAACAGTCTAGTGATGCATTCTACAAAGATTTGCCCTGTGATTGATAACCAAATTGTAACTGTTGTTTTTCCTCTTAGCTACAATAATGATCAAATTTATGCTGAATACTTTTTCCTGTAGTGTTTTGTAAGAAATCATGGTATTGTGCAACGAAATTTAAGAAGAAACCTTGAACTTTTATCTACTTTAAGTTAAAAAGTGCAACACAATTTTCCAGTTTTATTAAAAGTGTATGTGGGCTTATCAGTAGCCTTTTTATATATCAATACTTATATACTGGAAGTACGACAGTAAAATTCAAGATGATAGTACTGTCAACTTCAGCCAAGGTGAAGCCATGAAATTGTTATGATTCATCAATATAGAAGAAAAAGCCATGTAGTAAAGGATGTCTTGTTTGTCTTATTGGTTAAACTTTTTGTCATTCAAATTTGACAAATTGTATTTAACTCACATTAAATAATATTGGCCGAAGTATACTGTATCAATGTATGGTGATGTTGTCATACTCCTCAATTTGTGCCTGTTCCAATGAAATTATTTGTCTGAAGTGTACAAATTAAATTTCGATGCTTGTTGTTACAAATATAATTATGTTAAATGAAATACCAGTGTCATATTATTGTTAAAGTTGATTAATAAATTATCAAACAAAGCATGTGTTTTTTTCATTGATATGCAAGATGTTTCTTTAAAAATGAAAAAATATTCATTTCATCTTAAAAAGATTCATAATGCTATGCATGGCAGAACCCCAGTGCTCATAATTTTGCTTCCTACATCAAAATTGGTGTAAACATTATTTTGTTTCCAATATCCTTAAACATTTTATTCTTAATTTTACTAGAAATTCAGTTAATTGTTTAATTTTAAACCATAATAACTTACCTTATTCAGTTATTGCACAAAGAATGTCCAGTGCAATATAATAATAAGTGCACTTGTTACAGTATTGCACTAAAATATTTCAGTGTCAAATGAAGTTATCTGCAAAATCATCAAATATAATATTACTTGGTAGCAATATACTGAAATACATTTTATCTAATATATTTTAGTTAAAAAAATGGATAAAAATGTTAACAGTGTTAAAATCAAAGCTCAATCTTTTATAACAATCAGTTTTTTACTCTCCTGTAAAATTTTGAAATATGGACTTATCACTGTTTTACACTAAGGTGACGTTATGAAAATGAACATATATGGATATTGATGTGGAAATACATACATAAGTAAAATATTATAAACAAGTAGAAAATCGGTAGATTTATTTTCAATTGTAATATATTTATATTTCAGAAGCCTGACAGAGATCTTATTATCTTCATTCTGACTCGCTGTAAAGCTGACCTGGACAACAAAGAGTTGAAATGGACGATTCACTCTAGCAAAAGTATATCTAATACTCTACAGGCTGTGATCACGGCCTATAATGGGTTGAGTATACTTTTATACCTTCAGATTATTCATTTACTCCATATACGAGTATACTTTTATACCCTCATAGATAAGCCATTTACTGCATATACCAGTATACTTTTATAGCTTCATAGATTAGCCATTTACTGCATATACGAGTATACTTTTACACATTCATAGATTAGCACTTTAATGCATATACCAGTATACTCGTACCCGTATACAGTCAGTTTGTATTAAACGACCGTCTACAAGAGCTTCTCAAAGTGTTATATAAGGCAGATGACAGCTTACTACAGGGTGCTCGTCATGTCGAAAGCTCCGGTAGGAGCTTTCTGCATGACTTACATCATGCGTTTAGTTGTAACTGGTTTAGCAAACATTTATGTTTTGCTTAAGAGTGGTCGCTTAAAACAAGATCGACTGTTCTGGCTTTCACACACCTTTTGCAGAGGACAAAGGAAGCATTATGACAAAAGAAGAAATTGCTTGCCACGAACAGTTTCTCCTACTGTCATTATGGTTTCTACTCGAATTCATTATGACAATGCAATGTGGTTTTATTTTAATGAGTTGTCTGATGATTCTTGTAATTTAGACTATTTTCATATCAGGTTTTTGGTTAAATAAAAGGTAAGTACATGTATATACTTTGTATGTTATCCTTGGTTTGCAAGTAGCAGAAGCAATATTTCGGAATACTAATATTTTGATGTGTTGTAACATTTAAATGGCTTATTCGGGAAAACGTTTAAAAATAATTTATATATTTTCCGAAACTGTTAAAGACTTTTTTGTTGTCTATGTGTTCCAATTATATTTTTGTTGTTTCCTGGTTGTTGTTGCAGTTACAAAGGTTGAACGTGAAACACAAAGCATCATAATTGGATAATGATTGTTGATATAACTATATGAAAATGTTTGATAGGTATATCTCTTCTTCGTTACAGAAATGGCAAAATGGTTACCCCAGAACAACACAAGCTATTCGCGGGGATATTTAATATTTGCATGGAAGGGGACTCAACAGTGGAACATTTTATTGACTACGATGAATGCCATACAGTTTATATGACGATTTAGCGGGACAACCTCGCAAACTATTTTGAATTGGTAAGCACATTTACACATGGACGTACATAGTAATTAGACTCTTTCCCGAATAAAAGGACGCCTATGCAGCAGACGACATTTGAACGCACTGAGCTTACAAGGGGAAATTCAGATTTTTGTCTCCGTGTAATGAACAAAATGACCCATTGAATCAAATGATCAACTTAAATTGATGGAATATTCAGTATTTTATATAGTACTTAAACACTCTTATTTGTTTGCTCTCCTATTTTGTTGTCTTCTGATGCAGATTTCTGGGTAAGCGGTACAAGTGCAGGGTTTTTATAATGTCCACACCCATATCATAAAGCAACTTGTAAATCGGTTTCTTCATTTGCCTATTAATAAATTAGAATTCAGATTTATTGATGGGACTATATTCGCCATTGTCAAGCATCGAATATGTATAGACAATGGACATAACATATCATATAAGGTTCCTTAAAAAGTATGTGTGTTTTTTTTCAAGAAAATTTCCAAAATAAAACGATTCCTAAAAACATGTTGATAGATGGATTTCCTTATAAACTGTCCATTGATTTTAGCACCTAGAGACGAGTACCCAAGACTGTTTCATTGATGTAATACCGGGTTTGCTCAAGTGGGCCAGGATTTCAGTGGAGGAGGATTGTGAACAAGTCAAAGATACCAGTTTCCGCATCCTCGATTACTGTTCTATTAAGGCGGTGAAAGGCATGGACAAATATCTCAAAGATCTAATGGACCTCATGTTTCTGAGTGAAGAATATCAATATCTGTCTCGTAAGCAGTTGTGTTTACTTGTTCATGTTAACACTCTAAACATTTAACACTTTACCAAACAATCCAAGGTTTTACGTGTCTGTTACAGTGCGACTTTGAAATAATTGTGGAGGGAGGAACATTGTTCTTAACGACAAATTCCTTTTTACACGCAATGATTTATTTCATATCAAGAAAATACCTTCAACACACATCTTATTTGTCGTATGCCTATCCTTTCAATTTGGGATGGTATAACATTTGCTAAATCGACTAATATAAAAAACAAAATTGAGAACCTATTTAAGGAATAACACAGGGTATTTTTATCGTGAAGGTTTGTTAAGCCTTGATTGTAAGTAACACAACTTAAAAATTATTGATTATGAAAGATTACATTTACATGTTAAGTTTTATTTTCCACATTGTAATACGCTTACTTCTTCTAAAGACACAAGAAATCAGTCGGAGCTAACTCTGAAAAGTTCAATTAAAAATTTAAACTTTATGTTTAAAGTTGTTATTTCTTAGAAGAAGGCCACCTTTTCTCATATCATGAGCAAGTTTTATTTCGTCGCAATGTTTCAGGAAAGCACGTTTTTACTGTTTTGCAGCATTGATAATGAAGCTGTACCCAGACAACCCAAATGATGTCCATGCAAGTCTCCCGAATCTGTTTGACAAGTACCCGATGCTTAAGGACAACGACCAAATGATGGTTATGGACCTGTTGGTGACTGTTTCGACCACGCATCCAGATGTAACATGGGACATAGCACGACACATCTATTTCTAAGAAAAAAAAACTAATAATGTGTTATACAAATAACTATTTAAATAAAAAAATTAAATTGGGACAAATGCATACGTAATTATTTAAATGTCATATTTTGTAGACAGAACACCAAACACAATGTCAATCTTTTTGCGTTAAAACATATGTATGTTAGTTTGGTCTGTGAGTTATTATATTTGTTAAAAAAGACAGCTACACTTCTTCTTATACAATTGTTAGATAAATAGACTTATTTGAAAACAAAGGTTGCTTCAAATCGATAGTTTAAATAAATGACATGGACAAAGTGAAATTATAACGTCGGTTTTACGTTGACCGCAAGTTACATATTTGCTTGGTCCATGGATATTTTTTTTTTATTCAGGCATTTACAGATCAGCAGATAAAGAGTTTGGTTGATTGGCACCTTGATGCTTCTGAGGAGTCGGACAGATATCTACTAATGATATTTCGTAATATATCAATGAAACGACCCAGAAAATTGGTTCCCCACTTAAGGTCATTTTTAAAACCACAAAAAAGGGGCCATGTAAGACACTGGTTTCTCAATGAGAAACTGTACATCATTGGAAATGTCGGCGTTTGTGACAAGGTAAGTCGGGTGTAGTGTATTAACCTTGTTGGGTCTAGATAAGGGGGAGTAAAATGGTCTTTACTAGTAAATATCCCCCATAGTATTCCTTTCATTCATATATTACCTTAATCGAAACAATCGTCTCATCGACATAGGGTTGTGATAAAAAGAAATTAAGTGAGCGGTGGATATACCCCACTTATCTAGGTCTTTTTTCAGTGCATTTGCAATGGATCATTTACAACAGAACAGTCTAAGTTTGAACGCCCATTTCAAGGGCTGCACCAGATCTAAGACGTTACTGTTCTCTACAACGTTTTTCAAAGATAAAGAGGTTTATTTTATCACTAAGTAATATTTTTTCTCATGAATTAATGTATATATCTTAATCAATTTCAATCTAGTTACTGACGACCCATTTAGATTTAGTGCAAAAAGAGTTCAGAAACGTACACGGATGTTTTTATATTTTAAAAAGTGTTAGGTCTTCAGATGTGTCATATTATGTATATATGAAGTGAAAAGCAAATTTCTTTCAAATCTAAATGGAAGTTCGATGTAGTTCAAATATGAAACCAGATAAACTAAATTAAACATTTGGGGTTCTTCACAATACTTAACATACTTTTGTTTTATTTTGTATTACATCGTTATCACCCAAATCAGTCATGTTGTGGTGATAATTGTATAGCTGCCTAAAGTATCATTTGAAACACTTACCATTACCAATAGCTCTACATTGAGATGCTGATTCATAAATTATGTTTGAATACTTGTTTAATTCTTTGTGAAGGGATCAAGGGATCAAACAATTTCAAATGAATAAAGCAACCATTGCGAATCTTGGAATACAACTCAATTTATCGTCATTATCGTCGGTTCCTTCAAACTTGTTGCTTCAGCTAATGGCAAGCAGACGATCCATCTGTCTGGAAATGTTCAAAGCATTTGTACTATCTCTAATCAGCCCGTTAGTCTTACGATCAAAACTTGCAATTCGTCGGGCTCAATTGAAAAGGACGTAAGTGCAGCTTAAACACGATGCATTTACGTCCTTTTCGATCGAGACCGACGATTTGTAAGTGTCAAACGCTAATGCTTATTAGTCCCCTACCGGTGAAACCGGAGAGGGATTTATGGTTTGCGCTCAGTGTGTCTTTCAGTCTGTCGTGTGTCAGTGTGTCACACATTTGTGCATTCTGCGATAACCTTAAAAGTTCTTCATATTTTTTTTATGAAACTTGAAACATGGACAGATGGCAATATGGAGATTATTTATTATTATTATATGGTCATTTTATTTTGTTCCTACGTAAAGAATTATGGTTGCTATGGCAACAAATAGACTAAAATAGCTACCGGTAGGGGCTTTTATTGCTTGGCAATAGTCTTGTTTAACATGTATTTTCATTTCTAGACTCTTGCAGAAGAATCAATGGACTTTATGGTTTCCAGTTTCGGATTTCACGACCCGGGTATTGTAGAGGTCATAACTTCAATGATTGCGACGCTTATGAAAGCCAGCAAGCAATATATGCACAAGTATAGGAAACACGTTGAAAAGCTCGAGAAAAATGGAACAACACCCTATATTAAAAATGGAGCCAGGCACATACTCAACATACTGGACGGCAAAGTGTAAGTTCCTTTTATGGGTGTGGGAATAATTAGTTAAAGGGAGGTTATTAAACTTAGTTTTCTGACGTTAAAAACACTCATCATAGGAAACAAAACTACTATGAAATACATATTTCACAACATTTAAGATCTTAAAGTACGTACATTTTTGTATATATCCGAAAAGTTGCTTATTTGCATCATTAAATATCCTAATAGTTTATGTTAGATATTCGTCGATTTTGTCATCTCTGTCATTTGTGTATGCAGTTGTATTTTGTTTAATGTATTGTATCTGTATTGTATTTTGTTTGACATATTCCGTTGTATATATTATATAAATATTATAAAGGCCAAAGGCAATTGTGTTGCCGACATGCCAGCGAGAAATGAAATATTAATAAAATTTATAAATTTGCCATCGTGAGTGAGAAGCTGTCATAAAAGCCTTTGCAAAAGATTTATTCGGAGTGTATTTCTTAAATGTAATAGCATCCTTATACTGTAACCTATGTGGGTCGCTTAATTTAGGAAAACTACTTATAACACATTTTGTTGTGATCTGTTTACTTATTAAAGATTATATTATGCCATTAAATATAGATATAAATAACATGTCTATAATGTAAACAGTATGCTTGTCAATTCTTATTAAAGCTGGGAAAGGTAAATATTGTCTTTTAAGATACGTAATCAAGCAAAGAACAATTAGATAGAAGTTCTATTTATATGGTGTCAGACTTAAAGTTTTGCTCAGCATTGTAAGAAAATACCTGTTTGTTCAATGCTTGTCCATTGCTAGATTTCATACACCTTTTGAAATGAATCGGATTTACAATATGTCAAAACAAAATCGGCTTTACAATATGTCAAAACAAAATCGGCTTTACAATATGCCAAAACAAAATCGGCTTTACAATATGTCAAAACAAAATCGGCTTTACAATATGCCAAAACAAAATCGGCTTTACAATATGTCAAAACAAAATCGGCTTTACAATATGTCAAAACAAAATAACTAATTGCTTCGTATAACTCTTATTTAATAAGTTTCCAATATATTGATGTCTCATGTACTTAAGGTTCTTACACAGTTTTCAACAGTAACAGTCAGATGAAACAGAACCAAGAAACTTAGCCATGCATCTTGGTATTTCCTTCACCCAGACAACATAAAATAATTTCTAAGCCTATGACTTCTTTCCCACTTTAACAATTGTTATCAAAGATAAGAGATGGTTGCTTTCATTAAAGCGGGTATATACGATTTTGTCAAATATTTATGAATTTATATAAACTGTGTAAAAAACTTATTATATATATATTTCAATATAAATTAAAATAAAAGTTTAGAAGAACATGCGTCGAAAAATGCGAAATAAGCCAGATATTTAATTCTGAAATTGAAAACGGCTGTACAGCCGAATTCGCCAGCATGTATACCATACATGTACGATGTGCATCTAAACTTACGAGGGGTGTTCCAGAAGTTCGTGGATTTTCGATATAACTTTCATTTGGTAACATAAATGGACAAACAAATAGCATGTTAAGAATATTTCGTCCTTTCCAAATCTACTCTCCAAATATCATGGAAATACATAAAACAATAAATATATATCAGAGATTTAAACATGTGCACAATGAGCACACCGACGCACGTGTAACGTTTCTGTTCAACGTCAATGACGTTATGAAGTTAACAACTGTCAAATCTTTTCCACATAATCACCTCCAACGCGAATGGACTTTATGTGTCGGGAAATCCACTTGTCAAAAGTGTCTCAATACCAGTCAGCGTCAAAAGACGACACGATTCGCTTTGCCGCAATTGTAAGTTCCTGTTTACTTGCAAAGCGAAGTACCGCGCAACTGTGATTTAACTTCCGGGAAGACGCGGTAGTCCATAGGGGCCAAATCCGGGCTGTAAGGAGGACTTAGGCGCTGTAACGTGAAATTTGGCGTAAATTCTGTTTATCAACGACATTTAAACCACATTTAAATTCGCGTAACGCTCATACTTATAATAAAATACACGCGTGCGCCGCATGCCGTTACTGAGGTCTCTATGGCAACGCGTTTCAAACGCGCTTTATGGAATTCATGCATTTTTAGCATATATATTAAGTCCGTGATAATTGGTTTGTATAATATGTAAATTTCATTGACTTTTACAAGCAAACTAATAAGTTATAGCGAAAATCCACGAACTTCTGGAACACCCCTCGTAGTTTAACGGTTTATAATACAAAGACGAATACTTCGGTTATTGTAGGAAAATATGTACGTCACTATCGGCTCGGGGCGCTAATTTGTCTTTGCTGCATTTTATGAAATTCGGCTTTAATGTATAATTTTTCTTGCCTATTTTGTTTTATTGTAACATATTTTATCAATATATTACAATATAAACACATATAACAAATCGTATATACCCGCTTTAACAACTTAAAAAGTATTGGTAAAGCCAGGATACAAAACAAGGTGATATGATGATTCGGAAACGTATTCAGTTCAAGTTTCTTGAACTTAACTAAAATTATCATACTAATCCGATTTAAAGTAAGATTTATCCAATTATAGAATTGAAGAGGTGTTTGATGACGTCCAAGAAACCAAGGAAACGGTTAACGTGATTGACAAGAAAGTTAATGCTACAATAGGTACAGTTATAACAATCGGCGAAAAAGTCGTTGAACACGATAAAGATATATCCAAACTGCAAACAGAAGTTGATACTCTGGATGAAAGAGTTGACGATGTGGAGGATGACCTTGGTGAGACAAAAGTAAAGGTCGAAGCAATCGATAATAAGGTAACTATATTTACATTTCTTTAACAATATCAACTGCATAGCGATACAGTTACATTAATGAAAAGATAAACGCTTGTAACGAACATTAAAACATGTTATGTAATGCATCACATTGCGTCAGTATTTTAGCATATAGAGACATTAGTTTATTTATATCCACATATGCGAACAACAATGGCATGACCATGGCACGTAAATGTTAATGGTAGACCGAATTTAAGTGATATAAGCTGCCTAGGAATGGGTGCAGCTTGCAGACAACCCTACAAGTGCAAAAGCTGTTGCATAAAACTTTGTCGCTTAAAGACAAAATGTCCTTATTTTTTGCGATTTTACAAAGGACAACAATACCGTGTACAAAATGGGATGCACTAATACTTACTAAGATTTCAATGTTTTTTTAGACTATGACAAATGCACCTAAGTGGTCACGAGACCTGACAAAGCTAATGAACCCGACTAGTAGCGCAGATTGGCGTTTACTTGCGCAGAGACTGCAGTACAACAATGATGATATCAGGGGCTGGGCGCAACAGAATGATCCGTGTATGGCCGTCCTCAGCGAATGGTATGCAACTCATAAAACAAGCGAAGCAACCAAGGCAATTCTAAAGATTCTGGAGGACATGAACAGAATGGACGCTGTTGTTATTGTGGAGAATGCAATGAAAGGAAGTGGTATGTTTAATGTTTTACTATAATATTTTCATTCGATCTGCATGTGTCATGGTTTCTTAAATATAAAACATATTTCATTATGAGGACGTTCTGAGAGGTATCGCTTATGAAAAAAATTATCACAATGTTGGCAATAACTGAAATAGATTTACAATGAATAAATGCATTGTCATAGAACATCTGAGTCTGAAAGAATATTGACATGATCTTTAACATTATTTTCATAAACAAATTATGACAAGTGTCGAGAACAGTGGCCCAGAGACATGTCGTCTAGATCAAGACACGAAGATCGAAGCTGTTAAAGCCATCCTGATCAACCTTGGAATAATTCATAAATCCGCATTCGGCTCTACTTTAAGAGAGTTGAATCAAGATAGATTTATTCAAATGTTTGAAGGACATATTTAACAACATATATCTAAAGCTGTATTTGTTTAATTTATACAGAGGGTGTTGTGGAAGACGAAGAATTTGAATATGCCAGTCCGCCGCCAATATTCCTGAGCTATCAGTGGGGGATGCAAGAAGAGGTTAAACTACTAAAACAACATTTATTGATGGCTGGTTTTGAATGTTGGATGGACATTGGTCAAATGGGAGGAGGGGACAAATTGTTTAACAAAATCGATGACGGAATCAGAGCAGCCAAAGTGGTCATATCGTGCACGACAGAAAAATATGCACAATCGCCGAACTGCAACAGGGAGGTAGGTTTTCTTATCACACGTTGACAATGTTATTGAATGGTTTTCTTTCAATATTTGTGTTTTAAGTAGCCGTGTACATAAATTGAGACGGTATTCTTTGGTGCTTTGGTGCCGTCAAACTAGTTAATGCATGCAGTATGATTCAGACGAATTATTTCTGATAGAATTTGCAAGGATGGTAATATGCAAATGCAAAATCAAAAACCAGTTTGAATTGTATGCATGCCCCTTTATATAACATGTTTTTATTGACTACTTCATGTGCGTTTAGTGTAAATGTATAAAAGAAATACGTATTGTCAGAAATGTTGGAAAGATATGTAAATCCACTAATCGAACAGTATGTCATCATCTCGATGACGATCTCATGTGGACGATGGAATCTTTTTGATTCGTGAATAAAACCACGAATGTTTTCCTAATAGCAAGATTTTTGTTTCACGGATGTATAGATTATCTAAATGCTTTGACTTATAATTTATGTGTAGGTAAACTTGGCCGTAAACCTTGGTAAATCAATAATTCCTCTCTTGATGGAAAAGATGGACTGGCCCCCTAAAGGATCAATGGGGCCAATCTTCAGTGAATACCTGTTCATCAGGTTCTTCCAAAGAAATGGAGAGGAGACCAAAGAGTCGGATCAAAGATACTGGCCGTTGTCGAAGTTCAATGAGCTTTTGATGCAGATTCATCTGCACATTGTACCAGATGAAAGAATTGTTACAATAGGTATCCTTATTCACTCTATAACGGGTTTTGCAACATACAAATAGACAATTGTGTCAACAAAAGGTTTACTATGTCAATCTGTAATGGATTTTGCCACATGTCAAAATCTTAGAACGCCAAAGTAAAAACATTAATATAATGTGATTAACACCACACTCGTTGTGAAATCAAGATCAACACGTTAAAGAAAAAGGAGCTTATTATCATAAGCAACTGGAGGCAAAAGGAATATCCAGTCCACATTAAATATATTGTCTGCAGTAAGGTTTCAATAAATTTAAATAAGTGAATCAATTATGATTGAGACATATTCTGATTAATTAATGACGAAAAAAAATTACATTTTTGGACAGACTGTGTTAAAATAAAATATGCAATCCTTTCAGGCGGTGTCCAATATAAGACGTCCTGTTTTCAATGTCGCATAACTTAGCATGTGTCGCCGAAAGGATATATACTAGCAACTTGTGGGATGTCTAGTTTAAGACAAACTATTGAAATGAGATAAACTTAACTGAAAATACGTCAACAATTACATTCCTACAATATAACACTTTTTAATACTCGTCATAAGGATTGTTTTATATTTTCAGAGTACAAAAACTGGTGGAATCCAATAATGCAGGCGGTAGTTATTGATAAAAACAAAGGAAAAGGAAAACCAACTCAAGCAAAGTCTAGTGCAGAAACCAAAGTAACGTTGTACACCTTAAAAACATTTATCTTCTAATTTCGCTTAGTATTTAAAGCATAAGATGTCAAACAGTAATTTAATAATACCAATTCCACTTATTACATATCGAATGCCTTTTGACTGGTATAAATGGCCACTTGGTCATTCTGGCATCTTTCTACACTGATTGCCTGGGTTATTCAGTACTTTGGAAATAGGCTTATCTTACGTCAACCATTCTGTCTTTAGGGTGTTCTATGTTTTGGATACTTTGCAAAAAATATTTTCTAGATCTTCGTCACTTATTTCTAGCATGTATCAATATGGAGGTACATGCTTTAAAAAAAAGATATGTGTCAGTTTCGCCTATAATTATAATTGATGGAATGTGCTTCCTGAAGCTCTTAAATACTATTCTCCCACAATAAAATTAATTGTGTGTTGTTCTAGTCATGCATTATTTATTTAATTAAACATATACAGAATAAAATAGCAATACAACAACAATATATAACGCTATAATTATCTGATGTTTAACTGGTGGACAAGAATTCAGTTTGTTCGAGCGCTTTTATTTGACGTTATTGACACATATAGCCATCTTGACCACAAACGTGAATCGGCGACATTAAAACCTTGATCTCATTGACGCAAATCCTTTTGAAACTATATATCTTCTATGATGATAGCTTAGGTTTTAGCAAATAGACTAATCGTATAAATTTCTTCCATATTCAGACAAAAGATGCTTCAGACAAATCGCCGTTAGTATTCCTGTCCTACCAATGGGATCGACAGCCCCAGGTGTTGTTGCTGTATCAACGTTTGAGGTCACTCGGATACTCAGTATGGATGGATATTCACCAGATGGGAGGCGGCGACTCACTCTATGACAAAATAGACAGAGGTCTGAGAGGATGTAAGGTAATCGTGTCCTGTGTAACGCCGAAGTATTCACTGTCAGCCAACTGTAGGAGTGAGGTAAGCCTTGCAGACGCTCTCAAGAAGCCAATCATTCCATTGCTGCTGGAGGAAATGAAATGGCCTCCGGGTGGTCCAATGAGCATGGTTTTCACGGAACTGCTTTTTATCAACATGTATAAAGATCCGAATACACAGAAAACTTGGTCTGGTCCAAAATTTGACGAACTTATACAAAAACTTCAAGAACACATTCCAAGCCTAACGGCAGTCGTAAGCGTCACTACAGCAGATACAAAACCTTCAAACGGAAATGCACCAAACAAAACAGATCCGAAGGCAACCCAAGCGAATGCTCAACCGGACAAGGCAAAGCCAACTCAAAAAGGTTCGCATTCAGATTCTAAAAGCGGACAGTCAAAAGGCTTTACAAACAAGTGGGAAGACAAACTCGCATCGCCTAAACCAACAGAGAGTAGTCTAAAGGCAAACCCAACCAAACCGTTATCTGAAAAGTCACGAGAGAAGACAGACCAATCGAACGACGGTTCCACAGGCAATTCTAAATCACTGGAGGCACCGCATAAAGAAACAGAGACTAAACTAAAGGTAAATCCAACTGAATCGTCGCCTGAAAAGTCAAAAGATACGAGCCAATCGAAAGACAGTTCCACAGGCAAAGCTAAATCACTTGAGGCATCGCTTAAAGCAACAGAGAATAAGCCAAAGGCAAATCAAACCAATTCGTCGCCTATAATGTCGAAGGAGACTAGCCAATCGAAAAGTAGTTCACCAGGCAAATCTACATCACTTGAGAAATTGCCTAAAACAACAGAGAATACACCAAATGCGAATCCAACCAATCCATCGTCTGAAATGTCACAAGAGACAGGCCGATCTAAATCATGTGTGTTGCTTTAGAAAACGATATAATGACATTCTCCGCAGCAATGTAATTTCATTTAGATTGATACAGCTTCGTTTGATTTTGAAATGGTATGAAGCAACGCACTGGAAGAAAGACTTTAAAAAACATGTTAAACATGCTTTCTCTTAATTTTTTACTTGTATATGAATTATTCTTATGTATATATTTCCCTGTCATCTAATTTATTTTACATATATGTTTCGGATAGAAACAATATAAGTTATTAAAACACGATATCGATGCTGGGATCTAGTCTGGACAGACTAACATTTTCAAACTATAAATTGGCCCAGTCAAGCTCCAATCCATCACTATGTCCGATAGTGATCGCTTAGGATGAGGATAAGGAATCTTACTTTATTTCGTAGGCTTGTTTACAAAGGTCGTACTTTCAAAAAGGGACAAGTTCCTTTGAGGAAAGGAACCCTACTAGCCTAGCTATCGTTCCAATCCTATAAACTTTAAATGCGTGTAAAACACATTGTTGAATAAATATGTTTAAACCAACAAGGAACAAGCTGAAGATAAGCCATTTGGAAATTCGACGATTCATAATTTTGTTCACTTAAATCTTGATGTTTGCAGTTAAAGATTGGTAAATTTGTAAATGATATCAAATAATTTGTTGCGTGTGCTTGTTTATTCTGATTGATTTATACGTACTTGAGTGTGCGTGTGTTTGTGCTTACGTCAATAAAACTTATCCATTTAGTTGAGCTCATGTCTGCTGTAATAAATGGTTTATAATTCGTATTTGAGCTGAAAGATAAACTATCTTATTCGAGCCTTTATTTTATAGAGTTGTGATATGTCCAATAAAAGTTGAATTAATCTTCATGCCTTTTAAGTATGGACTGCTATATTTTCATGTGCATCTCATTGAGCGTCTCTGTGTGACTTCAAGTTTCACGTGACCAATGTCAGTGCAGTATCATCGATATAAAGCGAGATCGCAATACATTAATATAATTATCAATCGCATCTCAAGTATGAGTAAAAGCTAATACTTCAGGTTAGGTTATAAACAAACAGTTAATCACCCAGGAGCTAAAACTTTAAGCTTGTATATGACTTGGTATGATAAAGAATCTCTGCATGCCTTAATTCTTTATAACAGAGGCGGTTCACCTGTTCACCTATTAATACCCCGGTATATTGTATTTGCATTCGTGTATGTCTATAAACCAGTATACATGTTATTTCAATGTTGTTTACATCTGATTTCAATGCTTAGATCTGTGATATTAATAGTGCTAGTGATACAAAAAAAAAATTCGTTTCACATATATCGTCAGTCGCAATCGAATCTTCAGCTTGTTTTAAGCTGTTACATCATTTTCGATCAAGCCGACAATATACTTCTTTTTGAATAAGTCTTCTTGTATCTTTTTTTTGGTCCTCTTCCAATTAAACAGGTGCGAGGTTATAAAACTGTTTTTCATTCTGAACCAACTGGACAAACAGGATATTTAATAAATGAAAAATGCCAATAATGCTTGCCATTTAAGCATTTATAGCAGTAGACATGTCTAATCCGAGTTTTTTGGTTAAATATGTATCATTTATTTTAGCTATTTTAATATTCATGAGGATTGAAAATGACTGGAATTGCCTAGCTGGGAATGAACAACGTTTTATAATTCGGGACCAGGTTGAAACTATAAGTTAAGTGTTATCCTTAAAGTTCTGCCTCTTGATTTTGTTTTGTATACATACAATTTTTAATGTAATCCGGTGTATCAGTTACTTGGCTACTTGTTATTGAAAGCCATATAGATTACCAACTAGTCGTTATTCCAGAGGGTGGTTTAACTGTTGCTTTAATAGATTAACATGTGCTTTATCATGTTGATATGCAAATTATATTTGGTTTTCCTTATTTGAATATTTTTTATATGACCGCTAGCTTATATTAGTGGATATGTCAACCTTAATCCTTTTATCTACAGACTAAATCTTCTAAAGAATATTTAAAAATGACATCGTCGGTTTCTTCAAAAGTCATTTTACACGCTTTAGACACGTCCTTTTTGTGCGAGGCCGATGATGTACAAAGCTATCGATGATATTTATTCGGTCAATCAAATTCCAAAATACCTTATCTTCAGCTTGTAACAAGCTGAAGATGCGTCCTTTTTGGAATTAGACCAACGATCCATACAAATATCCTATTTAATCTTCTGTTAGACAAAATGAAGACCTGACGGATAAACTAATGAACTTATGACAGAATATGAGTCGGTAAAACTTACCGGGTGACGGAACATCAGACTGGCTGGCAAAAAGAAGGGAGCGACATGTTTGTTAACTGACCAACATTTTTAATACAATAGTCTCATACATAATAAAGATGTAATTAAACTGTTTTGAAGATCATTTATTTGTACTTTAAATGTCCAATAAAATTATATATCGCAAAACGTTGAGCACAACTTAAATTTGTTTTGTGGTAATCTGATGATAAGCATATGACGTTTTGAATAATATTTGGTTTCAAACACAGGAGACCCCATGGCTATAGTACATAATAATATTTCGAGGCCTAGAAGCAACACTAGACCTATTCTCATTTTGCAAAATATTACAAGGTCCAGTCTTGCTTATGACCAACGATTTCCTTGTACCTATACATTCAAACCCTCGTATGATAACCAGAGAACACAAAATAAGAGCGACAGTGATGCAGTGATAGAGCGTCGGCCTCTAGGACCGAAGGTCCCGAGTTCGAGCCCGTTAGCGGCGGAATGAAAATATCGGACTTACCCACACATCGACGCGAGAAATGGTGTAGTACCGAAGAAGAAGACATCGAGAGTGATCTATATAAGCTGCAAGTTGTCGTTACAAACGATGTAAAACAGATAAGTTGGAACAAAAAATAAGGGATCCTTTTTTTCCATTTTACATTGGCTAATTGTTCGAATCGTTTAATTATTTGAAACATATTTATTTTATATCGATTGTGAAATAAGTTCTTTCAAATTAGACTAATAGCAGTACTAACGCCGAAATGTGAATTGTGAAAAATGTTGTTTTACTTGTCTGTCCTTAAATAATGTTATTGCAAAAAAATTAATCGTGCCATTTTGGGCAGAACATTTTACAGAGATCAACTCAGGATGAATATTTAAAGCTGAACCGTTTTCCCACTTGTCTTTGGGGAGCTCTTAAACATTTATGGGTCGAACATATTGAGGATTTGTATTATTGTAAGAATACTTTTTATATTGAAGTTTTCTTTCAGGACGCACATTGGCAATGCCCTTCTTTGCATGTATGTTCTTTATTTAGAACCAATGTTGTTGTGTTTTTTTCCAGAAAAATGAAAACAATACTCAATCAAAACGTAACTTGTTACAATCATGTAAAATTGAAATAAGCTAATGCCAGAAGTATTAGCCACCAACTGGTGCCACACGCAAGCGATTGGTGGCTGTGTGGTTTGCACTTTTATAAACGTTTTACTGTATGCATACACTAATTTAACAAGTTTGTAGTATCACGTATTGCAATATTATTTTATTGAGAAATGTTTAGCAACATTTACACAAATGTATTCACTATTGAGTACATAAAATGACATAAGTAATTAATTGTATTGCTCATGATATTAATAAATGCGCAGAAAGTCTCTTAAGTGAACATTCCTGGCTCCCTGAATCAGCACGACAGGAGTCGACCATTTGGTGCAGAATTTCTAGGAGACATGTCCTTGTTCACCTGTTAAACAGTGACTGTGACAGAGGGGCCTATTAGCTTGTTTTATTACGGAATACCGTTAGATCCATCGTAGTTATACATTAAAACCCAGAGGGCGACAATGCGATAGTGCGATAGTACGATGGCGACATTGCAATAGTACGATGGCGACAATGCGATAGCACGATGGCGGCAATTCGACAACGCGATAGTACGATAGCAACAATGCGATAGTCATCGTACTGTCGTCATCGTATTATCGCATTGTTGCCATCGTACTATCGCACTGTAGCCATCGTATTGTCGCACTGTCGCATTGTCGTCATCGTACTGTCGCATTTTTGTCATCGTACTATCGCACTGTCGCCATCGAATTGTCGCACTGTCGTCATCGTATTATCGCACTATCGCATTGTCGCATTATCGCCATCGTACTATCGCATTGTCGACTATTGCCTTCCGGTACACAAACTATTCTTATTGCAGAAACAAAATTACGGAATACCGTTAGGGCCATCGTAATTTTACATTAAAATCCAGAGGGCGACAATGCGATTGTGCGATAGTACAATCGCGAAAATGCGAAAGCTCGATGGCGACAATGCGATAGCACGATGGCGATAATTCGACAACGCGATAGTACGATGACGACAATGCGATAGTCATCGTACTTTCGTCATCGTATTATCGCATTGTCGCCATCGTACTATCGCATTGTCGTCATCGTATTGTCGCACTGTCGCATTTTCGTCATCGTACTGTCGCATTGTCGCAATCGTGTCGCACGGTCGTCATCGTATTATCGCACTATCGCATTGTCGCATTGTATCATTGTCGCCATCGTACTATCGCATTGTCGACTATCGCCTTTCGGTACACAAACTATTCTTATTGCTGAAACCAAATAGATGACTTTATAAAGATGTACTTTGAAAGAGGTTACATATATTATTAAATCAAACTCTTATTAAGTTATACAATGGATATGATGTAAGGTATGCCGAACTGTAAAGTATTTTTAAAAGTGGCTCCATCTAGGAAAAAATGCGATATGCGCATGTGAACCGGAAGGCGATAGACGACAATGCGACAGTACAATGACGACAATGCGACAATACGATGGCGACAGTGCGATAGTACGATGGCGACAATGCAATAATACGATGACGACAGTACGATAACGCGATAGCACGATGGCGACAATGTGATGATACGCCATCATAGCGACAGTATGATATGACTATCGCAGTGTCGCCATCGTACTATCGCGTTGTCGTACTGTCGTCATCGTATTATCGAATGTCGCGATCGTACTATCGCACTGTCACCATCGTTTTGTCGCACTGTCGCATTGTCGTCATCGTACTGTCGCATTGTCGCATTGTCGCCATCGAACTATCGCATTGTTGCCATCCTACTATCGCATTATCGCCATCGTACTATCGCATTGTCGCCATCGTACTATCGCACTATCGCATTGTCGCCCTCTGGATTTAAATGTGTAACCCCGATAGCCCTAACGGTAGTCCGTATTTTATCGAGGTTACGTATTTCAAACGTTTATGTCTGTTGAAACAATAACTCAAGGTTAAGGACTTCACAGTAACTGGCACCTTGTACCCATATACGAGTTTGCAATATACATGTGTATATATCAAGATAAAACCAGGGACAAAATATACACATTTGAATAATTACTAACTAGTATTGAAATGTTATTTCGACCATATCGGTATAAACCTTTATCGGGAAATATGATTTGTTAAAGAAGCACGTTTTAAAAGTAACTGTACGCAAACCTTATTTTAAAAAGATCTTTAAAGGGTTTAGCCACCAGCTGATCTACCGTCGATACAAAACTTTTTCCCGTTAACTTCGACTGATTAAGCTAAGTCACGGTGACAGAGCGAATACCACAACTTTTCCGCTCACCGTCGAAATTATATACTTTTGACAAAAGCATCGTATCCTTCTGTCAAAAACATGGCCCCAAACTTTTGGCGAGTCCAGAAATGCAAAAAAAACGAGAATAGAAGGTTAGTTGGTAATAAAAAGATATTCCATCGAACGAAGTATATACTTTGCATCTAATTGCTGTTTACAGTATCAACATTGAATCGCTATTCACTTCAAAATAGTGAAAACAATTTGAGCATGTCGAGAAAGAAGCGACTTTCATGACGCAAAACATCGTCTTTTTTGCAGATTTTAAACATTTTAAATAAAATATTTTTGTTTAACGGTATTTTATGGTAGAAGAATCAATTTGCAACACATTATGGCATGCTTTATTACATAAAAATTTGATTTTTACATTCACGCGTGTAAGCAAGTATGCAACGCTCAACACCGACATTATAGAAATATGAACACCGCTCAACAATGTCCGTAAAAGCACCGCATCTTTATGATTTTTTGGCACCGCTTTTTTCTGATATTTTTTCTTTCAGAAGAAAGAGACGTAAACAAGTGTACAAACGGTTTCAAAGCAATATTACAATGTACTTTGAAAATATTTGGTATTCAATTTTTTTAATACTTGACGGAAATAACTATATTGGCCACAAACACCAAATTCATATTTCAGTATGATTAACCAATGCAACATCACTTTTTACACTCTATACATAACACAATTTATTATTTCCTTCGGTTAGTTTTACACCAATATTTGCTTATACCTTTCCATAATCGTAGCTGGAGATCTTTTTACGGATTATGTATCTGAAATAAATAAATAATAATTATCAATGATGATTGTATTTTACTACAACAATATAGATAAATTGAAACATGAGACTTAAACATGTGCCCTCCACGTACTGGAAAGCAAGACAATCGATCCCGATGAACCGTTTTTGGTGCAAGCATGCAATTATTTTCAAGATCAATTATGGGACATGTCACTTTGATAAATAGAGGATTATCGTAAATAAATTCAGCTCACGATGGCTCGTTCTAGCTTAACATTTAAAACGATGTGCAGAAGTTAGCGGTGCCACGAATTTCAGTGACACGGAATATAAATACGGTGTTTATAATCAGGGTTGCGCGGTGCATCGATATTTATGTAAGTGTTGCATGTTTTCACCAAAAAATTAGACCTTTAACAGATATTAAAACAAACAGGTTCGTATGGCGTGTTCATTTTATATATACAATGATTTAAGCCTGTCACATCAGGTCTGACACATCGACAATCATCTGATTATTACATTTTTCTCACAAGTACGAATGGTGTCGAGCGCGACACGACTTTTTGTAAACACTATTTCAAACTCATGCTGTATATTTCATGACTGGTACACTTTGAAATAGACGACATATTGGTTCAGAAATTCGATGGATTGCTTCGCAAGTGGCTATAATTTTGCCGTGTCTTATAATATAACATTTTGTCACCCACTTACCTGATATTGCTTCGTCCGCCATGTTTCTTTTCGTCAGAAGGATACGGTGCTCTTGTCAGAAGTATAAAATTTTGACGGTGAGAGGAATAGTTGTGGTAATCGCCTTGTCACCGTGTAAGTGCTCGGCACCCGAACATCAGTCATCGACACAAATACTACCAGACTTAAAATAAATATCCACCGACTCACCGATAGCTTGTTTGCAATATATCTAATATGAATACACCAAACTCAATTCGATCCAATGACTAGCAACATGTCTTACTCCAAATATTGGCATTGACCATTCAGCAAATAAAACAATTAAATCTTGCACTCAGTAAAAACAGTCATTTTTTTATTTTAATAGTATATATTATTTCTGGATAATAAATGTCTTGGAGCAGGGTGCGTTTGATAAGAAAAAAGCACTCTTATTGTTGATATAATTGTTTGGCGTATGTTTCATACAAACATATTCAGTAATACTAAAATATAAGTAACGTTTATTTCTAATCAGATACAGACACATTTAGCCGTTTTGAAATGTGCATGTTGTAAGACACACGAACTGCTGATGGCACTTTTCTCTGGTATTTCGAAATAAAGCATTACAACAACTACAAAACAAATGTGATACCAATTTGCTCTGTTTACAAGGGTCGATTGTTTTCATCCAAGTTACCTTCAAATCGGTCCATGAGTTTTAAGAATCTACTTTAAACGGCTCTCTAGAAGTGCTTAACAGTTAACGAATTCCATTGTTTAGAAGTTTAACTGTATTTACGTTTTAATATTGATTATTACGGCGAGCATTTTTATGATTTCCCGTCTACAATGGAATGTATGCTATGTATGATCCGATAAGTTACATCACATGGCAAATAGTTGTGTGTGTGTGTTTCGAGAATTTATTAGTAGGTTTTACAATTCATTAGAAGTTTTGTAAAAAAAAAAGAGTAAAAAAACGACCCAAGTATCTAATATCCATTCAGAAACTATTTATAGAATTCTAATTTATTCACTGCGTATAACGATCGAATGTCCCTGTTTTTGGTTTGCTCTAAGACGCTATCTGTAACGAATTCAACCCAACCTTTGGAATGCAAATGTAACCCTAGTCCGTTAAAGCTGTGCATTTGTTGAAATTTTATGGGATCTAGTTTATAAAAAAATACGGTAAAAATAAAGTATTCATTAAATTACATAGTAAGATGATAAATAGAATAAAGATAGATGGACGCTGCAAGCAGGATAAAGTTTATACAGATCGCTCTGTTTTCATTTTCTAAGCCCTGTCGGTTAATATTAAACTATGACGGCATCAAGTACGTGTTGATCTTTTTACCAACGTCCAAATCACGCAATTATCTAAATCCTCATCATCGTTTCAGGTATTTTAATTAAAGGATCAATCAAGCATTTAACAAACAAGGAAACCGACTTTAACCATTTAGCCATTGCCCTTTAAATGTGTTTACGGACTGAACTAAAAAGGGTCCAGTCCCTTATCAGTGTAAGGTAATGATTATTAACAATACTTTGAACACTCGCCACGTGTGCTAGTTTTAGGGCAGATTTAGAAGTTCCTTTTGCAAAAAATGATCACAACATTAACTTGGCTTTTAACCCAATTAGTTGGTATGAATTTTTTCTTTATATAATTATCTTCATGATATATGTTTAGATTAAGATTTGACATGTGCCGGTATATAAGGCATGAGCGTTAAGTGGCGTCACTGGGACGCCAATTTCCGTTTTTATTGTATTTCATTTAACGGAAGTTTCTTAGCGAAAATCGAGTATAAATGGAAAGTCTCTCCACGGATTATCCTGTTCCGACTGCACAGGCTAATATGGGTCTACACTCTACGCACATGCATTAAACGCTGTTTTCCCTGCGAGAGGACCAATATTATTCATGGAAAATACAGTTCTGTTGTGAATGTTTCTTTCGACAGGTTACTGTCTTGCGCAATACACGGATCCGCACTGTGGTGGAAAGCAGGTGATCGTTCACCTATTCGAGTGGAAATGGACAGACATAGCACTGGAATGCGAGCGCTTCCTTTCGAAGAAAGGTTTCTGCGGCGTTCAAGTGTCGCCTGCTAACGAGCACGTGATGGTGACGTCACCGCCCCGTCCCTGGTGGGAACGCTATCAGCCGGTGAGTTACAAGCTGCAGAGCCGCAGTGGAACTGAGGCGGAGTTTGCCGACATGGTCAGCAGGTGCAAGGCTGTTGGAGTCAGGTAGACATTACAATATTTTTAAGCGGATTTAGGCTCATCATTTAGGTTATTAGATATTTCTTATAATTACTTGTATTTCAATACTTGATGTAAATATTTACATATTCTGGTCATACTTTAGCGTTCACATGGAAATATTTATTTGCAAAATGATTTAGCATATTCTTATTTATTAAAAGCTGCATTGTTCATCTTCAGATATTTGCAGTAAAAAGGTCTATCGATAAATAATCAAGGACGTTTAATTATATGTATATTTATCAGAATATATGTGGACGTGATATTGAACCACATGGCTGGACTTGGCAGAAATGGAACTGGGACAGCCGGAAGTACCTTCAACTCCGATCTCTTCGATTTTCCAGGCGTTCCTTACATCAAGGAACATTTTAACGAAGTGTGTCCTCTCAATTCTTACAACGACGCGCACACAATAAAAGACTGTTACTTGGTCGGGCTGACGGACTTGGATCAAAACATTTCTTATGTCCGAGACAAAATCGCCGCCTTTCTTAACACTCTTATAGACTATGGCGTAGCTGGTTTTCGAGTCGATGCCGCTAAGCATATGTGGACTAAAGACATAGCAGCTATCCAGCAGAATGTAAAAGATTTGCCCGAAGGAGGACGGCCATTTTTCTATCACGAGGTTATTGACCAAAGCAACGGCCCAGTTACAACGCAGCAGTATACGTCGCTTGGTTACGTCACGGAGTTCCGATATTGTCAGAAAATCAAAGAAGGAATCGAAGGATTCGACCGGCTTGGCGGCGTTGTTGACTACGGCTGGGGAATGACAGATTCTGATCACGCATTTGTGTTCGTTGATAACCATGACAACCAAAGAGGTCACGGCGGTGGTGGTGCAATCATCACCTTTGAGAAACCAATCAATTACAGATTGGCCGTCGCATTTACGTTAGCTAATGATTATGGGTTTACGCGGGTAATGAGTAGCTACTACTTTGGGGAAAACAGCGACTTGGGACCACCTCATGATATCAATTTCTTAACCAAAGATGTCCCATTTAACGCAGATGAATCATGCGGCAACGAATGGGTTTGCGAGCATCGCTGGGCATCAATCGCAAACATGGTGGCTTTTCGAAATGCTGTAGTAGGGACACAAAAACAAAATTATTTTAATAAGAACAACCAGATAGCGTTTTCTCGTGGCAACAAGGGCTTCTTCGCTATGTCGAGGTCGGGTCACATGGACGAAACGCTGCAAACTGGTCTGCCGGCTGGCCAATACAGGGATCTTATAAACGGCCGAATGGTAACTGTGGGTTCGGATGGCACGGCTCGCATTCAGATCGATAACCCCCAAGAACCAGTGCTTGCCATAATTATAGGTATGTGTATTATCCGACATTATGTACGTATAATACTGTTAACAGATATATCCTTCTAAATATAGGTATAATTCCGTTCAGGATCAAATTAGGCCACGTTTTTTATTGTTATATTTTATCCATATCTAATCACATTCTATGGTAAATTTGACTTACAGAAACATTACCGTACTATGTTGAAGCTTATTTAAAATGTAGAGTAAGTCTTATCGGATGTAGTTTTCTATTAAATCAGGTTCGGATTCCCCCGCGTTGTCAACATCGATACCCGCCACTGCACAAAGTGTCTCCACAGTGGCAGGCGTCTCGGTGTCATCACCAACTGAAGAAACAACGACTCCCGGCAATGACGTTACGACCTCTGTCGATGCAGGCACGACACCAGATGGTGCAACCACTACATCTGGGATAGAATCAAACGTGACAACCATGTCGCCTACAGGAAGTACGTCAGGACCATCAATGTCACGAACCGTAATCCTTATGGAAAAGCAGACCAGGGCTGGGGAGGATCTGTTCATTCGAGGTGGATTGGACGTGGACACACACCCAGGTATATATAAATGTTAGAAGACGTTGACGTGAATGGTCGATAAAAAGATTACAGCTTGTAGGTTACGAAGTACAATCGTTACAAAGGATTGCACTACTAAGATAATATGAGTCGTATATTCTGGGAAAACTGGGCATAATTCATGTGCGTAAAGTGTCGTCCTAGATTAGCCTGTGCAGTCTGCACAGGATAATCTGGAACGACAATTTCCGCTTTTATGGTATTTTTCGTTTCCAGAAAGTCCCTTTTTACCGAAAATCTTGTTTCAGCGGAAAGTGCCGTCCCTGATTAGCCTGTGCGGACTGCACAGGCTGATCTGGGACGACACTTTACGCACATGCATTATGCCCAGTTTTCTCAGAACGCGACACATATACATGTTAGAAGACGTTGACGTGAATGGTCGATACAAAGATTACAATTTGTAGGTAACGAAGTACAATCGATACAAAGGAATGCACTACTATGATAATATATGCATACGTACATTGACTTTAACCTTAATAACTTAACGAATAGAAGAAATAAATATACGTGTAATAATGTGAGACGCGTTCTTGAAGAACTGGACTTCACCCATGTGCATAAAGTATCATCCTACATAAGCTTTACATTCTCCACAAGCTAATCAGGGACGGCATTTTCCGCTTTGATAGCTTTTTTCTTTTAAAGACAGTCGAAAATGAAGTATTTAGAAAGTCTCTTCAGACAAAAATCCAGTCTAGCCGTAAAGTGTTGTGCATTGCTAGCCTGTTTGGATTGTACAGGCTAATCTGGGACGGCACTTTAGGCACATGCATAAAAGCCTGTTTTCATTGAGAAAGTCTTATACATTTAGGGTGCATGTCAGACGCGTCGGCATGTTCGATCCCTATCAGTGACCGCCCTATCGGCAATGGACCTCACTATGGTCAATACAACGCTTGGCGGGTGGGAGACCACTTCCTGGACTGGAGCGGAGCCGAGCCGGGTCAGGGCACTGTGAACGGCATCATGGCTCAGGGTACACCGGCTGTGTGGACAACTAATAATCCAAATCATCCAGGTCACAGCCAGTTTAACGAGTAAGTTTTGAAAGAATATTTTAATGTTAAGCATTTATCTAAACTTTTTACCACATGAAAATCTTAACTTCGAAGGAAATCGTGAAATTGTCTCGGTGTCTATTACTAGCTGATACAAAACTGAGTATTTAAATGTTTACCGATTCGCTATCGATTACGATTATCCTTCTTTAAGATACTTTTTTTGAAACACGGTTTTGTTATACATCAGTTTTGAAAATAGCGTTTGTGTATGAATAACAGATATGGAGACCACTACTGGTTGGTTGATATAGACATGGACTGCAGTAGAACGCAGGGCGGATGGTTCGAGTTCAAAGCCGTTCTAAACGGACAGTGGGAGCATGACATCTACAGCGATGCTTGCACCGGAAGCGGCGCCGGATCCACGCCTGCGCAGACGCAAAATCACTGGGCCAAGTGCGGAATGCTGAACATTTATCACTTTGGGGCAAATACTTGCGAAATAGAAAATTTAAGTTAAAATAAATTTGAAATTAATAAAAAGTTATATGTCTGTTGTTTTTTTCTCGTGGTTGTTTGGATGTAACATTTCAGTCAGTTACTCTCAAGAATTATTATACATGCAAATGCGAATGAATCTCCGGTTGCATATATAAGTGCAGCATGGATTGGAAAATGTGCTTTCTATACTGGCCATTAAACGAATATTACGTCTACGCGTTTTATCTTTCCCGAGGAAGGGCACATAGTCGCCACGTTGTCATAGAAGACCCAAAAAGCCATTCGCACATTGTAAGATAACTTAGAATTAAAATTCAGGTTGTTACTATCATTTGCGTGTGAATTCGTTATCCTGCTGCGTCATACTATACATAAACAAAGAACGGAGGTATTTCAATGATAACTTAATCAGAGGGCATGAATGCATACTCATCTTAGCCCTATGTTAACCCATTGATGCCCAGTGGACTCTCCCATCCTTCTAAATTGGATCAATTTATTTCCAAAATTAGGGGTGTCAAGTATATTTATTTTGATATTTAGAATATATCATAAAGAAATTCATTTAAGCAAACAGCGCAGACCCAGATGGGTCTACGCTGTTTGCAATGTCCTTTTTTTCAGGACGCTAGGCATAAATGGGTTAATTTATACAATCATACTTAACGGTGAACAGTTTTTTACTGTCTGAACGGATACAATTTTGTTGTATTCCTTGAATATCATTTTATGCTATATACGAAATAACTTCACATTGTGTAAGCCTCGATGCGGCCGTGTGAATTTGTTGAATAAGGTAAAAGGGACAAGCACGAGGTCAGCGGGGTCTCATGATGGCGGGCGTGTATGTGTGTTTGTGTGTGGGGAGTGCGGTAGCTCTCGATTTTGTTTTGCTGTCTACTTCCGTCTGTATACATTTACACTAGTGTCAGATCAGTTGATCGTTGTTTCAATCCTGACTGTTGGACATACTAATTTAAAATCCTATTTAACGATTCATAGAGTGCCAAAAGACTGGAATACTGGTTGCATAAAAAGATGACAATCTCTGTTTTTTTACAAACATTTGTCAAAGACGTCATTCACACCACGCATACACATATTACATGATCTTCGTTTTTATTCAATCAATAACCAAATCTTGTTTCACAAAGGTGCTATAAAATGTGCATGTTTATCATATTCCTCGACAACGAGGTAAATACATATTATTTAGCAAACACGTTTCCGTATGTAGATGACTAAATAAACCATGATATTTTATTAAGCAACAAAATACACATGCATGCAAATAATCACGAGTACACCATTTCATCCAGTATTAAGATAAAGCTTTGTATTCGCAAGTAGATGAGCTAAAATGGAAGACATTCAACATCCCACATCGGGCCCAGTGATTGTTCGTAGTTCCGGGAGGCGAGTCATTAACTCCAGTACAACCGGACGAGGTCGGCATGTCGCCTTCCCACTGACCGTTCACTACCGCCTTGAGCTCGAACCATCCGTTGTCAGTTTTGCTGCAGTCCATGTCCACGTCCACCATCCAGTAATGGTCACCGTACCTGAGCGAGATCGTGATGGTTAACATTGCATGTTGAAGGGGCCTTTTCACGTTTTGGTAAATTGACACAATTTAAAAAAGTTGTTTCAGATTCGCAAATTTTCGTTAAAGTTATAATACTTGTGAGGAAACAGTAATACTGAACATTTACCAAGCTCTAAAATAGCCAATATATGCATCTTTTGACGATTTAAAAACCTGAAAATTATAAAGCGTTGCAACGCGAAACGATTGAATAATTTGGAGAGTTCTGTTGCTGTCGTTATATTTTGTGAAACTACGCTGATTGCTTATATAAAGTATAAAATACTTTCTACATTTCGTGAGCGCGTATAGCCGAGTGGTCTAAATGGTTCATACTTTTACTCCAGAACTCCAAGGGTCAGTGGTTCGAACCCAGTTGTGAGTTATTTTTTTAATTTTATTCTTGATTTTTCATATGAGCTTTTTATTTTCAATGTTTACAATAATCAATATAAAGCATTTAATTACAAACTTCAAAACATGCAAAAATCATTCGTGTTCAAATTGTTGTGTTATGTAACTACAGATTCAGCAATCGCGTTCATACAATGACGCCATGTATAGTCGATATATTACCATGATATCGCATTAAAGCGTATGTAAAGCTTATTCAATAATAAAGTATGCGAAACCAATACTAGGTTGAACAAAGCAAAATAATAATAATAATAAATTGACATACGTATTAAGGTCAGTGTGACCGGCATGACTTGCGCCATTGGTTGTCCACACCGCGGGAGTGCCTTGAGCTATCTGACCTTGGTATGACCCTTGACCCGATTCCGCCCCGTACCAGTCAAGATAGTTGTCTCCCTTGGACCAAGCGTTGACCTTCGCGAAATGGTTGCCTGTTCCCGGCGAACGATGATGGATAGGAATAGAACATTGACTGGTAGCCGCGTCTTGGGAGCACCCTGGAAGCATATGTTATTGTTAAATAGCAAATGTCATGTGCTCTTTGCAATAAAAAAGAAATATTTTTCATCTATATTTTAGAATTTTAACTTGGCATAACTCACCCATTATATGACTTATTTAATATACCTAGACATCGTAAAAGTACTTGCTTGCACATATCTTTCGATGTTGAGTATGTAATCAAAAAGTAATGCAACTAACGAAATAAAGCTTATAAAGTGTAAGGAGGATAATTCACATTTAAGACTCAACATAAATCAATTTACGAAAATTGCAATTTTTATCATGAACGTTTTGATATGCAGTAGCCCAATAATAATTGAATAGGGAACACAACTTTATATTGTATATTATAATATACCCGCATGCCTGTCGTGGTCTAAACCGCCGCGTATGAACAGGTCTTGCCCAGGGGCTGTCTGCTTTTCTATCAGTATAACTGTACGTGCAAAACCTGCAGCAGATGTTGGTGCAGGGGCAGATGCAGTAGTCACATCCGGCTGAGAACCGCCACTTCCGGTGTTTCCGCCTGTGTTTCCGCCAGTGTTTCCTGTAGATCCACCAGTCGTCGGTCCACCTGATGAGTAGATGTTAAATGAATCAGCGTTTTAGTTGCCATTTTGGGTTTCAAGTACGTCATTAAATTGCTCAATTGAAAATCTGCTCTTTTTTTGGACATAAATTTGCGCGTCAATAAAAGTATTAACACAAAACATTGTAGAAAGCTTGCGTTTGACTAAAACTTTGAATTTACCGACTATAAAGGCCACCACAGGGTTATCATTGCTGTTGAGGACAATATGAGCGTTGCCACTGCCGTCAACGGTGATTTTCCTGGCACAGTCTGTAATCAGGTCACAATATTGTCCAGCTGGTAGCCCAGTCTGCAGAGTTTTGTCCATTTGTCCGCTCTTTGACATGGCGAAGAAACCTTTGTTACCCCTCGAGAATGCTAGCTCTCCATTAGTTGCGTAGTAATTACCCTTCGTGGTCCCGGCGACGGCGTTACGGAAAGCCACCATGTTGGCAATAGACGGCCACCGATGCTCACACACCCAGCCGTTACCGCATCCCTTCCCGTCGGCGTTGATTGTCACATCCATAGTGGAGAAGTCGCCATTGTGAGGCGGCCCCTGGTCGCTATTGCTGAAACTGAAACTGCTCATCACGCGGGTGAAGCCATAGTCATTGGCTAACATGAAGGCCACTGCCAGCTTGTAGTTTTGCGGATTCTTGTGGGTGAGGAGATCGCCACCACCTCCGTGTCCACGCTGGTTGTCATGATTGTCTACAAACACGAGAGCGTGTCCAGAGTCGGTCATGCCCCACCCGTAGTCTACGGCCTGACCCAACCGACCGAAGTCGTTGATTCCTTCCCTTAATTTTATACAGTACCTGAACTCAGTGACGTATCCGTTTGGTGTGTATTCCTGAGTTTTGATTGGTTCTCCGCCTTGGTCAATGACCTCCATGAAGAAAAATGGCCGACCTCCTTCGGGAAGATCTTTCAGCTTCTGTTGGATCGCTGTGAGGTCGCGGGGCCACATGTGCTTGGCCGCATCAAGTCTATAGCCCGCAACCCCAAGATCTGTGAGCTTGTTCAAGAAGCCAGCTATGCTATTTCTTACATATTCATTACCTTGGTCTAGGTCTGTTAAATCGACAAGGTAACAATTTCTGACTTGATTAGGATCCCCGTAATTGTTCAGCTTGCAGTAGGGGTTGAAGTGCTCCCTCACATAAGGGACCCCGGGGAAGTTGTAATTGGTGGAGTCGAAGCTGCTGCCTCCTGTTCCGGTACCCGTTCGGCCAAGACCTGCCATATGGTTGATGATCACATCCACATAGATCCTAAGAATAAAACACGTTTACAAGTACATTGATTACAATTCTATAAATAGAAACTATTTTAGAAGTCTTGCGGATATAATTCAACGTTCCTCGTTTATTATTAAGTTGGGTATTTACGCAGATGTTTTATAGATATAAAAGAACATGTATGTGTTAACTAACTGTTGCCCTTGTATGCTGTTCTAAATTACGGAACTGTGGAAATTGATGTATTGGTTGTCCTATTGATCTTCTAGATCAGTAAAAATTTAAATCTAGATCAAATAAAATGTAATTATCAAGAAATGAAAAGTTATTTTATGGCTAACAATGTCATACCTGACTCCGACAGCCTTACACCTGCTGACCATGTCTGTAAACTCCGCCTCGGTTCCACTGCGGCTGTGCAGTTTGTAACTCACCGGCTGGTAGCGTTCCCACCAGGGACGGGGCGGTGACGTCACCATCACGTGCTCGTTAGCAGGCGAAACTTGAACGCCGCAGTAGCCTTTCTTGGAAAGATAGCGCTCACATTCTAGCGCTATGTCCGTCCATTTCCACTCAAACAGGTGAACAATGACTTGCTTACCCCCACAGTGGGGGTCTGTGTAATCCGCAAGGCAAAGTCCTATGAGTGCAAATGGTATACGCTAGTAATTGCTTATCAAATATCAGAAATATAACTTATACAGTATTTATTATACTAGTGATTAAACACTATTGTTCACGTTTCAATAATTGCAAATTCGTATTAATTGAATTTTGTTCAAAAGAAAATCGTTTGTTCATGTACTGCATATGAGTCGCGTTCTGAGAAAACTGTGCATAATGCATGTGCGCAAAGTGTCGTCCCAGATTAGCCTGTGCAGTCCGCACAGGCTAATCAGCGACGACACTTTCCGCCTTAATTGGATTTTTGCTAAGAAGAGACTTCATTTAATCGAAAAATGTCATAAAAGCGTAAAGTGTCGTCCCTAATGCACATGCATTATGCCCACAATTTTCTCAGATTGCGACTCATATATATTACAGCAACATGTAAAACAAACGCGAGGATTAAACTCCTTAACAACAAGCTGTCCGTAATAGAATGTGGCTCTTAATGGCTGTGAACAACCAAAACGCAACAATTTGTCACGAAAGGTCTATGTTTGTCGTTTTATTACAAAATTAAAATTGTTATCAAATACTTTAGTTTTCAGAACTTGTATTAACCCGTCGAAAAGTTACCACATAGCTACTTCAAAACATATTTAAACATACACTCACCTAAAACGGAGGCGAAAATTAACAGTTTCATGGGGCCTCTATGACTGAATAAGCGATTGTAATAGGCAACGTTTTAATTAGCAAATATCTTATCTCGTGAAAGGACAGATGTTCTGAGAGGTAAATTCAAAGGCAGGTGTTCAAATTTCATCCATTCACCATGTAGTCAATTAAAGATTAAGAATTTCATGTTGATTTCGTGTTAAACACGTTTTACTTAAAAAACACACTAAAAGTATGTAAAATAAGCACATACATGTTTAATATTTTAATGTTTTTTAACTTTATTAATTACTATAACGTAATTTAAAATTGTAAAATACGATATCTTGTATGAAACAATCCTACGTTACTTGTTGAAAAGTAACAATAACTAGTTTACAGAAAGGATTAAAACAATTTGGGACATATTTTACTAGACGTGATTCGCGTTTTCTCACTAAATCTTCATGAATGTCTTATCATATTCACGAACATTTAAAATATACTCATGGCAAATAGTTCATAAGTTTTTCAAAATATATTTTTGTCTCAGACCGCGATGATTTTTTTTTTTTATATATAAAATCTCCAAAAAGATTGTTTTTTCTTCATAATACGCTTAATTTGTTATCCAGCTTTAACATGATTGGGTTATGGAAGTATAAAGAGCGCTGTACTGCATCTAGTTCAATGGGTGTTCTTATTATGTGATAAGGAATTTCACAATGAAACGATTTTATGCACTAGCAATTGAACCCATGTATTAATTTAATGTATATAATTAAATAGAATTTTACATATTACCAAGTATAAAGCATTACACGATTCTCATATAAATCGTGTATGATTGTGGGCAAGTTAAGTTGTTAAAATGGTATCCTTATGATCAATTTTAACAATTACATGCGTGTTATATATTTAGATAAAAATCGTATTCAAAATAAACCAAAAAACATAAACAATTACAATAAGAAAGACGGCTGTGAACGTTTCCGAATTCACTATCAAAGGGACTATGTCAACTAAACAATAAACGCCTATTTGGAAAACTGTATTATTAGTAGCAAGTAACACATATAAATTTAAGGTACTTGTATACAAAAAAACATTTCCGAAGCTTGACATGTGTTGATATTTCTCATGAAAGAGTTGAAAAACAATATTCGCGTTTTAAAAGGTTTGATTTCCCGGAATATAATCGTGAGTGCTCAGATGATTTTCTTATAGGCTGTGTTTCTTTTCTGTATTCTGATTTTGCAGAATAAAAGGAGAAGCCTGTTATAAAGCGAGGAACTTTCATATAATAAAAAATATCAGGTTGGCATTTTTTTAGTCCTAAAGAAGCTGTAAAAGGTCATGCTATTTAGGTATTAATAACAGTGAATTGTACAAACATTTCAAGTACTACTAATAGCGGCATAATCTTGATGGCTTATAAAACTACTAAATACCGTTAGTGCCATCGTGGTTACACATTGAAATCCAGAGAGCCACAATGCGATAGTGCGATAGTACGATGGCGACAATGTGATAGTACGATGGCGGCAATGCGATAGTACGATGGCGACCATGCAACAACGCGATAGTACGATGGCGATAATGCGATAATCATATCGCACTGTCGCCATCGTATCATCGCATTGTCGCCATCGTGCTATCGCGTTATCGTACTGACGTCATCGTATTATCGCATTGTCGCCATCGAACAAACGCACTGTCGCTATCGTATTGTCGCACTGTCGCATAGTCGTCATCGTACTGTCGCATTGTCGTCTATCGCCTTCCGGTACAAATGCGCACATCGTTCTTTTTCCTAGATGGAACCACTATTAAAAATACCTTACATGTCGGCAAATAGTTTGTCTCAGATCGGGTTTAAGTCTTATTTCATTATACATGTAGCTGTAACCTCTTTCAAAGTGCATCTTTATAAAGTCATCAATTTCGTTTCTACACAAAGAATTGTTTGTGTACCGGAAGGCAATAGTCGACAATGCGATAGTATGATGGTGACAATGCGACAATGCGAGAGTGCGATAATACGCTGACGACAATGCGACAATACGATGACGACAGTGCGATGGTATGATGGTGACAATGCGATAATACGATGACGACAGCACTATAACGCGATAGTACGATGGCGACAATGCGATGATACGATGGCGACAGTACGATATGACTATCGCATTATCGCCATCGTACAATCGCGTTGTCGCCATCGCACAATCACATTGTCGCCCTCTGGATTTAATGTGAAACCCACGAGGGCACTAACGGAATTCCGTATAAAACCAATACATGTATATATATATATATATATATATTACAAAATGTATACCGATAGGAAATTTTTTTCTCAACTTTCAAAGCAGGAATAATTTCACGGTCGTTGAATACAATATTTTTTTAGAAATGTGCAAATGTCGTGTTTTTTTTTTTGCTATTAGCATTTTATATATGCAAGGAACATGATACTTATTGTGATAAGGGTTTACTATACGATGGTAGGAGAAGCCAAGTGGTAAAAAATTGCACATCGGATACACAGCAACGAAACAAAAACCTTAAAATGACACTGTTGGGTTGCCATTTATTTTTAGATGAGTTCCTTTTAAAGCTCATAATTTCCATGAATAAAAAGATTTGACATCCCGGAAAGGTATCCTTTTTTTCGAAAATGATACTTTATTTACCTCGTCCATAGGTATGTGCAGGTCGAGGTCATCCTGCTCCATACCGTACATACATTTTTGTGTTAGTATGAGTAAACAGTGTTGTAATAAAGTGTTAGAATATAATATCCTTATACATACGTATACACTATATCATCTACAAATGTATAAACATCTTAAAAAAGCGAATAAAGATATTATAAAAAAGAAGAGCAAATGTAGTGTTATGTAAAGCATATGCACAAACTATTTTCATTGTCACAATCGTATTTAGTACTGGTACTTGGGATCTTTCAAATGGTTGATTGTGGAGTTTTAAAAGAATGAAAATTATATTCATATTATGAAAAGAATGAAAATTATATTCATATTATAATATTGGTTCAGCAAACAAACTTACAATTGCCCAAGACTGTAGTTCTGTTTCATGACACTTAACATTGTTTTGGATTTTAAAAGACATAGTCAGGCTCATTGTTAGCCCTTGTATAGATGAAACTATCCCTTTTCTCTAACATAGGTATATATATATTTCTTCAATTCTAGCACAAGAATATTTATATCAGTCATATTACTTTTTGTACTTCCCAATATCATTGTTTTACAACATATATCTGAGTGTTTTTGCACATTATGTGCACATAAAAATTCAACAACATAATTCACAATTCTCTGTGTAAAACAGCAATCCCAAAACAAATGTTTTATAGTTTCCTCATTTTCTTTACAAAAAGTGAATAGGTTATCCTGCAAAATATTCATTGTATACAATAGAGATTTAGGTCCTAGGATTCTATGTACTATTCTTGTTTGAAACCATTGAGTGTTAGTATTTTTGGAAATATTAAAAACGAGACTATGTTCTTTTTTCCATTCAATTGGCAAGTCGGAATATCAGAATTGATAATAAAAGTTGTATAAACATTTTGGTTTGGGTTTTGCATAAAAACTATGCTATTCAAGTAAGACGATATAAATGCACATTCTGTATTTGGCGTTTCAATATGTTTGTAGTCAGAGAGACTGAGAAATGTTTTGACAGTTCTAATCAATCCTTCATAAAATAAATTGTTGATTTTTGTGCCAATATAATTTTCTAAAATAGATTGTTGTAAAACTGGTCCAGAGGTGTTTACAATATCCCTAACAAATCGAATTCCATTGTCATACATGAATTTATATATATATTACTAAGACCTATTTTAAAATTGTGCTTATAAAATAAAGGCATGTTGAGTATATCTTCACATGTGCAAACAACTTTCTTACTGATATACATAATGTCGCATGTAAGAACATCTTTCAAAAAACTATTCTTTAATACTTAAAAAAATTACTCAGCATAATCTGTTCCTACATTCATCATGGAATAAACAAGTTGAAAACATGTTCCAGTGCATAAGACAATTTTTCTTAACCATGTTAGTTTCATAGTTTTTAAAAATGCATATACATCTATCATAGATATTCCTCCCTCCTCAAACGGTTGAAAAGCAATTCTATGTTTGATTTTTGCAGGGCCATTCCAAACAAAATTATGGGACATGGTGTTAATTTGTTTCAGTATTTTCTCTCCTGAGTTAGGAAGGGAGATAAATAAGTGAGTTAGTAGGGGAAGTAATAATGTTTTTATGACAGTTATTTTCCTTAGGGGGGGGGGGTAAATTTCTTCTATTCCAAAATTGCATAGTATTTTGTAATTTAGTTATTTTATTTGTTATTCTATTTAAATCAACATCGAATAGAATACCTAGAACTTTAAATTGTGTTGTACCCCAAGCTAGTTTATATTTTGTTTTATGGATTATGTACTGTACTTTTTGGAGCCAATCCATATTAAATTTGTTTTGTCGTAATTTATTTTCAATCCACAATACAATGCAAAGTCATTTTAAAGATCACGAGTAGCATTATGTGCAGCTTCTGTGCCATCTAAAAAGTGATGTATCATCAGCAAACTGAGAGATTTTATATTCAGTGCTATCAATTTCAATTCCTTTGATATTAGAATGCCGTATTTTAATCGCTAATATTTCAGCGCATAGAATAAAATGTATGAGCTGATGGGGTCTCCTTGTCTGCAACCTCTTTCTATTGTAATGAAGTCTGAAAGGAAGCCATTAATTTGAATTGATGTTTTAGTGTTATTGAGGAAGAGGAAAATCCATTTTTTAAATGTTACTCCGAAATAAAAATAGTCAAGTGTTTTTTTTTTTCAATAAAATCAAACTCTAGGGTATCGACCGCCTTTTCAAAATCAATTGTCATTAAGAGCCCAGGGATGCTGTTATCTTCTGTATATTTCATTATGTCATATAATAATCTAGTATTTACCCCCAATATACCGGCCTTTTATGAATCCTGTTTGATCTTCAGATATCAGAGTATCAAGAACAGTTTTAAGTCTGTTGGCAATTGTGCAAGATGCTATTTTATATGCAACATTTAAAAGTGTTAAAGGTCTTAATTTTTTTTAGGAAGTGTTTGGGTTTACCTTCCTTGGGTATACATGTAATTATTCCTTGTTTTTGGGTTACTGACATAGATCCACAAATAAAAGCATAATTAAGGCTCCTTGCAACAATATATCCTATTCTACATGATACCAACCTCGAAATGAAATAGTGTAAAACTATTTAACATTAATATTTGTAAAGAATAAAAACATTCCGCTAAGTTTCATACCTAAGATAATTGTTTTGAATGTACTGCATATTTTCTTGATGACGAATGTAAGTCATAAAAGGAATAAAGGTTCACGAAAAAGACATCCAAAGCCGCGGGTGTTGGAATCTGCACTATCACTAGTGCATTCGAAATGACAAACAATAGAAAGCGCCAAGGCCACAGACTTGAACCAATCGAGGAGCATTTCTGCGTATCGACGACTTCGTTAGGGTTTAAGTGAACACAATGCATCACGTGTATGCAAGGCGAAGTCAGCTTCAAAGAAGGCCTACATGCGGTTTTAAAACATGATATGATTTTTCTCGTACACTGGTATTGCAGGACCGATGTTTCCAGCGACGAAAACCAGTGAGAAGTCGGTCAGGTCGGCGTCTCTCAGTGTCTGTTGTACTATATGCCAAAACCAGAACTCCACGAACAGGGGTTTCAACTTGTGTATGTGGACAAAACCTTGGTTGACACCGCCTACTGCGCATATAGACGTTGGGAAGGGCCGTAATGGATGATACCATTCCAACTCATAACAAGACCAGCGACGTAATGTGGTTGACGCTGGCTGCAAGGATAGGCTCGCAGTTGAGTGAGACTTGTATACAGTAAGATAAACACTAACAGAGCATCCCGGTCAAATGGCGGCTGCCGTCATGTCATGAATAGTGGAAAATTTACAATATGGGTGGATGGACAGTTGTTTCCTCTTGACTTCGAGTCTCATTCTGGATGATGCAATTTTCCATTCGAAGTCGTCCTACAAATGTCTGACAAGAATTCCAATAACATCGGATATTCATATAAATGTACTACATGTACTACGTGGTTAAACGTTTTGCGAAGTTATATGCTTCTATCTGACTGTTTTACTCACACATTTTATGTTCTATCTAAAGGAGCCATTGAATGGGCTGAAAATGTTGTGTAATTTACGTATAAACCTATTATTTCAACGATTATGTGTTTGCGAAGTTGACGCCGCACCTCTAGGCTCTAGTTCTTTGTATAACATCTTGTAGGCGAATCGTAATACAGAATCATTTTGTATTAACTACATGTATTTCATAAATGACCAAAGCAAAAAAATATGTTTGAAAAGTGTGCGGAACTATTTGTAGTATCGGTTGAAAAATACAAATTAAGTGTTCCTGCGAATGGCGGTTGTACTTTGAAACTGATGTCGCTCATGTCGTAAATATTCGGGTTGCATATATGTACACGTTTGATTCATTTTGAAAACAATCGATGTATGCAACACACGCCGCATTTTTTTAAGAATTCCCAGGATTTACAAAATTTAAAAATGACTGTTAATAGCGACGAGCAAACTACGCACATGAATAAGCCAATTATTTGAAAATTAATAAAGTCCTTTAGAAGACAAAAAGTGAATTGAATATTATATATGTTCGCTGTGGGTGGAAAGCGTGCACTTTAAGTTCTCCTGTAACCGACACCTTCTTTTCCATCATAGAACCTGCATTAGCATTATGGAAATGAGTTGTGATATTGGAAAACAAATCAACTTCAACGCTCATACTTCCTGTAATATTTAAGTACAAATGAATACGCATCACATGTTTTGATTACACCATAAATATGTGTAGAAATATATAATACATGTATGATCATGTCTTGTAAAAAAGGAAATTTTTCGCATTATTAAAGAATCTGCCGTGGAAGTGCTAATATTAATATATAAAATGCAAACAATAATATTTAGCAGTGATTTATTTAAACATGTATTAACTTATTTTATCAGATAGGGACTATACATATCTTGTACCCTAGTGAGTACTTGTAGTGATAACATAAACTTCTTATCAGATGTGCGTATTTGTGATAACAAGGGGAGGTTCGTCAAATAGTTTTTTCGCTTCTTAAATAAGCAATGGATACGAGAATAATTTGGATTTTAATTATCACTGTTGGTAAGCATGGTAAGCTGTTGAACTCGGATAATTGATTGCTACATACATTCGTTTTTATAAAACTCAATTAACAATACTGATTGTATGATGCAGTTTGTTTGAAAGGACCAAATTCGTCAGAAGTGTTTTGACAACTAGCATGTTATTTTTCATGTTTTACATGCATGTTACCACGAGCATATTATGGACATTTGTATATAGATCTATGGATATATCGCACATGTTGCAAGCAAATGTAAGTCTTGAGTTTTAAACGAGTAAATACCTGTTGCTTCAACTGAAATGTGATACTATTATGGAGTATATTTGTTTAAGGTGATGTTTTATCGCAGTATACGGATCCGCACTGCGATGGCAAACAGGTGATAGTCGAGCTATTCGAGTGGAAATGGACTGCTATAGCAAATGAATGTGACTTCCTTTCCAAGAAAGGTTTCTGCGGTGTTCAAGTGTCGCCTGCTAACGAGCACGTGATGGTGACGTCACCGCCCCGTCCCTGGTGGGAACGCTACCAGCCGGTGAGTTACAAGCTGAACAGCCGCAGTGGAACCGAGGCGGAGTTTGCAGATATGGTCAGCAGGTGCAAGGCGCGCCGAGTCAGGTATTGAATACGTATTTTGTAAGTCGTTTATCCGAAAAAACATTATTTTCACCTTTAAAAATAGCAACAATTAGTTTATTATTGAATGAACTTGCTATTTGAACAGGTTTGAAGAAAGGCTCAATTACTTATTACTTAGTTAGCTGTCTTCTTTCATATATATGGGTTATAAATAATTATAACAGTGTTCAATAATATATTTTTAGTAAGCGCTGAAATCATACAAAATTTATATTAAACCAGAATGTACGGATTTGCGTTGAGGTCACATTTACGTTGCAAATTAATTCATTTCGGATGTCATTTTCAGAATTTATGTCGACGTGGTTCTTAACAACATGGCTGCTCTAGGACAAAATGGAAACGGGACCGCTGGAAGTGATTTCGAATCTGGCACGCGTTGGTTCCCGGCTGTGCCTTACACCGATAAGGATTTTAATAAACCATGTTCGGTCAATGCGTCCAGCGAAGTTCGTATCATACGAGATTGTTACCTTAATGGCCTAACTGACCTTAATCAGACGTCTTATAATGTCCAAAACAGAACCGTAGCGTTTCTCAACTCTCTTATTGATCATGGCGTTGCAGGTTTTCGAATTGCCGCTGCTACGTATATGTGGCCTAACGACTTACAAGCCATCCAGCGGCAAGTTAAGGACCTGCCCGAAGGAGGACGGCCATTTTTTTATTTCGAGGTCAATGATACAGACAACGAAACCGTTACAACGCAAGAATACACGTCTCTTGGCTACGTCACGGAGTTTCGGTATTGTACAGATATAAAACAGGGAATTGAGAGCTTTGAAAGACTCGGGAAAACGACAAACTACGTCAGAAATATAACCGATCCTGACCACGCATTCGTGTACGTTGATGACCATAATAGCCAGAGAAATCACGGAAGTGGTGGCACAGTCCTCACCTTTGAAAATCAAATAAACTACAAGTTGGCAGTTGCGTTCACTTTAGCGAATGACTATGGTTTCCCTCGAGTAATGAGTAGCTACTATTTCGGAGATAATAACGATCTTGGTCCACCTCATTATGCCAATTTCACTACAAAAGGTGTTCCATTTAAAGCTGACGAGTCCTGTGGCTTCGATTGGGTATGTGAACATCGCTGGAAGTCGATAGCCAACATGGTTGCTTTCCGGAACACTGTTGTCGGTACGAACAAGGAAAATAACTTTCATACCAGTGACCAGGTGGCATTTTCTCGCGGTCACAAAGGTTTCTTTGCCATGGCCAAGAACGGCACCATGAATGCTACACTTCAGACTGGTCTGCCAGCCGGGCATTACCGTGACCTAATTAACGGCAGAGTTGTGACAGTTGACGATAATGGCATGGCTCAAATTGTGATCGATAATCCTGAGGAGCCAGTGCTAGCCATAAGTGTTGGTAAGTGTGTCATCATGTGGCGCCATATAACTTTCATAAAAAATCCTATTTGTCATTGCCTGTTTCGAACAATGCTGCATTTGGCGTTGGATATCAGTCGCTAAGGAGAATATGCACTTGTCATTATACAAATTGTGTTATAAACTAGAAAAATAGTCGATTGAAACTTTCATAATGATCGATTTAAATATTGTTTTACTAAAGCATACTGTTTAACTATACTGTGGTAATATATGAGAGATTTTTTATAATTTTTCTGAGTAAAGTGAGAAAATGTACCCGTTTTTACTCGCCTGAGCGCAAGTGAAAATATCAAATTTCGCACTTAAGTGAAAAAACAAATTCACGTTTCAATCCCGAAGGAAAAAAGTCCTCTATATCGTCGCAAGCTTCCAATGCGGCGATCCTTGTTTTCATGAGTGTATGTCAATAACTGATGTTTTATTATAAAAGTAGCCGATACGATCAAGACTGTCTACCCTAATAAAATGTATGTATGTTTGCTATATTACATACTACAACAGTTTGATTTTTGCTGTGTGTATGCAGCAGAACATATCCCATTACGCATTTTCCATGTTTTCATATTTCAGTATATAGAAGCTGTAAGCAGAAGAGCTAATTAGTTTTACGTGGATGAAACATATTTACATTCTTTGTCGGCAATGGTCGGCAAATACACCGCTAACTGGATTGTTTAATATCTACTTAATAACAAAGCCCCTAATCGTTTTATATATATTTCCGACACCAGAATACTAAAATTATTTTGTTAAATTTCATTCACGCGTCGTGTGTTGACAATCATGTTTTCATGTGTCGACTTCATTGGCATGCTGAGATCGTTTTAGACGCGCGTTTTTTTTGTTGTTAATTCTGGGATAAAAGTGGGGTTCGGCTCGCCTTCAAACCGGTTTGCATCTCTAATTCTTTAGATTGCTCGTTCCGAGACGCTATTCTCAGTTTAAATCATCTTATGTTTATAGTTCTATTTTAAAAGTAGTGGATGCCAACAAAACTCATATCATCGAGTTTCTATAGATTCAACGTTTTTGCTTTATTTTTTACATATCTTACTAATATAAACATTTTAAAAACATGAACATCAAAATACTACAATATATTTAATTGCTTGATAATTTTCATTAAAGCATTGGATTGTTTCAGATTCAAGAATTAATTACTCATCTTCGCATTACCCTTCTGGAACATCTGCAGGACCATCTAGTACATCTACAATACTAGCAAGTACAGCTGCAATAACATTAATTACCACTGGAGGCCTACACAGTTCCACTGCAAGACCATCTAGTACCACTTATGGACTAGCAAGTACAACTGCAGGACTGACCATGTCAAGAACCGTGATCCTTATCGAGAAGCTAACCAATAATGGACAGGACCTGTTCATTCGCGGCGGTTTGGATGTTGCATCTCATAGTAATGTTTCTTTCTGTTTTGGTATATAAACTATGAAATTAACTTTATCAGTTCTAAAAGTATCAACACAATGAATGTTTTAAATAAATAAACGTTGAAACAACACATGGTATTAACCGGTCGTTTGGTCGTTTTGAAGACAATTGGGAATTATTGTAAAATGTGCTATTATATGGTATATTGCAATTTTTTATGTTTCATTTTTGTTCGCGAATGTTTTATCTGTCTAGGAGGATGCGGTACAAATATCACGGCATGTGAAATTCCAATCAGCCACCGACCAATTGGAAATAGTTCTCACTATGAAAAGTACAACGCGTGGAGCGTGGGCGACAGGTTCCTAGATTGGAACACAACAGCCGAGTCCGGACAAAAAGCCGATGCTCAGGGAACACCAGCTGTGTGGACCACTAATGATATTCAACACCTCGGTCACAGCTCATTGAATCAGTCAGTTATTGTGTGTTTAACTCAAATAATTATATACATGCATTTATATCAAGTCTTGGCAAGGTCAAGGTCATCACAGAGAGATGTGTGGATAAATTGTTCTGAAACAAATACATTAAAATACATGTTTATAGTGACTAAGTCATGGACTTTTTGAGTACAACATGTACATGAATGTTAGGTGCTTCAAGTGATGAAGTGAAACATTGGAAATATTGTGATTGGAAAGAGTAGATTGAAGGTGTGGATTTTTGTGTTTTTTTTTACAATAGATGAACGACTGTTGAAATTTTTCAAAATATATTATTTTGAGAAAACCCCTGAATACCTGGGTTTACCTGCGCTTACCTGGATTATAGGCCGAGGCAGAATAAAAGCTGAATAAAAGCTATATTATCAATACAATAAAAACTTGGTGAAAACTAACTGTTCTTCTTAATTATCTCAATTATCTCCATCTTGCCTTTCAACAAGAGTTGCTTTAACAATGAGTGAAAATACAATAAAAGGCCAGGCAAAATTGACTTTCACGGGGACAAAACCTCAAACAAAGCAGGCTACTAAGAAATCACGCCCTGACAGTGAGACAAGTAATTCAAGCATGGATGAGCTACATACTATCCAAACACAGCTGCAAAATATGACAGAGGGAATTACCAGTTTGAGGGATGAGCTCAAGAGTATGCTTAAAAAAGAAGAGATAGAAGAATTAATTACCAGCACAATAACAACAATTATGGCCAAAATTGAAGAGAACATGAACAATAAGATAGAGCACATAGTTAGTTCAAAGATTAATGAAATGCAATCAAAAATCGACTCCCTAGAGTTTGACAATACAAACCTAAAAGAAAAAATACAAAAAATAGAAGACACCACAACCTCTGAAAATAAATCACTACAAGAACAAGTAAATAAAGCATATGAGCTGAGCAAACTTGCACATCAAAAAGCAAATTACAATGAGCAATACTCCAGGAAGAATAATATTAAGATATTGAACATTCAAGAAAATAGGGACGAATCAGAAGAATCACTAGCAAAAACAGTAACATCAACCCTGAAGACCCATGCAGGGGTAGACCTACTGCTGACTGATATAGTGGCGATCCATCGTATCCCCACAAAGCGGGGAAAAACCCGCCCAGTCCTTATTAAACTGAAAAACAACTCTGCAAAGTCCACCATTATGCGAAAGAGGACCCCCATGAAGAACAATGGCTACCAACTGGTGGATGACGTCACTAAGCCCAACCAGGGGCTTATCAGTAGGCTTCACCTACACCCGGACATAAGTAGTGCCTGGTACTTTAACGGTTCCGTATATGGTCAAACTGTTGCTGATGAGCGCATCAAATTTGACATTTATGACAACGTGAACAATGTTATTGAAGAATTCAGGCGCTTCAGAAGAACGGGGGTGAGTGGACGTTAAAGACATCATTACTACCATGTATGGACCCCATGTCACTAAAACATGGTATGATTCTAATAAAATAGTTCACGCTTCTGTATGTTACACAATTCTCTGTAATTCAAAAAACATTTGTAAATATATTCTATTATTTATTGTAACTATACCCTATAATTAACTAATAACGTTTGTTGATTTTTTTGTTTTAAACGATGCTTGATATATAACAGAAATGCACTTCTCGATACATTATTCTATGTAAGTATACTTTGTAAACGAATTAACAATGAAAGAGACAGTAAAAACAGCATATATATGTCAATCTTCAAACCAGACTATACATTATCTAGTGAGCGATAGAAAATGATTTACATATATCAGAAATGCACTTCTCGATACATTATTCGATATAAGTGAACCTGTAAACAAATAGTAATTAAAAAGTCTATGAAAAGGAATATAAATGTCAAACTGTAAAACAGACTATAAATCATATAGTATTGTTAGCATGTGGTCATTCACCTTGATAAATTGGATTATTTAAACCATCACAAACCACTAGTGAGACTATAGTCCTTATCTTATTTAAATGAAGTCAACATGTGTTTAGAATATGCAAATTTGCAAAAAAGTAACGTATAAACCTTTTCTGAAATAATAAAAACAAATAAATTCTTTCTTTAATTGAATGTTTCTGTTAAAACGCTGATGTTTATTTGTCAATCCTTATATGTCATTGCTATTCATATCATACTCTTATTTGTTTTTCAAACAGAGTGGTCATTGTCTTAACTTGTGTGCTTGTTAATGCATGTTTTTATTATTAAAAACGCACAATGACTGTAATGTTAGCTGTGCGGCTGAATATTATTAAAAAATGAAAAATCTATACTATTTTTATTTAAACAATTAATCTGCTAAAACTGCCTGTGTAAGCCATGTTTTATGATTAAGCTTGCACTATTACTGTAATGTTGGCTGTGCGGCTAAATATTATCAAAAATGAAATATGTATATTATTTTTTACTTAAACAATTAATCTACTAAAACTGCCTGTGTAAGCCACTATGACTGTAATGTTGGCTGTGCGGCTGAATATTATTAAAAAAAATGAAATATCTAAGCCACTATGACTGTAATGTTGGCTGTGCAGCTAAATATTATTAAACAAAATGAAATATCTATACTTTCTATTTAAACAATTAATCTGCTACAACTGCCTGTGTAAGCCATACTTTATGATTAAGCATGCACAATGACTGTAAATTGTTGGCTGTGCGGCTGAATATTATTAAAAAATGAAATATCCATACTATTTTTATTTTTAACAATTAATCTGCTAAAACTACCGGTGTAAGCCACGTTTTATGATTAAGCACGCACTATGAGTATAATTTGTGGCTGTGGGACTGAATATTATTTAAAAAAAATGAAAAATCTATACTATTTTTATGCCCCCCTTCGAAGAAGAGAGGGTATATTGCTTTGCTCATGTCGGTCGGTCGGTCGGTCCGTCCGTCAACCAGGTGGTTTCCGGATGATAACTCAAGAACACTTGGGGCTAGAATCATGAAACTTCATATGTACATTGATCATGACTCGCGGATGACCCCTATTGATTTTGAGGTCACTAGGTCAAAGGTCAAGGTCATAGGTGAAACTTCATAGGTACATTGATCATGACTCGCAGATGACCCCTATTGATTTTGAGGTCACTAGGTCAAAGGTCAAGGTCATAGGTGAAGGTCACAGTTACTGGAAATAGGCATTTTAAGGATTTGGCATGGTTCAAACAAGGGAAACAACTACGGTTTATGCATGTTCTTTTTATTACAGATTTGCTTCCCTTTAATTCATTCAAAATCTCATTTTACAGTAGTAGTGACAAAGTTTAAGCTGCATAGAATAATACTTGATTTATTGATGATGCTTTATTTGTGCGGTTCCTTTCTTCTCACAATAACAATTGTATTTTTGATGTATACCTAAAGATGCATTTATTTAGAATATATATATATATACTTAAAGACGCATTTATTTAGAATATATATATACTTAAAGATGCATTTATTTAGAATATATATATTTAGCTGTATATGGGTATGTTTGTATGTTTTTTTTGTGTGTATGTGACGATGTATGTCAGTATTCATATAGATGTTAATATATATATATATATATATATATATATATATATATATATATATATATATATATATATATATATATATATATATATGTAGGTACACATGTAACTCAAAAAATATCCCATGCAGCTATCTACTTGCTTTTGATCTAAGAAATTATGCATTTATTTGAGATATAGATATAAATGTATATGGGAATGTTTTTGTGAGTGATTGTATATGTCAGTATTTATTTATATAGATGTAAATATATATAAGTATATGTAAATAACTTGAAAACATGCTTTCATCTAAGACATTATGCTTTATAAGTATTTAAATGTCATTATGCGTAAGAATCGGGTGTTTTTTGTCTCATTCTCAATATCATACTATATGTTCTGCATTGGATGCGATAAGATGAATCACTACATATACAATAATACGTTCAAAACATTTATGTTGTAAAAGTCACTTCTTTAACACATATATGTAAAAAACCTGTTGTAAAATCATGTATTTTGATGTAAACAAACTGATTTGTTTGCTTGTAATCACGATCATTTGTTTTACCTTGCTATCCCTTTGTTTGTTTTTTTGTTCATGTTTCTTTTTTTTTTTTTGTACTTAATTTGCTGAATTGCTTTCATCTTAAAATGCAGAAATTTAGAGTTAAAAATGATGTTGATGTATGCTGTATACCAATTAAACGTTTGTATGTATGTATGGACATCTTATGTCCTATAAGAGAAACCTACTGGACATGTTTTAAAATAGAAACTTACTGGACAAATCCACACAATAATATTTACACACCCTCCCTTTCTTTAAATGATTAAATTATGCACTCTGAATGTAAAAGGGCTAATCAATAAAGACAAACGCATTAAAATCTTCAAATGGTTAGACGAAAAAAAATATAATATATGCCTACTACAAGAAAGTCACTTGACACATACTTTAACACAAACCTTAAAAGATGAATGGGACGGGGACATCTACCTCAGTGGACAATATACTAATAAACAAGGCATTGCCTTTCTGATAAAAAGTAACATAGGGATCACAGTTGATAATTTTAACGAAATAATAATTGGCAGACTAGCATGTATAGATATCAAAATACATGAAACACAACTAACATTAATCAACGTTTACGGTCCTAACATAGATGATTCCACATTTTACGAAACATTACAATCTTTTATAATTAATAACCAAGATAAAAATATTATAATCGGTGGTGATTTCAATACTGTCCTGAACCCATTATTAGATAAAAAGAATGGAAACCTTTATACTCATCCTAAAAATAGAAATATTGTAAATAACATAATTGAAAACTACAATATGATAGATATCTGGCGTACAGTATACCCAAAGGAAAGCAAATTCACCTGGCACTCAAACACAAAACCAACAATATTTTGTAGACTAGACTATTTTTTAATATCTGAATCTCTTTGCAACATTATTGACACATGTAACATAAAACCAGGATTTCTGACTGATCACTCTCTAGTTGAACTTAAACTGCATAATATACAACCTGAAAGAGGCCCAGGATACTTTAAAATTAACAACAGCATCTTATTGGATACACAATATCAAACACAAATAAAACAGGAAATATTAAATACAGTTCAAAATAATAAAGATGCAAACCCAAACACCTTATGGGAAGTAATTAAAGGAAATATACGTAACACAACAATTAGATACACATCATTTAAACAAAAAGAAACACACAAACTTGAAACTGAAACCATCAAAACCATTGAAACACTTGAAAAACAATTGCATCAAACAAACACAAATGATACCACCGACATTGAAAATGAAATAACATTAAAAAAACAAATATTAGATGGAATCTATCATACACGTCTCAATGGAATAATACTAAGAGCGCGTGCACAGCATGTTGAACACAATGAAAAAAATACAAAATACTTCGCAAACATTGAAAAACGTAGAAGTGAACAAAAAACTGTACACAAATTAGTAGTCAATGGCAAAGATATAACAAACATGACTCAAATACTAGAAGAACAACGTTTATTTTTCGAAACCCTCTATAAACGAAAAAATGTTGAAAATAACACCCTTTTTAAAAATACACATCACGCTTTAAACGAAGAGGAAAAACAACTGTGCGACGGATTGCTTAATGAATATGAATGTGGATTAGCCCTAAAAGATATGCAAAATAACAAAAGCCCAGGATCTGATGGCATCACAATCGAATTTTATAAAATATTCTGGAATGATATAAAGACACATCTAATTAATTCACTAAACTATTCATTTAACAACGAAAACTTAACTACGCTACAAAAACAAGGTATTATATCACTTATTCCAAAACCTGGAAAAAACTTAGAATCCTTATCAAACTGGCGCCCGATTAGTTTACTAAACAATGATTATAAAATTGCAACTAAAAGTATAGCAAACAGAATAAAAAAAATATTACCAGCAATCATTTCAAGATCTCAATCTGGTTTCATAAAAGGACGTTACATTGGTGAAAACGTTCGTCTTATCCAAGAATGCATAAATTATTTCAACAATTCAAATAATCCTGGTCTAATTTTCTTTGCAGACTTCGAAAAGGCATTCGATTCGCTTGATCATTCATTTATGTTCTCTTGCTTAGAAAATATGAACTTTGGTGAAAGTCTCATTCAATGGGTCAAACTATTTTATACCGATATTAACAGTTTAATCATTAACAATGGCTTCTTTTCAAACAGTTTTAACATCGAACGAGGGGTTCGACAAGGATGTCCACTCTCATCATCGCTATTTATTATCTGCATCGAGTATCTATCACATCACATCCAATCAAATAAACACATAAAAGGCATATCACTAGAACCTGACGAAGAAATCAAACAGTCCCTATTTGCTGACGATGCAACTTATTTTTTAAACGACACTTACGATTCTTTCCATGACCTAATAGAATCGCTAACCCTTTACGGAATGACATCGGGTCTGAAACTAAACAAAAGTAAATGTACTGTGCTACGAGTAGGTAAATTAAAACAAAATAATGTCCAATATAAAAAAGAAATGAAATTTAATTGGACATCCGATGAAGCCACAACGTTAGGAATTACTTTCACAAATAATGAAAAAGATACAGTTCTTAAAAACATACTACCTAAATTACAGAATTTTAAAAACTGCTTAAAATCATGGCATCACCGTAAACTTACACTTATCGGAAAAAACACAGTATTGAAAACGTTTGCACTTCCTAAATTAATTTATGTATTAACAGTCCTCCCAAATCCACCAAATGATATTATTAACGATATAAAATCAGCAATATTTAATTTCATATGGGACGGTAAGCCTGATAAAATAAAACGAACTCAGTTAATTCAATCTGTAGAAAATGGAGGTATCCAATTAACGAACATTGACTCATTCTTGAATGCAATCAAATGCAGCTGGGTTAAAAGATACCTAGATAATGCCAATACAAGTAAATGGAAATTATTCTATCAGAAAATTCTAAAAAAATATGGTGACTCCTTACTCTTTGAATGTAACATCAGCAATACTATCTTACATGAAATTGCAAACGAAAACATATTTCTGTCTGATGTTCTATCAGCATGGAGTGATGTCACTCATAACCTAGAAACCCAAACAAGCAGCAAAACTATTCTATGGAACAATAAAGACATAACTTCAAACAATAAGACGTTTTTCTATAAAGATTGGTTTGAACGAAGCATTAAATATGTCGACCAATTATATGACTACAGAATTAAGGATTTCTACTCTTTTAATGATATATGCTACATATACGGAATACCTTCAAATAATTTTTTGAAGTACTACACATTAATCAAAAGCTTACCCATACATATTAAATCTGAAATCAATACAAATAATACACCATGTACTCAAACAACATTCGTAGAAAATATACTTGGAAGAAAAAACAAAACAAATAAAATATTTTACACACTACAAATTAAAAACCCTACAGAAAACTCAAAAACCCAAAATAAATGGCAAGTCCTTTTCGGAGTACATGAACTTAATTGGAAACACATATTTACCATGCCATATAAAGCAACTATTGAAAGCACTCTGAGAAATTTTCAATATAAATACATTCATAGAATTATAGCTACAAATAAATATCTCTTTAAATGCAAATTATCTAATTCAAATCTGTGTGACTTCTGCAGTGAAAACATCGAAACTATAGAACACCTGTTTTGGGAGTGCAAACACATCCAGCCTATTTGGAATCAATTAACATCTTTTCTTGAACAACAGCAACTAAACGTTAAACTATCTTTCTTAAATGTAAGTTTCGGAATTTACTCATTGAAATCAAAAGATTGTAATAATATTGTGAATTTTATTCTTATAATGATGAAATTGTTCATCTTTAACATGAAGTTCAAAAAACAAGTACCAAATTTTAATTGTTTTATCCATAGTCTCAAACTTAAAGTCCAGATTGAGAAAGAAATAGCCCTCAGTAATGACACATTACAAAACTTTGAACAAAAATGGAATCGGATTAAATTCTCATGATGTTTGTCCACTTATATACATTTCACTCTAATGTAAGTTTATCTTTCTAAAATATTTTTGTATGTTTTTTTTTTCAATCCTATAAGATCATTTTGAATATACAACGAAACACACAAGTCCAGTATGCTTTCTTCCGACTTTATACAACTCATCATTTTTCATAACAATTCTTCCATTATTTTTTTCTTTTCTCTTTAAAAAAAAATACATATTAGCATATCTTGTATAACATGTCTGAACTTTATTGCTTTGTACAATCACTATGTTGTATATATTCATGTATACATTGTATGTATTATATTGAATAAAAAAAAAAAAAAAGTCTTGGCAATCAATGCACATTTCAATTTAATATTTGAAGATAAAACAAAGAGCCATAGAAATTATAGATTTGATATCTAAATTATATATTATTTATGCTTCGCCTTTCTGATGAAAGGAATACATATGTTTCCATAATAACGTTGCGGATATATAAAAAAATGAACAAGTTAAAATTTGAAAACCATTAAAAGAAAATAATTATGCAATTATTTGTGTGAAAGTATAAGCAACGATCCGCTATTAAATAAAATAATATTCTCAGCATAAATTACTGTATGCATGTTTTATAATTGTTGTTTGTTACCTAGTAGCGACACAACACATGTGTTTTAACTCAAACATCAGAATATAATTCTTGCACCAAATTAATTATATAGTTACAAGAATACATGAACGTTATGTGACTTCTTAATGTTGCAAAAGATAATCAAACGCACATGTGTTTGCAAATTTTAAGAATATGATTTGCTTCTGTGACAGATATGCGCCGCATTACTGGTTGGTCGATATAGACATGGACTGCAGTAGAACACAGAACGGATGGTTCGAGTTTAAAGCCTTTATCAACGGACAGTGGGAGCATAACATCAAAAGCGATGCTTGCATCGGAAGTGGTGCCGGTACTCCGCCTGGGAGCACACCAAACCACTGGGCAAAGTGCGGAATGTTTAACATTTATCATTATGAAAAAAACTCGTGTGAAATTAAAAACATACCATAAATATAATATATCAATAAATTATATCAGATTAATTGCCTCCTTTGGGCTCGTTACCACATCAACGTTTATAAATATAAAAAAAACACACACTGTGCCATTCACCGTTCTTAAATAAAATGTAATCCATTCTATAATTCTTTTAGGTAAAAAAATAAAGGCATATTTTTTCGAAATAAGTCCTCACCATGCTTGTCACTTATGTCATTTGATTTGAAAATCCATTTATGATGGACATATTTATACTCCAGAAAAAAAAAGAGCTTGAATCCTATATCTTATCTTAAATTGTGACAATGACCTTTGATATATGGTCAATAACGTGCCGTCTTATATTCCATTCATAAAGACGATCACCATCTCCTTGTTTTGTAAAAATCTATAAATATTGTATAGGTTAAATTCTATAAAACTTTGAATTTTCGCTTTAAATCTTACTTTTATTAAATGCATGCTTGATGAGTAGATTTAGTTGTTTATAAATTCTGAGTAATATGTCAAGATTTATTAGTATTCATAAATTGTACTCCATATATATATTATATAATATTTCTTTCACGTCTATAGGAGGTCTCTTCGTATACACAATATGTGACAATATGTGACATCAGCAGTGTTACTTACGACAACACAAGCGTATGCACAGCACTATTTTCAGGTCTATTGTGTGTAGTAGGTGCTGTCAAAAATGTTTACGTTAATACCTCGTCGGCTCAAATATTAATATTTAAGTTATATTATGGATAGAAAACAACACAATAATATCATTTTTACATCTTTTTATTAAATTGTTGCAAGGAATGAGATGTTTAAAAGTTATTTTATTTGAAGTCTAATGATTATTTAATTTGAATAGACAATGTAAGAATATTTTATAAATATCGTCTATTATTGTACATGTCTGATTGAACTATAACAATTTGAACACGTGTTGTATCAGCACACAGAGAAATATTGCGATTACACCCCTATGTCCGGTTGTACATTGGTACGAAAAAGCAACTGCGGTGTTATATTTGTATTTTTATAACATAAATTTTCACAAAAAAAATCTCAATGAAATTGTATTAGTGCATCTATCACAAAGATGGCAGGAAATCCAAAAATAATAAAATAAATAAACACATAAGTATAATAATTTCTTCTGTTTCTAATTGCCATTGTACAAAGAGCATTCAAGAAACAAATCGTAATTCATCTTTACACAATCGAAATAGCCAGTCTTCGCATTTTCTCCTGTATATCAATTATGTTGTTGTAATATAAAAAAATACCTACTCTTAACCGACACAATGCAATCTTTCTTATATAGAAAACTGATATGAATTCTTTTAATTTATTTCCATACTTAACTTTTGTTTACTAGAATTATACACTGTTGCATGATATTTATAAAGAAAGTTTATGTGCATGGCTTTTTATCATGTTCCAATTACCAAAACATTTGGTAGGTATTGGAAAATTCGCTAAATGACATGGCATAAGTACGGTGGCATAGAGGTGACATTCACTTCACTTTTTTTTAAATTGCTGTCCTCTTTTTTCTATCTCGTGGCCACGACATAGATAGAAAAAGAGGAGTGCACAACTAAATAAAAGCGGCGTACAATTAAAAAAAGAGCGGTGTAATAAATAAAGGCAGAGTGCATTAAACAAAAGAGGAGATAATTTTCGCTTTCTCGAGATCCCGAGTTAGTCAGCCAATTAAATGTTGCGTAACATGTGTAAATATTCGGTACGCATATATATAGCTGGTCAAAGCAGGCAAGGCTCTGATATAACATAACATACTACTATTAGTTCTACTATTACTGCTACTACTACTGCTGCAGTTGTTGTTGCTGCTGCTGTTACTACTACTATTAGTACAACAACAACAACAACAACTACTACTTCTACTTCTACTACTACTACTACTACTACTACTACTACTACTACTACTACTACTACTACTACTACTACTACTACTACTACTACTAAGTAGCTAACTCGTGGCCACGAGATAGAAAAAAGAGGAGAGCAATTTAAAAAAAGAGAAGCACCGCTCTGTTTTTAATTGTACGCCGCTTTTATTTAGTTTTGCACTCCTCTTTTTTCTATCTCGTGGCCACGACATAGCTAACTAAAATAGGAGAGCAATTTAAAAAAAAGAGAGGTGAATGTCACCTCTATGCCACCGTACATAAGACATAATAACAGGCTGTTAAATATTTAATGACTGGAATTGTTTTTGGTGTAAGCCCATTCTTTATTCTTGAACCCAAGAAAAGGGTTGGACAATAGGTGCCTCGAATAATATGCTAGTTAATATTTTTTACCAAAAAATTATATTAAAATTCATTAAAATAAAATTTATACTTGTGCAATATTTTTTCTAAGAACATTATATGCACGTTAGATTAGATAATCAGCCAATCATGTATGGTATACTTAATTATACCAGATATTGAAAATATGTTTATATAATTTAAGTCCAGACCAAACATTCTGGACAAAACGTACTATTATACATTTTCATCACAGCGTGCAGTAACTTTACGAATTGCTGCATATAAAACAAGCAGACACTTTCCGGTGCTTTTTTATTGGAGAGAACTGCCACAGGTCCAAGTATTCACAAAGCGTTCTGGTACGCAGATTCACACGTTTCTAGCCAACTACTTGTACATTTTCCAGAAAGTGTTGGTATTCCTCAATACTGAAAGTAAACACACAACACCAAGTACTCACTATTTAGGGCTTTAACGTGTAATTTCGTGTTTAAACATTCATATGCAACCGCGAGACGACACGCCCATTAACATATTGTAACGTTCATGAAACGTTGTAATTTAAAAGAAAAAAATCCAAAAAAAAACACTTACACATTGCTGAATGTTGGTTAAGTACAAGAATGTTAATTATGTTTTATCAATTTAAGTAGTTCATATAAATACAAATTGAACATATATTTCATTTCAGAGTGGATTTAAATACAATGTTATGTTGTTGTTTTTTATATGATTTAAAAAAATATTAAAGTCACTTACCCCAACTTGCATATTGCGTGGCTTTGGGCATCACAAAAATAATCACCCCAGTCCATGTTGAAACAACCCCACAGAATGAGGCAATCTTGTGAGGGTCCCTGAATCTCGTACACAGTATGGAAGCTAGTGTAGTTCAGCAACTGGTGGTTGGTGTCCCAGATCCACTGTCCCTCTATCTCGTCGTCACTTGCTCCCAGCCAGAAGGAGTTTCGTGCTGAAGAAACACCGAGTTCATCTGTAAACAAAAGGAAACACTGACCGTTTGACAAGTTTATTAAGTAAACACGCTAACAAAAGGTGATTCATAAATTTGAAAAATTCTTAATGAAAATGAGTTTCATTTACAGGAATATAAATACGAAAACACAATCTTAATACATACCGTTATATGTACATTTGTAACTTAACATACAAATAAGATGTATTCGATTTTATAGTATCGTTAAAGCTGAATACGTGGTAAATCATGTGCACAATGTTTATTGTTTTTGTGTCCCTTTCCTTTTTTATCCCTTTCGTGTACCTTTGAACAATTTTCGAGCATGATCTTTGATGAACATATCTTCAGCTTTGGTCTCCACAGTTATCAAGTGTGCGCGGCTGTGTGACTGACAGAAGTGCTGCAAATAGCCATATAACAAAACCTTAGGTTATTGCATTAAATTACGCGCGTGTTAGTGCAAGTGTTGTCAAGTAAATAAAAACAACCATTTGAGAAGAATCAATTGAAATGAGTAGTTTCTCTGGACCAAATGGCATACGGCCTTACACGGATCAATCACTGCATTCGATTCCTTATAACATTAATTGTATCTTACAATTGCTTCTGTCCAGGAAACGTTGGTTTCGTCTGCAAACAGATAGCAAGAATCCTCGTAAACCACCCAGCCATTCGGACAGAAGCTTCTGGCGTTAGCACCTACTGTAATCATAAATGTTAACAGCTGGTTTAAATTTACATGCAAATTCGCCTAATGCATGCTGTTAAAATGCTGACAATATATAATCGGGAACTGAACATATAACATTCGTAAAATTTATATTTGCTGACTGTTCAGTTGGATAAATAATATGTTGTTAGGTTAAAAACACAATAAATACATAAAAATAATATGTCATTATCAGAAATGTTATTATTTCCTTACCTTTAAAACAGGCATTCAGAATGAGCATGTGTCTAATTACAAGTTTTAGAATAATCGTGATGATAAAGATTGAATATGCTTCTGCGTAAACGCACGATTTAACGATGCGTCAAGGTGTCTTTCAAACAGCTGCATGATAATTTCAATTACAAAACCGATAGCGTTACTTTCATTATATGACACGCTTTATCTATACATGATGCGTATTATTTGGGCAATGGGTAATCTACACAGTCATTTGTTATTTTATATAGAAACAACGTCATATTTTGTAATGGAGAGGTTTATTATTAATTGTGGTTTTGTTGAAAACGTAATTCTTAATTGTGCTTCTTATTTGCATTACTGTTATACACGGTAAACAAGTAAAAATACTTATTTTGATTCATGCACAGTGTCCTGTACATGATCTATGTAGTTTGGGCTAAAGCATACGTAACCAGATACCATATACAGTCTACACGTTCCAATCTATAATGTTTGATTGACAAAACGTATTCTCGAGAAAGTTTAGGTCACGTTCTTGAAATGAAATTGTGAATTAAGCGCATGTTATATTACACTCGTGCGGCCGCCATCTTTGGCATGGTTCAAATATCAACACATAGTGTACCTACAAAGCCACTAATAAAGACACTCAGTTTACGATAAGGACTTTCATCCTCTGCTTTCTGGTATAATAAGCAGAAATATTATTAGACTGTCAACTACATTTTTTTATTTAAAGTTGTGCGTATGCTGAATTGAAATAAGATATTAAATTGTATATAGACAAATTCGAACAAAGTAATTTCTCTAAACTAAAAATCATAATAAAATCATGTATGTAGATTTTTTTTAAAACCGATTCAATGCTTAATGACGTACGCGGAAGTTTAGTTTTACGCAAATTTGTTTTGACTGTAACACCGGTTGCGCAATAAGTGTATGCTTTTTCGGATATTCGAATAAAAACGGAATGCATAGTCAATAAGGGAATGATACAAGAAATAAAGTATTATGAAGTTTAAGAAGAACAATTTGTAGCCCCTAAATAACACAGTTAGAATCGACCATCAATCCTGCGACTACAATAATCTTTTTTATCGCGTGTTTGTAACAACATTCAAGAATCTCATTACGGAAAACAGTCAATACTTCCTTATAACTGAAAATGTTTGTGTCGCAAGTACGACATGTTTAAAACGGATAGCTTTCCTTCAAATTAAGCGATTTGTAATTGAATATGTCATCATATATTTAAAACATGCCATCAAAGTATAGGTGTTATATATAAAATATAATCAAAAACGTTGTGTACGTTTCATGCTATAATTAAATATAAATCAGAAAACTTTAATTTCTTTTACTTTTATGTAGTGTTGTTTGAGATAATTTACTATATAGAATTTTTGATGAATTTTAAAATTTTCATTCACGACGCGCTGATACTTCTTAGTCGGTTCAAAAGCCCACATGAGCTTATGTTTGTATATGTTGCTGTCTTGCCGACTTTAAATAAAACTTATCTCATCTTATCTTACTTCTGAACCATGTGCGGATGTTGGTGCACCTTGCCGCACGTTAATATAATACTTGCATTTTTGTTTTTCGCTTAAAATATATTTCTCTCTGACCAATATGATTCGAAGAAAACTAACATTGCGTTGTTGTTGTTTTTTATTTATCCGAGATCTTATTATTATTATTAACTTTGCCGATCTCCTGAAAGGTTACATATCACTATATAAAGCTTAGGCCTATAACCGCTAAAGTAAATACTGTTGGATTTATGTACCAAAAATCTTCCGGGTTTTTCAAAATCAACAAAAAAAACATGACATTTTAAAACGTCTGCATTAGTTATCAAATTTTAAAGTGTTTGTTTGTTCTCCATTTTTTGAAGCTTTTCTGCATAGCGCTGGGCATCACACAAGCCATTCTGTTGAGCACAACTGAGATATTTGGTTTCAATAAATCAGCAAGGAATAAAGTTCTTAGCCGTGTTATCTATTTGTTCTGTTGGTTTACTTTGATGAGACATACACAAACTTGCATACAACTTTAAAGAGCTTATATCCTTAGGGCAGTGTACAGTAGCAACTAGATTAATTATTCATTACCATGGTTTCCTGTTTATTATGTAATTAATAAATTGGCTGTTACTTATTGTTCCATGATAATTGTATAATAATACGCTAGTGCAAAAGCAGCTTTGTTTATTTTTAAAGGTAGTACAATTTTAGTTAAAAGATATTGTATTGAACAAACTGAAAATAATGCTGCATCATGCTTGATTTTCATACATGCATTAAACGGTTTATAACACATAATTCATTGATTCCACAGTTTGAAAAAGAGAAAATCACTTTGTAAGCATATGAACGTTAATATTCTTGTAAGTTGATGACAGTGATTTAGTATTCCGTATTGTATTACTTAAATGATGTTAAGTATCGCCATACATTACCAAATAACATTTTTATCATACCACCGCATTGATATCTGCCTGATATAACGTTGCCTGATATATTTTTATATCATGGTCAACAGGAAGTTCTTATATCAGGAATACGGACAAAACCCCTCCCGCATAAAACCCTCCTGTCATTTTCATAGGGTGCGGACGAAAACCCTCCCATGAATAAACATGGGCGGACAAAAACCCTCCCATGAAAAAAAACGGGGGAGGCCCCTATAAAACTGACGGGAGGGTTTTTATCCGGGAGGTTTTTGTCCGGCATTCCTTATATCAGTCAATGTTTGGAGTTACGTGGGATTTGCAATCAAGTGAACAATTTCTATCAAAATGAATCAGGTTCAACAAAACAAACAGTTTGATACCAAGAACGTACATATTTATTCTAGTTTAAAGTCATAAATCACAAAAACGTTTATTTAAAAAAAAATCTCCACAGACCGCACTACAGGAGTTAAATTACGTCATCAATGGAACAATAAATCCTAAATATCGATAAAGTCATTGCACTCGCAAGTGTTGCACACAAAGTCAAGACAAATGATAACTGTATGCTAATCCGCCACTATTTAAACAAACGATTTAACACGCTAATGTCATGATTGACACCCATCATCAAAATGTCAATGTCAATACGCATCTCCAAAATGGCGTCTCCAAACTATTCGGTGAAGTGTGTTATTCGATTAAATTTGTTGCTGCAGCCTATTCCTGATCACCCATTTCAAGACGTTGATAATTAAAGCGGGTATACTCTTCCCATTCGTAGTGCAAACAACTTTTTTTTCTCTCAACGATGTTTAAAATAAGCGATTATTCGTGTCGTCTTTTCGAACGCCGATGCTACATGTATGTCAACGTGTATAAGCCGGATCATCAAATTCAGCGGGGATCCGTACATTTTAAACATATAAAAATGGATTGTTTGCAAATGTTTAGGAAAATATGGTATGATAAACAGAAAAACAGGTTACTGTCCCATCGTTTGCGAGGCTTAGAATAATATAACGGCTCGGCAAGCCTCGCCGTTATATTATTCTAAGCCTCGCCTGATATATTACAAAACGATGGGACAGTAACCTGTTATTCTCGTTATACACTTGGGGACTATTCTAACGCATCACTTTTCAAACTTGATTATCTCAGTAATGAGTGAAGATATTGATTTAAAATTTTACATACGATCATTTGACTACATTCTCTGCAAGTTAACGATAAAATCATTCATCCGTGACGATTGGACTTTTTAGCACGTGGGGTAGGTGTGGTTCCATATTTTTGTACGTGGAAATTGTGAAACGCGATATAATTCTAGTTTTATTTCAATTTAATTATTTTAGGTGGGTTTTTACACAAGGAAAACATAAAATTAATTTACAAAACAATATAGCTCGTATGAATATTCAGGAGCGCAATCGCGCACTTAGCATTTTGCAGGCTACCTGCTCCACTTGCTAAAGCGTCAGATCGTCACGTATGAATGATTTTATCCAAATATTGCTTATTATGATAACATGTGCAATTTTTAATAAAAATATTTACTCATTACTGAAATATGTACGTTTTCAAAAAGTTGCGTTAAAAAAGAAAGAAATTGTAGTAAAACGCGATATAGTATATATACATGGTATTCCAATTTAATTTCAATTTCATCATTCTAGGTGAGTTTTTGCACACGAAAAACATAACATTAATTAAAGAAAAACAATATGGCTCGTATGAATATTCAAGAGCGCAACGGCTCAATCGGCATGTTGCAAGCCGGTCAGTTATTAAGACGTGTACGTTTATGCGTTTTACTTTTCACGTTGTTATTATTTAACGTTGTACGAATTTGCACATTTGACTTTTGAAGGGACGTTTGTAATTTTTTAAGTTTTATAGTTTGTTGTTTTTCAATTTCAGTGAAATTTTCAGGAATTATCAGATATGTGTTGATTTATTCTGAGTCCAAATTTCAACACAATCCATACACAACAAAAGGAGCCATATTGATATAATTAAGTGATGAGTTAGAAAAGTCTCCTAGGCTAGTGTATATCCAGAGGTGGTAATCTCGTGATAGCAAAGATGGTGACGTCCATGCCGAGACAGTTATTTTTCGCTATTTTATATCCTTCATAACTTTTGTTAAATTGGTAAATGATGCTCACTTTCCAACCATATCAGTTTACATGTGATAAGCGTTTATTTCGTATCAAAATTCGTTTTATATCTCGACTTAACTCCCCGCAAATTGTCTTAGTGGAGCTTTAAATTGGTCATCCGGCTAAGGAATTTCGTAGCGAGTTAAGTCGGGAAAAAGAGCGAATATCAACACGAAATAAACACTAGTAACTTTCTTGCTTATATAGGTTGAAAGTGAGCGGCATTTAAACAATAACTACAAGTAATAAACGGTATAAAACGGCGAAACATATCTGCCTCGGCATGAACGTCACCATCTTGACTATCACGTGATTACTCCCTCTGATATCTACTGAATGTACTGAACATCATGCACATGCTTCTGCTAATGGCTGAGCATAAAATCACAATGAGAAAGACAATGTCAGACTGACATACAAATAAGCTCATAGTATTACTGATATATCTTTGTGTGTTCCTTGTGTTATTAGAATGTATAAATAAAAACATATGGATGAAATAACATTATGTTTTTGTTTACATTCATATCTTAAATATACAGCTAAATACTTCCAAGTGTATGCAGTTACTACTGTTATTTATGAATTTCTACAAAATTGCAAGTTTTGTAGTGGCGACGGAATTTAAACAAGGCGACACAATTTTGCGAAAGAAAATAAAAACTCTGTGGAATACCTATACCTATGGAATATTCCACTTGCAAAACAAGAATGCTGTCCTTCAGTTCCATATTATTATACATCGATAATATTGACAGTCAAAATTTATTTCAAATATTATTCTGATAAGCCATGTTTAATAAGTTTATGCTAGACTCAATAGCTTTAGACAGCTTTGGTGGCATTGAGGAATAATTCTTACAATCTGTTTCCTGAGTAGGACTAGTATTTGGTGTATTCAGTTTGATCTAAAGAACGCTTCCATTTAAAGGATAAAAACAGACAGCTTTAAGTCGCTAAGCGGACAACATATCCGCTACGCCACATCCACCAAACTATTTTAAATTATAGAGGCTACAAAGCACACAATTATAAAATGTTAGATCTAAATGCTTGGAAGATTTAAAACGATCCATCAAGCAAACAAGCATGTTCATTTATTTGGATGCGTTAATTTTCTTTTAAACAATTAAAATGTTTAGGTCACAATAATGTCCAAATTGTATTACAATACATGGCTATCAAATAAGATTGTGCCCGTAATTTACGCAGCAACTGTTATCATATTACACATGAAACGTATTAATAAGTTTGATAGTAAATTGTGGCTTTATCAAATAATACCAGATCCACGATTTTACTAGTATGTTTTTGTAATTTCATGTCTAACCCCTGGACAATAAAATATAGCATTCTCATAACTTGCTAAAATCTTTACACGTGGATGCATATAAAACAATAAAAACACTTTCCGGTTTTATTCGAGAAAAAAAACTGATACAAATTCAGACATCTAAATTGGCTAAACATTCCGGTACGCAGATTCTAACATATTAGCCAACTGCTTGAGGGTTTTCCAGAGACTGTTGGTATTCCTCGATGCTGAAATGAACACACCACATAAAGTTGACTTCTGGGCTTAAACGCTTAATAGTCTGGTATATGTTTAAATGGTATATTCAGCCTTGATAAAAAACACTGCCATGAACATATTGCAACGGTTAAGAAACGTTTTAAGTTCAAAGAAAAGTATAATTTCAATCAACCTTTTATAAGAGTGTTTTTACATCCATCAAGCATAAAGTAATGAAAATGAAAATGGACAATTGTTGGTTATTCGATATTTACTATTTATCTAACTTCCATAAAAGTTGCGTTAAGTATTAACTATTGGCCATTTAGCACATCCTTAAAAGAGGAATATACAAACAAAAGGAAAACGCATGCCTCCCTATATTATACTATAAGACGTTAAATCAAAGCAACGGCAACTCTGTATGTACAAAGTCATTTAAACATTATTACCGAAACAATCATTTTACTTCGTGAAACTAGGTAAATCAATCAAGTGTGTTAACATGTACAACACGTTCAAATATTCATTAATATTAATTTACAAAAGTTGGTGTGTTATGTGTAGTCCTAGTATAATATTTAAGTGTTTACAATTTAGTTATGTATCACATTTCAAAGTATATTTAAAAACGATTAAATGCTATGGCTTTATTGAACTTGACAGTTGGAAAGTGTATATTAATAAATTGTGTACACACTTCAACCAGTTGAAACGTGTGCCAAATTTTGAGAAAATTTGTATTAACATTTATTATTCGTGAATGAAGGAAACATGCTAACACTACTGATAGGTTTTTATTTTCGCATCTCAAGTGTCTTTGAATATTGCTAATTCATTGGCATGGTTTCGGATTTACATTAGCCCCTATACTGGTAGCTTCGGACAGTCCGGTATGTTCGGACGTTTTAAAAATGACGTAAAATCGAAGGTATAAACGCGACGTCGCGAGCCAATCTTCTGACAATATTTTGACAAGAAGACACACTGTCGTATTCCAGTAAGAAAAATCAACAAAATGCGCCGTAAACAGGTAAGAATTAAACAGTTTGTGTAAGAAAAACATAAAACGAACCTATTTATCAACGGTCTCCATGGCGAAACTCACAAATTTATCAAGAAATCAACAAAAATCGTCTGCCTTATATCCGACAGGGAATTCAGCAAAGGGAGACAATCATAATATTATGATTATGCGTCACAACCAATAGGCGCTTTAAATAAATAGAGGCCCCGTATGGGGAAGTTTTATGCGTGTAAATTTTATGTTGCAAATAACGTCATCTGGTTTTCAATTAGCGGTCAATTAGTATAGTAGTAAAGTTTGATATCATATTTTAATGGATATCTTGTACTATGTATTACCCTTTCTTTTAGCCGAAACCATCGAAATATCATGGTAAATACAGGGGATACAGAAAAGAGGCACTTGTTCTGGCTGTCGAAGCTGTCCAAAAGGGATTGTCGGTGCGGAGAGCAGCAGCACAATTTTGTGTGCCACGGGCCACCCTTGCTGATAGAGTATCGGGACGGATAAGTGGTACAGTAACCAAGGAGACACTCTTTAACCAAGAGGAGGAATTGAGGTTAGTGGAGTATTTAGAGTCACTGGCACAGCTCGGATATGGGGCCACTAGAAGTCGACTCAAAGATTTGGCTGGGGATTTAGCCTTTAGCCTTGGTAAACGGGGAAAGAATAAGCCTTTAAGCAACGACTGGGTCTCGGGATTTTTACAGAGATGGAAAACACGCCTGTCATCTGTTCACCCAAGTGCATTGGAATCTTACCGTGCAAAGTATGCAACTCCGGAATCGGTGGATCATTATTTCAAAAATCTTGAAGAAACATTAAAAAAGTATGACTTATTAAACAAGCCAGAGTGCATTTACAATTTAGATGAGACCGGTATCCAGCCAGAACATCGCCCCCCTAACATTATTGCCCCCACCTATGAAAAGGCGCAGTCAGTTACATCCCCGAGATCAACAACAACTACCGTAATTGAGTGCGCAAATGCTATGGGCAATCACGTTCCACCTTTCTTTGTTTTTAAAGGGAAACGGGAGAATCCCGAGCTTATGAAAGGTAGCTCTCCGGGTTCAAGATTTTGTATGTCCAACTCTGGGTGGTCAAACAGTAACGTTTTAAAAATTTATCTTGAGCAGCATTTCATTCCGAACGTCCGACGTGGAGAGAATGACAAGCAACCGATATTGCTTCTTTTTGATGGGCAAAGTTCTCACACATCCACTGATCTTATTGAATGGGCCATTTCAAAAAATATTATCTTATTTGTATTACCTGCTCATACATCACACATATTGCAGCCATTGGACGTAGCTATTTTTGGCCCCTTTAAAGGTCATTATTACAGGGAATGCGCTGCATTTATGCATAGGCATATGGGTAGATCAGTCACCAAATACGACATGGCAGAAATTGCGTGCACGGCATATTTGCATGCAATGAGTCCCTTAAATATTGTATCGGCCTTTAGAAAGACGGGAATATACCCCTTTAACCAACAGGAGATTCAGGCTGAAAAATTGTTACCATGTGAGACTTTCAGGGAAGACACGCCCTTACAGAAGGTGATTGCAATGAAAACTGGTAAAGAGGCAGTTGATAAATACTTCGAAGACAAGTACAACCGTAGAAGTTCTAGCCCTATGTCACCAAAGACAGGTGTTCAAGTATCCAAATGCACTTGCAAAAAGGCCATATTCAAACCTAAACCCAGTGGAAAACAAATAACCGAGGACACTTTCTTGCAACAGCTGTACGAATACGAGCATGCAAAAGAAACCCGTACTGGCACAACTGCAACGAATCCGAAGAGTCCCCAACCATCGACAAGTGGAGTTCACAACAACTCCATTGACATTGCTTAAGCGATAATGACATTTCCGATGAAGACTCTGAGGTTTGCTGTGTATGTAAGAGTTTTTACCCACCATCGGAAAAAAATCCTTATCTTAAAATTGTTAATTGGGCCTATTGCGATAAATGCAGTCATTGTGTGCATCTATCTTTTTGTCACGAGAAACGAGTCATAAGGAGAGGAGACACGTTTTTGTGTCCCCACTGTGTTTAGTTAATTAATTATTGCGTTACGTGTTCTCCCTTATCATGCTTTTCATATTGTTCTCGTCTTAACATTTATATAATCGTGCGTAGTCTTTTAAACGAGAAACATAAGTACCAATCTTAAAAACATCAAGTCGGTAGGGATGTGTGTATAGTTGGGATTGACGGCAAAACCATACACATATCCGTACTGTTATCATTTTTCAATTTTTGCTGTGTAAAATCTGAAAAGGATATTGTCGTTTCAAATTATATATATATAAATAAGCAGGATAAGGGAAGTTAGATACAGTTAAAATTTATATTACGACACGGGGTCTCGATCGAAAAGGATACTAGTCCGGTTTTATCAGCTCGACATGTAAACGTCATTTGCAATTGAGACCGTCGAAACGTTACTGACGTTATATTTATTTCTTCATGGTTATATCACAATTGTACCTATTTATTATTCGTTTGAGCCCATTTTGGCATGTTAATTGTTTTAAAATGAAGAAGACACTCTCCTTATACCGTTGCACTAAAAATCAATGTAAATCCCCCTTCGAGAGCCTCATGCAACTTCACAACATCCGGGCGTCCGAACCTACCGGTGCGCCCAAGCGACACAGAGAGGTCAAATGGGTCATTCTCTATTTTTAGTAAGTAAATGTCTTCGGATTGTTCTGATGAAATTTCATGTTGTTGTTAGTTTGTTTATTGTTCATATTTCAATAATCCTGCACTTTTTTTGCTACTTTTCGCTTAATGCCAATACGCATGCGCCAGTCGTATAAATAAAGTGTCCGAACCTACCAGTTTCCAGGCTATACAATGTCTCCCGCAAAAAGTTTTATTAAGTTTTCTTAAGACGAACTCATAATAATTATATGTATAGTTATACATAATTTGTTTTATATTTTTTTAAAGTTATATATAATCATAATAGTTATCACAAATAACCTAACCATATATATTGGCTTGTTGTTAACTCTCGCTAAGCTTTCGATTTTTTTATGTTGAAAGAGCTTATATTAGTTTTATGTATGAAATCATTTCGATAAAACATACATTATATAAATATTACATGTCTGACAGGGTGACAGTAAATTTGTCAACTTTAGGAAATACTGTCAACCGAGGCGAAGCCAAGGTTGACAGTATTTTTCCGAAAGTTGACAAATTTACTGTCACCCTGTAAGACATGTAATATTTATTTTATTATACCGAACAAACTATTCAAACAGGAACAATTTATATGAACCATGAACAATTTTAATATTCAATAATTGTATTTAATTTCAGCAATGAACAACCATTAATATGTTGAGTGGTTCAGATTGTCGGGCCGAGCAAAATTAACTTCGCTTTATTCGGCACCGACCTAGTAATCGATGTATCCCATCAATTTTCTGAGTCGTCAATTATTTCTTTAGAAATATATTGCCGCCCCAGCTTTCCGTATTCTATTTTCATCACTTGATTACGCAATTTATGACGTACTCGTGTGACTTCATTTCGGTGACGAAACATTTTTTGACAACAATATGGATGTAGTGTTTGTTTTACAGTAAAATATTTGTTTAAAGCATCGAACGAATCCAAAACGTATTTCGGATTGTGTGTTTGTCATGCATAACACCTTAACAACAGACACTGGAAGTGTATATCGTTGTAATTTTATTGTTATTAGCATTGGAATAAAGTTACCATTGAGGTAAGCGTGTCGTTCATACTAAATTGATTTTTTTATGACTCTTGTCAAAGCTTAAATAATGGCATTAATCTATTCTATAGCACAATTTTTAGCTGCAATCGATATTTTAATTATCCAAATACAACGGAAATGCAAAACTGCGTACTGCGCATGCGCGAATGTGACAGCATATTCCATAATTGTTTACCATTCCGCACGTGATTGCTATGGTAGCGGGCGACAGTATTTTTGGACAGTAAATTATGTCCGCTGGGTCTGACAGTATTTCTATGTCACGATGGCCTATGGGAGTTTAGCATTGTGAATAAAAGTGAGGTATAATAAAAGCAAAATAAAAAATCCAGCAGATGAAACCTGTTTGTTTACATCATATAGCAAATTAATTATATGAGTCATGTTCTCAGAAAACTGGGCACAATGCATAAAGACCACACAGGCTTATCAGGGACGACACTTTTCGCTTTTATGGTATTTTTAGTTTCAAGGAAGTCCCTCCTTACCGAAAATCAAGTTAAGGCGTAAAGTGTCGCACCTGATTAATCTGGGACGACACTATACCCACATGCATTAAGCCCAGTTTTCTCAGAACGCGGCTCATATTAAACCACTTACTTGATCTCGCAAATTGCGTGGCTTTGGGCATCACAAAAGTAATCAGCCCAATCCATGTTGAAACCACCCCACAGAATAAGGCAATCTTCGTTGGAAGTCTGAATCTCGTTCGTTGCATGGAAACTAGAATAATTCAGCAATTGGTGATTGGTGTACCATCTCCATTGTCCCTCCACCTCCTCGTCAATTGCACCAGTCCAGAAGGAGTTTCGTGTTGATTTCGAATGATCATCTTCAAACGATAAGAAACCCTGACCATATCCCAAGTTTAATAATTGAGCAACGTAACATATGAGTGAGATAAATACATTGGAAAAATTCTAAGCAAACATTATTTTTTTAAGGAATATTGACCTCAAAAGGCACAATTGTAACCCATAACGTTTTCATATATCGTATGATTCTTGATCTATTGCTGTTGTGTACCTTTGAACAATCTGCGAGCATGATCTTTGATGAACATATCTTCCTCTTTTGTCTCCACCGTTACCAAGTGTGCGTGGCTGTGTGACTGACAGAAGTGCTGCAATAACCACGTGACGTGAGTTTTCTTCTAATGTATTATAGAAACAATTAGAGACAATGAAGTACAAATAATTAAATTCAATACTTACTCAAGACTTTATATAACCTTTGTATTGACCATTACTTTAGAGTCCGCAATCACATGTGTTGTATCTAACAACGGCCTCGGGCCAGGCGACGTTTGTCTCGTCTGCAAATAGATAGCAAGAATCTTCGTAGACAACCCAGGTGTTCGGACAGAAGGCCCTTGCTTGAGCACCGTCTGTAAACAGAAATGCTAATGCTGATTTTATTTTACAAGGAAAGAGTCTCTCAGTCATACTATTCAGACGCGGACAATGTGTAATGTAAAACTTAAAGGGGCCTTTTTACAGATTGTGGCATGCTTTGAAGTTCTTACAATAAATGATTTAAATTGATCAATTAAAACATTAGAACTCAATCTCGTCATTTAAAAAGAGGAAAGAAAACAAAGTAAACCCCAACTGGGCTCGACCCATTGGCCCTTGGAGTTAAAGGTAAGCATATAAAACACTCTGCCAACCTCGCTCATATAGTGAGAAATTCATTTTATATTTTACATAAGTAATCCTCGTTAAGTCACACTATAACGATAACAACGGAACTCTCTAAATTACTCAATCGTTTTGCGTTTGTAACGCTTTACAATTTTAAGGTTTTAAAATCGTCAAAAGATGCATGTATTAAATAATATAGAGCACAGTAACTGTTAAGTATTACTGCTTCTCCGAAAATATTACAACGTAAAGGAAAAATTGCAAATCTGAAACTTTCATTCTCAAGTGTTGTCAATTTTCCAAAACGTGAAATGGTGGTCTTTAACAGATCAAATAAGGTAAAACAAAATGACCTAAGCTAAATGTACAGTATAGCCAATAGTTCGTAAGTTGAAAAAAAAGATATTTGCATCAATTACAAAAAATAACTCAATAACACAAATTTAATACTTACCTAACAACCAGACAAAAGAAATGAGTCCAAATGCAAAATTTAGAATCATCTTTGATGAGTGTTTATATGACTGGGAACGTCAACCTTCGATTTAACAAAGTGGTATTGTGTCTTTATAACAATTTAGTCATAAGATAAATTACGAAACTGATAGTGTTAACGTGCTAGTATGACTGGCTTTATTTATACGTGTTTCTTATCATGTGGCCAATAGGTATTCCACACAATGAGTAAATAGCGCATATAGAAATAAAGAATGTACTGCAACATACAGGATTAGTATTAATTGTGATTTTAATACTATTTTAACAAAGTGTAAAAATTAACAAATCTTATTTCGGTTCATCCTCAGCGCGATCTACTTCGTCTCTATTTATTAGTTGGCTTAAAGCATGCGTTTCCAGATTCTCTACAAAATCAATCAGTCGCAATATCAGGTTTTATTGTCTAATCATATCACACATTGAATACTAATTGTGTACAAGTTTAAGGACCTTATAAAACAATGAAAGATGGAAAACTATTTTGAAATTGAAATTAAGAATAAATCCACAGATCCTGTATGCGTATATGCACTAAAATTATTTTAATGTAATTGAATAAGTCAAATACTAGTATTCAATATGTATTTATATATATTTTAGTAATGTGTGCATCAATTGATTAATAAGCTTTTTCAGTAATACAAAAACAACCTATTGAGCACATACTTGTGTATACGTATGCATCATTTACATCCAAACTGATAAAAAAAAAACTTCCAACTTAATCAGAAACAGAAAACACGCTTTGAAAACGATAATTGTATTCTTCATATGAAGGTTTTGCGCTATATGCAAATTCAAGTTCATTTCCTGTGTTAAGCATTTACCAGGCTTAATTCGTACTTAGAGTAATTGCAGTATTGCAGCATAAAATGGTATTGCACATAAATAAGGAAATGTATGTGAACGAAGCCAAAGACAGAAACATTCCTTTTATTTCAATCAGTTAAACGCTGACATTATACCAATACAAATGCGCATTCTAGCCGATGGGACCTGCATTCTCAAGAAAGCTCATGTAGTTCTCGATCCTGTAACGAAGAGGTGAATTCAGAGTATTCAATACAATTCATTGTTGATCGTCAGCATTGGCATGGTGAACTATCATCGCATAGTTGTTTTTCATAAGCTTCAAACAAAACTGCATTATTTTTGCACTGAAGAGCTTTCATCCCAATCACTCTACTATATAAATAGCAACAATATGATAAAATGCTGTAGTATATTCGTGTGACCAAGTCGAATTTATAGGAAGGATAACTTGATTCAAACAAAGTAGTTTTTACATAATGTAATGTCTTTCCATGAGTATTTGTGTAGATTTCTTTTGAAATACAATCCTATGATAAGAACGGTCAAAAGGAGAAATAATCATGATCTGCGGACGCATTCAAAATACACGAAATATACACGAAATATATGTAAACGTTTGTGCTGGCAAGTTGCGTGCCTTTTACGCATGAAACGCGCATACAGTAAAGAATATCACATGCATCACATGTTGGTGAAGACCCAATAATGTGGAAAAGCAACACAATTCTAGCACAACTTGCAATAAAACAATAGGACACTTTTAAGAAAAAGCTTACTCAATTTCACATATTGAGTAGAACATCCAAATTCAATAAGTGTATAAATCTTAAACTAATGTGTGTTAATGTAATCGTAAGAGCATACTCAATTTCACAAATAGGGTGGGAATTTGCTCCACAGAAGTCATCAGCCCATTCCATGTTGTAATCTCCCCAAAGAATGAGGCAATCTTGGTCCGGGCTCTGGCTCTCAGCGACGTTGGCAAAACTTGTGTAGTTTAGCCTCTGGTGGTTGGTGTACCAGACCCAATTACTCTCCACCTCGTCATCAGAGGCTCCAAGCCAGAAGGAGGCAAAAACGTCATGAGCGCCAGCGAGGTGACCTTAAACCGACCAGATTGTGGTAAATGCACATACAAAATACAAGAGATCAATATAATACGTTGGCATGAAGTTTCTGATCATCAACGCTTACTTCATGCTAAAAACAATAAGATAAAAAAAACTCGTCAAATCCGATAGTACACTTCATGAGTTTGACGCAGCTGATATATAACAGAAAAGGGACATTATCAAGAAATGAATTAAGATGGCTAAGTTTTATTCATTTTATTACTATAGTTTTATTCTTACGGGTACCTTTGAATAATTTACGAGCAAACTCTTTCAGGAACATGTCTTCATCTCGGGTCTCCACCGTTGCAAGGTGTGCATGGAGGTGTGACTCACAAAAGTGCTGCAAGTAACCAAGTGATACATCTTTAGATTAAAAGTCATGGTGTGAATTTAGTTTTTAGTAAGCAGTCTCATATTTGCTTACCGTATATGGGCTTCATCTCGAAAGATATACCGCATGTACACTTTATTTGGGACTACATATGCGGTATGTTGCCCATGTTAGACCCAGTATGTTCCCAATAAATACGCACTGAAGCAAGATAGACGATGTGGGCAACCAGCAAGTAAGCATAGGTGGGTCCCAACACGAATGTACATATAGATACAATACAAGCAAGCTAACCTGAAAAAATACATGTATGTATCAAAAATTATATACAAAATCTAAACAAGCAACACATCAGGTTCTAGAATAGAGGTCTATATAGGTAATTCATAACAAGCTTAAACGAGGCACAATTCAATTCCAACTCTTCTCTAGTCCAATAAAAAGCGAAAATGCCCACAACAAGTTTCAGTATAGCCAGCTCACGTGAGTCTCACAGGGTAGCACGCTGGTTTATAAACAACATGCACGCCATTTCGCCAAGATATAATGTCATGGCCAATTTGTCCACGTAGTCCAATCAAGACATCCTATAAGAAAGTCATGCCAGACCAAAAGAACAACGATCAAACATTTTTGTAGCAAACTAACAATGATATATTGAGAGATATGAATGTGTTTTATATATCATCTTTATATATTTGTTAGTAATGACATATCTTACAATGGCCGACGTCCAATCCACTTTGATCTCGTCTGCGAACAGATAACACGAATCTTCGTACACCAACCAACCATTGGGACAGCAGCCACGTGCTTTGACGCTCACTTTAAACAATATTTTCAACTTAAATGTACATGTTGACAAATAAAGTATAAGTTTACTAAAAAAAACATAAAACTATTTAATCTTCATTAAAAATCTTTTTTCGGCATAATTGATCTAATTAAGGGAAACAAACTTAATTTGGTAAGTCGATACAAGTGTGTTTGAAAACCTGACAGTTTATACATCGATTGTTCTTTCTTAATAAGTAAATGTATTATTATTCGCGTAATCGTTATCGTAAATTTTATACTTGACTTACCCAGCAGACATACATTGATTAAGACTAATGATCCAAGCAAAAGTTGTAGAGCCATCTCCCCTCTGTTGAAATCGGAATTAAAATAAAAACTTCCGTTGATCATATTTTATCTATATATGACTTTCTTATCTATATAGGTCCTTATGTGCCTGGCATTTTTACCAGTTTATTTTGACAGGTTAGTGTAAATCATGTAATGAATACTTGTAATTTCTTCGAAAACGAAATCCTCAATGCCATTTTATGTTGTTGTTTTTTGTTATAATATGATGCAATATTTCCATTTGACATTATCAGAGTAGGTAATCGCTCTGCCGTTTCAATTATTTGAAAATGGTCCTAGCTGTAATACTCAAACAGCTTATACAGGCACTTAATTCTGGGTTTAGGTAAACCTGACACATTATTATGTCGCTCTTTCTAAATGTTTTTTCGATTGAAACTTTACACATGTGTTTGGGATCAGTGTGTGAGGTCGCTGACCAATCTCCGTATCTCTGACCTGGAATCGAGCAGCAATTATGAAACAATTGGTGTAGTAAAAATTTGTGTTAATATTATCATGCAATATCTCCGTATAACTGTTTTACAATATATATTCAATTCAGCATGTGTTCTGGGGTATTTTTACGTCAATTACCAAGATCCAGAACGCTGGCCTGCAATTAAACAGTATTATCCCCCTGTTTGTACGTAAAAATATGGTTGAGGTAAACGCGCGACATCCCCATACCACTGTTTCGACACACATGTGTTCGAGGTCATTGTATGAGGTCAATTACCAAAGTCCGAAACTGGAACCTGCAATTAAGCATTATTATGCCCCTGTTTGTACAGTGTACTTGGACACTTAGTGAATGTAAAACTGCAATATCTCCATATAACTTTTTCTTTTTTCAAATATTCATTTGAAACTTCACACATGTGTTCGGGATGATGTGTGAAGTCACTGACCAAGTTCCATTTACTCTGACCTTTCAATCTAGTAAAATGATGCTTCTTTTAGTACTTGTAATATTATGGTGAAGTTTGAGTGCAATTCATCCATATCTCTATATTTACCAAATGCTTTGTCATATTCTCATATGTTATGCTAAAGTATTTCAGCCCTTGGACAAAGATTGTAAAACTTCACAAGCTCCAGAGATTATATCCAAAATACCGACTCTAATGACCGGTAAACTATTTAGGTCATGTGCAGTTGATTGGTCACTTAGTTGGAATTGAGGCCAGTAGTAATTACCAGTAGTAGTTATGTTTGTTGTTTGTGTTGTTGTTGTGTTGTTGTTGTTTTTTTTGGAGTGGGGGGTCGCGTAAACAGTTCTCGGTCTCATACAGGTATGTTAGAAACATTCTCGTGCAGTCATAAAGTTTACCAATACTATATGGATTTGTATTTCTTATCCAAAATGCTAGTTATGCTTCTTAATAACTTAACGCGAGAAAGAACGTAACAACTGGTCGGTTGATTATGTATAATAATCATTCAGTAATCCGTAAGAATATCCGTAAAAATATCCCTAGCTGCAGATATTTTTTCAAGCGATACTGCACAGGGCTCGCCGTTAACGGCAGTTCGTGTGTGTATGTTTAGAATTGCATAAAGTTTTCCCCGCCTGTGCTGCATGTTTTGTTTAATACTCAGAGTGATTCTCAGAACTCTTACCTATTTAAATTTGAATAGACTCACGAAATTTTGAACAATTCTTTAATATAGCTGTAATTTCCCGCTATTTGACTTTTACTGAAAGATTTTCAAATTTCGGTGTGGTCGTGTGCTATGGAGGAAAACCGGAGTACCCGGACAAAATCCCCCATGTACGGTTTGCGACCACTTACCAAGCTGACATACGCCGGGAGCTGAGATTGAACCCGGGTCGCATATGTGTACAGCGCAGTAGTTCGATTATCCGGAACAACCAATATATCAGTCCGGACAACTCAATGAGTCTTGTAGTCCGATTGGATAAGTGAAGAAATTGAAGGTGATTTTGCCGATTTTACTAACGTACGTTGTACTTTGATGCATTTAAACGATAACGCATACATAATAACAATATCGTGTGCTGTAAAGAAGGGAGTGAATTCGTATAGTTCAATTCATAACAATGTTGCGGTTAGTTCCCTTACATTTTATTGAACAGCGACCTGCTCGCATGCGATTTATTTCAGGAAGATATGTGTATGCATTGTTGCCAGAGGACACTGATTCCGGTCTCATCAATTTTGTTTGTTTTGAAATTAGCAACAGTATTCGGTTCAATATAGTAATCTGAGAGTTAAGATTATGAGTCAGGTTGCATCGTTGGTTAGTTTTTATCATACTGAAATATTGGGGGACACCATTAAAATACATTTTTATAGTCGTGCAATGGTATAATATTGTTTGTTACATTACTGGACAAGTTGATTTTAAGGTAATGTCGAACATGCACAAACGAAGTAACAACCATGTGTTTTTATTTGTATACTAAAACATCAAACACAGCATTTTTCAACTTATTTATTGTCATGTTTATTGTAATGACATTGTTATTTTTCTCTCTCTATATATATATATATATATTTGTACACGTTTGACCAATATGATATGTGTTTGCACATATGATGCACACACTGATGTGAACACATTTTACAGAACATCTTATTATAAAGTAAACATTTTCTTGTTAATCAATATGAATAAAATGTGAAACTGGGGACCGGTAATGGGTAACTTGAGGCTGTTCTCTCAAGTATCGGAAATGATTTCTATGGACGCTTAGCGTTTTCTGTAATGCAAATTATGCTTTTATCTTTTTAATAATTCTTAAGTGATCGTTTCGCTTATTAAAAATATTATCGACTGACGAATTTGCACAGGGTCGATAATCTACCAAAGCCGATTTTGTTAAGTGCCGAAAGAGAAATATAATTAGGTCTTCGATATTTTCCAAATCTTTACAATTCTTTCAATTTGTTGTGAATTCCTTAGCATTCAACTACCGAACAAATCAATGAAAATCATAAAGCTATTATGCTATTAAGTTTCCGTCAATGAAACTGTGTATTGGTATGCTTGGATATTATAAAAAAAAGCCAACATAATACTACCTATACTTGAAATATTGAGGTAAAGGATTTGATAATATTGTGGTAATCACGTGAAATACGGCTTTACATGTAGGCATTTCTTTAATCGTATTATTATTGAATCTGCGCTTAAAGTTTAGGTAGCTATCTGAAGAAGTTAGAAAAGTGTCTCAGCGGTGAAACAAGAGGTAAGTTTTAGGCATTTATATTAATGTTAATAATGTAGTCTATTTAACTAACTTTTATTCGTGGAAAATACTATTACACTCACTTTAATAAATCGTAAATAGATTTTGAAATTATAATTGCAATGTAACATAACATGAATTATTATGCTATTAATTTATTGATATTTCATTTGAATTTAAATTTGGCATCCGGTCAATAAAAAACAAAATTGTCTACTTTCTATAACAGTCATTAAGATCGCGCACGAATTCCCTACAGTGAACCTAGTTCAAAGCCTCGGAGACTCTGGTGCTCACTTTATCGTACTTAGTGCGGAATACTCCATTAAATAAGCCCGGCCGCATCCTAGGTCAGTAGCTTTTTCGTACCAGGTTAGTAACGTATACTGATTTGACGAAAGTGGACGATAATATAAAATAATAAAATAAAAGTATAGCTAACTTTACACAGCCTCTTACTCACCAAAATTAATTTTCTGATTCTGTATAACACCGTCCGGGTCAGTAAGAATAAGTGTTCGTAATATTAAGGTATGTTTTATTCGTTATTGTTCTTTTTTTGTTGTTTTCACCCTGTGTAATTTTGCTCGCAACTTGTGTTATTTTCTGTTGGGTTCGATACTTTCTGCTGGTGTGAAACATTAAGGCATTCAAGAATTTAAATAATATCGCCAGATTGACGTAAGGTATTTTTGGCATTTTTCGAGGGTAATTTGATTCAATCGCAATTTTGTGATGAACACCATAATGTGTAATCTTCTGAAACGCACTTCTGTGTCAACCTGCCTTTGGTATGAACACCTTGATAAGTTTTTCTCAAAGATTATAAAAATAAAACAGGTATGCAGTAGAATAACCACTTTTCCTCTTCCTTAATCTTTTCCGTATTTTTCTCTACATCATCACCATCAATACTATTATCAGGAGACATCATCATCAAACATCATATATCGTTATCAAAACCACCATCATCATCATCATCATCATCATCATCATCATCATCATCATCATCATCATCATCATCATCATCATCATCATCATCATCATCATCATCATCATCATCAGACCTTTGATTTGTTTCAATTTTTCCGTATGAATAGCCGATTATTATTTGAATTGCCCGGACCTATACTTTGTTTATCCCAGACAATTGGGCTACCGTTAATGTCGTAAACCGTCTGCAATACCCCACTTTTATTGAGAGCGCTTAATGTCTCTGATGTCATGGTCGTACTTTATGGCATTATTGCCAGTCATGTTTCGTCGATATGAAACATTGATTGATTTGGTTGTTTTAATGGACTATGGTATTAGCTGCATATCGCATGTTTATTTGGTAAATTATTAACAATCATGAAAGGCATGTAATAACAAGTTTAAATTAATAAATGCAAACATCGGAACTAAAGAGCTCTAGTGCAGAGCAAAATATTGTTTGGGAAAGAAGAACAATTGATTGACACCTACTCGATTATAACCCGTGGCTTAAAAGCATTCGTTTTTTTTATATATCACTCGGTCGTCGCTTTGTATTTGTAAACAAACTTGTATTAAGTTTATCATTGTATAATTTATATAAGCAATCACGTGCTATATAATAAAATATAACGAAAACAACAAACACGCCTAATTCTACTATCGTTTCGCGGTTGTAACAATTATAATTATATCAATTGCTATTTATATTATGTAAGTAAATTTTCATTACTCTAGTAGCAGTATTGTTTTCTAAATATGGGCAAAACAGGTTAACACTGTATTTTTTTCTTAAAAAGGCCATAACTCCACTAATGTAAAAAAACGGAACAAAGTTATTATGCATGGGCCATTAGCTCATCGTGCTGTTAAATGTGCTTGCAATGTTCCATGACTTTAGAAGCAATACCTTTCAAGTTACTGCAAAAAACAACAACAGACATATGTACAGATAGACATACCTGTGTAGACGTTGGCCAAATTATATGCCCCCTTGGAAAGTGGGAGCATGGATGATAATTGCATACAAGTGGCAGATCTACTCGCGTGGAAATTGTCGATGTTTCATTAAAAAAATATATGAGTGTATGCATCAATATATTTCAATAATATAAAAACAATGTGCTCACAAAAATGCGAAAACAATCTCTATTATGCGTATGACCTGTCTGCTATTAGTCATCTATTCTTTGTGATTATTTCTATTTCCTAAGTCAGCCCATGCAGTTAGCCGATATATATCAGGGGCGGATCCAGGATTTCTGGACAGGGGGGGCGGGATATTGAAAGAATTGCTGGGGGTCCAGTGGTGGGTGCAGGGCTAAGCCCCGCTAGGGTGTCCAGGGGGAGGGGGCGAACCCCCCCCCCCCCTCCGTAAGCTCCACGATTTTAGTGATTTTGAAGGCTTTGACAACCACTTCTCGAGCATGTCACGCCTTATATACTTTCATCAAAGTACCTTCTTATAATGCCAAAAAAGTGCATAGTTTATAGAGATGGGGGTCCAGGTGGGCGAAGCCCCCCGGAAGCTTCACGATTTTAATGATCTTGAATCCTTTGACAACCGCTTCTCGAGCATGTAGCCTTATATACTTTCATCAAAGTACCTTCTTATAATGCCAAACAAGTAAATAGTTTATAGTGATGGGGTCCAGGGGTGCGAAGCCCCCCCCCCCCCTCCGGAAGCTCTCGAGACAATCTAAAGGCAAAGAAGCCACTGGTGTTAGCTTGTGGTCATAATATACTAAATAGTTTCCCTATATAATTGAATGTAAAAGCGACAACTTAAAGCGAAAATTAATGCAATATTTTGCACATAGAGACCACCATAACCATACCTTTTCTTCAAAGCCAGTCTAAGCGGAATCGATTAACGCAATACAAAAGATATGTCATATTCAAACCAAGAAAAAACTTGACATAAATCAAAATCGACTGTTTTTGTAACATTTTTTCCGGCCGTTTTCTAGTGGAATGCAACCTTTTTCAGTGCAATGTTTTACTATAGTGTCTTAGTTTATCATATTTCATAGATTTAGTAGTGAACACCTATTCATGCCCTACCACTATCTCTAGAAGATAAAATCAGCACAATAGTTTGAAGTGCCAAACATGCCTTCAAGTCAACATTGATAATATTTTAGAGAGTACAGCCATACATGAAACGATTATTTAGTATACTGTAACCTTGTCTAGGTTTTCTAACCACTAAACTTAGTGACTAAGTCGGTGGACCGATCATCGTCCAGGCGAGATGTCAATTGACTGTGTGTACAAGGCGATAAGGAAAACATGGCCTATGGGGCTTATCTCCACTGGCGAGCGAATTAGCGCTTATCCTTATATATGATCGCTCCGCCAACTTAATAACGTGGCTCAGCGGGTAGCAAACCTAGACAAGCTAACACCAAAATGGCTTCATTGCCTATATACTGCATGTAGATTAACGCGATATTCCGGATTATTTTTATGGACTTTTTGACACCATATTACACTTTTATAAGAGGTTTGTGTCATTTAGTTATTCTGCGAATGCAAAAATATACGTTTATAGAGAATATCAGCTAATTATAACGGGTTTTTCGGTACATGAATAATGCTTTCAAACGCTTGCGCGCCGACCGAAATCGAACCTGTTATTATGTGTGATGTTGGTATTAGCAATAAATTAACACTTCTTCAACGGCATTTACCCATGTTATTTACGAAACATTTCCACTCGTGTATTTGACACGAAATAGCGCTTTAAACTGGGATTTCGGTGAAGTTTTACACGTTTTCTGACACCGAGTGTACCAAAAGCCCACATGTTATTACGTATAAAAGTGATATTAATAATATTAAACATTGCTTATGGGACATTTATCAAGAAACATATAATCGTTTTCACTTGTTTCTGACACACACAAAACTCGATTTATAACGGGGATTTCGTTAAGTTACGCAAAGATGGTACCAATCTTCTTTATTATTCTACAATCACACGTTATATAATTCATACTTAATAATGCGTAGTTATTTCTAACATAACATTTCCAGTTTGTTAAATAAATAAATGCTCCATAAGGGTGATCTCGGTAATTCTACACATTGAAGCTTCCACTTGCTCTTGTCAAGACCGCATTTCCGCGTTTGAAATGGTATATATTAAATTAATCTAACTTATGAATACCGAATGTCAGAGTTACATAAAACCTATTCACACCGTTTTTGCCTTTTTTCATTTCCGCTTTTTTTCGTCGAACAAATCAAACGAAACTCGTTGAAAAAAATGAGAACTAGGCATTCGATCTCAAAGGTGGATTAAAAGCGTTCATTGGTGACATCACATGTCTGCACATGTGTAGATACCGTTATTAATATAATATATCACGTGTCACCTTCTAATAACAAGTATAATGGCAATAAAGTGCATTACTATCAGAGTAATAAAACACAGCACAAATATGCTGGGTTTTATTTCTCTTTAAGTAATGCAGATGAACCTCGCTTCTGTATATTAATGACCTAGTAACTGATATACTATTTTTTTAAACCCTGAAATATTATGTGATAATCAGATCGATAAACTATTTAAATCTGCTAGTACATCCGATAAAAATATATTATAATTGTCTTTGACAGTGTTGACGTTCAGTTGTTCGTGGTGACGACCGCATGCATTTATACATCTCTTACACTTCTCAAGATCTTTTTTCGGCTTTGTAAACGATATAAATTAAATGTCTCCAACTAATCTTTCAGGATATCGATTGTCCGAGTTACATAGTCCCCATCGACACCGTTTAACCATTTTTAATCTACTTATTTAAGAGGAAAACAAAAGAAACTCGCTAAAGTAAAAGTGAACCTATACATAGCTTGTCTAAAAAATGGCGGACAGTTCGTTGCTAACTAACGCGCCCGATTAATCGATCGCTGATTGGTAAATCAGTTCTTAGATAAGAACTTGATTGACAGGCGGCGTCATGTCAATTGTATGTCAGGGACATGAAACAAACACATCTGCACTATTGTATTGAGGGAAAGTGCACTTTGGACCCTTTTACGAGAGTCACATTTACAGTAGGCCCATTATATAAAAATCTTAACCTCTATTGATTTTGAGGTCACTAGGTCAAAGGTCAAGGTCACGGTGACCCGAAATAGTAAAATGGTTTCCGGATGATAACTCAAGAATGCATACGCCTAGGATCATGAAACTTCATGGGTAGATTGATCATGACTCGCAGATGTCCCCTATTGATTTTGAGGTCACTAGGTCAAAGGTCAAGGTCACGGTGACCCGAAATAGTAAAATGGTTTTCGGATGATAACTCAAGAACGCATATGCCTAGGATCATGAAACTTCACAGGTAGATTGATCATGACTCGCAGATGACCCCTATTGATTTTGAGGTCACAAGGTCAAAGGTCAAAGGTCAAGGTCACGGTGACCCGAAATAGTAAAATGATTTTCGGATGATAACTCAAGAACGCTTTTGCCTAGGATCATGACACTTCATAGGTACATTGATCGTGACTCGCAGATGACCCCTATTGATTTTCAGGTCACTTGGTCAAAGGTCAAGGTCACAGTGGCAAAAAACGTATTCACACAATGGCTGCCACTACAACGGACAGCCCATATGGGGGGGGGGGGCATGCATGTTTTACAAACAGCCCTTGTTTAATATAAAATCGAATATAATAAATAGGCTTTTAAGCATATTTAGCCATAAATCAGTTTTATTTAATAAGATAACACATTCAGCCTATTTAACAGCTTGTTAAGTAAATTTAGCAAGTTTATAAAATAGGTTCAGAAATAAGACTATTTAGCACATGATAATTTCTCGTTATACTGCCGCGCTAAATTTATAAAATGATAGTGCCTATGAAAAAACAAGAAAACCTGTTAATATTCATACTTGTTTTAAGCTCAAAGAAGTTTGTTTAACAAATTAATCGGACAATAAGTATTTAAGTGTTCCATATTTGAAGACGTATAATATGATAGACCCGAGAAGGAGCGGTGTATGAAACCCAACATTTTAGTCACACTATTTGCACACTATCCTTCCACGAATAGACCAATTAACTTTACCCGACCCGTACACTTCCAAGTATTTAAGAAATCACAAAGCAACATTGTTTTTATACCAAAAATCAGTTTTGTGGAACGAAGAACTCGGATAGATGAAATAACATATTTTGAAAGATATTTTTGGCACAAAAGCCTTCCATGAATAGATCAATTAACTTTACCCGACCCGTACACTTCCAAGTTAGTTTTTAAGAAATCACAAAGCAACGTGGTTTTTATACCCAAAATAAGTTTTCGTGGAACGAAGAACGCGGATAGTTGAAATAACATATTTTGAAAGATATAACTTAAATTGAAGTTGTTTTGGTGCAAATAGTATAACCGTATATGGATTTGATTGGCGTAAAGACCAGTTGTTGCCTGGAATTATTGAAATACTTAATGAGAAGAAAATGGAACGCAACTCCAATGAAATAAAAAAAAAAATTCCATTTACGGAATGCAAACTTATTTAAGTTAACCCGGGGGTGGGGTGGGGGGTTAACATCCTATATATGGGTATATAGGGGTGTGCCGAAAAAATGGGGTGTGTTTTTCAACTAAAATTATAGATATGGGTATGGTGTTGAGCATCTAAGTATAGATATATGTATTGAAATCAGAAATTTGCTTGTATATAAATGCATATAGATTTGAAAGTATCTGTATCAAAATGGGTAAAATAAATGTCATTCTTGTATATAAATGGGTATCAAAAAGTTAATTTCAGTAACTAGAAAGACGCAGAAACTTAACTGTTTTTATCTGTTTGTAAAATTTTGACGGACGGGATTGTGTGCATACTTTTATTTTCTGTCTAACAATGCAGTTTGCTGGTTGACGGTAAGACGGCCTCACAGATTGCTCAGGTTGGTCGATAAGCTTCGTGGTGCAGGACATCGCCTTGCCGTCTTTATCGATGCCATTGGTTTTCCCTGACGTACCGATTTGGTAGGCTATAGCTGCGTTTGAGTCGCAATCGTCGCGTCGGTGATCCCTGATTTACAGTGGAAACGGTGTCGCTAATGGAAGGGGCAGTGACTGGAGCATGTACCTCAGATGAATGCAGTTTTGACTGGTCAACATTTTCGGGACTTAATGGGAACAGTCCACAACGTCGAGCCCATGAATCGCGTTCTCAATCTTTGTGGCATCTTCCAAACATTTTCGGAAAACACCTGGAAATTGCCCTTAAGTGAAACTTCGGCCTAGCTGTTCTGTTAGCCAGAACTTCACTTGACGTTTCCAAGATGATTTCAGTTGCCCAAAGAAACCAACATCACAAAATGCTTGTATTGAAATGGGTCCACTTTCTCAATGGTATTGTAGACAAATGGGTCTGCTTTTTCATAAATCTTGTATCAATATGGGTCTACTTTATCAGAGTTCCGGTATAAAAATGGGTCACATTTCGGAAGTCTCAGTGGGACACCCCTACCCTAAAATTTGGGAAGATACCCCCCCCCCCCGGAAGTTAACCCCCAAAATGTTTCATATTTTGTACTCGTAGGGATTAAAGTTAACAATAAATAACGCTCGATTGGTCATTGTCGGCTCGGGTACTACTAGCATGTACCCCGGGTACTCTTAAGTATACTTACATGTACCCCGGGTACGGTAAATATACTTTATCGTACCAAGTCGATATTAGACTGTACCCGATTAGTATTTCCGCTCAAAATCCGATGTCGTAAAACGCGCTACCGATTATCTTAAACAAGCCTCTCTTTAAAAAAACAAACAGTATCAACAAGCTTTTGAGTATGAGTTTCGATAATATAGAGGCCATTTTACAGAAAATTTACATAAATGTGAAAATAATTAATTAAAAAAATAGCCGACAACGACCGATTTAGCGTTAAATTTCACGGGTCCGTATTATTATATTTACCGTACCCGGGGTACATATAAGTATACTTAAGAGTACCCGGGGTACATGTAAGTAGTGCCCGAGCCGGCAATGACCAATCGAGCATAAATAACTCGTCTTTTCAGTAGTTATAATTAGTAGCCTAAATTCATAAACTGGGTGAAAAAATCACGGGTCTTAAAATGGTATAATCAAATGTGAAAGTAGGGGAAAGCATATCAATAAATATTATCGAGAGCTATCAGGGTCGATTTTCATTTGAACATTTACACAATGATACAGAAGCTTTACAGTACTGTTTTCTACTAGATCTGGATGCATCTCGTGATGCCAACAATTCTATATAATAAACAAGCAATGAAAATCAATTTGTACCGTTCGTATTAATTCATTGTAATGAATGTTTTATACATTGCAATGACATCACTCCGACACGAACAAAAGGATGGACATGCGGCAGGCTACATCAACAGATTCGCGGGTATTGATTATCCGTGTTTCTAATACTGCGGCATCTGTCGCAATGCAGATAATTTTGAGCCAATCAGATTTCGTGTTACATGAAGTTGATAAATTTGCTTCTCTAATTCATGACCGACCCGCATAAAGCGAAGTAGTTCGTGTTTACTAAATTATAAGCTGATATATTCCGCATTGTCTGATACTGTGCTTTAAACTTGTTTCTTTCGCAGAGATATTTCATTGAAAGAGGGAACTTGGCTGTGAACACACATTGAACATTCGTAATTCTTCGTGTCTGAAGCAGCCGCGCATTTATACACTCAGCATCAACATCCTGAATTTCGGCCTGAATTTCCTGACATCGGTGAGAGTGTGAAATTACTGTGAAGAATATCCAAGATGGTAAGCCTTATATGTTTGTCATCAAACTAATATCGAGCGTTCTTTAGCAAAATTAAACATGTATTGTTTTTCTTTATTTTATAAATCATAACATTACCTAAGTGTTATACCAATATTATTGATAGTTGAGACTACATAATGCTGCTTCGATGAAAGCCGGCGTATCAATGATAAAGCAAAATTTGCATGTATGTAAGTAGGCTATATTTGTGCAGTTTATATCATTATCAAACAATTTACTGTGTCGGCATGTGAATTGTAAAAAGGCAACCAAGTATTTGCGCAATTTTTTTTAAACATGAAATTCCTCGGTTACTGTAGTTTAAGTTGTTATAGTTAGTGGCCCGGGGGGGGGGGGGGGGGGGGTAACTTCCTATATGTGGGTATATAGGGGTGTGCCGAAAAAATGGGGGGTGTTTTTCGACTAAAATTATAGAAGTGGGTATGGTTTTGAGCATCTAAGTATAGATATGGGTATTGAAAACAGAAATGTGCTTGTATATAAATGCATACAGATTTGTAAGTATCAGTATCAAAAATGGGTATGATAAATGTCATTCTTGTATCCCAGTGTGACCCAAATTTGACGATGTAACGGTTACATGAAGCCAGGGGTGGCGAAATCTCAAAAAACTATACTTGTCCACGGACAACCATTTAGGAAATTTAACTTGTCTGTTGCTGAACTACACTTGTCCGTTAATGTTTATATAAATTATAAACGCATGTATTCATTAATGTAAAATAATGTGGAATATATCAAAATGAGTATGATTTGATTGTTTTGTTTATAGTTGTATTTCAATGGTACATTCATTATAGCAGTATATTATAAACAATATAAAGACTTTGTCAAACTTTAATCTTGCAAAGCTAGTGTTATTTAAATCTGTGTTGAACATAAGTGCATCGTAATCTTAAAGGGATCTTTTCACGCTTTGGTAAATTGACAAAATTGAAAAAAATTGTTTCAGATTCGTAAGTTTTCGTTTTAGTTGTGATATTTGTGAGGAAACAGTAATACTGAACATTAACCATGCTCTAATATAGCCATTATATGCATCTTTTGACGATTTTAAAACCTAAAAATTATAAAGCGTTGCAACGCGAAACGATTGAATAATTTGGAGAGTTCTGTTTTTGTCGTTAAATTTTGTGAAACTACGAAGATTGCTTATATGAGGTATAAAATACGTCAAGAATGTGTACTCGGCGGAATAGCTCAGTAGGCTAAAGCGTTTTTACTTCAGGACTCTGGCAGGACTCCAGGGGTCACTGGTTCGAAACCTGCTCCGGGCAATGTTCTTTTCCTTTTTTTAATTTTTTTCTTGATTTTTTACTGGAGCTTTTATGATCCAATGTTTACATTTATCAATATAAAGCATTTAATGAATAAGTTAAAAAAATGCCAAAATCTGTGAAAAGGCCCCTTTAACAAATTAAACTAGTCTAATATGTCGACCTCATCAGACTGAGGCTCTGCATCGCTACTGGCAGCGATTTGATTATCATCAACTGGTAACCATTGAAAATCTGTTAGCCAAGTTTCTTGAAAAGTTCTGGTGCGTTTACTTAGATCATATTTTTTATCATAATCTTTCTTAGTATTTTTGGGAGGTGGACTGCTCAAAGCTTCGTGTTTCTGCTCTGTTGTTGAATATGAAAAAAAAACAAAATGTTCCATCTTTACGATTAAAGTCATCTCAAATAACAAGGTAGACCGTGTTTTGACTATCTTAGGTTGATAATTTTTATTTCCGTCTGATTGTAAATATAAAGAAACCAGTCTGTACACTGTCTAACAGTCGGGTCGAAGGTTGAAAATGAGGCATGCTCCCGGTCTCTTATAGTATAAGGGAGATTACTGCGCAGGAGCGTGCCCGTATTTTAGCTTGATTGCTCCGCAAATAGCACTGACGATGTAATCGCTTGTCAACATCCGGTTGTATCAAACTTAATTACGGCTTTAATACAATGTATTTTTTTGTATACCTGGACCCGACTTTATAAAAACTTGTTGTCCACGGACAACTTAATTGAAAAAAATCAGTTGCCCAGACAAGCAAATGTACGACTCGGGCAACTCGGACATTTGATTTCGCCACCCCTGGAAGCAATATTTAGCAAATAATGAAACAAATAATGAAATGTTTAATAACACAAAATAATACTTTTAAACTCGGCTGTATTACTTTGAAATGATTCCAAGACAATGATCATCCATTTAATCAATACAAAGAGAACATCGTTGAATTTAGGTGTCGTCGAATTTGGGTTGCGGTAGGATACAATAGTCCAACTTGTTGGCGCTCTCAAATATTGAGCTACTTTTTATATTGGTAATATTTGGAGTCCAAAGAATTTAGTCCATATAAAAAGTATCTCTAAGTTCTTTGCACGTCTTATAAATTAGACTATCTTGTACATGTATATAAATGGGTATCAAAAAGTAAATTTCAGTAGCGGGAGAGATGCAGAAACTTGACTGTTTTGATATGTTGCTTGATGGACCAAGATGATATGCACTGATGTCAAATATTAAGTGACGAAATCGTTACATAATCTTAAAGTGCTGGGAAAAGTGCAGTTACTGCATATGATTTATGAAAATTGTGTCGGCATTAGATGACTGTCAAAATAACCGACTTTACGCTACATGTGCACACGGAATTATACTCTTGTCATTCCCGGATGTCATTGTTACATCTTGGATAATCATATATGTTGTGTAGACAATTTTGATTATGTGTGGAATCAAGAAATCTTAATCAAAGGCTTTGTAAGTAAATTAAGAAAACATATTTAATTTCCTGTCATACTTGAATATAGGATTTTATTAAAAGTTGAAAACATATTGAAAATGGAGATTTCTATTACGATAGACGAATTGAAAAGCGACCAATCTGTTGTTTTAGACAGTTTAGATTATATCTCTAGCTCAACTAAGGGCACAGTTTATCAAAATTCTTGTATTGAAATGGGTCCACTTTCTCAATGGTATCGTATACAAATGGGTATGCTTTAAACAAAATCTTGTATCAAAATGGGTCTACTTTATCAGAGTTCCGGTATAAAAATGGGTTACATTTTGGAGGTCTCAGCGGGACACCCCTACCCTAAAATTTGGGAAGTTGACCCTCCGGGGTAAGTGGTCTCACTCTCTTATTGTGGACCTGTTTTTTGTACAGTAAATGCACATATTATTTGATAGTAAGTTAAAAGTAACTTCAGAAATCACTGTCACAGTGATTCATTTTGCCGTGCGTCCCGCGTCCCAGACGCACGTTTTTTCCTGGGGACGCATACTTTTCAAACATGTGCGTCTTCGGGACGCATTGTTAAAAAACTCCGATTTTCAACATCGTCAAAGTTTTACAAACCGATTTCGATTCGTGGAGATAACCGAAACACATGTCAACACCGTCTTGACTTATAGAACGGAAGTCATATCACTACATTCGGAATGTAAAACGCGTATTTCGATTGGTCGAAATATATAAATTATCCAATCAGTTACGGCGTTTTATTAATAGTTCGTTGGACGGTTACTTGACTGTCCCGGATGGTAAACATTTTACAAAGAAAATGCCACCCAAAAAAGTTCTCAAAATCGATCCGCAACAATGTAAATTAACATCTTACTTAAAAAACACCAGTTCCGCGGCCGAAGAACTCCAAAATGACACATCCAGCGTAGACATCAATGATAATATTGTTTCTAAAGAAAAATCGGAAAAGAAAAAAGATCGCAAATTTCAGTCGATGTGGCTCGGGCTATACTCTTGGCTTCGCTATGTTCCCAGTGAGAATAACGCCGATGATTACATGTTTTGTTCTGTGTGTACGGACTACAACAAGGTTAATGGTATGTCGAAATTAGCCAAATGTCAAAACTTTCAGCACTCCACTCTTTCAATGCATGTCAGTTTGTCAGAACATAAGATGTGCATTGAAGCCCCATTACATAGAGAAAACATGGCTCAGTGTCAGCTTAAAAATGAATCAAGGGAAGATAAAGCCATGAAGGTGTTGCTTAAATGCATCCACTGGATCTCGTCAGAGAATTTACCATTATCAAAATTCAAGTCTCTGATAAATCTGCTGCATGACCTTGAGGTTCCTGATGTCTTTGCTGCATTTTATGAAATTCGGCTTTAATGCATACTTTTTATTGTCTATTTTGTGTAATTGTAACATATTTGATCAATATATTACAAATAAACACATGTAAAAAATCGTATATACCCGCTTTAAGTATATGATTTGTAACGAATTTACAAAGACACAATCTGGGACCCATTGTTTTCAGATTGGACCCATTGTTTCAAAACATGCGAGTCCCAGGGACTCATTGATGTAGATTTCAAAATGAATCACTGCTGTCACGTTAGATTTTAGTATTGGCAGACTATAGTATAGAGCATAATTATAAATCAAAATGATTGCACAGTGCTCAATTCTGGTGAATTTTTTTATGCAAAGATAGGTCATTAAGTTCTTCCATCATCTAAAGACACAGGATTGGTACTGGTAGGTATGCAAAAATATAGCACACATATAATTTCCTACTAAAATTACAGAAAGCTTAAAAACTCGAGTTGCACTGACTCGTACACAGCTTTGTTTTTCAAAGTAGCTTAAATCGTGCTCGAGTGTTAAACACATCTGATTCTGGTGAAATATGAGATTGTATAAAAAATAATTGAGACCTGCTCTATTGTAGTAGACAATTGAAAATCTTAAGCACAAAGGTTGGGTTTCATTTGGGGATTTCTTTTACGCATTTGCACAAAAGAAATTATAACTATATATCCCTCAAGCGGATGTCACATTTCATTGTGAAAAAATTTATGAAAATTACAATTGTTTAGCTAGAATGCTAGCCTTTTACGAATTGCTGCTATCAAGTTCTGTAAGTATGTTTCATAGAAAAATGTGTTTAAGCGTTACAGTACATGAAATACAGAGAACGTCTGGTAAATACTGCTGTCTGACAAATATAATTTGCTAACCAGTATGAACTGATTTAATAAGATAACTTTCATATTACCTTTGCAAAAGCATAATAATTAGAATATAGAAAAAAACCTAACACTGTGATATGATGTGTATGCCCCTGGATCGAAAGATCTGCGGCATATTGTTTTTGGCCTGTCTGTCATTCATTCATTCATTCATTGTGTGTCCCAAAACTTTAACCTTGGTTAAAGTTTTGCAATAACTTTTGCATTATTGAAGATAGCAACTTGATATTTGGCATGCATTAGGAGGCATTGTGTTTCTGACAAACACATCTCTTGTTTTTGGTGAAAATAACAATACACAGATTTATCCTGACTGCCCTACCAACTATCATGTCCAGTTGTCAATGGTTGAATTAACATGTTTTTAAGCCCCTTTTTGAACTGAGAACTTCTGAACATTAATATTGTAAGTGAGCTCAAGGCATCATTTATGCTGCTCAAAATGCATGTATTTTGCCCTATTAATTATGCCAATAAAATGCCCATCTGAATGAAAAAACAACAACATTATTAGTCATAATTTTTGGAAAATAAATTAATTTATTAAGTGGGAGCATTTCGTAAAGAATACTGTCCCATATTATCAAATGAAGATTAAGCATACCGGTAATATAATTTTGCAATATTACACAATTAATATTTTTGTTACAAAGTAGAACATGAACTTTTTTTACAAGTAATCCATCTTGGGCATAAATTAAAATTCTTGTCTAAATTCTCAAGTCAAAATTAACACTGTTTGAAATATACAATAAACATGGCATGTTATAAGCAAAATGAAGAATGGTGTTTTCTCCATAAACCTTTAGTGATCATTTAATGTTAACGAGATGTGAATGAGTAGGTGTTAAGGTTCTTGCACACTATATCTGATGTGAAATTTAAGTTAATGGGTAACAAGCAATTCAGCATGTCTCATGTTTGTCTGACAGAATAAGATTGACCGATAAATGCAGGATTCCCTAAGTTGTCCTGGTGTGTCTGACAAGCAGTTTGGAGGTTTAAAGCCAGCAATTATTCGTTGCATGAAAGCTTTTTGTATTAACCCATTTATGCCTAGTGGACTCTTCCATCCTTCTAAATTGGTTCAATTTATTTATAAAATTAGGGATGTCTAGTATATTTATTTCTATATTTAGAATATTTCTGACAGAAATTCCTTTAAACAAACAGCGCTGACCCAGATGAGACGACACATGATGCGGCGTCTCATCTGGGTCTGCGCTGTTTGCAAAGGCCTTTTTTCTAGACGCTAGGCATAAATGGTTTAATACTGGTTTTAAATATTTTTGTATAGTCTTTGTGCTCATGAAACAACAATATTAGAAATTATGAGTTTATTGTTTGAAACTCTGTCCAGTATTTTCAAAGTTACGTACTTCATATATTTTTGTTATTTTTATGTATAAGTATTTAACATAAGTACGGTTTCCTGAGAACTTCAATACTTTTTAGTTTTATCAGTAAAATGTGTGCTGTATCAGTAATTGAGTAAAGAAGAAATAACAAGTTCTTGTCTTTTCAGGCTGACCAATTAACTGAAGAACAGATTGCAGGTAATTACATTTCTATTATGGTTAATGAACGATTTAGCATGGTGTCACTCAAATGGTTAAGTTATGTTTTGCTTAATTTTAAAAAATATAACATTTTGCCACTCAAATGGTAAAGTTATCAAGTTTTACAAAACCTTCGTCAAACGGGCGTATCTTGTGACAGTTTGGCACTCTTGTTATACTTGAGAATACTGAAGCCAAAAATCATAAATGTATCATAGAAATGCACTTGAAAACATACAATATTTTTATGCCCCCGAAGGTGGGCATATAGTGATCGCCCTGATGTCACACTTTTGCGTTAAGGTTTCGAAAAATGCTCATAACTTCTATGTCACTTCAGATGCAACCTTCATTATCATATTTGGTATGCATGTTTATATGGACAAGGCCTTTCAATACGCACACAAATTTTGACCCCCTTGACCTTGAAATAAGGGTCCGCGTTTAGGTTTCGAAATCTGCGTTTTGGTTTCCAAAAAGCGTTTTTGGGGGGCATATGTCTTCTGATGAAGACAGTCACAGCTCTTGTTTTCTTTTAAAAACTTCAAAATGTTACATTACACTACACTTTACACTGTTATTCCAAATTAAGTTTTAAAAATCCTACATACATGTAGGTGCAGAGTGTGAAAGTAATAGTGTTTCTATAAACTTTAAAATACGTTAAGTTCTGTTAAAGGGGCCTTTTCACAGATTTTGGCATTTTTTTAAGTTTGTCGTTAAATGCTTTATATTGATAAATGTAAACATTGGATCTAAAAAGCTCCAGTAAAACATCAAGAGTAAAATTTTAAATAGAAAAAAAAGTAGCCCGCAGCAGGGCTCAAACCAGTGACCAGGGTTTTTTTACCTTATATAACAGACGCCGAATATCGGCGTCTTCCCCCACCAAACTAGGCTGGTTTTTTCCCCTTTCAAGTTTCAGAACCAAAAATTCCCCCTGATTTTTTTTTTTTTTTTTTTTTCAATAGAAGATGTGTCTCATGATTATAATATCTCAATTCTATTTCAATTTAATCTTGCCAAACGTAATAAATTATGAAAAAAACAATGAATATAGTGCAAACATGTACAAATGTATTGTAATAATGAGAGAGTTAGTAAACAAATCCCCCAAAAAGGGAAACGCCGCGATAATTCCCACGCGCACAATTTCTCCCCAAAGTGGAAAATCCCGCGCAAAATTTCCTCCACATAAGGGCTAAAGGCCCCTTCCCCCACAACCCAAAAAAAAACGTGGTGACCTCCGGAGTCTTGAAGTAAAAACCAATTAGACCGCTCGGCCATCCTGCCAACTATGTATGAAAGACGTTTTTTTATAGTTAATGTAAGCAATATTTGTTGTTTCACAAAATCAAACGACAACAACAGAACTCTCCAAATTTTTCAATTGTTTCGCATTGCAACGCTTTATAATTTTCAGGTTTTTAAATACTCAAAAGATGCATATAATGGCTATATTAAATCATGGTAATTGTTCAGTATAACTGTTTCTTCACAAATATAACTAAAACGAAAACTTGCGAATCTAAAACAACTTTTTTCAATTTTGTCAGTTTACTAAAACGTACAAAGATCCCTTTAACTAAAAGAGTTTCTGGAGTCAACGTTTCAGAATACAAGAAGATCAAGTTTGGCATAATGCTCAATGCTCAATATGAAATACTATAGATCAGGGATATCAATAGATTTAGGAGTCAAAGGACTTAATACAATGCTATGCAAACTACACTAATTGTATGATATAAACTGTATTTAATAGTTAGCTCTTGGTCACATTTGTATCAAGATGATGCAAACCCGATCAATTATTGAAGTCAATAGTAAGAAAATTTCAAAATGCTTGCATCAAAATGACTGTTATTACTTTGTGGTATAAAATAATGATTGCTTAATGAACCCAAGTAAAATAATGATGCATTCTTAGCAACTATGGTTATGTTTTGTGTATAGAAACTCGGTAAGGCTTAGTGAAAATTGCTCATAACTAAGTACACAAGTTAATTTTTTTCACAAATTAAACTATACCAGAAATGCTCCCTGGTTCACATGTTAAAAAAGTTTTTTTTTTATAGAAATGTAAAGATAACTTAATAAAAAAAATCACAAACATTTGTAATGTTACAGAATTCAAGGAGGCTTTCAGCTTGTTCGACAAAGATGGCGATGGCACTATCACCACAAAGGAATTGGGAACAGTCATGAGGTCTTTAGGTCAAAATCCGACGGAGGCAGAACTTCAAGACATGATCAACGAAGTTGATGCTGATGGTTGGTATTTGTTGAGAAACGCATTAGCCAATATTTATTGCCCCCCCCCCCCCCCCGGCCTTGGAAGACGAGGGGGAATCTTGTTTTGCTGGATGTTGGTCGGTCTGTCTGGTGTGGGTAGACCAGTTCATTTACAAACAATAACTAGTGAACAGATTGACTTATTAGCTTGATACTTCCCATGTGCATTGACCTTTGCCAGTAGATGACCCCTATTGACATTGGGGTCACTAGGTCAATGTTGCTGTCGCACTTAAAGAGTGAAAATTGTCTCTGACAGACTTCCTAAAACTCAACAGCCTTCAGTCAGACATTTGGTCTGACTGGTCAGAATTTTCTGTCAGACCTTAGATTATTCTGTCAGACCAAAGAACATACGTGAAATTTCAAACAAAACTGAGAAAAATGTAAATAATTAGAAATACGTAAATATTGCTTTATCAATTTATTTTTTATCATACAACTTTGAGTAACAAAGTAAAGTAACAAAGTTGGTTAACATCCACTTCATCATTATTCAATTCACAAATAAAATCACTATCTGTATCGTATCTATTTTAAAGCTTAATATCATATTCACTGTCGTCTTGTTCCCAGTCTTCTTCATCGTTCTGCGAGTGTCCAGGCTCGGGCTCCTTGGGGCAAATGCTCTGGAAAGAAAAGATAACATCATTTTATTCTTAATCACATTGTTTTGAGTAACAAAGTTGTTTGTTTAAATTCATGGTTTGCCTGTCTTCCAAGACTCAATAAATTTACAAGAGGGGGCGCTTATCCTCGCATTATTTTCACTATTTCATGGGCGTCAAATACAACCCATTTTGGATTTTCAGGCTTTGAGACATTTAAAAACTTCCACATTATTGATATTAACTTAGTTACTACAAATTTACTTAATTCAAAAGAAGGAAAATGAAAACAAAATTGCTGGTTATAAATCCCCATTAACCTCCGTGAGTGTTCCTCAATATCGTTGATAACTGTTAGCTGTTGCTTAGTTTAACTTTCACTTTTGTTTAAACTAAAAGTCGACCGAATGATGGTCAAATGTACCGATCCCGGTTAAAAAGCATGCATTTATTTACTTGTCGATAATATGCAGGAAACCAAATGTATTTCAAGAACATTCTTCTCAGAATACGGACAGATTATTTCCGATGTTTTTACAAGAAGACTTTGGACCAATCAACAGCGGGTTAACTGACGGTGAATACACTTGAATTTCACAAAATCTCGTATTTCACCAAATCGTCAAAGTGGGTATTTCGCTGATGTTCTATAAATACTTTTAATTTCTTTGGAAAACCTAAAAATATTTGTGTTGGACATTTTGGGAAGAAGAGTTAAGAATTTTGATCGGCCCTTGACTGTTTGTGTTGGACATGTCCGTAGGTCCCACGGAGTTTCTGGAAGTCAGCTCTGATCCATAACTTGTGAAAGGAGGGAACAATTGGCTTGATACTTCCCTTGTGCATTGGCATTGGGCAGTAGATGGCCCCTATGAAAATTGGGGTCACTAGGTCAATGCAACTGTCACACAAGTGTGAAATCATCTCCAATCAATAACTCGTTGACTGATTCACCATTAGGCTTGATTCTTCCCTTGTGCATTGGCCTTGGACAGTAAATGACCCATATTGAAATTGGGGTCACTAGGTCGTCACTGTCACACTAAGTATGACATTGTTTCCGATCAATAACTTGTCAACTGATTCACCTATAGGCTTGATACTACCCATGTACATTGGCCTTGGACAGTAGATGACCCCTATTGACAGGGATCATATTTTTTTCGGTTTTGTCAGTCCAAGACTTATATTAGGGGTCATAAAAGACCGATTGAAAATCCCAAACAGTCGGTCCGATTCTGTTTGCTAAAATTCCCATGTCATGAAATCGATTACACAGTGCACATGCTAACACACCCTAATGCCATTCTTATCTCGATTAGGTGTGATAAGCCCAGGGCTTTTTTTAAGCGGACGCCCGCTTGCCCGTGCCGGGTTAAAATCGTCGCGGGCAAGTGATTTTCCAAAGTAGATAGTCCGCCGGGCAAGTCCGTTTCGTATTAGCATAATTGCAGTATTTCTTCGACTTTTCCCCTTGTATCTATTTATTTTCTTTGGGTCAATATATTTTTTATCAAGTACAAGTAAAACGAGATTTGATTGGTCGCTTGCGTTGTATAAGCCAATCTAAACGCTCAAAACAAGTTCACTCGGCAGACGTTTCAACATGGCGGACGGTAGCGTCCAGTCGATCTTTTCTATTTTTAATAAAACTAACTCGAAACACTCAAAGGAACAAACCAAAACAACCGTAAAAGAAAGATAGAGAAAATATGAAAATGAATCACGAAAGCGTAACTTTCAAACATCGTGGCTTGAAGAAATTCCATATTAACAAGCAAGATAAAATGTGTTGGTAGTAACTGTGCTATTCCAATTTTCTTGTATAAAACCACTCAAACTGAAACAATTTCAGAACAGTTACTAGAACTGGAAGAAGAAGCGTATACTAGTGATAGTGATGTCTATGAACATGTATATAATAACTGTGAAAAGGATTGTTCACAGTTTGAAAATCATGTTGAATATGCAGACCGTTTCAAACTTGCTAAGAATGCATATGAAGAGTTTCTCACTATTTTAAACTGTGAATAACTTGTATGTTACATAATATTCAAAGTTTAAAATAGTGAGAAACTCTTCATCAACGATATCAACATGATTTTCAAACTCTGAACAATCATTTTCACACTACTATTTTAAGCCTTCCCCCTTTTAATCTTTGCCATAACTTGTATAGATACATGTATAGTGACAAGTATACCGTTTTAAAATTTTAATAGTAATAAACTCTTCATATGTATTGTATTCAATAGTGACTATTCAATGAAATAAAACTGTCCAGATTTTATTTTGTTGACAACTTTATTTTATAAATACGATTAGTATTTTATACTTGATACATTGCATATAGCTGAAATTAAATCTAGCATAATAATGCATGTGAATCAATGCTTTAAAGATGAAATGACAATAAAAAATTGACTTCAAAATAGGGCAACCAGTTTTTAATGAGGGCAAGTAGATGTTTAAAGTAACTTGCCCCCCGGGCAAGTGAGTGTCAATTTCTTACGTTAACCCCTGAAATTTGCTGCAGTAAATCTAAACCGGTCAGCAACGGATTTTTTGCACGTCAGACCAAGAATCAAAAACGTGTGAACAGCGGATTAAAGACGTGTCCGAAATTAATGAGAGTGGTCAAAAAAATTTCAAACTGAAAAAAACGCAAAACAATTTAAGAGACTTAAGGCCTGAGATGTACATATCGATCGATTATCGGTGTCATTGTGTGTCTATTGAAAGTTATCATTGATATAGCGGTTTCTCTTTTTTGTCTGCTAAGGTGACTGCACGCACTGGTTTAATTATAATCGGTCTTCAATGTTAATTAACATGCATGTGATACAAAACAATATGTTGCGATTGTAATGTATTATTATCACTGTAAACTGTAATCAATTTAATAATATCTGAGATAGAAGTAAACAACGATTCTAATGCGGCACCTGAAAACTTTCATATACCGGTAAACAAAGAAGAAAATCGTCTATGGGTTATTCTGCAATAATTATGGGTGGACCTTATACACTGGAAGCACGCGCTGTAACTAATCAAAACATGCCTATACATTTTCCACCAGCATAATAATCCGGTAATATAATTATGAAAGACGCGTATCTGATCGACAGAACAGCTGAAAGTTATTTTTTGGGGCGGAACTTCACATAAAATAGTACACAAGAAAAATAATATACATTGTATAAATCTTTTGTAAAAAACGTGTTAGAATCGAAATAATTTGTGTACTTTATAGTTTGTCGTTGAATAACCCATGACTGGAAAATTTGATGCGTGGTTTCAAATCACTCGTGCTTCACACTCGTGATTTAATTCCTACGCATCTAACTATCGGCTTTGGGTTGACAGAAAACTATGACGTACACAAATTATTTCTTATTTATTTGGTTTTGTTACTGTCAATAGCCAACCTACGCATACATTTGTGTTGTTCAGTGCATGTTTATAAGCTATTATCGAGTCGACAACGCTTTAAAACATCAGTATAGACTTACACAGATTAATAATATTGACAACGATAAAAAAGTCTAATAAAACAGCACACGAAACAAAAATGAAAATAGCAAATGAAAAAAACAATTGAGAAAACTCGTATGTTCCGCTTAAAAAAAATGCCTAAGGGAACTTTACTTGAACATTTTTTATACCACCTTCATGAATGGCATTTTAAAGTTATTTGTCATGATTTTGGATATAAATTTTCAGATACTTTTTCCCCATTTATATCCAGACCGATTGATGTTGCAGGAAAATATGATCCCTGCCTATTGATATTTTGGTCACTAGGTCAAGGTCACTGTCACAACAAGTGTGAAAAAAGTTTCCGATCAATAACTTGTCATCAAATTGACTGATTGGCTTTATACTTCACATGCATTTTCTTTGGCCAGTAGATGACCCCTTAATATAATGCTATCATGGATGAAAGCTGCCAAGGTCATTTTTCCAAATCACGTAAATCCGTTGTGAACATTTTAGGGGCGGTGAGAGGAGGGGTTAGGCAAACTATATATGCAGCGATTTTTCACTTTCCCAATATAATTCAAGGAAAAAACTACAAATTTCCCGATGCTGTCCAAAAATAATCCCAATTGAAGGTTTCTAAAAAAAAAAAAATGCAACATTTAGTTAGATTCTTTATGCAGCTCTATGGCTTGAACCTAAGTAAATATAAAATTGACAACTTGGCACCATTTGGACCATTTTTGGTGTCACTTTTATTCTCCTGAACTCTACATTCTTACAATAGTTATGTTCCTTCGAGTCTCAGCCTCTCAGGTGAGCGCCTGTTTTTCTACCAAGTGAATTTTTTCCCAGAAAAGCAAAATTTAAAACCTTATTAAATATGAGTCCATTTTTTTTCGGAATGTATTTTTCATTTAGCAAACTGAGTTTTTACCGATTTCAACTTATTATAACTTGAAAGAAATACTTAAAGACTTGTATTTTTGATTAAATGTGTAAACAAAAAACACAGTCTGCATACATTGTATATAAAGATTCTTCCCTTCGCAGTCATAAAACAAACAAGTTTAGGAAAGCCTTGCAGATGAGACCTGGATAAAACACTTGTCTACCCAATATGTGGCCTAAATATTCACCTTTATGTCCAGTTTTTATACCCCCACAACAAAGTTCAGGAGGGTATGTAAGATGAGCTTGTCTGTCGGTCGGTATTAAGTGTCCGCTCTCTAATTCAAGTTGTTTTCATCAGATCTTCACCAAACTTGGGCAGATGTTGTATCTAGATGATGTCTAGGTCAAGTTCGAATATGGGTCATGCCGGGTCAAAAACTAGGTCATGGGGTCGCTTAGTGCGTTTTAAATATTAAGCATAGTGTCCGCTGTTTTTTTGTGAAGACAACATGCAAAATATTCTGTATCAATGCGGCATGTGGGGGTATTCGTCACATTTGTGACATAGCTCTTTTTTTTTCCTTCTTTGAGAATATCGTCCCTTTCCCCAAGATGCATTTTTCCCCTCTTACAGAAATTTACCCCCAAAAAATGATACCTAATTTTTTTTAATTTTTTTACAAGTTAACCTGATCCAGTGTAGAAAAAAAGAAAAATTGAATAATTGAATTGTCTGTTGCCTTGAATTTGTTTTAAAAACAGTAAAAATTTGATTATAAAAATACTTTTCATATTTTTTCCCCCAAATCAAGCGTTTCAATCGATTTTTTTCCCTCAAAAAAAGCTATGCCCTTTCCACAAAATCAGATTAAAAAATCCTGATGTCGTGCACAAGAGCAAAGTTGCTATTCGAAGCAACCATCAAGGTCAAATGTTAAAATACTCCTTTACCGGTAATTAAAAATAGGGCTGTACACTTTACAACTTGACCATCATAATTAAAGGATTTGGCTTGGCATGAATATTTTACTTTAATAAGATGGTGTGTCATGAACAACTATCATTGGGTTACGGTAGCTGTGGTCGTTCATAAATAATAAATAACAATAGCATTATTAGCAAAATATTCATGCTCTGCTGTTGGAGTTGATCATTTATAAGGATTAAACAAATTGATTTGCACAAATGTACAATTACATCGATTATATAGCTGCCTTGTAAAGTGCCCTCGAAAGGCACTTTCCCAGTAAAGGAAAAATTTCAAAATTCCCTATTGCCATTTCAAAAACTAACCTAAGAAAGGAAAATAGCATAAATTTTCTTTAAAAAGGGCTTTATCTGCAATTGAACAAATAAAATGAGCAATCAGACTGAACGTTTCATCAAAAGGGCATGTACACACATTTTTATATGGGTTTATGCATTTGAATTTACTCAAACTTGTTATGTTGACAGACTTGTGTTCAATCATAATTAATTTTTTCTGAATTAACACAATTCTACTGTTTGATCTCAAAATTGGGTCTTGAAATGTTGAAATGTGTAATATTTAATGGGGAAAAAAGACAAGAACATAATCTATCTTTCTTCGTGTTCATTAATTTCAGGAAATGGTACAATAGATTTCCCTGAGTTTTTGACAATGATGGCACGAAAAATGAAGGACACTGATTCAGAAGAGGAAATTCGTGAAGCATTCCGTGTGTTCGACAAAGATGGCAACGGTTTTATCAGTGCAGCAGAGTTGCGCCATGTGATGACCAACCTTGGTGAAAAGCTTACAGATGAAGAAGTAGATGAAATGATTCGAGAAGCAGACATTGATGGCGATGGTCAAGTAAACTATGAAGGTAAAGTGTTGGAATATTTTAATGTCCAGATCCAAGTGAACATTAAGTAGTCAATAGGGTGTTATGTTTTGTTTTTGGCGTCTAAACAAAAAAACATCATGCTTCATGTATACAAGACAATACGTATGAGTTTATTGATTATTGAGACATTTAAATTCACTTACCGTAAAAACCCAGTCATAAGTCTGCCCGCTCATAAGTCGGGGGGTAAAAAAATGATACGAAAATCGGAGATTTTGAATATGTCCAAGTCATAAGTCGAGTCAGAAATTTCCATCCACGAATTTCATAAACAGACGCCATTTTAAATGTACGGGAAGTTTTTATTCTATACATAGACCATGACGTCATTATAGCCCTGTGCGATGTAGACATAGTGGGCACGTGTTTTATGTACTTTGTGTAATATAATCAATACAATTTATATTAAGGAAATCGAAAATAATAGATAAAAAATATAGACAAGCAAACCATTATGAACCACATAAGAACAAAATCAACAACATAGGAAACCAAGAAGCATATAAATGTACATTGTACAAAAACAACATACGAAACCACAAACTTCTATCACGCGTATTTTAAAGGCATTGTCATACGCATGGCGTTTGCGTTTCCAGGCATGTTCACAAATCAAATGTGTTAGTCAAATTAATAAATTATTATTATAGAGTTTGCACTAAATTGTCCACGCTAGCCATAATCCACAAACTTTTAATCCGATGACACACTGTGATCACTGTAATCAAATCTTTGAACTTTTAATCTGAGTATCAAAACAATTGATTACTTCCTCTGTAAAACACGTTTTTATTACAATGATTGACATAACCAATAGACCGCTAACTCCACCTTTGTTCTACATAACAGTTAAAAAGGCAGAGCTATGCATTTGCTCAAACATACTTGGACGATTACCAGTGAATAACAAACTCGCGATTGAATAAACATGTCGCTTCACAAATTAAAGGAATCTTATTTTATCGGCTAGAAGGGTGATGCTTTATGGCTTCTTGACAGGAAGCGGCTTTCCTTTGAAGACGTCAAACTGTCAATTCACACAGGTTGCCAATTATCGCTTGAATTTAAAAATGACCTGATCTTTTGTTGACGCATTCAGTTATAAAAAACACCTGCTAACATGAAACTTTGGATTAAATTATGAAAATATAAACAATGGAAATGTTGCAAACTGTGGTTATATTAATTGGAAAGTATCAGTTAAAAGATGACATTTCATGTGTCCTAAATCACCAAGTTTTTTTTTATACAACAACAACAACAACAATTGCGGCAGGGATCAATTTTTCGTCGAATTTCATTAATTTTTTTCATGGTTGACCTCATAAGTCGAAACCGTAATTTTAATCAAATTTTGGAGGTAAAAAATCTCTACTTATGACTGCGTTTTTACGGTAAATTCTCTACTAGTTAATTGAAATTTTTCTCAAACTAAGTCAGCTTAATGCATTTTTTTTTTTAAATAAACAATTCCACATGGCACTAAATTATCTTTCTACATATTTCAAACAAAAGTATCATGGTAAAAACACCTATGATGAACACAAAAAGAAGTCCTTGTGCTGACAATAACACAGTAACATATTGTTCTTGTTTCAATAACAAAATCTTTTATTAAACAGGGTTCGACACTAAGGCACTTCCGACAGACATTGTCTAGTAAGATCAGTGGTCGGGCTAGTAAAACTGCGGGCTAGCTTGTCTGACTGGTCGTACATAAAAAATCTATACTTATTCATAGAACTATTACTAACTGCTGTGAAAACCCTTTTCCTTAATGTGTACATTTACTCTCGTATATTATTTACTAAGAACAAAACTAGCGTATATAAATAAACGCAGAGCATTCACATTAATGATGATTCATCGCTATTTTTAGACGCGAAGGAGAGCTTCCCGCAGGAATTGCTTGTTTCCATTGGTCAAGATGTCATGAATATTTATGATTCTCTGCAGTGTCATGAAACTTTACTGCATGTTTTTACGACTTCTATCGAAAAATCGGTATCGTCAATGTAAACATTTTTGCGTAGCAGACAAGATACTGTAATTTAGAGAATGGCTTTGTTCAAGTTCAGATTTTCGTCCGACAAATCAGTTAATAAAGAAGAATCTGACGGTTAAACTGACAGGAAACGTAAATATGAAGAAAAATGAAAACGTCAGTTTTATCCTATGGAAAATAGAGTCAGTTCCCATGGTGTGAATTTGACGAAGAAAATAAAAGTTTTTTTTTTATTGATTTATTATATGCATCAAATAGAGTCAGTTCCCATGGCATGAATTTGACGAAGAAAATAAAAAAAAGTTTTATTTTATTGATTTATTATATGCATCAAAATAACTTTCTCATGTTCACTGATTATTTACTGATAAATCCTGATTAAACAGTTACGTGACACAATTGTGTTTATTTGTATTTATGGTCTAGTAAACGTCAGATTGGGGATAGTACATTTTAAGAGGAGCTGGTCCGATGGTCTTGCAATTTGTTGTAAAATAAGTTAATGTCGAACCCTGTTAAAAAAATTTTTTATCAAAATAATTTTTAGATACTTGCTGAGTGTTTCACACAAAAACCCAGACCAAAATTAAATTGTTCATTTAATACAAAAGAAAATAAGTTGACTCAAATGTTAACAGACTAGCTGAATTTAGTACACTATTCGTGTATATTTTCAAGTGCAAATTACCCCGGTATTCTTAATGTATAATTTTCTAGTGCTGTTTTAAAGTTTGCATAGTGTATACAAAATTTAACTTTCAACAATGTATTGATGGATTACTTCCTAAGTTCCTAGTAGTTTTTGTCAACTTTAGAGGGGAAAATAATGTATCACTATAATCCATCATTTTTATGTCCCCCAGTCTATACTGGGGGACATATTGTTTCTGCCCTGTCTGTTTGTTGGTTTGTTTGCGTCAAACTTTAACATTTGCCACAACTTTTGCAATATTGAAGATACATACATGTACAACTACATATTTTGCATGCATGTGTATCTCATGGAGCTGCACATTTTAAGTGGTTAAAGGTCAAGGTCAAATGTCAAATACATGTATATGGGGGGACATAGTGTTTCACAAACACATCTTGTTTTTAAGGGTTTTTTGTTGTTGCCAATTGTATCTTCTGTTTTTCAGAATTCGTAACCATGATGACCTCCAAGTAACTTCCCCATCATTTTTCCTGTTTCTGTGTGGTACAAAAAAGGCCCTGGGCTGACCGTGAACATGTTCTCCTGTGAAAAGCGCTCTACCTACAGCAAGATAAAGAGGAATAATGCACTTTGAGAAGAAATGCAGGAGCATTTTTGCAGTTACAAGTCCTTGTGTTGTAACGTGAACATCTTTTTTTGTGCAAGTAAACAATACCTTTTTCTCGATTTTGTACTTGATCTTTGACTTGCAACTTAATACTTTATTGAGAGATATTCAAAGAGGAGGACTACATGTGTGACGTCTGTGCATTTTATGTTATGGAGAATGAACGGATTTTAATGATGCTCATATAATATGTTTATGTTTTGTGATAATTATATTGTATTAATTATTTGTACAATTAGCATTCCACTTCGTCCTCAATTATTGAGAAGACATTGATTAAGCATAACCTAACATGTATCATTTAGATTAATTTTTGCAATATGTTAACAAAAAAAGTATTTTGACAATTATAAGTTATAATTTTAGTATATTGATGTAACGTTTACACCACATAACGGTAATTTCGTTTCAAGAAATACTAACTTTGACTGGGATAATTGATAGCGCTTTGAGGGAATGTTTTGAACTTACTTTCATTAATGTCGAACGTATTAATAAATTAAAAACCTTCGTATTGGAAACCAACTGTTAACTCCTGTGCACCATAATGTTTTCACTAAGAATGAGAATATCGAACATGATCGTACATTGGATTGTATAAATAGTACACCATATTTTTGTTGCAGTCTGTTGTGTTTGTAGAGTGTACCAATGCATCATTACCTCCATTCTCCAGTGTGCCGTCTGCTTGATGTTCCGTTCACACTGTACAGTCATATTTTAACATAAGCTTCTTGCATGTAGCAAACATAACACCATTACAACATTGTGTTGGAATCCTTGCATTGTTTACAAAATCATCTGTTCATCGACATTTTCTATTTCCTGTCAATTTTTTTATTGTTCTGGATGTATAAATTTGCTTTGATAAAAGATCTGGTAAACTTCATCTGGTAAAGTTCTTCTTTTTGGCATTTCGGTATAGCCAGGGCTGTGTTACCCCGTGACCTAGTTTTTGACCTGGCATAGCTCATGTTCGATCTTTGCCTAGAGATCATCTATATAAAACTTCTGACCAAGTTTGGTGAAGATCAGAAGTAAACTACTTCAATTAGAGAGCGGACACCATGCGCTCTGTTTAAAATGCACTAAGTGACCCTGTGACCTAGTTTTTGACCCAGCAAGACCCATGTTCGAACTTGGCCTTAAGATCATCTCGATAAAACTTCTGACCAAATTTGGTGAAGATCGGATGAAAACTACCTAAATTAGAGAGCGGACAACATGCTGAATGTTAAAAACGCACTCAGTGACCTAGTTTTTGACCCGGCATGACCCATATTCGAACTTATACATATCTAGATACAACTTCTGTGTTATGACATCTTGGACATGCGACATGACATCTTAGTAATATGATATGACAACTAAGACATGTGATGTGACGACTTAGTCATGTTATGACATCTTGGACATATGATAACTTAGTCATGTGTTATGACATCTTAGTCATGTTATATGACAACTTAGTCATGTGATTTGACAACTTAGACATGTGATATGGCGACTTAGTCATGTTATGGTATCATTGACATATGATAACTTAGTCATGTGTTATGACATCTTAGTCAGGTTATATGACAACTTAGACATGCGATAATATGACATCTTAAGTCATACCACATGATATGACAACTTAGACATGATATGACAACTTAGACATGTGTTATAACAACTTAGACCTGTGTTATGACATCTTGGACATGTGACCTGACATCTTAGTCATATGATATCATATGATAACTTAGTCATGTGTTATGACATCTTATTCATATGGTATCCTCCAATTACCTTGAGTCGAGCATGACCCAATGTCGATCACTTTGTTTACATTAAGAACGCGACTCTCGTGGTGACGTCACGCGCGCTCAGAGTATTTTGTTTAACTAACATTACTACGCTTGAAAATAATTACAGACACGACACATGTAAGGAAAAACCCAAACTAATTGTATTTTAAAATCTTACTTAAAATAGTCACAATTTATGACCGTTTCTTGCATTGTTTCGGTACTCTTCATTAAACTTGCACATAAATTGCAGACCACTGCCCTAGTTTAAACACAAAAAAATCATGTATTTGATTTATTATGCCCCCCTTCGAAGAAGAGGGGGTATATTGCTTTGCTCATGTCGGTCGGTCGGTCCGTCCACCAGATGGTTGTCATACGGTAACTCAAGAACGCTTGGGCCTAGGATCATGAAACTTCATAGGTACATTGATCATGACTCGCAGATGACCCCTATTGATTTTGAGGTCACTAGGTCAAAGGTCACGGTGACCAGAAATACTAAAATGGTTTTTGAATGATAACTCAAGAACGCATATGCCTAGGATCATGAAACTTCATGGGTAGATTGATCATGACTTGCAGATGACCCCTATTGATTTTGAGGTCAAAGGTCAAGGTCACGGTGACCCGAAGTAGTAAAATGGTTTCCGAATGATAACTCAAGAACGCATACGCCTAGGATCATGAAACTTCATGGGTAGATTGATCATGACTGGCAGATGACCCCTATTGATTTTGAGGTCACTAGGTCAAAGGTCAAGGTCATGGTGACCCGAAATAGTAAAATGGTTTCCGGATGATAACTCAAGAACGCATACGCCTAGGATCATGAAACTTTATGGGTAGATTGATCATGACTGGCAGATGACCCCTATTGATTTTGAGGTCACTAGGTCAAAGGTCACGGTGACCCGAAATAGTAAAATGGTTTTCGAATGATAACTCAAGAACGCATACGCCTAGGATCATGAAACTTCATGGGTAGATTGATCATGACTTGCAGATGACCCATATTGATTTTGAGGTCACTAGGTCAAAGGTCAAGGTCACGGTGACCCGAAATAGTAAAATGGTTTCTGGATGATAACTCAAGAACGCATACGCCTAGGATCATGAAACTTCATGGGTAGATTGATCATGACTGGCAGATGACCCCTATTGATTTTGAGGTCACTAGGTCAAAGGTCAATGTCACGGTGACCCGAAATAGTAAAATGGTTTTCGAATGATAACTCGAGAACGCATACGCCTAGGATCATGAAACTTCATAGGTAGATTGATCATGACTTGCAGATCACCCCTATTGATTTTGAGGTCACAAGGTCAAGGTCACGGTGACCCAAAATAGTAAAATGATTTTCGGATGATAACTCAAGAACGCTTTGGCCTAGGATCATGACACTTCATAGGTACATAGATCGTGACTCACAGATGACCCCTATTGATTTTCAGGTCACTAGGTAAAAGGTCACAGTGACAAAAATCGTATTCACACAATGGCTGCCACTACAACGGACAGCCCATATGGGGGGGCATGCATGTTTTACAAACAGCCCTTGTTTGAATCAAATTCTTAAAAAATTTCAAGATTCCCAGAAAATGTTGCACGGAACAATCTGTAAACGCACATCGCGAAAATAGGTCACATGACCATTTACACACTTTCAGTGGGTAAACCTTGTCCCGATTCGGTGATGATTTTATCAAATCTTTTAATAGTAACATATATATGCCAACATTTGATTTAAACAAATTGCGAACGTTATTTCGTTTTGAACTCTTGAGCACTTTTTCGTGTCAATGTTGCTCAAAAGAAGACCGACCGATACAACAGAAACTTGTTAAATGGTAAATAGAAGATATAAAAAAAGTTGAGTTAATCTGTCAGTTTCTCTAAATTTTTCAGTGAATCGACTTTTCGAAGTTTTGTTGACCTCCTGCCTATTACTCTCGCTTTTCGGATGTGACCTCTCGACTCAAGGTAAACAACGCGTATAATGTATGTCATTTGCGGGTGTGTATGGACCTATCGGCTTTGCGTGGTTAAACACGCTGTAAATAAACAATTTTGACATTGGTTGAACGGGAATGAAATAAATCTTTGAAGGTACATCGTTTATTGCTGATTGTTTGAATTAATTCAGAAATTATTTTAGTTGTTTCCTTAACTGCTCGACTCAAGGTAATTGGAGGATATGTAACTTAGTCATGTGATATGACATATTAGCCATGTGTTATGACATGACTAAGATGTCATAACACATGGCTAAGATGTCATATCACAGTTCGATAAGTATTTTCTTGTAGTTTATGTTGGCAAGTAGCCGTTTGTGGTCATTTTACGTCACGAGGCAACCTATCTCAACAAAATAGTACAAAGTCGACGAAAATCACCCGCCATTTAGGCATTTAATCGCTGAAAATGTTGATGAAGGTGATTTTTCTGTGTCAAGAGATACCTACCTTGTTTATATATATTATATCAGGAAAAAAAAACAGATTTTTTTTCTTGTCAATATCATAAAAAAAATGTTGTGTTATGACAAATTGATAGTGTTAAAGTGACATGGCCACGCGCCCAACACCTGTTACAGTGTGGGACGAACTAAAATGAGGAAAATTAATATATCTTTTCTGAACTACATAAAAGCATAAAAAAACAATGCAAAATAGTGATTCAATGCAACTGCTGTTAAAGCCTCGTTCTAGGCTCCTGATAAGTGTCATCTAAACCTGGAAAGTAGATAAATTGATGCATTTTAATCCACAAAAACTCTTTTTAACTTACATTTGCGCCATTGACGGCCATTTTACTTAACCGCTCGCCGGTCAATCGAGAGCGGCGAATTCGGCTTAACACGACGGCTTGATTATTCGGCGCAAAAACGAATCAAAACAAGTGGTACGCCGGTTCTAGAAGTTACCCGGGCAGCGCCGGCGTAAGCCGATTTGATGAATGAAGTCCACGCAATGTATTAGTTATCGGTTTGCTGATTTATTTGGCTATAGCTTACTGAAGATATATGAAATATTAAACGGCTGTTGACAAATCTCGGCGATTGACAAATCCGTTAAAACTAATTTAAATGGGAATCGCCAGAAACAACCATGGGTCATCGTCGGATACCCACGGCTAATTCATTCCGTTATTCTCCAGCATTAGATAAATGGAGAGTAACGGAATGGGTCGAACGTGGGTATCCGACGATGAACCATGGGTATACATCAGACAGTCCCGTCAGTTTCCGAATTTTGGCTCCTCGCAGCTTAATACCATGCCACGAATTTTAGTATCTTTCATGTTATAACACATACCTGGTAAATGCATCTGTAAGTCTAAATTCCTCCAAATTTTAGTGAAATGAAATATATTAGGTAGGAGTGCTATGGCACGGTTCCTCACATTATGCAGGACCTCGCACATTTTAGATCTAAGAGCATTTCCGAATGTTTAAAGTATGTAACCTGCCCTGGTAAGGCAAAGTGAAGTGTCTTCATGTAAACATAATCGCTAACTACATAATACGTTTGTTCCCGAATGCTTTGACGTATAATGAGTAAATGCGTACAGCGACCCCGAGGATCTTAAAGCTGTTGTTGGATTATTGTAACTACGGATTCCGTGGTAAAATTACGGTGATTGAACATGGCAAAAGTTCTGACCATATTGCGGAAGTACAAAAATATTGCTAGCCTTATGGACAGAGATAGAGAAACTCAATGTTGAACCTCCTTTTAATCGGCTCAATGAATACTGTAAAATGATCCTTATTCACGAAAGATCTTTATTAAATATTATTTTATGCTTTCCGGTGGTTTATAGAGACATCGGTGAATTAAAAAGTGACATTTCACTGTTTCAAACAGTTAAAAATAACAGTGAAAATTGTCGATAATTTTCATTGTTTTTAAGATATCTTTGGTTTGCCTTTTGTGACCCACACTTTTACCAAGGGCGACTACTGTGAATTGAATGTTTATAAAAACATACCGATTAGCTACCTTTGAATATACATGTAATATCATTTCTGGGCGCCCAGCGGGGAATTAGAATGTCCGGAAAAGCAAAAATACAAAATTAATCATTTGTAAGCAAAACAAGCTAGAAAATTAGTTGAATTTGATGGAATGACGATTTAAATTCACTCAGAATCATAGAGTGCGCCACTCGCGAAACTGTCATTTTCTTTGATCACTCGTGAATTAAAATCGATTTATCTTGATGCAAACTCACACTAGTCTAAATAAGTTTACTTGGATGTCCTGTATACGATGTTTGTTAACTCGTTATGCACATTCCGTCCATATTCTGTCGACATAATTTGTCTTTCTCTGGCTAAAAAAATCATGCCCTGTACAGCATCTCCACAAAAGAATTTAAAATGTCAGTTACTTGATGTTATATTGCTGAACTATTTCGGTTTTGTGAACATGAATACATGTATACACGTATCAACTGATAATAAAGTATAAATATTTCAATGATTTAAATATGATGAAGCAGTAAAATAAAAGTCTAGTTGCACTCATAAATGCATACTTATCGCAAGGTTTACATTAAAAATATCTATCGATAATATACACTTGGAGACTTTTCTAAGGCAACACGTAATCAAATCAATATACATGTGTAACTCCCTTATTTTAGAACGGATTTTGTTAAAGTTTTGACTCGGACTAATTTAACACACATCTCATGCTTCATGTAAATTTAAATGAAATTTATCAAAATTAAAATATCAAACATAACACATTCACTGCAAAAGTAAAATTCTCAAAATCGTACAACGTTTAATAACAATGTGAAAAGTACAACGCATTGACTCACAAGTCTTCATGAATGCAACATTGCGCTCCTGAATATTCATACGAGTCAATAAATGCTATGTTTCCTTGAATAAAAACTCACCTAGAATGATTAAATTGAAATTAAATTGGAATAATATAGCGCTGTACTATACTTGATGACTTTTCTAACGCAACATTTTTCAAACTTAAATATCTCAGTTATGTGTTAATATTTTTATTTTAAAGTATACATGTGATCATTAGACTACAGTATGTTCGAGAAAACGATAAAATCATTAATCCGTGACGATCTAATGCTTTAGCAAGTGAAAGGTAGCCTGCAACATGACGATTGCGCGGTGGCGCTTCTGAATTTTTAAACGAGACATTTTAATTTTTAAATTAATTTAATGTTTTCCTGGTGTATCAACACATCTTATATGAAGAAATTAAAAAAAAAATATCACATCGCGTTTCGCCATTTCCACGTGCAAAAAGATGAAACCACAACCAACGTGCAAATGCTCCCGATTGTCGAGGATGAATGATATTATCGTTATATTGCAGAGAATGTAGTCAAATGATTACATGTGCAGTTTTAAATCAGTCTCCAAGTGAATTTCAACAGTTATATTAAAACTTACAATATTAGAATAGTTTTAATGCCTATCAATACGGCCCATCCAAACTACTATTCTCATTTTGCGAGTTATCCGATTGCTGTCGATGAATGTCGTCGGAGTTTCCTGTGCCGGTGCCTCTACATATAAGGAAATGTGCCTCTTTTCAAGAGGGTGATTTAAAATGTTAGTAAAGAAAACTAGAAAGGCTCACAGGTGGTTAGCGTGTGGCTATGATATTAATTCGTGAAAACATCATTTTGAATGATAAATTATCATATTATAACAAAAAAATCAACTTTTCTGAAAACAATAATGAAAACATCATTTTGAATGATAAATGATCATATATTTGATAGTGAATTTTTTTTTCAGAAAAGTTGATTTTTCGTTATAATATGATAATTTATCATTCAAAATGATGTTTTCACTAATTAATATTATAGCCACACGCTTACCACCTGTTGAAAGGATGGGGTCTTTTTATGCCCCCAGATCGAATGATCAGTGGGTATATTGATTTTGGCATGTGTGTCTGTCTGTCATTGTTTGTGTGTGTCTGTCCCAAAACTTTAACATCGCTCATAAAATTAAAACACTTTGGTCTAAGTTATTTAAACTTCACATGTGCATGCATCTCATTGAGATCTACAATCAAACATGGTTTGAGGTCACTAGGTGAAAAGTCAATTGTGACCTTTACATTCAAAATACAACCTTGTTTTTAAAATAGCTGCCGTGTGGCTTCAATGCGCAGTAGGGGGCATTGCGTTTCACAAACACAGCTCTTGTTCATTTCAATGTTATTTACCGCTTTTTAGCTCACCAAAGCACAACATGGTAATTGTGAGTCTGTTCGTCATCAACATTTCCTTGACAATGTCTCTTGAGGCCACATTGATTGCCTTATATAAATATTTGGTAAGTACATGTGTCCCTATGATATCCTGGCCGCAATCGAAACTTGGTCACATGGGGTCATAAAGTAGGTTACTGGATCAAAATTTTTAAAAAGCTTGTAAATACTATAGATGCCACATTTAGTGCTCAATATTTATGGAAATTGGCCAGAGCATACGTTTTATAGGTATTTTGCCAATTGCATTTGTTATAATTATATCTCGTTAAATGCCGACGTTGATATGGTCCTTGTAAACTTTGTATTATTTGAAGATGTAGAATTATGACTGGGCACAACTCAACAGAGAGTGATAATCTGTCAAACGTTGATTAGCTGAGGTCATGACTAGATTTCATATAACTGAGTTGTTCTCTGTCTGTTGTTGTTTTTTGTCGGATAAAACGGGGTTGGGTCTCGAAGAAATTATTTGTCTGTAATTTTTCATAATCTATACTGATACATTCTTAGTTGATGTAAAGAGAATTCAGTTTTAGCTCCCCTGAGCACTGGGTCTGCGGTCTTTTTCGGCTTACTTATGTCAACAACTGAAAACAAACCTAACACTATTTTGAAAATGGTGTGGTTGTGGCTATTAAAACAATGTAGACATATTAATTATACGAACCAGTTTTTGTCTCGGTTCAACACACGTTATCAACAAAATTCCCTGGCTTACACAATGAATCTATTTCTGTTAGACTGATGCACGGCGTTGTTTAAAATCTTCTTTCCCACATCAAGCGCAAATATATGAAACCCTTCGCACCGTTGCTACAAAATATAAAGAAACACAACTTAAACCAGCCTTTCCACCAATTTTGAGTCTGTATTGTCCTTCTTCAATTAATCGTTTTTGACTACGCGGTAAGTTGTTGATGGGTTGAACCAAACAAACAAGCGATATTTCCAATCCTTGATAACCTTCCTTAACTCAAAATGGGAATGCTAGGGTCTATAATGGCCGATTTAGATGTATTGAAACAACTTATTTGTATAAATAACAATAAACGCCTTTACAAGCATTCACTCTTCACCATAAAATAAGATGTAGCAAAACGTGACGCAGATATGTCCATTTAATAACGAGCATTGAAGTGTAATACGATACATCTTAAAGAGCCATTTTCACATATGGTAAGTTGACAAAAAAATGTTTCGGATTCGCAAATTTTCATTTAAGTTATGCTATGTGTGAGGAAACAGCAATACTGAACATTTACCATGCTCTAAATATCCATTATATGCATCTGTTGACGATTTAAAAACCTGAAAATTATAAAGCGTTACAACGCGAAACGATTGAATAATTTGGAGAATTCTGTTGTTGTCGTTAATTTTTGTGACACCACGAGGATTGCTTATATAAAGTATTAAATACACTATTCGTTGTATGAGGACGGATGGCCGAGTGGTTTAATCGCTAGACTTTTACTCCAGGGGTCAATGGTTCAAGCCCGACCGACGGTTACTTTTTTTGTGTGTAAATGTTGTTGTTTTTTCTAGAGTCTTTTAGATTCAATGTTTACATTTATCAATATAAAGCATTTAATGACAAAATTCAATATCTACAAAAATCTGTGAAAGGTCCCTAAAATATGTATAATCAAACTACATGCGTTTTTTCTTGTTATTTAATATTTTGTTAAAATACTATTTTATTAATTATAACTATTTCAGGAAAACTCTGTACATGCATTATTACCAGTTTACTGAGCATTTCAATTGTGTAAAGAAAACTAAAGATATTAACTTTGATTTTTTTAATCGGAAAGAAAACCATTATATACATCTGTCCATGAATATTTTTAACATGATTTAATAATTATAAAATGTGTTTCTGCCTATATGTATGTATAAAATGGTAATAATATGATATTTTTTTTTAATAATTTTATTATAGGTTAAATACTAAATTTTGCATGTATGTTTTTTTTAGCAATATTTCTTTGTATCATCATTTAATATTAACTGTTTAAACACATTCCGAAGAGTATATTGTCCGCTTGTGCTTTTGGCCATTTTGGATGATTTTGGTGTAAACAATGTTTTACACATATAATTGCAACTTGACTAGCAAATAATATATAGTGCTGAAATGCCAATTAACAGTTTCAGTAACAATTTAATATTTTGAGTGTTTTGAGTGTTAATCAGGATTTAAGAATACAAAAAAACAAAAACAAAGCAATGAAATATAGACCATATAGACGTTGCTGCTGTAGGCAAAGCATATTAGATTCCAAATTCGTTACCTCTACAGACTATGTTTCTTCAACTTTTGCAGGGCTGCCGTGTTAACATTACACTAGTACGATGATGTGAATGCACTCAGTTACAATACAAAAACAAGATTTGAGTTGTGAACGAGTATTTATACAATCTTCAACCATTTCGCACTCATTTTGGTAACAGTAAACTATATATCAGGGCGTAACAAATTTTGTACTTTACCTGTACCTGTTACCGGTACTTAACATTGGAATTTCAGTGACCAGTCTTGCTGTAAGAAATCGAACGTATAGGATTTTAGCAATACCAAGTCACCGGTTGCGAACTGTGAAGCGCGACTCACGTCTTCAAGTTGTTGATATATTTGCGGCTCAGAATTATCGCTTTGTTAAGAAATGTTTATGTGCGTGTATAAGCACTTACTGACCTAAGGTTCTAGCGTCTATTTTTTACGCACTTGTAACCTCGTAAGATTGTCTATATACTAATAGAATGTTCGGGTAGAAACAACAGCATTCGCAGCACTGTGTTGATGGTGATTTTTCTGTTGTTGCCAAAGATGACACCAACGATAATAAGTTTGATCTTTAATAATTATTTTTCAGACACGATGTTTATATCATAGGTGGTTAGCGTGTGGCTATGATATTAATTAGTGAAATTATCATTGTGAATGATAAATAATCATTTTATAACGAAAAATCAACTTTTCTGAAGAAAAAAAATCACTTTCAAATATATATATATATTTGATATATATGCACATAATGGCGTTGTTTTTATTCTTGTTATATGTACAGATTCTCTTCTAAAAGAAAATTCAGTAACCAGAAACTACTCTATACCCAAACATTAGTTGGAAATGGTATTAACGCGCAAGAATCTGGTATACAATCAAATGTTTTCCTCCTGATATGTTGTATAATAATCGATACCTTAACTGTGCACACGAGTTTGTATAGATATGTATTGTTGAAATAAAGTAAAATGAAGCAAACAAAAACAGAAATACATGCTTATTATTATACAAAACGCCTTTTTAGGCACTGCATAAATAACAAATATTGCACATGTTTAATACGTGTGAAACACCGAGCATTGTGTGTATAAATGTAATATCAATCTGCATAAAACCCTCCTGACTGGTGCACACGGCGTGCCCCACACCCATCTATCAAGAATGCTGTTATAGCTATTGTCCCTTGAGGTTTCGACTATTTACATTTTGTCCCGTCAGGCTGCGGTCCGATCGCCATGAACAGGGCCTGATTCTTTCGTCTTAACCTCGGACCGCTTCGACGAGCATGTCGTCTTGAGTTTGTTTGACAAACACACTATGTACGTTAAGAACAAGATGTTCGCTGGCTTTTCATCTTCTTAAGAGTTTATCAAATAGACTCAATTTGCATTTCTTCTGTTTCACAGCGCTTATGACCGCATGCTCGAAAACTGTGTTTATGCTCTCAGAGTCTTTGCTGGAGGTTTCCAGGTACAGCTTGGCGCCAATTTTGCACGCCAAATTGCGGCCCTCCTGCTTCGAAATGGACACTGTCTTCGGCGAACCCCTTAAATCAGCCTGCGTGGCAACCAAGACAATCGGTTTACTTTTGCCGACGTGGAGCCGGATTTCCGGCACCCAGAAATCGGATACGTTGAGGAAGGATTCCCTGTCGACGACGGAGAAACACACGAGAATGACGTCACTCTGACTGTACGTAAACACGCGGAGTCCCTCGTACTCCTGTTGTCCTGCCGTATCGAAAACGCTCACTGTTGTTTTGGAGCCATTGATTGTGACACTTCCTGGAAAAGAATAGAATGTTTGCTAAATATGAACATTATATTGTTTTCTTGTTGAACAAACCTGGGACTTCCATTTTTTGAATTGTCGCATTTGTGTTCTGTTGTAAGTGAACTTAGATGTTATATTATTACATATGTATTTGCTTTTCATTTATGATGATGATGATGATTTTATATTATTATTATTATTATTATTGCTATTACTATTATTATTATTATTATTATTATTATTATTATTATTATTATTATTATTATTATTATTATTAGTAGTAGTAGTAGTAGTAGTAGTAGTAGTAGTAGTAGTAGTAGTAGTAGTAGTATTACTATTATTATTATAATCATAATCACCATTGATATTATGAAAATAGTAGTAGTAGTGATAAAAGTAGTAGTAAATGTATTGCTATTGATGTTTAATTCTGTTGTTGTAATAAAAGTCCTGATCACGGCTGTACATGTTTATTGGTGTAGGGTAATTGATTGATAAAATAATCAAATCGGATTGACTCGAATCTACATACCTGCAAAGTTATCGAACACTGTAGCCACGTATTGTTCTGTAGACGACTGTCTTGCGAACTTCCGTACTATGGACGTCTTGCCGACCAGTCCGTCCCCCACCATCGTGCAGCTTACAACCCTCGAGACTTCTCCTGAAGCGACCATTTTCATACCCGATCCTTTATTTAAAGTTAGGATTTTTTTAGGATGTTCCGCTTATCAATCTCACAGTCCTTTTGAATAGTTATATTGATTCCTATATCCGTTTGCAGTTTATTTTTGTTGTGGTGTTGATGCTATTTTGCCCCCGCTAAATCTGAATGTTAGTTAAAAACTTTCTAATTGTATTCGCCAATTAATTGTTATATCATAAATCCCTTTTTCAAATGTCTGTTCTGAAGCTCTTAGTTGAAATATTCCCCCACTATAAAGACGCATGCTTTTATATAGCAGCTATCGCCTTTCATCGGCCAATAGAACTCAGATCTCAGTTATGTAGTTATGTCAATAACTGTGAGAAAACTGGCTGCGCCACCTTACGAACGATAATCTGGGCCGCCGTATTGTAAGTATCATGAAACTGAGTTTATATAAATAGTCAAGATATTACACCCAAAGGAATGTGGATAATGACATATCTGTTTTAATCGATCATTATGGGCGACTGAGGCACTTAAATAAACAAGTACATCAGCTCGATTCGGAAGTATCTTGTCTTAGTTCTCACGGTAGACTGTCGTACTACATAACGTTCAGATAGTGTTTTTTGCATTTTGTCATCGAACATTCAAGAACCATGATATTTATGTATTATACGTATATTGTGCAAGCCAATTTAGTGTGAGAAAATTTCATATTGCCGGATATTACTTATTCTATAACTGACTAACAATAATGACTTTATATGTATCGGTGCACTTTTGTCATTGTTTTATGTAATAAGTAATTTTCAGTCATTTAAATCAAATAGTATTTTTTTTAGAAATGACGTTTTGCAATGTTTTGAATGATATGAATCTGATATGAGCGGCAACCAAACAAAAACTTAAAAAAGACAGGCAAACTAACCATTTGTTTAACGCATTTATGCCTAGCGTCTAGAAAAAAAGGCCTTGGCAAACAGCGTGGACCCAGATGAGACGCTGCATGATGCGGTGTCTCATCAGGGTCTGCGCTGTTTGCTCAAAGGAATTTCTGTAAGAAATATTCTAAATATAGAAATAAATATACTAGACATCCCTAATTTTGTAAATAAATTGATCCAATTTAGAAAGATGGGAGAGTCAATAAGGCATGAATGGGTAAAGGTCGAAATCCTCATAATGCTCATGCATATGTTTGATATAAACCAACGATGAGTTTACTATTTAAAATATTCAGTTTTAGAAGCAATTTAAGAAGCATTTCCGAAAGATAAACGCACGTATCGAACTGTAATTGTGTTGTATTAAGGGATGCACTTCTTGGCGATTCACTATAGGCCGCATGGAATTGGTCCAGTTTCCGTGATGCGTTCAGGCTCAGTCTTTGTGATATATTCTGGAAAACATTTTATCCACTTATGACAGTGACACTCCTTCTGCAAATCGTCTCGTATACCAGTATTAAGGGATGCAATTCTTGGCGATTCACTATAGGCCGCATGGAATTGGTCCAGTTTCCGTGACGCGTTCAGGCTCAGTCTTTGTGATATATTCTGGACAATATTTTATTCACTTATGACAGTAACAATCCTTCTGCAAATCGTCTCGCATACCAGCAATATAGCTATCAATTACATATTAGTGACGCAAAGCATGTCCAATAAGGAGGCATGTTTATCTGTATTTTATTGATGCCTCTGCAGACCTTTATGTTTGGACTGCATGGTAATGTACTTTGTTAAAGACCATGTTTGGACTGCATGGTAATATACTTTGTTTGCTGAAGCTCATATGGCTTGAAATGCGGTTCGCTTTGTCGTATTCCATGTACTTGTATCTTGCTTGGCCAGAGTAATAACGTTTTGTATCACTACGTACATTATAACTTTATGTAATCTAGTTGGTATCCATAGAAATTTATCAGAATCAATGACGTGCATGTATTTAACCCGCGCTCGCGTAAAACCGGGCTTAATGCATTGGATGAAAGTGTCGTCCCAGATTAGCATGTGCAGTCTGCATACAAATATTTATACAATATAGAAAGGTTGGGCTCTTTTACCTTTGAAGTTCTGTAAGGCATGCTTTTACTGCGAATAGCTCGAATGTATTAGACAATGTACGACTGAAAACGCAGTTAGTAAACGTGTAGCATGAATTGATATACTAAAAGATTGAACTCTTAATATTGCGAACGTGCTCCTTTTTGTACGAAAGATAGGTGATTTTACGAACAGTACATCACTGTTTTAAACAATGATTATTGATCCTAGCTCAAGTTACACGTTAATTAGAAATGCAGAAATATTTGCAAATTGAAGTACAAGCCATTCGTCAATTAAGATATTAAAAACTAAATTGAAGGGATCGTTCTAACATTAAATAACAGTTGAAAGTGCCATCATTATATTATTACTTTTGAAAAACAAACCTACATTCAAGGTCAATCAATTCCAAGCTTTATATTTCATATTTCTATTATGCACACGCCTTTCGAGCATGTTTCGCTTCTTTTCAATGTCTGTTGCCCTCCCTCATCTCGCGTTCGAGGTGCTGGCACGTGCTGGTTACATTTCATTTACGTTTAGACATAACCAGACGCACATAACCACCTTCCGTTTTGATTGCATGCTATCTGGTATGTCTCTTATTGGTACCAACATTGAAACAAAAATGCTGTATTCATGCTGCAGTTTATAAAAGAACTTTACAAATTGAGTGTTGAAAATCAAAGACCTAGAGAATTCTCTAGGTCTTTGTGAAAATACAGGGGACGCTTGGAAAATAATACCATGTGTACCGTTGAATGAATTCTATCCCAAATCAATCCACACATATGATTATTTAAATCATGAGCATGTATACAAGTTTAAGACTTTGTAACGACACTGTATTTTTAGTTTAAATATATAAATATATTTTGTTCATACAAATAACGTTGATATATTTAGGCGGAAATAATTGGTGAGTACTCAAAGGAATGAATGTCAACAAATAAACCCATAACGTATGTCACTTCTTAAATAAATATTCATCCAATGTATGTCAAAAACAGGTGCAACCTTGTCGTAACCTATTGTGCCAATCCTGCTCGAAAATCCGTCCCGTTTGCCATGGCCAGAGAAGTCGGAAGCAGTACTTCGATTGATGTTTTCGCCGCTGTAATTGGACCTGAAAAGAAACACACCTTTGTGTGCTGTATAAATTCTATTCATGGCTCCGAAAGTGTTCTTTTGGTAGATCTCAAGATGATGGGTATGGCACAAGCAATTAAAACGTCAACACCACACATCAAAACAGCATGTTCTTGAATGTTTTCTCTATTGCATAATGAAACACTATTTATTTTCAGAATCACATTGAGGTCCGTTTTGAACATTGACATAAAGAATTACGTTGCAAATGTGTTCATCAAGTACAATGTACCGGTATTTGAATCGGTTGGATTAACAAAAAATAATCAAAGTTTTAAAGTCCGCGGCATTACATTCGTTAAATTGTTCCGGTTAATATTTCGTTCATAAAATATATTATATAATGAATGATTCTTACATGAAACTTTTTTCTGACAGATTTTTTTGCTCAATGAATTGTAAATTAATCACACCACTCGTACTATCTTTTTTTAATATCGCATTCACAGAACTATTCAAATCAATGTTCCGAACGCAAATACACATTATGTCGAATACATAGTTCAATATCCTGTTTTATTCAAATTTGACGGTATTAATGTTCAGCCGTTGTTTAGTCCTTTTATTTATTTTAAGGTAAAAGAACGTCTTTTTCCTTTTTGATATAATTAAGTCGAGTATCAGTTGTCAAATAGATTTTTCAGACCATTGCTACGAGTAATAATTTGTTTTTTTTAGCGAACATCCAATAAACACAAGCGTAGTTTTAATAAACTGCTTATCAACAAATTTTCGCTTACTAGACATGATTGCATACACGTGCTCAAATATATAGTATATACCAAGCGCGTGAGCGTATATAATGCATCAGAAGGGTTTAAGTGTGATTTTTTAGGTAAATTTTGTATAGATGGTGGAGTTTTTTTTATCATTTATCTATTGAACAAAGGTGCATTTACATTCAACATAGCGTTTCTGTGTTGAGTATTGGAATTTTGACCACGACTATTCTATAACCACATTATTCCGTTGCATGAAGATTTCAATTTGAGTACACGCTAGTATTAAACCATTTTTTAACTAATGTCTGCATGTCAGTTTATATAATTCTTCCATGTGCATAATGTTGACTTAAAATTACATTTGTGTTAATATATTCTCTACGAGTGTATTGAAAAAAAAAACGTTTGTGTTCGGACTGTAACAAAATAAAATAAAAAAATGCGCATAATACAGAAATTCATTGTGAAAATGAATGTATTAAACACAGAAAATAACATTTTTGTCGTGGTGCAACAGTCAATATCAACGTCATAACGCATAACGTTCCTTTCAATAACTTTCCTTCAGGTTCTTTGTTCTGTCAACCAACATGTGCACATGCAGCGGTATAACGAGTTAATAGAATAGTCATTGTTAAAAATATATATCACAATAAAATACACAGCTTAAAGAAAATGTATCGCTTTTACAACATAGTTTGTAACATCTCTATAACCAAGAAATGATGCAAATGAAGTCGTAGAACCATACTAAATGTACTTCTGTTATGTACCACATTTCATTATTAAAAGAGTAGTAGCCATAGTGTAAAACTACAATACTTGATTGAAATCGATAACACGTTAAAGAGGCTGCAACCCGAGTAAGGGTCTCTAAGCAACAGGCGATGCCAAGAAGACTACGAAACAATCGACATGTACAAAGAAAGAAAGGCGTCAACAGATCATATTGAGATGACGATTATAACTGCATCTGATACGTGTCACGCATGACCAGTGTGATGATCAGAAGATCGTTGTCTCCCAACAGGGTATTATTACAGACGCACTGACAAACGACACCATTTTACATCACTGTTGTCCAGTTCTGGAACATAAGTACCCCACGGTTTCCATTGACGACATTTCTATTTTCTCGTTGTCAACGACATGAAGTATTTACTGCAAAGCACTAACGTATTGTCGAAATGCGATGACATCACATGTCATCCGCATTGGTACAAAAATCTGATACAGATGTCATATTGTTAAAAAATAATGCTCCGTAGAACTGGTTTGTCTTAAAGCTAGTCCAAAGGCGTTTTAGCCTGATATACGACGAACTTTCCACGTGAGTATATTTCGAATTTTTATATATTTCTCAGTTTATAGACGTAGCTTCTTCGTGGACCTGCACACGTTTTCTACATGCACCAATAGTCTCTATATAGCATGATTTATATTGCATAGTTTTCAATAGTTGTATAGTTTTCAATTTGCAGTGACATGCGAGCACAAATGATACTTCTGTGTAAGATAGATTAATGCACAAAGCAATATAGAGTTATTTTTTTATATTAGTTACTTGAGTAAGGCAATTTACAGACATGTAAATTAAATAATTTGCATTGAATTCCCATTGTTTCCATTAGTTTTTGCTATATATAGAATATTTTAATTTACATGCTCATGCGATTTGGATACCCTTACTATTTTTGATAATTAGATATATGAAACAACCTGGGACAAAGTTGGAACCATTGTTCCATACTGCCATGATGCGTGTCATTTATGTATAATTACAAACTAAGGGAGCTAGGTAATACATACTGCAGTAAATTGGAATTTCCTATTTTAAACGTGGCTTTAATAATGTCAAAACGTAAATTATGTACCGTTATACTATGAGCGGAAACTATGCAATATCGAGCGATATGTTGAACACATGGATTGAAAATGTACATGGATTTTTTTCTCTATGTTTATAAGATAAATCAAAACGATCTAGTGTTATTCCAGGCCTACTCATTTTGCGTCATTACATATATTAATGTCAAAATTTGCAAGCACGCTGTACCGTCGAAGCACGTGCATTTCATGCCCGGATAGTTATCTGCAAACAATATTTGTACAGGAATATTTTATTTAAAAACGCCTTACAAATATCTTAAGCAGCTGGTAAATATTCGAAGGTCAAAATCCGTTTTCACGATTGTCAGGTATTTAGGGCATCTTTTGCGAGAACGTGTTTGCGGAGTGATTTTGTTAAGCAAGGCCTTCATACGCCGAAAGTTTTCGAAAGCAGATGCCACATCAGAAGTTGTAGCAGCACAGACAAAGATAGATCTCCTAATTCGACATACGTATCAGGCATCATCGCAACGTCACTAGTTTAATTCGTCTGGCTACATCTCGACGCTAATACATTTGGACCGCGCCTCGTGAAAGGGGGATTTAATGCATGTGTGTAAAGTGTCGTCCCAGATTAGTTTGTACAGTCCGCACAGGTTAAGTAGGGACGACACTTTCCGTCTAAATTTAATTTTCGATAACAACAGTCTTCTGTTATACGAAGAATACAATAACAACGGGAAGTGTCGTCCCTGATAAGCCTGTGCGAACAGCACAGGCTTATATGTGTCGACACTTTACGCACATGCATTAAACCCCCTTTCAAAGAGCGCGGCCCATTTGTTTGCAGTATATGAGTCTGGTACTTTCGTATTCGTTTGCGTCGCCTTCATTGGTTTTAAGCAAAAAGATTGTGCAGAAAAAATGCACAACCCTAGGATAGGACTGTTTAAAATTTCAGGATGCTACAGGTCATAATACAAAATTTTGAGTAGGTATTGTTTTGTATAAATCAGGGCGCGTATATACCAATCCATTGTTAGACTAAAGAATGAAGAATAGACTTAGAACAAAATATCGCAAGAGTTTGAAAATAAACAGGCTAAAAATGGTGCTTATGTCATCAACATATTGTTTTATACAAAGAATGATTTAAACATGTGTGTTACCTTCCACGCAAGACTTAACTTTCACGTGTATAGTTAAGAATATTACTGTTTTAATAGTACCCTTAAATCGCTTTGTGAATACGGGGCGAGGACTCAGCCTCTCGATAGGGCCCGTCTTGTAAACAAAGTCTGATTTATGCCAGAGACGTTTCACCATCTCAATTATTTTTACATATACATATATGTTAGTTCAATCTGAATAATATCAATCAAATTTGTCCCTCCCAAATTTAAGTTATGATGGTGAGGAGTCTGTTCAATATGCAGAACCCGTATCAATTTAATTTACGAACAAAACAACTTAATTGGTACGTTAAATTAAACATCACGAATCTTCAATTTGAAAGATAGGCCAAGGATTTATTTTTACACATTGAAGTAGGACCATGTTTATTTTCCATCTACTTGGATATTCAAGTTAATGAAATAACAGTTCTAATGTCTCGACTGTGCGATTTTTTCTATCTCGTTGTAATAATTAATAAGTGCTGAAATCCTGTCCCATTGTCCTCTATAATAAGAATACATTATTATGTACCAAATAAATACTTGACCACTATGACGATCACAAATCTTTATAACAATACATGTAAGAGCGTTTGACCCATAGGCATCGTAAATTACCAAACCGACTTACCATTCTAAAGTAACACACCCGTGTGGTTATCTCTGGGGTCCATAAATTAACGTGAATTATTGGGTACGCTGTGAGCTCACATTTACAATGTTTGTAAACAAGGTCCACTCGAAATGACGTCCTATCGGAAAATCGTGTGAACTATGGGCTGTTTCAAAACATCCATAAATTATGAATGGAATTCGGACAATGCGCTTATAATCTTAATTACGTAGAATCAATTGCAGTCGGATGAATTTTAACCGTGATTGTATTGACTGAAAGCGTGATTCGATGCGAAATTCTTCGTCAGACTGGCCGTGAATCCTGTTCAGGATTTATTTCCTATCGATATCTGCACACAGGGCTTGTCACAGGTATTCTATGAATGTTGACATGGGATGTAGACGATTGCATCACGAAGAAACTATTATTCTTGATAAATATGTTTCGTCCTGTCTGTTTAGTATTGTGTCACACAACTTTAAAAGTACGCAAAATAAATCTCTGTTTGCGAGATGTTTAAATGGACAGACATTTTGTTTTAAAGAATGCCATAAATTAATTCACCAACGATGTACTGACTGTTTCCTGGATTTTCCTATGTGCATGCATTAATCTTTATGGTGATAGGATGTGCACGTGCAAATTTTATTATCTTGCGTTGAATTTTTCTAACGTCATTCCCCGTTTCACCTTAGAATTTCTATTACAGAATCTCCACAAATTGCTTTATATTACGTAATACGTGTGGCGTTGGAAGTAATCGTCACTAGTGTGTCAAGTTTAAATTTAATTTATTCTTTACCAGTTGGTTTGTATTATATGTAGGGTTTATGAAGCCATGTCATAAAGCAAGGATTTACAAACGAGCTAACGAATTGTACAAACATACGAAGGTTTTCTTCACGTTTGCAGTATCGTTCCCTGTTTTTTTTCATAAACATACGTGCAAAGAATGTTCTTAGCCAATAAAACTCAAGAATGAACTATTGGCAGTTTTCATTGGTTAACAGTGAGGTCGACATAAAGCTCAATAAGACTCTTTGTAGACGTTCGGCTACATGTGTATAAGCGGAAACAAGTCACACCTAAATAAATACACGCCGACATTCATATAATTTCAATTATCCTCTGCTGGTCATTTAATTATTTGTTTAAAACCTTAAGTGTGTATGTCATTAATGACATGATTTAAAACAAATCTTTGATTCAAACTATTCATGCACCTTATTGCCAGGTGTTGGCAATCAAACCTTATAATTTATTTACGTCATACATTTACTGTTTAAATACGAGTGTCGTATATGACAAAGTTTCAAACATAATAACCCAACCTGCTTAAGGCATTTAATAATATATTAATGTCAATGTTTTTATAAGAAAATCAACAAAGTAACACATTAGCTTTGGGGGCAGAATGCGGTATGTTTTAATCAGATTCTTACTGAAAGTTGTCATTTATTGTCTGGTCGCTGCTCAAATGCGTACATCAAGTAGTTTTTAAAATGGCTCTACACTTACGGCGTCCTTGAACCAGGCGTTTGGACACTTTCCCGAACAAATAGCAATTTTCTTGAGTCTTCTGGTTCTCAAAATTCACCTTCCAGCGCAAACAAAGGGTTACGTTGTAAAAATTATTAAGCAAATCTTGAATGGATAAAATCACAATGCGTAGTGTTGATACAGCCCTGAGTCAATATTTTCATCCATTTTCACTATTTGCTGGCCAGGTTAAATGTGTATGTATATAAAAGCTAATTTTCAACATCAACAAAGGAGTCGGCGACCTAGCTTCGCCGTTCATTCATTGACAGTAATTGACACTCGTTACCAAACACGTTCAATTTCTCAAGTCCCAGACAAGAAGTCGGACGGGAGTGTTGGGCATTTAAACAGACATTTTATTAAAGGACTACTAACGTGTGTATTGCCACACAAACGGTTTTAAACGGTAAACTACCGTTTCCTGAATTGTGAGTACCTGTCCGTCTTTCGTTTATTGAAGCAAATCATCAATATATGATCTTCATAAACAATACTAGCTAGCCATCAAAATCAGCATATTTTGATTCATACGCAAAATCGATGAGCCGCAGTGTTTTCCATTCCCAATAGCTTTTGTCCGGTATTTGAATGCGCGTGAATGAATGAAGTACATTTGTAACAATTTATTCTACACGTATTGCTTGTTGAAAGCTTAACAGCTGAAACAAGGCTGCCATTCTGGTCAGGCACTTCGCTTCAATTAAATACAGATCATCAGCCACATTCATTATTCTTTTAACACTGAACTGAATTGTAAACAAAAAACATGAGTTACCTGTTTATATTAATATTTAGTTTAAAAAGAGTAGAATATATAACGCGGACCGTATTTTTACCATTTCCGTTCTTTGAAGCTAAGTGCAATGAACGTCCGTTAACCCATTTATGCCTAGCGTCTAGAAAAAAAGGCCTTGGCAACAGCGTAGACCCAGATGAGACGCCGCATGATGCGGCTTCTCATCAGGGTCTGCGCTGTTTTCTTAAATGAATTTCTGTAAGATATATTCTAAATATAGAAATAAATATACTAGACATCCCTAATTTTGGAAATAAATTGATCGAATTTAGAAGGATGGGAGAGTCCACCAGGCTTAAATGGGTTAATGCGTTTGATGTTACATAATTTAAGTGTACCTTTAACAGCTTATCTTTTGCACTCGATATTTTTTTTCTGCGTTGTTACAATACTTATTCGACTCATGCATTCTAAGCTCTGTTTAATCACAGTGATTTAGGCAAATTTTCGACCACTCGTAAATTTCCCAATCATAAGAACAACCGATAATGTTCAAAGACATTGCACAAGAAAAGTGATATCAATAATTATTAAACCATCATTGAGTACGCGTGGGGTTAGTTATTCGCTTATTTGAAAGACTTTACTGGCTGTTATCTCTATATGGCTTTCACCCCCACAGACACAGCGGGGTTCAAAGCAAAGCAAAAACTGCTCGGTAACGAACCGCCACAGTATCAAAGAAGATAGCAAAACGATACTTTTCAAATAAACAAAATGTCATATTTTTTATTTTGCAAATTGTAATCCGCGCCATTAAATGTATGCATACAAAGAATGTTACAGTAAAGACTGGGTTTGTATTCTAAACATGCCATGAATATTTCTTATAAAGAATAACACGTGCTATCGGGTATTCCGAAGGATTTAATTGATTCGTTCACATTCCATGCAGTGCTGTTTTACTGCGATCCGTCGCTAACTTATTATTAGCGTTAATATCAGGCGACAGAACAACGTTGGAAAGCACAAAATAAAAATTAAAAGGTCTAACCCCTATACGAAAATTGAATCTTGTTCAATAAACAAATAATAGCCGCCGTTTAAGTTAAGGAAATAATGTGAGAAATCGTTTGAAGGTATTGTACTGTAAAACTTTGAACTAAACACTATTAGCCCTGAATGCAAAACAGTGGCATCTGCTGTTTCCATGACCATACGCTTCACAGTATGCCAACTTAATTTCTGTTTTGCAATATGATGTTATGTTTTGTATGAATGAGAAATCTGGTGCGTGCCAAGAGTACATTTCATCGAAATCTCCTAGATTCTTTCACATGACAATTGTTCCAGAAGACTCGTAAGTTGTATTACGGGAGGTAGTGGGACAGACTGGAGACGTCCATTTCCGGAGACGACTCGGGGTCTTATAGTGAATCAGATGAGAAAGTATGCTGCAAAATACGAGTAAGTAAATTAGGGTAAGTATTTCAGGGGATAGGATGCTAGCACAGTTGGTAGAGCGCTGGACTAAAAACCCGACCATCTCGAGCCACGGATCGGGGACATAACTTGTATGGGCATTGGTCATGAAACGGCCATACTCACCGTACCTCTGATTCAAGTCCGTCAGTTGTCAGTTACAGGCATAAGTGTGTGCACTTAATTTTAGTAGTGATAGACGCAGGAAAAGTGTGAGATGGTTAACTGATCACCGTCATAGGGCTGAACTACTGTTGAACACGGCAAAAAACACCAACAAAAGTAGGTTGAGTCGGAGATTAAAGCTGCGACCCATGATTCCCGGTGCCATTGCGTTACCAGTGAACTATGGAACTGCTCTACGTTCAGTGCAGACGGTACACCTTGTTTGAAAAAACGCACCAAAAACGGACATCGCAGCTTGGTTAACGCTTTAGCTGCTCAGAATGTAAGAATCTCGATCCGTATCCTTATGCGATCCGCAAAATATGGTTTGATATATGGTCAAAGTATGATTGATTGCTCCATGATACCATTTTAAAATTAAGAATAACTTCCCTTTTAAGTACCAAATGCATGCACATACTTCTTAAATAAGGCAAAGCAAATATGCCGTTTAAAAATTCGTCAACTTATAAATTATCATACATTTAGGACATTTAAACGTGTAACAGTATAGTAAACATCAAGAAAGCCCCACACCCCCACCCTCAAGCATTTATCGTCTGTGCGACACGGTTCCTCATAAAATGCAGCCACTGGCGCGGAGATTCGCATTATAAAATGTAAAAAACAGAAAACATATTCAGGTCTTACAGTTTTTCTTGGATTTTATTAGTTCTATGCATGGGTTCTTCTGGAGTGGTAGCGATTTTATACTTCGCCGTGGTACAAAATATGTTTAGTTGTTCGTAACCGTTTTGTTACTCTTCTAAAAAGAAGATTTGGCGAAATATCGTTCAATAATATTAAATGAAAAGAGTCGCGTTATAAGAAAAATTTAGTCAGCATATTGGTAAATGGATGAGCAGGGTTGTCCAAGATGTTTAACGACAAAATACAGAAATCCTTCTTTAAAACTACTCGTGAATGTATGCGGTCATTCGCTGTAAGTATGTGATAACATGGTCGGTTGGGTTTACCATGATCGTTCGGATAAACTTGTTTCGGACTCCCAAAGTCTTTGATAATTTTGCTATGACGGCTATGGGAGTCCATATGCACCCCTTCATAAACACAACCGCAGTTCTCCGCAGAGGATCAGTGCGCGTCACTAAAATGACGTCATTCGTGACAAAACTCTTTTTTGCAATGCATAAGCTTAAAAACAAATTAAATTTACCTGAATGGCAACCTAGAAGTTATTCTTAGCATGCTCCCTAAACAACACAACGATGTTTCAACACACTTTTCTTGTTGACATTTTATGTTGAAATTTGAAACAGTGTACAGTGATTTTTTTTGCTCAAATTTACAGGCGATTTTCGGCTGCTTCCCAATCGCAAAAATACACGTTTTTTCCCAAAAATCTGACCAAAATTTCCCAAAAAAGCCCAACTTCCAAAAAAAACAAAAATTTTTTTTTTTTTTTTTTTTTTTTTTTTTTTTTAGAAAGAGGTCTCATATAACTTAATTATGATTTCTTAAATCTAGGTCTCCACTTTATTTTTTAAACATCTTACAAAATATATAACTTGAATTTAGTCATTTTTGTCCATAAATCATTCCCAAACTTGCCACTTTTAGTGATTAAAAAAAATCCCAAATTGACCAGACTCCTTTTCTAGAAAACTCCCTGAACATGCACTTAAAAACAATATCACTTCTGTTACTTATAATCCTATTTATAATGCTTAATTTTTCCCAATTTCATGGTTAATCGCGCTATTTTTCCCAATTTCACGGTTTATCGCGCTAATTTTCCCAATTCAAATGGCACAGGCTGTAACAAATTAAAGCAAAAAAAATCACTGGTGTAAATATTCAACATCTGTTTGACATCGTTATTAACTTGGGCTACATTGGAAGTCACTACGTGCAAACGATTGGTGTTCTGCAACCAAACTGATAGCGCACATTTTAAGTAGGGAATATTGTGACAGTTTTCCATTATGGTGGATAGAGGGTACTAAAAAATAACAAAGTAAATTAAAAGCAATTATTTCTTGCTTTAATGGTACCATTTGCGTGAGTTTGTGATTAACTCATCATTTAGACAGGTATATAAACGTTGAGAAGGTATTTGCAGTATCAGTGTTCCTTAGCCCTTGCAGTGGTGATCAAATTTTGCATGTTAGGACAATAGACAGCGCAATGCAACTCATGGCAACCCTTTGGGTTATAAAGCTGAGAGTTGAATTATTGCAACTTATGCTTTATTGGGAGAACACTGTGTAACTGTAGACAGTAGAACCTACAACAAACTGGAATAAACTGCATAACATACCCCACAGCAGGATTTTGTTTGGACAAACTTTGTTCGGTCATTTGCTGTATTGAGAGAACACTGTAGAACCAATGACAAACTGGAATAAACTGCAAAACACCAACCTGTTTAAATCAGCAGTAGACACTGATACTACGATATTTCCAGTATATGTAAATTATTTAAATTTGCCTCCACAGTACTTAAATTATAATACTAGGTAAGCCCTAAGGTAATTTGCCCCATGGGCCACCTTGCAAATGTTTGTAAAGAATGTTCTTGTCAAACAACATAGTCTGGGACCATGCGTTAACATCGCTCACCCGACAATTAGCGGTGTTAATGTTTCCCAACAGTAGACATTCATTCTGCTGATGAAGTCCGTATTACACAGACGAAAGCTTCAGGTATAGCGTTCAATAACTAGTGTGTGTAATTTGACAGTTTAAAACTTATTGGATTATCATTGAAACCACACAGTCAAACTTTCATCGAAGAACAAAGTCTGGTGATGTTGGCTCTTTAAAAATTCATGTACTGCAATGTATTTGTTGTGAATTGATGTATTTATCGCTAGTTTTAATGGTTCAATACTGTGCAGGGCTTTTTTTCAGCTTTTTGGGAAGATAGCTCATGGCTAACCGCTTTGAAATTGGGAATTTTATCGGCATTTCAAAGAAATTGGGAAAATAAATAGAGATTTAAAACTACATGAATGAGTTCAGCGTCTTTAATCACAAACACCACCATGATCAACAGTTTTCCACATAATAAGCTCACACAAACTCTTTCGTCACATCAGGCACCATTTTATTAGGAGGCGCTTTATCTTCTTCTGAAGAACTACTGCTTTCAACATGTTGAATATCAGTCAGCACTTTGCTTACGGAAATCAACGATGACAATGCAAAAAAGTCACTTGTCATTAGCAATTGAAGGAGTTTCAATGGAAAGACTTGTACTTTTTGACGATGTTTGTTTATTTAATGATGCTTGCTTAACAAAATCAACAGTTTTCGTTTTGCCACCGGGGTTTGCTTACGCTTGAATACGCTTGAATATCATTGCAAATATAATAAGCGCCTGAACAACACAGAGAATATCGTGCACACGAATAATGCCGACGTTATCCAAATCGAGGTATAGTCGAAAAACTGTACGAGACCGGATTGGAGTACGCTTTGTTAAAAAGTCATTAGAATAGCGTTTTTTTCCCCAATTGGGAATTTTTTAGCAAATTTTGGGAAAAAGTATACTTTTTGCAATTGGGAATATAGCTAAATTTCGGCTATAAAATCTGGCCAAAAAAAGCTCTGCTGTGGTATTGTGTGCATTTATTACGATGTATTTTTTTTCTGTGTAAAATACTGCATGTATGTCTATATTTAGTTACATTACATGGTTTGTTGCAACACGCACACTTTCTGTGCATGGAACTTGACAGATGACAGCAACATTTTCTGCGTTTATTAAAACACGGGTTTTACATGGCATACATGTATAGTGAACAGTGTACACTGTAGATGCAGAAAAAGGGACAAATAGCAACAAATATTATCACCTTGCTGTAGAAAAAAGATACAAATCATTTCTTTAATTGTACATCAATAAATATTCATGCATTGGAATTTAATGGTTACCACATAAAATTGTAAATGGGTATTGTTTTCACAACTTACTCACAATGAGGAATTAATTTCTCACAATGTTTACTTACCCTAAACAAGTACTGTAAACATTAAAATGATGATGATGCCTGACTTCTTCTTTAATGTACTGTTTTAATTACCGTTGTATATTATGTAAAGGGTAAAACTGTGATTCCTTGTTAATCAATCTGCAATAAACACTTACTTCAATTCTGAAGTCAATCAAAAATACAAGTGGTCAGTAAACCCCGCAACCCTGCGTTTAACCACGCCCTCATAAGCATTCTCGTAACCAATTGGACTGTCAACATCACAGTTCGGCGACTGGAAAGTTACCTGGGAATTTCTTGTGATGCATCTGTGTGAGCATACATTACAATGTAATGTGCCTTGAATATTCGATGCGCGCATCATCTCGTATCGGTGGATTATCTATTACTAGATGTTGTGTTTATAGAGATTTCACGTGGAAGTTGATACCGAGTGACTTTTACAAGTAGGAAATATTGATGCACTTATAGAGAAACCTTGATTTTTTACAATCGCCATTTTAGGTTACATTTATTTATATCAGTTATCATTTAAACACTTATTGGCAAAACTATAAATTGTCATATAATTTATGATAGGCCCAATTTTTGTGAATCAAACCATTTTTTAGTCCATTCCAAAACACCTCTCTCAATGTTCATATGCTAAAATCATGTTTAGAATTTAAATTCACATGAACTTCGAACATATTATTTGTTATGGCAGAACAGCATGTACAGTCCATATGGAATGGGTGACTTCCACATAAAAGCATCATCTTTAATAAACTCATATGAGTTCTTAACTTTGTGTTTTATAGCATAAAATTTGGTAATTGTATTGCAAACAACATGTGGTTAATAATTCCTGTTTAAAAAGAAAACATTACAAACAAACAATAATATTATTGTTGAGAAAGATAATTTGAAACACACTATCCACATGTAAAATTGGTGGTAAATTAAATAAGGTTGAGGTGACAACTCAATACTACTTTCTATCAAAAGCAGTTGAATTAGTGACAATATCCTGCAAAATTGTGACAATCACTTACCCTTTAGGGAATTATAAATATTCTTTCACATGTGTTAAGCTTATATAATTTTTGTCAAAGGGACCAATGAAGCGAATAACTCCGTGAATTAGGTCCTAAATCATTAGCCAAACAAACATACTGCACACTTGCAAAGATTTTTGAGAATGGCTAGAACAAAATTCATCTCATTATTATTATTATTATTTTTATTCTCATTATTAATATATTATCTCTCCAAATTTACATGACTTAATGAATGTCTAGATTGGGATTGTCAATGAACAGTAACAGTCACATTTACCTTTGTGCGTTTTCATAATAAAACTTAATTAAATGCTGAAATTCTGCACCAATAGTGAGGCTCGATTGTTCATTGTCGGCTCGGGTACTACTTAAATGTACCCCAGATACTCTTAAGTTTACTTAAATGTACCCTGGGTACGGTAAATATACTAACACGTACAGGGAATGTTAAATTGGTTGAGTTACTCGCAGGCTGTTCTGGTTTTATGCTGTTTTCAAAAGCCATTTTCACTTTGCTTCTGAGGTTTAAAGGTTAAATGCTGAAATTCTGTACTGAGAGTGAGTATGAGTTGATCACCTGTTCTTTAGATGTGAGAGCTGCGTGGATCTGCTGTTCATCAAAGGATCTGGAAACTGCCCAGAGTGCGACACAGCCTTGCGGAGAAACAACTTCCGACTGCAACTCTTTGAAGATGCATATATTGAGAAAGAGGTGGACATTCGTAAGAAAGTTATAAAGGAGTAAGTCTTAAACATGGTACAATTGCAGATAATTAAATCTGAAGTTTGTAAGATGATCTTGAAATAAAAATATTGGTTTTATTATTGAACAAAATTGTGTGATCTGTATAATCCATCGTCTTACAAATATTGTTTTATGAGGTGTACGAGTAATTTAAAATGTAAAATTATATCAAAGCAACATGATGTTAGATTCAGCTGTGTTCAGTAATGTAGACCATCTTTACTGGTTTGTTTTTATAGTTGCTACAGAAAGGAGGAAGATTTCACAACATTGAGGGAATATAATGACTATTTAGAGAGCATCGAAACTTTTGGTAAGGCACTGTTTTTTGTATGGACTCTTTATAAAATGTTATTAAGATTGATTTACAAATGACAATTTTTCCATTAGTTTTAATACCATGAACATAGCATATTTTGTTAATATATACATTTTGATGTATTAAAAAAATGGTATGCTTCCACATAATGTGAGGCATAAAGCATTGCATTTGTCTGTCTGTACGACCTGTAGCTTGTGCTTTTGAATTCCTCTTTAATTAAGTGCTGTGTAGGTCTTGCTCAAAATTTCACTTTTGAATGAAATTAATAAGACAGTCACAAAGATTGAAAAGAAAGGAATTTTGAATGTCCTTAAAGGCCCTATAAAGATGACAAATCCAATTATTATGCATATAAACTTGCCTAATTTTTACCGGATTTCAGATACTCTTGCATAAAAAATGCTAATAACACAGCTGAGGTGCCAAGAAGAATTGAAGATATACCCATTTCATAATTGGAAGAAATGTTAACAACTTTGCAACTAACGTGATGTGTAGCCCCAAAGCGGTGACGTATGCTAAAAATAGCCAAAGGAACATTCACTTTTAATTCTATTTAAAACAACTTTTTACCAGCTAAAGTTACTAATTAGATCACTACAAACGTTTTGACCATTAAAAGAAGAGACATACTTTGTGAGTGATACTGGAAAACATTGAAAATCAACGATATATTTTTGGTGACCTGAATCACTTTCACTTTTCCGAGTAAAAAGCGATGTAAATAAACTGATTGTTTGTAAACACGATTGACTTGGAGGACACTGTATTTTTAACTCAAAACAAGTTGTATTGCTCATATTTTTATGGTAATGTCCAGTAGCATATAGGTACATTTTGTTTTTTAATAACCTTTATATATAAAATATGGAAAAAATATTTAAAAATCGGTAAATATTTACAGGTCTTCACCTTTATAGAGCCTTTAATTTGTAGAAAATCTATTAAAAAGAAACACTCATTTTTTCATGACATGCTTTTGAAGAAAAATGTGTTGTTTATTCTGATAATTGTTTAGTATTTACAAGCCAATCAACCAATGATATTTCATAAGGAAAGAGCCAGTATTATATTTAAAGCCACCACACTGTATTGTTTTGTACAGATATTGACACTCATTTAATGTGTAGAAACAGTCAACAGTAACTTGTACATTAGAATTTTTGGTAGTTTTTTCTGGATCTGCCTGTTCAAACATGTGCAGTGGGGGCATATGGCTCTGTGACACATTTCTAGTTGATAAAGGCAGTTGTTATGATTTGCAAATTTGCTTATTTGGGGTATTTGCTTGAAATGGTTTCAGTTTACAATCTAACAAACAATCAGGATGTTGAGAACACAAAACGGCTGATAGAGCAGTACAAGCGTGAGAACAAGGAAACTTTTCAGAAAAACAGAAGTAAACTGGTGAGCAAATCACAGAATTTCTCAAACATTCAATGGGTAAGAAGGGTGGCTGGCTCAAATGGAGGCGTCACATTGTAGAATGCATGGTAGTCCATATCGGGTGGATGGGCTTCAACAGGATTTAGATTAAGGCTCTTTGAAGTTTATTTATATAGACAAGTATACACTGGGAAAAAGGTATATTGTATCTGTCATTTTGTAAGTTTAAATATCAATACTTAATACATGTATTGCCATACAACTATCCTAAACGTTTTTAATTATCAAAATTAAAAGAAATGACATAAAACAATTTTATATATGGAGCATGCCATCTCAATGGCTAAAAGCAACACTATCTATTGCATACAATACCAGTTTATTATCTTTATGCCTGCTTATGAGTAATATCATGTATTTGCATATGAAACATGTAAACCAGCATCAGCATGCTAAAAGTTTATGTGTGTTTGGTATTTTGGTATATGTTGTGAGTATGTATTCTGAAAATGTGTGCTGACATTTTATGCACACTCACTCATAGCATGAGAGTTATTTACTCATAAATTGAGCTGTAGGCTAACATGATATAGGAAACTGCACAGCTATTGAAAGCTCAAAGGTAAGGTACACCCAGTGTAATTTACAAACATGTCCTGGGTAAAGACTACCAATACAGTGTTTTCTATGTTTAGATTTGTCAATGTTATTTTCAACCCAATATATATTTGGGAGCATTGCAAAAAAATTGCGTGTGAATAAAGTGTTTACCAAGCTCAGCTTGTGCAGTAGGCACAAGCTAATCAAGGACAACACTTTCCGCCCAGGCCTACTGCACAAGCTTATGTGAGACGCCACTTTACGCACATGCAATAAGCCCTATTCTCTTAGAGCGCAACTAATATGTTGTGTTCAGTGTCTTCTTAACAAAAATAAAAAATCCAGTTGAGGCGGGAAATGTCGTCTCTGGTTAGCCTGTACCGACTTCTAATCTGGGTGGACACTTAACGCATATGCATTAAGCCCCATTTTCCTGTGTTCAGAGCAAGGATGAGGAGTACCTGGCCATGCTGATAGAGGAGGAGGAGAGAGAGGCACAGCTGCGCAGGGAGCAGGACCGGGTCAGAGACATGAACGAGAAGAACTCCCGTAAGAAACACAAGGAGGAGCTCATAGATGAACTGGTAGGAACATGTTCAATCTTGTCCCACTTAGAAGCAAAGTGAAAATGGCTGCATGCAACCAACATAATCCCAAAACTTGCAGGCTGTTCAGGTTTTATGCTGTTTGCTGCTTGTCAGTATTTGAGGGCTAGAAATGAAGCAATGAAATCGCTTATTTGTTGCGTATGTGCCAAACTCAAGGTCCTGTAACTTAAACAAGGGAAAGATTTTCAGCTCAATGACATGTGTTTGGATGGAGACATTGAACTGAAATTTTGTACATGTATGTTGGTAGCTTTCATGCAGACTTTTCTGGTAAAGGTCTCTGTTACTAAGAATAGAAAAACATTTTCCCAATAATAAACTTCAGTTTTGATTGAGAAAATGTGCTGCAATATTGTGTGTAGGTTTTTTTACATGTTTACTTATCTTGGGATGGCAGATTTGTTTTACTGTGAAACCATTAATTTTCGTCAGCATAAAATTTCGTCATTCTTTCAAAAAAATGACTATTTCATCAGCACTGTATTATACCTAAACGAAGTCAACTCATTCGATAAAGCTTTACTGCATTTGCGTTTTACAGCAACGTCACGTGTCAATTAAGTGCAACGTATAATGTACATCTCTTGGTGTCAAAACCTGATTTATCTTGATTACGAAACAGACATAGTAGGTGTGCATGAATTACGTTTGACTTTAATGCCTCATGCCAACGGTAATTCAGTCTTAGTTTTGTTTAAACGTTGGACATAATTATTCATTCCGATTTTAAATTCGTCAAACGGTCAACTGAAGAAATAGACGAAAATTAATACCTGACAAATAATAATGGTTTCGCAGTAATTAATATTAAGCTTAATCTTTGAAAACATGATTTTTTGGTATATCTCCGTGTTATAGTTTTGTTTATCTTATGATGCTGGGCTAGCACTACAATCTGCTTAATTTGCTGATGGCTGCATGTTCAAAGTGAGTCTGGAGACATTTCTGTTTGTCTATACTCAGTGGAAATGCTCCTAATCGTATATATTGAAAATCCTCTTAATCGACAGTCGATAAACTAAACCCCTCTGAAAACTAGACAAATGTTCATGTTTTGTATTTATCAATATACCGGTACCCAGCGATTTCTTTCCTTCTTTGTAAAGTACAGGAAAACAGCACTTTACCAATCTGGGGAAAATTACATATTTCCCTAATGAAGGTTACATTTTTTTTTTAAATGTACTTTAATTAATTTACTTATGCAGCTCTATGGCTAGAACCTTAGTAAATATAATATTAACAACTTGACATCAGTTATTATCAATTTTAAGGTATTTGTTAGCAAAAAATCAAATACACTTATTTCCAATTTGAAGATTTCACGATACAATTTTTCCCAATTTCAAGGTTTTCACGACTTGATTTTTCCCAATTTTGAGGTTTTCACGACTCAATTTTTCCCAATTGGAACGGTACGGGTACTTTTCCCAATAGGAAAGAAAAATCGCTGATATCTTTAATTTATTAAAAATCACCCCAATACTGGAATTCCCTGCATTTTGAAAACCAGCCAATGTTTAATAATTGCATATTATCAAACTTATATCAACCCTCAAAACTGTCTTGGTGTTTGTTTCCGGCACCTTTATTATTACACCAAAAGTGTGGATTAAAGGTTTATCTAATAATAAACGGCCTTGAAAAATAAAGAAACTGTACAAATTGCCAATTATAAAAAGACTTTAATCACTTGGAATAGAATTTTCTTAAAATTTAAGCATTATGTCCCAGGTAATTTATCTTGATATCACCTTCGTATTGAGTTTATTATAATCCTATTTGCTTCTGAGATAACAAGACTGGCAAATAAAGCATATTCTCCACACACAAAATAAAGTCAGCTCAGGTAGAGTTTCAGCCTTCAAAGAACTTTTCCATTTGATCAAACAAACAATTTTATGTAAGGTTTGTGTTCCTTTCTGATGATTACAGGGATGTAGAGAAGTTTTCAAAGTGAAAACTTTAAATATTACCCGGTAGTACTTTTCAGAACTCTGCAAACTCTGTGTTTAACATAGACTACAACAAAAACTGGGTTTAGTGTTTTGAAAATTTGATTTCAGTATTATCATGAGTATTCAATTCACCTAAACCTATGTACTTGAGTTATCATGTATTTCAGATGTTTTCTGAACGGCCTGCATCTGCCATACTTGCTCTGCACAATGCCGCAAACACCACAGATCATTCCAGTGCAAAAGGGAAACAACCCTTCCCTAAATTCTCATCTGGTGCATCATGGGTAATACAGAACAGTGAAAATGATCTCAAACAAATTTATATTTATGTTCTTAACTTATTTCTAACAAAGCCAGTTTGCATTATAGTATATATTAAACTTGAGAGAGTATTGCGACGACAGAAACACGTTGCTGGTAATTTACTGGTAAATTATTCTAAGATAACATGTTTTCTTAATCCATTTGCAGCTATCCCGATGGGCAAACTTTTTGCATCTGTCGCACTGTCCTTTATTTCACACAGATATGAATAATCTAGAAGTATGGAGGTTACATTTAATGTGAAGCATTAGAGACCAACACATGTGCTATAGTTATTGATGCTGGAGTTAATGGTGGTAGATCCTTGTTGAAGTATGAATGATGTTGCCAGGACTATGAGATTTAAGTTAAGTTGGACAAGGGCTGGACTGCAAATCAGAGGATTGTGAGTTCAATACCAAGCCCGGCAACATCAGGGCATTGGTAATAAGATCCTTACTACTTCCATCCTCATCCTAGCTCTGATTTGTGGCAGTCATCAGTTACTTGCTAAGGTACTGTTAAACTGGCTAGCCCAAAAAAGTGTTACCTGTAGTTGGTTTACTGACTGCTGTGATCTGACTGAAATACTGTTGAAAACAGTGAAAAACTCGACTAAACAAAAAAATATTCATATTAACGGTGTTTACATATATTCGTGAACAAAAGGCAAAGTCAGATTACTATTAAACAAGAAGTGAGCTCTAAGCTGTATTTTTATGCCCCCAGTAGGGTGGCATATAGCAGTTGAACTGTCCGTCAGTCTGTCCGTCTGTCTGTCTGTCCGTCCGTCCGAAAACTTTAACATTGGCCATAACTTCTGCAATATTGAAGATAGCAACTTGATATTTGGCATGTATGTGTATCTCATAAAGCTGCACATTTTGAGTGGTGAAAGGTCAAGGTCATCCTTCAATGTCAAAAATCAAAAAATACAATCCAAGGGAAGTAATAAGCTTTAAAAAGGAGATAATTTCTAAACCTGCCAAATGTTATATTGAAATTTTATTTCAAAGAGGCGCCATAGGAGGAATTGTGTTTCTGACAAACACATCTCTTGTTCCAAATGTGACCACATATACTCTGCAGGGATTCCCCACCACTGACGGGACTGCACTGCCGACCCTCACAGACCAAGGTGAGCCGTACATCTACACACCGTGTGAGCTCCAGATGCTGGGACCTGACCCGCCCAGCGAGTCGGATGTACAAAAAAAAGGGTAAGCAGTGACAAGTTTTGTATTGGCGATCAAAGTCTCTATTCCAAACTTTATATAAATAACATTATATTGGTCTCCTCATAAGCTCGACTATTATATATGAAATATATATATAGTAGAGCTATCCTACTCACCATGGCGTCTGCGTGCAAATGTTAAAGTTTTCGTACTACCCCAAATATTTTCTTTGTCCCTTGACATATTGCTTTCATATTTTGCATACTTGTTTACCGACATGACCCCAACCTATAAACAAGAGCAGACAATTCTATCAAGCATTTTGTCATAATTATGGCCCCTTTTCCACTTAGAATATGCAGCAAATGTTAAAGTTTTCGTACTACCCCATTTATTTTCATTGTCCCTTGACATATTGCTTTCATATTTTGCATACTTGTTTACCAACATGACCCCAACCTATAAACAAGAGCAGACAACTCTATCAAGCATTTTGTCATAATTATTGCCCCTTTTATACTTAGAATATGCGTATTATTGATAAATCTATGTTAAAGTTTGCGTATTACCCCAAATATTTCCTATATCCTTTGACATATTGCTTTTATATGTTGCATACTTGTTTACCAACATGACCCCAACCTATAAACAAGAATAATTGAACATTTTGCTTAAATTGCCATAACTTCTTTATTTATGATCACATTTTATTATTACTTTGACAAACAACACTTACCTGAATACCACAATGGATTCCACCCAAACAATACCCCACGCCCCTACCCAGAATCCCTCCCCCCCCAACCTCCCCCCCCCCCAATTTTTTTTTTTTTTTTTAAATATCATCTAATTAATTACCCCACCCCACATTTTACCCCCCTCTCACCCCCACCCCCCTACCCCCCCAATTTTTTTTTAAACATCATCTTATTAATTACCACACCCCACATTATACCCCCCTCTCAACCCCCCCACCCCCACCCCCCCTACCCCCCCTATCCCCCCCCCCATTTTTTTTTTAAACATCTTATAAATTACCACACCCCACATTATACCCCCCTCTCACCCCCCCCTACCCCCCTCACCCCCCAAAAAAAATTTTTTTTTTTTTTCCTTTTTTTATTTTTGAAAGATCGTCTAATAAATTATTGAATATGAACAATTTTCCCATGACGGCTAACGTTATAATGTCAAGCACTCGAATAGTTGAGCGCGCTGTCCTCTGACAGCTCTTGTTGATTTGAAAAGTTTGTTTCATACATTCAAGTGTTAAATGATTATTGCCCTAACTATAATGCACAGTTTCAACTTGTGTCAAAACATTTTAGTATATTTTTTGGTTTATGCCGAACACAAAACTAGATTACACGTCACAATTTTAATAAAATTATGATAAATGAAAAAATTAAATCAAACAAAATGTATAACCTTGAAATGTTCAATTGGAATAATGTTTATTTCAATGTATTTTTCTTCGTTTAATTGAACTTTGACTGTAGTTTTGTTGTTATCTTTAGTATGCATCCATAATTAGGATAAAGCCAGGGACCTTCTGATCGCTATGTGGACACCATATAGGGCATATATGTTACACAACTTTGACCTTATTAGACATAATGGACAGAAGTAGGGCTGATTTTGAATAATTATGGAATTATGAGTATAATTTACATCACTTAGTCCAGTTTCGGAATATCTCAGGATATCACCATTCAGATTCAGGATTATTAGCAATTTGTTGTTGCATATAATGAATTTAACAACAAGAACATTTTAAATGTTTTGTTAAAACATCATAGTGAGTTGTTGCTTTTAAGTCTGACATTTAATACCAAGTAAACATTCTTAGAGTAACATATAAATATATAAAGATAAAACATGAACAGAAAATAACACAAACTTGATAGTTTGGATTTTAACACATATAGACACAAAACAAATAGACACAGGGAAATAGTATGTTGCTAAAGGGAAACCACTCTTTATTATAGAATGTCATGTAAAAACTACAGAGTTAGATTCTTGATGTAATGAGGGATTTTTAACCAGGTTTTCCGAAGGAAAAAACTGGTTATTAGATTGGCGAATGCGGGCGGGCTGGCTGGCTGGCGGGCTGGCGGAACAAGTTTGTCCGGGCCATAACTATGTCGTTCATTGTCAGATTTTAAAATCATTTGGCACATTTGTTCACCATCATTGGACGGTGTGTCGCGCGAAATAATTACGTCGATATCTCCAAGGTCAAGGTCACACTTTGAGTTCAAAGGTCAAAAATGGCCATAAATGGGCTTGTCCTGGCCATAACTATGTCATTCATTGTGAGATTTTGAAATCATTTGACACATTTGTTCACCATCGTGGGACGGTGTGTCGCACGAAAAAATCATGTCAATATCTCCAATGTCAAGGTCGCCACGACTAAAAATAGATTTAAAAAAAAAAAACTTACAATGGGGGTTAATTTTGTTTGTTCATTTCAAAAGTTCAGTTTGAGTTTTCTCCCTTTATCAGATTTTTTTTCACAATGAAAACCTGGTTTTGTGACAATTTTGTCCCTTGTATTTTCTTAAATTAAATAAAGATGGAGGGTGCTAAAATTGTGTTAGGGTAGCATACATACATACCTAGATGTTTGGGTCAAGGTCATTGTAGCTATATAGTTACTGGTTTTCCCTCAGTAACTATAGACAATCCCAGAATCAATAAATTGACCCCCGCCATATTGGCTATCATGTGACCACGATGCCATCTTGGTACTGAAGAATTTTACAAATAACAGTGTTCTACATGGGTGACATGTAGAACTTATTCTTCACTTAATGTTTAAGGCCGAATTTGCTGTTTTTTTTAAAGAAACCATTTTCAGTTATGCCTTTTGCTTAAAACACAATTATTATCCCCTCGCTTTTTTAAAAGCGTGGGGATATTGTGGTTATCTCTGCTGTCCGTCTGTCTTTCTGTCTGTCCGTCCTAGCCACTATCTCCTCCTACACTATAAGCACTAGAACCTTGAAACTTACACATATGGTAGCTATGAGCATATGTGCGACCCTGCACTAATGGAATTTTAATCTTGCCCCTGGGTCAAAAGTTATGGGAGTTGGGGCGGGACCGGTTCAGAGATTTTCACTTATTTTTTTAGGTTATTTTATAATTTCTTCATTTCTACACCGATTGTCTTAAAATTGATACCGAACCTCTCTTATGACAATACGGTCCATCTCAACTATGCATGGCCCCATTACCAACCCCAGGGCGCCCCGTCCACATAGGCCACGCCCACCCAAAATTGCATTTTTACTATAATTTCTTCATTTCTACACCGATTCACTTAAAATTGATACTGAACCTTTCTTATGACAATACGGTCAATCTCAGCTATGCATGGCCCTATTACCAACCCTGGGGCACCCCGCCCACATAGGCCACGCCCACCCAAAATTGCCTTTTACTTTAATTTCTTCATTTCTACACCGATTCACTTCAAATTGATACTGAACCTCTCTTATGACAATGCGGTTAATCTCAACTATGCATGGCCCCATTACCAACCCTGGGGCGCCCTGCCCACATAGGCCACACCCACCTAAAATTGCCTTTTACTATAATTTCTTCATTTCTACACCGATTCACTTCAAATTGATACTTAACCTCTCTTATGACAATACGGTCAATCTCAACTATGTATGGCCCCATTACCAACCCTGGGGCACCCCGCCCACATAGGCCCAGCCAACCAAAATTGCCTTTTACTATAATTTCTTCATTTCTACATCAATTCACTTCTAATTGATAATGAACTTCTCTTATGACAATATGGTCAATCTCAACTATGCATGGCCCCATTACCAACCCTAGGGAAGCCCCTGGGTCAAACATGCGGCGTGGGGATAATAATTCCGGAGATGTTAATTACATGTAGCGAAATTTTTTAAGATTTATGATCGAGATGTACAATTTCTTTGAAAATCAGATATCTGTCTTTGATTAAAACATTATTATTTCTTTATAAAAAAGTATATAGATCCAGATATACTCATTAAGGAAATGTATATGATTCAATACCGAGACAGCCTTTTTTATTGAATAGTACATATCTTTGTTTTTCTAAAGATTTATTAATTTTTTAATAATACTTCTTATTAAAGTATCATTTTTAAGGTAATGTAAAAGCTCTAGCCGAAATAAAATTTGTTATTTCAACTAATATTGGTCCGGAAATATTTATAAGCGAAACTCTATAAGATTTAATTAAGTGGCAAACTTTTCTTACTAAAAAGTATATGGTTTAGTCTTAACCTTTTTTTTTTTTATTAATATATTTTATTTAAAAATCGCTTTCAAACAAAAATCTCTAGCCAGAAAATATTTTTGGTGATTTTAAATGTACTAGTCCAGGGGATATTTATAAGCGAAAACGTGTAAGATGTCAGAACATGGCAGGTGTTTTAATTGAAAATCTGCTTTTGCTTATAACTTTTTTTAGCTCACCTGATTGCTCAGGTGAGCTTTTGTGACCGGTCTTTGTCCGTCGTCCGTCCGTCGTCCACATTTGGTTTGTTAACACTCTAGAGGCCACATTTCTTGTCCGATCTTCATGTAACTTGGTAAGAAGCTTTGTCCCCATGAAATCTCGGTCGAGTTCGAAACTGGGTTGTGCCGGGTCAAAAACTAGGTCACTAGGTCAAAAAAAAGAAAAAACTTGTAAACACTGTAGAAGTCACATTTCATGCCCAATCTGCATGTAACTTTGTCAAAATGTTTGTCTTAATGATATGTTGGTTGAGTTCAAAAGTGGTTCCAGTCCATTGAAAAATAGGGCCGCCAGTGGGCGGGGCAGTTTTCCTTATTTGGGTATAGAGAAACCTTGTAAACACTCTAGAAGTCACAATTTTAGCCCAATCATCATGAAAGTTGGTCAAAACATTGGTTTTATTGATATCTCGGACGAGTTGGAAAATGGTCCAGATCGGTGAATAAACATGGCCGCCAGTGGGCGGGGCATTTTTCTCTATATGAATATAGTGAAAACATGTGAACACTTTAGAAGTCACATTTTTGGCCCAATTTTCATGAAATTTGGTCAGAGCATTTGTTTCCTTGATATGAGAGTTGAGTTAAAAAATGGTTCTGGTCAGTTGAATAACATGGCTGCCAGGGGGGGGGGGGGCAGTTTTCCTTATTTGGCTATAGAGAAACCTTGTAAACACTCAAGAAGACACAATTTTTGCCCAATCATCATGAAAGTTGGTCAAAACATTGGTTTTATTGATATCTCGGACGAGTTTGAAAATGGTCTAGATCAGTGAAAAAACATGGCTCCAGTGGGCGGGGCATTTTTCCCTATATGTATATAGTGAAAACATGTGAACACTCTAGAAGTCACATTTTTGGCCCAATTTTCATGAAATTTGGTCAGAACATTTGTTTCCTTGATATGAGAGTTGAGTTTGAAAATGGTTCCGGTCAGTTGAATAACATGGCTGCCGGGGGGGGGGGGGGGCAGTTTTCCTTATTTGGCTATAGAGAAACCTTGTAAACACTCTAGAAGTCACAATTTTTGCCCAATCATCATGAAAGCAGGTCAAAACATTGGTTTTATTGATATCTCAGACGAGTTCGAAAATGGTTCAGATCGGTGAAAAAAATGGCCGCCAGTGGGCTGGGCATTTTTCTCTATATGTATATAGTGAAAACATGTGAACACTCTAGAAGTCACATTTTTGGCCCAATTTTCATGAAATTTGGTCAGAACATTTGTTTTCTTGATATGAGAGTTGAGCTTGAAAATGGTTCCGGTCATTTTAATAACATGGCTGCCAGGGGGGGGGGGCAGTTTTCTTATACTTATATAGTAAAAAAAGCTTTAAACACTCTAGAAGTCACATTTTTTGCCCAATCATCATGAAACTTGGTGAAAAGATTGGTTTTATATATATCACATAATTAATGCCATAATTATTGCCCTTATATTGTGCAAATTTTCATTATATTGTACAAAATCCTTGTTAACACACTAGAGGTCACAATTTTGTTTCAGATTTTATGAATCTTGGTCATAATATTTACTTTTGTAAGCAAAGTTTGATGTTTGGTAAGGGGGTCTACTCAAAATATAGGTCACCAGGTCAAATCTTACAAAAACAAAATCACTCCATATGCCAGAGTTTTGGTTCAATAATGATGAAACTTGACCAGGATGTTTGTCTGGACAATATCTAGGTCAAGTTTGACGTTTTGTAAAGATTGAATGAACCGACTTCTCTCAGGTGAGCGAACTAGGGCCATCTTGGCCCTCTTGTTTAATTTTATCATTGAAATACCATTCTAATGTTAGAATCAAAGTATGTAGCCTGAACAACCTGTGTTTGTCTTGTTCTAAATATTTACTTATATGTTTACTTGCTTTACTTAATTTCTTACTTCAATCTAAATTGACCATAAAAATGCTCAACATGACACATATGTAGTTATACGTAAACTTAAATAGTCCCAATAATGTTCCCTGCATTCTGTCAACGTATTAATTTCTTTCTTAAATGTTGACCATACAGTTAAGATTTAAAATAAAATATTCAAACATGAACGCATTTTTTTTTTGCTTCGGTAATTACGGATTGTCAATTTAATTTAATTAATTAATGGTAAAAGAAACACCATCTGCGATTTAGGAACAAAGCATTTCCTCAGTGGGAGACGATGTTTTAATGGTGGATTAAAAGTGTTAATTGGTATGTCTGTGACACCATATATCTCCACATCTGAAGATGCTGTTATTAAGATAAGATACCATGCGTCACTTCTAATAACATGTCAATTGACATTAAAGGCCTAATTCATGCTGAGTTTTATCACAGTTGTATATCTTCTTCTCAGGTTTTATGACTCTTAAACAATGCAGATGGACGTGATAACAATATTTGTTTAAAAAATACGAACTGTAATATGATTATTGTATCAATAACAGAAACCTTTTTAATCTTCAAATATATTTAATAAAAATGCGTCACTTCGTTTTATTGTTCAGAGACCTATACAAACATATAGGTCCCTGCATTGTTCTTCAGTACCAAGATGGCGGCGCAGTAATCAGGGAGTAATCGATTTCTGGGATTGTCTATATAGAGTAGTGCTGAAATCATGTAACTAAGTTGCTTACCACATGCAGTCCTAGCTTTGAAATGCATTTTTTTGCCAATCAGGTGGATACAGGTCAAGGTCACTTTCCCTTCAAATAGAAAAACTCTTTCTGCTATAAACTTGATTTTGTATGTCTGTCAATGTGTCACAGTATTACCACATCCCGTTTACCTTCCCTTTGGTGACTTACTGCACAAATAGTAACCCCTCAATTCCCTAATATTTTGCAGGTTTCTTAAGAACGTGCGCAGTGCCAGTGACGCGGAGAGGGGTGGGGGGTACGAGGCCAGGCTGGCGTGTCAGAGGGCGCTGATGGAGGCGATGTGCGGGCTGTTCTTGTATCAGGACACCAGCGAACCCATGACCTGATCACAGCTAACCCATGACCTGACTACGGGATCATTATAGACATTTGATACCAAAATTAAAGTCAAGTTGATTAAAGTCAAGTTACTACTTGACATAAATAGTTTATTGTGAGAGACTGTTTGGGTGAGCGCTCTCTGTGCTCTTGATTCTCAACTTGAATTGTGATAATCACAGGCGTTTGTTACCAGTACTGATGTTCTTGATAGTTAACTTGAAGGGATACAAGCCTGTAGACAGTAATTTATAGCTAGACTTTTCAGTTTGTTGGTCCCAGGGTTAACAGTAAATCAGTTTGATTATGCAGCCTTGTGGTCAACTCGGGTATTGATGGAACATTATCATATGCTTAATTGTGAAACATGCATGTCTGAAAGGCATTGATGAAGTATAGGCCGTATTCAAGTACCTGTGATTTCTGTTAAATTACTAAGGTAAGGATTAATAAACATTTTGGAGGCACATGAGTGATCAAAGGATGTTTAACGTAGAGAGCATTACCTCATTTACAAATTAAGGAAGGGCTACTCACCCTTGATTCGATTTGCTCTTAAGTCAACTACTTTGTTTTTTGTAGTTTTTAAAAAGGGTGATTTTTGACATCATTCAAGTGTGTTTCGAAAGTTGTACTATCTGTTATCTTCATAAATAAAATGTCATCTTTCTATATTCTTGTTTTTTCTCCCTACACATGCTATTTTAAGCATAAACCACATATTTATGATATTTTACTGAGTTCAATAAATAAAGAACTATCTAGCTCACAAATAAATACAAGCAAGAAATGTTTTATATTTCTATTTTCATATGTCTTTGTGCCACCTAACAGTCCTACATAAAGCAATATTATTGTGATATTCAAATAAACACTAGCAGTGTCTAGGTCATAAGTGGTAAACATTATTGTTTGAATTGTTATACCTTAAGGGTGTGTATAATAAATCGGTGCTTCAGACAAAGTGCGTTTATCTTGACTCCTGGGCAAATTAAGTGGGTGTAAACAATGCACTAGTTTCAAATAAAATAAGCCAGTACCGGTAAACAATTTGTTAAACAAAGTCATAAGATATGATATGAAAAGCCTGGCAGTTGTGTCTTGGCTTTGATGTCAGAGAGAATAATAAGTTTTTACCTGTTTGACTTGAGGGTTACCTTTCCTAGTAAGTTTGGAGCGTAAAAACAAGATGGACTCTTAAAACATAATTGTTTTCAAAATAGCCATTTTTATGCCCCCGGATCGAAAGATCGGGGGCCATATTGGCCAGTCTGTCATTCATTCATTGTGTGTGTACCAAAACTTTAACCTTGGTTAAAGTTTTGCAATAACTTTTGCATTATTGAAGATAGCAACTTGATATTTGGCATGCATGTGTATCTCATGGAAAGGTGAAAGGTCAAAGTCATCCGTCAAGGTCAAATATATGGCTTCAAAGCGGCGCAATAGGGGACATTGTGTTTCTGACAAACACATCTCTTGTTCAAATATAACATAATGGAGTTGAGTTGTGTACCAGCATAATGCTAAACAAGAGATGTGTTTGTCAGAAACAGAATGCCCCCTATTGAAGCCATATATTTGACCTTGAAGGATGACCTTGACTTTTCACCACTCAAAATGTGCAGCTCCATGAGATACACATGCATGACAAATATTAAGTTCCTATCTTCAATATTGCAAAAATTATGACTGACGGACTGACACAGTGACAGACAGACAGGCCAAAAACAATATATACCCCCAATCTTTCAATCCGGGGGCATAAAAATGCTAATTAAAAATTATACAATATTTTCAGAAAAGTAACAATCTTTATGTGATGCTGATATAGTGTTATCGTTCACAATGTTTATCAGTTCTTATTTTGTGTATGCATTTACCTTTCAATACTTCAGTTCCATGGCAATGATTGAGGCTGTGGATTCTATGCAGCACTGTTGCTTGCACTTCATGTAAAAGCATTACTGAATGGTGTTGTCAAGTTAAATAATAGTGACAGAATGTAGTCATCATTTTCAAGCAAACATTTCTTGAATGTCATGCAGATTTTGTTGTTTTTTTGATAAAATGTATACACATGAACTGTTTGTTCCTTGGCCCATGGGACAAGTCAAGACTGGCAAATCTTTGTGCACGGGGTAGATCTGTGTGTTGATCCTTAATCAACCAAACATTATTCACTGAAAAAGCACATAAAACTATAAAACATTGAATAGAATTTTACTAGTTTTATTTATGTACAGAATATACTTTTACATGGAAAAACACGTGAATATAAATTGCTATGGAAAGACAGTGAATACATCACTTAATAAAGCTGTGGAAAATAATGGTAATTGTACAGTAAAACATTAAATAACAATAACCAAGACCTATCTGATCAACAAACATGGAATATCACAATCACTCAATACACAATAACTTTTACTGTTTCACAAACATTAAAGCCTTGCTCTTGCAAACCAGGGGTGGTATTCCAGAAACATCTTAAGTCATTTCTTAAATATTTTCACTTAAGTTAAAAATTACAATGTTTTGTATTTCTTTACTCAATACAGACATGCATGTTTTTTTAGTATTCCTCAAATAACATTGACACAATGATGTTATTTTGATGTAATTTTCGATGCCTTTCTATTGCAGTATGAAATGAAACACTTAAGAAAAATTCCCAATTTAAGGGTAAAATAAAATTTAACTTAAGATGCTTCTGGAATACCACCCCTGGGCTATGCAGGTCCAAAAAGTTTTGTCCCAGATTAGCCTGTGCAGTCAGTACAGGCAGCCTGTGCAGTCAGTACAGGCTAATCAGAGACAACACATTCCACCATAACTGGATTTTTGATAACAAGGGACTTGTCTTAAAATGGATAAAAACCAATAAAAGCATACAGAGTAGTCTCTGATGAGCCTGTGCGTACTTCCATCAAATATTGCTTTTATCTTGTTTATGTTACTTTTAATCTGCAATGCTTTGAAAAGCATGCTGGTCATTTTAGCCTTTTGAATAAAGTAACTTTGGCAAGTAAAATATAACTGTGTAAAATGAACAAGGTTTTCTACCTTCAATTTTTATGTCTTATATGGTTTTACTTCAAATTTGTCAACACAAACATTTCAAATTCCAACAAAAATGTAAATAACAATTCATGCAATGGCCGACATAAGATCAATCAACCAAGAACATTACAAATTAAGCTTTGTTATAGACTTCCAAAAGGCACATGAGAATATTCAACCATAATGGGTAAACGATAGATAACATATGAATAATCTTCACTTCAAGACTAGAGCAGATATAAAACAAAATCTACTTCTGTAGGTTTTTGGGGAACTTTTGTTTGACTGCTAACATCAATACATCAGTCAATTAAATAGCACTGGTTTGCATTGTTTTAATTCTGTCTCATTTTTAAAACTCTCACAGAAAAACTAAAAATATATTCAGCTGCGACATGGTGCATGTTTCTTAACTGGGCAGGTCAACAAACAATGCATTATGTTTCAGACGTGTGTATACATAACGCAATGTTTAAAAGCAAACTAATTACCCCAAAAGTTTACATCGCTAATACATTTCACATTCAATATCAGTAAGCTTATAAATGATTTTTTTAATATTTATCAACCTCACCTTCTAGCTGCAATAAATGGTATACTTGCATACATACTGATATAACTTTTGTGTCAACATGTTGAATGTCAAGAATTGCAGATATTTTGACATGTAAAAACCCCATGCCCACAGACAAAAGCATTTCTTTGACCTATGATATAGTGCATTCGTTTTTTGAACTAAATATATGACTTCATATTCTTCATAACTCTTTAAGTAAAGATTTTATCCCCTTTCAATATCTATTCCCTTTGTCCATGACCATAAATATGCATACAATTGAACGTTATATTCATATATAATTGAAGCAGAAAGCCAAAAGCAAAAGAATACAACATTTATATTTAATTATCAGTAACAAAAGACATCCTTGCTTGCCCAACAATACCTCGAATAAATGCCTTTACAATAACAATTTAATAAAACATTTTATACATTGCATAGTCCGTGCTATGATGCATAATACATGTATGTAACAGTAGGAAACTTGTCACACACCCCACAAACAAACATACCTCCCCAATGCACACACCATATGATCTTTTTTTAGCAATTACAAGTTCACAAAGGTGCGTAACATTTGCAATTTTTAACGTAGGATAATAAATAGGAACAATAAACGAAAGCTAGAATGTTTAGTACAACTTTTTCTGTGGACAGACAGACATGGTGAATCCAAGATACCTCCTCAACCTTGTTGCGGGCATAGAATAACATATCACATACAATATGTGCTAAATAATGGACAGTACAATCAACTTCCAGAACATATACTGTTTATGATTTCACACACATTTTTGTTTTAAGAAAACAAAATTTACTCAATAAACAACAGAATTTATAATTTTAAAAACATTAATTTACGTTTACAAAGCAAATTATCTGATACTACCAGTACCTAAATACATAAATGTACTGATTGAACTTGTCAATCAAGAAGCATAGTCGCTTATAAAAAAGAATGTTCATACACGTTCCAGCAATACCTGAATTAACTTACATGGGCTGCATGCAAGGGAAAAAAATGTGAGTAGTATAATCCAGTTTAGCCTACGCAGTCTGCACAGGCTAATCAGGGACGACACACAACTTTAATGGAATATTTCGTTAAAGGGACCTTTTCACAGATTCTGGCATCTATAGAAGTTTGTCTATAAATGCTTTATATTGATAAATGCAAACATTTGATCTAAAAAGCTCCAGTAAAAACAAATATAAAATTAAAGAAAAAAAACTTACCCTCAACTGGGCTCGAACCACTGACCCTGGAGTAAAAGTCCAACGCTAAGACCACTCGGCCATCGTTGCTCATACAGTAAGTGATGTATTTTAAACTTAATATCAGCAATCCTTGTAGTGTCACAAAATTTAACAAAAACAATAGAACTCTCCAAATTATTTAATCGTTTTGAATTGCAACGATTTAATCGTCAAAAGTTGCCTATAATGGATATTTTAGAGCAAAGCAAATGTTCAGTATTTCTGTTTCCTCACAAATATCATAAATACAACCAAAATTTGCGAATCTGAACCATTTTTAAAAATTTTGTCAATTTACCAAAACGTGATAGGGCCCTCTTAATGTTGTTTGTTTTTGTTTTTTATCGAGTGCACCGGGATTGTATCCCATATGGCCATCGCCCCCAGAAAGACGTGTTAGTTGGTTACAGGGGATAGTGCAAGATACAGGAGACACCCCGTTCCAGAGGTGACCCTGGGTCTTTTAGTGCCCGGTGTTTAGCACCTAGTACACTGCACCTCGGTTTAACGTCTCATGCGAAAGACAAGTTAGTAGATTAGGTGCAGCGGGGGATCGAACCAGCGATCTCTGGATTGTGAAGCCAGTGTGTTACCACTAGACCACGGATCCGCTACAAGGAATGTAATGTTAATGTCTCTTCTTAGGGAAAATCCAGTAAAGATGATAAGTGTTGTCCCTGATTAACCTGTGAACACTGCACAGGCTAATCTGGCCGATATCAAATTCATGGATATACTGGTGTTTAAATTAGCTTTTTTTGCGCCATTTGATTTCTACAAATTGGTATTGCTGCTTATTTAAAATATCTGAACACTGAGTTATGGATTAAAAAACATTAATGTTATTTTACAACTCTACTTTCTTTTACATACTTTTGAAACTATCATTCACTTTATTCTCAACAGTTTTGAATGTATGTCGATTTATGTAACTTTACTATAGTAAACATGATATTGTTGCCATAGCAACCAGAATTCTTGACGTAGGAACAAAATGAAATGATGTGCATAATCTCCATATTGCCATCTATCCATGTTTCAAGTTTCATGAAAAATATTAAGAACTTTTAAAGTTATCGCAGGATCCAGAAAAGTGTGACGGACAGAGCGCAAACCATAGGTCCCCTCAGGTTTCACCGGTAGGGGACAAAAAACATTTGTAAAGCAAAAGAAATTATATAAAATATACCAGTAAAGCAGGTTCAAACATAAAATAATAACCAAATTATACAAGGCATATGGAAATGTAAAGCAACTGGAATGAAATGCATAATAAGCATCTTAAAGCTTTTTAAAGGTCTTTTATCCCAAAAGACATTTTCTGTTACAAGATTTCCTGTGATATCTATAAAATATAAAGTCAAAAGACACATTCACTGTTGGTGATCATAAGGCATGTGATGCTGTTGCTGCTGCTGCTGATGATGATAGTGGAGTGCAGCCTGGTCATGGTAAAACTGGGCCAGATGAGCAGGGTTTGATAAGATAATGTGTGGGCTATCCACTGGCACTGCATGCTCGGGAATACCCACCATATGTGAGCCGATGACAGTCTCCACTGCCTGCATGCCGCTTCGAAACGAGGGGCTGGACTCTGGAGACATTGACCCTCGCGCAATCAGAACGCCATTGTGTTGTGATGCCTCCGATCCTGGGGACATCATTGCCTGAACAGCTGGAGCACAGATAGAATGATGCGACAATTCGCTATCGGGCGAAACGGAACGGGCTGCTCGATTGACCTGCGGAGGTGACAGAACCTGCTCTGACATCATTGACTCAGAACTAATTGACATGGCAACGTTACGGCCTGGGTTGTAACATGGTCGACTAGCGGTTAAGGCCTGATTCTCAGTGGAAGCTGCGCCACCGCATTGTGCTTTCTTCAGATGCATGGCTAGCACACTGTCGTTCTTGAAAACGACATTGCACACAGGACAGAGAACTGCGGTCTCACTAAGATGCGCCTTCTTGTGGTCTTTCAACTGCACGTTCCAGGCCGCGGCGTAGTTACACTGGTCACACTTGAATGGTTTTTCACCGGTGTGTGTACGCATGTGAGACTTTAGCTGGTATGGCTGGACACAGGTGAAGGTGCACTGGTCACATTTGTATGGTCTAATACCTGGAAAAGAGAAAATTTGAATGAAAATTAAAGTCATTGCTCAATATGGGTGAATTTCTTGCAAAATATGGTAATTTGGATAAGAAAAACAAAAAATACATTTTATTTCACAATTTACCAGACTGCGCTTTAAATTTACCTGTGCATACAATTTTACTTAATTAAATGCTTTAAAATGATATTCACAAAAATGTTTAAAAATAATCTTTTTTCTTTATTCCTTTAGCAAAACCTTTTATTCTGTGGCATGTAAAGCTTTTTCAACTTCAATTTTTCAATTCAAAAAGGCCCTGTGTGATCATTTGAAATGTTTAAATTAACCTAAAATATTTCACGTATATGTTAAAACATAATAAAACTATAATAATTTAAGCCACGTGTCTGCTTAACAGATCGAAACAAGAAATGTGTTTGTCAGAAACACAATGCCCCCTACTGCGCCGCTTTGATACATGTTTTTTTACCTTTGACCTTGAAGGATGACCTTGACCTTTCACCACTCAAAATGTGCAGCTCCATGAGATACATGTACACATGCATGCCAAATATCAAGTTCCTATATAAAGGGACATAGAAGTTATGAGCTTTTTTCGAAACCTAAACGCGAAATCTTAACGCAAAGTGTGACGGAAGGACAGACGGACGGACGGTCCGATCACTATATGCCCTCCATCGGGGGCATAAAAATACAGTTAAAGTAAAACTCTGAATTCAAAATATAAAAGCACTCAAACGACCAACCAGAAAGTTAACCTGTAGTTGTCATCCTAATGTTGAAGACTTTGTCAGCAATTTAAATGGGTTAGCCTAGTGATGCTCCTCAAAATGAGCAATATTAATCAACTTTCCAGGATAGGACGGATAGTAATAAGATTAGGGCTGTAACGATACATTCGAATATTCAAATTACTCGAATACGGCTGTGGACAAATCGTATTTGTTATTCGCCACCTCCCAAACCGAATATTTGACGAATACAAACAACGTGGTTTCGAGTTTGAAAGTTTAATCGCCTTATCTTACCTTACAAATGAAGGTTCATACATTAAACCCCTATATTTAAATGATCTTCTCCTTATTCCGGTGTTTTTCATCATGTTTACCCCACCCACTATGTTACATAGTGAGATATTCAACAAAAATGGCGGGCACCAGTTGAATTTTTACGGCATTGAATTGAAAAATCTTTTGATGGTTGTTTAATGTTTATTTAGGTATATACGAGTGATTTGAAGCTCAAACATACACACAAAGGATTATCAGATGGAATTTCTTTTTTGTTTTATCTTTATGACAATGATTGTGCAACTTCATATATAATGTCATGTCAACTCGCTTAATTGTTCTACTCAAGGATTTTATTGGTACTTGTCATGTTTTCAAAACTGTGTTCAAAGTTTAAGCATTTCTAGTCAGTGTTTTTATATTTCAAAGTGTTAAATTTCATAATTTCAATATGCAATGTTACTCAATTAATCAAATTGACAAATACTCATAGTTTCATACTATATAATGTCATGTTAAGTTGTCTGTATTACTTGTGTTCATTGAAATTCATATTCGCAAATAAATATTCGTATTCGCCACCCTGTATTCGTGATACCTATGGTATTCATCACCTAGTGTATTCGTTACAGCCCTAAATAAGATACACATGATTTGAGAGCATGTACATAACATTGTCTACACCCACTGTATATATTCAATTTCACTACATAATAACCAGTGAAAAAACCCGGCTGACCAAAATTTTCTTACTTTAAATTAGCGACATAATCTATTTCCATTACACTTTTAAAGATACCCATAAAAAGGTATGGGAAGCAAAGGTAATATGTTTGGATAACTGCTTATGACAAAGTTGACTCTGCCTGTCTATAGCTGTGTAGTAACATGTTTAGTAACATGAAGTTTAATTGATTGATTTACCTTGCAGAATAGGACGTGCGTCCGATAAGGCGTCTCATACATTTTCCCAAATATAAAATTTTGCTAATCTCCACAGTACATCAAGAAGCATATTGAATTTGAATGAATGGGTTCCAACATTGGCGCCATGACTACAAACTGTTAAAGCTAAATCTAAGCATTAGCCTCAACTATTCAAGAATTGGAAGGGCTAAAATGTGATGGTCAATCTAATTGTAAATATGTAAAGTTGATACCAAGACTGATATTTAGAGTTTTAGCAGTCACTCTGCCTGCGTTACAAACCCTGGTGAGCGAGGACGTGAAGTTTCAACTTCTCCGGGGTGGTGGCAGTGTATGGGCACATGCTGCACAGGTGCTTGCGCACCTTCAGATGGGTGAAGGTCACATGACTATCGAGACCTTGCTTCCTACTGAACAGCTTGCCACAGTACTGACACTGGTGACCAGGCACACACGTCTCCACATGACGCTTGAACTCTATCCTAGAAACATCATCAAGAGTGTACAATATTTAGATTATTTTTTTATAAAACTCGGCAGTTACAAAACCAAGGAACAAGGATTTTCATGACACTTGGCAAAAATGTTCAGTTCATTAAGAAGATGTTCAGAAGTTCATAATTCAAGGTCTTAAGTTAGAGTCTCCATTTCCTTTGATGTCCACTCCACATCTCCTATGCCTATGAAAGAAATTTCATGAAGTTGGCTAAAATGTTAATGTCATAGAGAGTATGGGCAGAAGATATAGGTCAGTTATTCCCTCTCAAGGTCAAGGTCATACAGTGAAGTAAAACATTTGTATCTCCTTTGTTCTTAGAAGGGTTTTCATAAATAAAACTTCAGAGACGATGTGAAGAAGGCATGAGTCAGTCAACCCGATTCAAGGTCAAGGTTACACTAATAGGCATTTACACCAGAATAACAGGGTTGGAGGGCCCCTTCCATTTTCATGCCTTACCCTTTTATATGGACTTGTTGACAGATTTTTTTTATTTGTTCACAAAATGCTTAAAATCGATATAAGGCTACAGTAGACATCATCACCTAAAATGTTGATGCCTCCATGGAATGCAACAGCCAAGGAATGTTTGCATCGCTGGCATAATGTTTGCTTTATAGTTAGATAAGTTTACAGGGCAAAAAGGAGTACTGCATATACCAACTTAAGTTTTTTTATATACAAAATGATACTTACAATCTTAAATTAAATATTTCCACTAGCTCCACTATTTTGTTTCATCATTAATTCTTTAATACAACATAAAAATCAAACACACTCCCATCTTTTCTAATATATAAGTCACAACTTTTTTCCAGAGAAAAGTATAGACAAAATTAAAAAAAATAGAAACAAGGGCTGTTTGTAAAACATGCATGCCCCCCATATGGGCTTCCGTTGTACTGACAGCCATTGTGTGAATACGACTTTTGTCACTGTTACCTTGACCTTTGACCTAGTCACCTGAAAATCAATAGGGGTCATCTGCAAGTCACGATCAATGTACCTATGAAGTGTCATGATCCTAGGCAAAAGCGTTCTTGAGTTATCATCCGAAAATCATTTTACAATTTCAGGTCACTGTGACCTTGACCTTTGACCTTGTGACCTCAAAATCAATAGGGGTCATCTGCGAGTCATGATCAATCTAACAATGAAGTTTCATGATCCTAGGCATATGCGTTCTGAGTTATCATCCGAAAATCATTTTACTATTTCAGGTCACCGTGACCTTGACCTTTGACCTTGTGACCTCAAAATCTATAGGGGTCATCTGCGAGTCATGATCAATCTACCTATGAAGTTTCATGATCCTAGGCATATGCGTTCTGAGTTATCATCCGAAAATCATTTTACTATTTCGGGTCACCGTGACCTTGACCTTTGACCTAGTGACCTGAAAATCAATAGGGGTCATCTGCGAGTCATGATCAATCTACCTATAAAGTTTCATGATCGTAGGCAAAAGCGTTCTTGAATTATCATCCGAAAATCATTTTACTATTTCAGGTCACCGTGACCTTGACCTTTGACCTAGTGACCTCAAAATCGATAGGGGTCATCTGCGAGTCATGATCAATCTACCCATGAAGTTTCATGATCCCAGGCGTATGCGTTCTTGAGTTATCATCCGGAAACCATTTTACTATTTCGGGTCACCGTGACCGTGACCTTTGACCTAGTGACCTCAAAATCCCTAGGGGTCATCTACTAGTCATGATCAATCAACCCATGAAGTTTCATGATCCTAGGCGTATGCGTTCTTGAGTTATCATCCGGAAACCATTTTACTATTTCGGGTCACTGTGACCTTGACCTTTGACCTAGTGACCTCAAAATCAATAGGGGTCATCTGCAAGTCATGATCAATGTACCTATGAAGTTTCATGATCCTAGGCCCAAGCGTTCTTGAGTTATCGTCTGACAACCACCTGGTGGATGGACGGACCGACCGACCTACCGACCGACCGACCGACATGAGCAAAGCAATATACCCGCTCTTCTTCGAAGGGGGGCATAAAAAGGGAATTAGGGAAAGTGTTTTATATTCCAGGACGCCATATATCCCATATTATACAGTATATAAAACGCTATAAAAATAAACAAAAAACAAAATCCACCTACTTGGTCAGCTTTGACAGCCCCTGCTTACAGCTATCACAGTACTGACACAGGTCTTTATGATCAGAGCGATAGTGTTTCTTCCGCAAGTGTCTGTTAGTGAAAAGCTCCTTACACCATCGGCAAGGCAACTCTGGAATGCCATGTTGATTTCCCATGTGGTCCACCTTTTCGCCTCGCGATATGAGCTTGGCCCCGCAAAGGTGACAGACGTATTCTCTGCCCTTCTTGACCTTGCAGCAAACCTGTCGGTGACGAATCATGTCCGAGTTAGCAAAGCCCACGTAACCGCAGACAGCGCAGTCGAGGACCTTGTTTATGTGACACTCAAGGTGTTCTTCAAACACCTCCCTGCCCACTGACTTGAACTGATTACACAGTAAACAAACGTACATGATCTCATACACTTCCGCTCCACGATTTCGCCTTTCGAATGACTCCACTTTTTCTACAGTGTATTTGTCTGTATGGTCCTCAAGCTTAATGTGTTGCCAGGGGTTTCTAGGTGGATCTGGATCTGGTGCTTCAATTAATTCTTCACTTTTTTCTGTCACTTTCTTTTTCACTATGTTTCTAGATTTACTGGGTTCAGTAGATTTCTTGTTTCCAGATTTGCTTGGTTCAGTATATTCCTTGTTTCCAGATTTGCTTGGTTCAGCAGATTCCTTGTTTCCAGATTTGCTTGGTTCAGTAGATTCCTTGTTTCCAGATTTGCTTGGTACAGTAGATTCCTTGTTTCTAGATTTACTTGGTTCAGTAGATTCTTTTCTGTGTTTTGTAGTTTTGGATCTAGTCCTATTTTTTGGTTTAGATTTCTTAGGTTTAGACACAGATTTTGGCTTTGCTTCCCTTCCCTTTAATCTTGTGTTAATTACTGCTTTCTTACAGATTTTCATTTTTAAAGATGGGAGAGAGGGAAGGTCCAAATCCATTGTGTTTTCATCTTCAACATGAACATTTGCTTTAGGGTCAGTTTTCTCACTGAGATCTAATGGCTCATTGTCATCTTCTGTTTCACTTATCAAATCTGTACAACTCTGTTCTTTGTCGGCATCATTCTTTTTTTCTATTTTATCATCTGGAGCATCTGTTTCAATCTTTACAGCAAGGTCCTTTTCTGATTCCAACTTCATTATAGTGTGTAGAGAAGAAGCAGAAGAATCAGTGGTTTTACTTTCCTTTTGGTCAAACAATACTGGTGCTTCATTTGCACTTTTTTCTTGACTATTTCCATCAGAATTTGTGATTTGTTCAATAATTTTTTCAATGGTTTTGCTGCTCTCCATATCAAAGGTTTTCTTAACATACAAGCTAAAATATAAATGAAAAGAATAATGTATAATCATAATAAACAAGCAAATTTTTTGAATTGATATCCCGCCAATATGCTTCTGGACACAAAAGTGTTATATTTGACACTGAAAAAAGCATTTTTTCAAGATACATAGGGCCATAACTCTGTTATTAACAGATGGTGTACAATGCCATTTGGTGTGCATCATCCTCTTATCCATATATATACTCATACCAGTGCTCCAGCTAGGCCTAAATTGAAGGGCGCCCCGCCCTGCCCTCCTAAACCTCCGCCCTGTCCTTCTTAGGGCGCACCCCTGCTCTTAAAAAAAAAAAAAAATGTTTTTATTTTTTTTTTAATTATAAAAATTAATAAATCTCTTATTACATTACAAGTAATTAATTTATCACTCATTGTAGACATTATATTTAAATGGTTAAATAATAATGGGAATAATATATTCTATCAATTATTAATAACATAAATTAACATGCAACAGGAAGCATTCCAGAAAAGCCCGCACGCTGGAAAGTGCCCTTTTTGCATAATACTGCACGTTAAAAGTGCCCTTTTGACAAAAAGCCCCCCTGCCCTTTTTCAATCCTAGCTGTAGCACTGTCATACCAAGTTACAATGAAATCCGCCAAAGCACTTTCAAGATATGGCTCCGGATACAAAAGTGCCAGACGGACGGAAAGACGGACGGAAAGACGGACGGAAAGACGGACGGAAGGACGGATAGAAGGACGGAAAGACGGACAACGCCAAAACAATGTCTATCCGCCTATGGCGGAGGATAATAATGAATGATAATTTTTGATGCATTTCCTCTATAGCTGTCAAACCATTTTAGTAAAATGATAGGCTCATAAATAACAGTTACAATTTGAAATGTAGAAAAACTTTTTACTCATAAAAAGGATGTGTATTTAATAAGTTCACAAATGGGCAGAACCCATCTATTTTAGTCTTATATCTTTCCCTAAAGAACAATTAATAGGGATGCCAGATTTGTGTCCGGATATTAATGCCTCAGTAAGCTATTCCAATTTTAGCAGTATAGATAGCATAGATTCATATATAGATAAAAATTGCCATTATAATTTGTAATCTATAGCCATTGTTTCTAAATTAAGTTCACATCTACATGTATACTATTTGTAAAACCCTTAAGCAAACATCATAAATTTATCATTTGTAATATGTAATAATTTGAATGTTTTTGTAGCATTTTTAGTAATTTATTTTAGTAATATATTTTTATAAAGATACCTTTATAGATTATAATTTGTAATCTATAGCCATCGTTTTTAAATTAAGTTCACAGCTATACTAATCGTATAACTCTTAAGCAAACATCATAAATTTATCATTTGTAATATGTAATAATTTCAATATTTTGGTAGTATTTTTAGCAATTTATTTTAGTAATATATTTTTATAAAGATACCTTTAATTATTTAAAAAGGACAAACCAACAGAGGGTGTAAGCAAAACTTGAGTGTGTTGGTTTATTAAGTATACATGCAAAATATGATGTTTAAATGCCAAAAATATAAGCCATGTAAGGCAAAAATGGGTCATATGCCATATGCGGCCAGCATGGCTCTGCACAACCTAGGCAATTGTACAGTCGGGCCAAGAGCTTCTGTCCCATGATTTATATAGATCACCAAACATTGCCTGACTTTACAGCATTGCCCCTGACCAGAAAGATGGAATGTGCAAACTGGGATGGAGCTAAATTTGCTGCATATGGCATAAGACCCATTTTCGCATGAAGTGGATCATTTGATAACTATTTTCATGATTTTAAATATTCTTTTAGAAATATCCAGATACTACATAACTATCTGAATACTAACACATGTTTAGTATCTGAATATCTGGATAATTGTTGACTTACTTTCTGAACTATCCTCAAACTACATAGTCAAGATTTGTTTGAAGGGTTTAATACTGACCTGTAGGGCTCTCCATTCTCAAACACAGCTGAAGGTCCATTTAAAGACAAATCTGGAGGATGATTGAGGTCCACAATCCTGCCTCGGCTCTCATAGTAGCTAAAATAACAGCATGGTACATAAAAATGGCTTTCATAGTAGCTAAAATAACAGAATGGTACATAAAAATGGCTTTCATAGTAGCTAAAATAACAGCATGGTACATAAAAATGGCTCTCATAGTAGCTAAAATAACAGCATGGTACATAAAAATGGCTTTCATAGTAGCTAAAATAACAGAATGGTACATAAAAATGGCTACATTCTATTTAACCCTTTCCCACTCAGAGGCAAAGTGAAAATTGCTATTTGCAAACAGAATAAAACCAGAACAGCCTGCAAGTAACTCGCAGTGTGGGAGTAACTGACTTCCTATTTTTGTAATTCCTTAACCCTTTCAGTGCTGGAACCGAATTTTGAAGGCCTTTGCAAACAGTTTGGATCCAGATGAGATGCCACAGAACGTGGCGTCTCATCAGGATCCAAACTGTTTGCTTTTCTGATAGAATTATTGAAAAAAAATCGAAGAAAATGCTAATTTTAGAAATTCAGCAGACGACATTTTAGCAGACAACAAATTACCCAGCATGCAAAGGGTTAATGAAGTCACGTGAGCATCAACACTTCCAATAAATGGTTATGTTAATGAATCTTTATAACGTCAAAACTTGTCAAAATATTCCTAACAAAATGTTGAAAACTGCCAACTTCTTCATTGGTTTTCAAGTGAATGAAAAACTTGTAATTATAAGGTGTACATTTTTTTGACACACACAGAACAGTCATTAACCAATAACAATGAGCAGTATTTTATTTAGATTTCTGCAAAACAATAAACCTTAGAACACTGTCTTAATTTTAAACTAAATTTACTTGCAAGGAAATGCTTTGGAGGTTGTTAAAAAGTTAGTCAATCCTTTCTAATTGTGACAGTGTAGCATATAAACTAAATGACTGGAAAGAAATTAATTTAAGACCAGACGTAAGGTAAACCTTGGGTAACTTACTCCCACTACTTTGAATAAAAGAGAAAAGCCTGTATCTTATTAACCCATTTATGCCTAGCGTCTAGAAAAAAGGCCTTGGCAAACAGCATATACCCAGATGAGACGCCGCATGATGTGCAGGGCTCAACATTTACGGTTGTCCTATTGCCCCAGGCAAGTAAAAGTTTGGTCCAGGCAAGTGATTTCATAATCTAGTTGCCCGCCCAGGCAAGTGCAAAAAAGAACAAAGAGCATTTAATTTAGACTTTAATTAGATTTTAATTGCTGTAATCATTTTGTTAAATGTGCAAAAATAAAAAAGGTTTTGTGGTGTATCATTTTTATCTGTATTTAAAAATATGAGGTTTACAGTAAATGTGATATTTCATGTTTGGGCAAGTGGCTTTACGTTCAGGACAAGTAGATTTTGTAAGTACTTGCCCGGTAGGGCAAGTTGGTTTTTTGGTTAATGTTGAGCCCTGATGTGGCGTCTCATCTAGGTCTGCGCTGTTTGCTTAAAAAAATTTCTGTAAGAAAAATTCTAAACATAGAAATAATTATACTAGACATCCCTAATTTTGGAAATAAATTGATCCATTTTACCGGTAGAAGGATGGGAGAGTTCACTAGGCATAAAATAAATGGGTTAAATGTATTAATGTTTTTCCACCTTTTGGGGAATGGTGGCAGGGTCCTTCAGATTGGAACTCTTACCACAACCTTTTTTTAGATACTGGTTATCAGCTTTATATTGATCTTTGTTGTAAAACATTAATCTAATGCTTTGCCACAATTTACAAATCAGATTATGCTCCAAGTTGTTTGATTGAAATTATTGGCATTCATGATATAATGTACAAAATGCCTCTAACTTAGTCAAGTTTTTCATAATAAAACTTTCATTGAGTTGAAGGTTATTGTAGGGAAATTACCTATTGGGCAGGGGAATGAGGCCAAAATTGGACCTTAAATATAATAAAATAACTTAGAATAATTATATTCACATATGTTAATCAAAAAAAGTACTTCAGCTATATTCTATTATTTTTCAGATATATTTTATTATATGCAGCTTTTGTTTTTCCGCTGTGACAACAAAAGTTTATTGTTCAGTTTACTCTGAAATACAATTAGGGGTCTAGCATATTCATAGCATGCCATATACATTGTACCAGGTACTAGTAACATTTTGCAATTTCAATATGGAGACCACAACATATAATTGGAAATCAATACAAACTTTTAACATGTGGAATACATGAAGTTAGAGAATAAAATCATGAAACTTGTTGAATGAAACCTAAACAAACATATCACTATCAGACGGCACACATTTTTAGTACACTGTTGGCCACAAACTGTTGCTTTGCTACAGTGATTAAGAGAGAGTTTAGAACCATTTTGATTCTTTTTTTCAGCGATAAAATATCTTAACATATTTTGCAGCTGAAAAATATAAAGGTAATATCACCATGAAATACAGCAAAAGTCTTCCTTGAAAATTATGACTTCAATGTGGCTTAAAGTCTCAATGTGTTTTGTGTTTGGCACCGTGGACAAAAGTATTTATTTTCCCCAAAAGAAACCTAAAAAGTCAGCCCCCCCCCAAAAAAAAACAAATAACCCCCAAACAATAACACAAAAAAATCACAACATGCATTTACTTAATATCCCATCCAGCTCTTTAAATTGAACCTTATAAGTAAATTCAATATTGAAAACACTTTTATTCTCAGTTTTGGAGCCAGGGCTTTTTTTTGGCTCTTTGGGAAGATTTTATGTGCATTTTCAAGAAATTGGGAAAATAAATTAGGATTTAAAACTACATGAATGAGTTCAACATCTTTAATCACAAACACCACAAACACCACTATGATCAACAGTTTTCCCCATCATCAGCTCACACAAAGTCTTCAGTCACATCAGGCACCATTTTATTAGGAGGCACTTCATCTTCTTCTGAAGAACTACTGCTTTCAACATGTTGAATATCAGTCAGCACTTTGCTTTTGGAAATCAACAATGACGATGCAAAAGAGTCACTTGTTATTAAATTACTATCATTAACAATGGAAGGAGTTTCAATGGGAAGACTTGTACTTTGTGACGATGTTTGTTTATTTAATGAAGCTTGCGTAAAACATCAACAGTTTTCCTTTTGCCGCGAGGTTTTTGCCCAAGAATCTTTTTCACATAATATTTCCAATTGCGTGACATCTTTGTTTTTTATTCAGCCGAATCACTGAAACACTTGAATTTTATCACAAATATACAAATAAGCGAAACAGCCAATGTCATTAGCATTTTTTTTTCCAATTGGGAATTTTTTAGCAAATTTTAAGAAAAAAGTATACTTTTTGCGATTTGGAAAATAGCCAAATTTCGGCTATAAAATCTGGCCAAAAAAGCCCTGGAAGCATTTGAACAAATACAACTACACTAATTTCACAATTTCAGTCAAAACGCAGCGATTTTTCCCAAACTTAAGGGGACCCAAAAATGAGTGAGAAAACCCCCCACTGAGTCTGAATATTTTCATTGAAAAGATTATGTGTATAGTTTTCAACTGTTATTTTTTCTTTCAAGAAAGCTTACTGGTTGTAAAAAGTATATCCGATAATGCTGTTGAGTTTGCTAAGTAATGCGTTTATAGCCTGTTTTGGGTGATCTTTTGGCAACTGTTGATAGACAACAAAAGAACAAAATTCGTCAGACATTTTGATAACTTTATGTCATGCAAAAATATATATGCAATGTTTGAGGAAACCAGATGTTAACTGAATATAGGAAACTTACAACTCAACCAAGTACACTGCATCTCTATTATATCGCATTTCTAGGGGTCCAGAGATCGCGATCCAGATATATCCGGCGCGCGATATAAACTGTCAGGATTATGGATTTATAGCATAGTTTGGCAATTTAAAAACAGGCTTTTTACATACTTTATTGCATTATGTTTTAAATCCATGTGTTATACATATGTGTAACCTAAAAAAAATATTCCATATAAGTATTTCAAAATGCGTTTCATAAAATGTGGTATCCGAAAAGAATTGCCACTTTTTTTAGTTGACAAAAGATGACAAAATCTAGCTACAAATAAACACTCCTTGTGTATTTCCTGTAAATTATTTGTACTTTAAGTCTTATAAAAGGATGCAAAAATTAGACCTCATGAACATGTACAATATCACAACATCCTTCCCCGTGTAAAGCATGGGCTTTAATATTTGAATTCTGAATAAAATCTTCATAACACATGGAAGATAACTCACTTTTAAATTAATTTTGGATAAAAAATTGGTAGTGTAAAAAAATGTGTAGACTTTCCATCTTCATTAAAAACAAGACGTTAAATGTGGTATCTAATCAGTGTCCGACAAATTTCTTATTTTTCAGGTAGCCCACTGGGCTACCAATAAAAATATTAGGTAGCCCATAAAATTTTCATACAAAATGATAAGAGGCAGGTTTTCATCTTTATTTTATTCTTCATTTACATATACATAATATGTATACATACATATACATAAAACAGCAAGTAGTCTGATGTACACAGTCAATATCGTAAATTAATGTTACAGTACAGGCACCGTGTACTTAAATGTAAATGTACCAAAGAAAATAATATACTACATGTAGATATTACATGTATGTGCACATGTATGTGTACTTAAATTCGGACAGCACGTTAAGTCGTAAACGTAAATAAAGCGTTTAGATGATCAGTACGATTGACTCGTATGGTGTTAATCAATGCAATTGTCCTTTTTAACAACAAATACCGAGTTTCAAGAAATCAAGAGTATTAAATCATTTATTTACTTATGTCCGACTTTAAGTACTGTCCGAATTTACGTATTGCATCCGTATGTTACGACACTTGTGTGCAGTCAGTATACAATACAATAATTGTTTCAATAATGAAGGAACTGATACAGCGTAACGGTAACGATACAGCGTGTTTACATGATATTTTATTAAGAGAAAATGTCAATGCCAAATAATTCGCGAGATACCCCAGTACTTTAGTTGAAATCAGAGGCGTATTTAGGTGGGGGGCTAGGGGGCTAAAGCCCCCCCCCCCCCCCAGCTGGCTGGCTAGACACGATTTTTAATAAAAATGAGCCCCTTACAGTTTCAATCCACTTGTGTATTTCCTGTCATATGTCCCTAATTAAGTCATAAACAGCTGTCGAGTTGTGTGATTAGCCCCCAGGCATGTGTACAGACGATCTAACCTTCGTCAGCTAAAGTGCACGCTTCATTGACTGTAAGTAATAAACTGCGCTATTTGATTGGCTGAAGAAGATACATTCAACTAATGAAATTCATCCATACATTTAGCTATAGAGAAATGTTAACAAATGGCTGCCGCATGAGACTTGTGATTGAAAAACAATATTTCAATTTGTAGCAATTAAAGAGTTTAGACGAACTCAATGGACAATCATTATTATTTTTTCGGTAATTTCTTTGATGAATTTAATTGGTATTAGCTCTTTAGAGTGATAATCCTTTTGAGTAACAAGTTATTGCCAGTGAAATTCAACTGCACACTTAATAAATGGCAGTTATTATTTTTTTTGTTTTGATTTGGTTTTTTTACAAATCGGGCTAACTGCTTTGGTATTCATCCATAATTTTTAAAATTAAAAAAGACTCAAAAATGAAGAATTACTTTGCTATATGAAACTAAATCATTTTCTTAAAGCGTGACAACATCGAGGCAGCAACACCCGAATTAAACTACACAAGAAACCTAACGACTCCCTTTGTTGACACTTTTGTGAACGAAATAGACACCCAATTCAGTGATTTGCAGACTAAGGCAGCCATGGGATAGAAGTTTATACCTGAACAAAATCAGGACAGGTTGTCCGCTGCGTGCCTGCTTTCCATTCATAGGGATATGGACATAAACATTTTAATGTTTTACCTAAGTTGACCTAGTAGGATATCCAACAAGGTTAAAAAAGTTATGGATAAAGATTATGTCTCCAAAAACTTAAGTGGTTTGAGAGACATTTGATTTACCCCTGTGTGTCTGTCTGTCCGTGTGTCTGTCACACTTGATGTGTGAACTCAAGTTCTTATTTGTTTCACATGCACTTTTATCATGCAAAATGCTGATTAGATAGCAGGAAATCGCATCATTTCAAGGTGCCATTTCAAAAAAAAATTGACGACGGAAGGGGACACCCCTCCCGCACCCTCCCCTGTTGAGCCCCCCCTCTTGACATTTTCTGGATACGCCTCTGGAAATTCACAACGAAACTTTTAATGGAAATTAAATGATCTCAATGTTGTACCTGCTACGAAATTTTTATTTACAAATAAATACACCCACGCCAATTTTGGCGCGCTTTCTATCAGGACAAAGAAATTCTTTTCGCGCGCTTTTTATCAGGACAAAGAAATTCATTTCTTAAATGTAGAATTTTGTAACCTAAAATAGCTGTACACAACGCGTGCAAACCGTGGCAGGTTATTTACTCGTGTTGCAATACAACGGTCCTGATTGGGAGCTTATTTCATCATATCTTTAAATAGAACCATATGCCGAAATTCATTTGACACTTTAGAAAATTTCAAACGTTTGTGTTTATGACTCTTATCGTCTATATTACCCACCCATAATTTGGTTTTAAAAATATAAATCGGGCATATATGGGCTTATTGATTAACAGTCGATTAATTGACAATGCAAACTAATTAGCAGGTGTTAACCGCGTTCACAAAGTTGTCATTAATATTCATTTTCGGTTTCGTTACCGTTTTGAAGAATCCGCTATTGTTTTGATTTATTTAATGTTTGGCGTCCTTGGATATTTAACGACATCAAAAACGTTGTCGCTATTACTCATTGTTGCGGTTAACAAAGAATTCCAAACTGCGAAATGATGTTGCATCATGTGCGCCAACTATCCAACCGGCTCTCATTGTATTATTAGCAGACGACAAATGTTGATTCTGATTGGATGATTAAAATACACTGTTACTGTTTAAGACATTACCGCAAGTGATCGGTGAATGATTAGATAATTGATTGCACTTTGTTATCGGATTATAAGCAATACACAGTGCACTAACACATGGTCAGCGTGTTTATTCTACGTATGTCTGTCAATAAACCGGGCTACCGCTCTTATAGATTTATAGTAGCCCGCCGGGCGTCAGCTGGAAAATTTCAGTAGCCCGATGAAAAATTTCGGTAGCCCCCGGGCTCCGGGCAATGGATTTGTCGGACACTAAATGCACACATGTTGTTGAGAATCAGTAGATTTCTGTAACATTTACAGTTATTGTATACACCTGTATGTTAGGGGACTGAGTGTATTCAGCAGCCTGAGCGCTGATTGGCTGATACAATTACCAAGAGGAAAGTGATTGACAGCTGGCATTATGTCAGTTCAAAGCAAATTAAATAGAGAATGTTGTGAAAGGTCACATGCAAAATAACCTTTGATGTTGAGCAAGTTGGGTTTTTGTTAGTCTCGGTACACAAGCGTGAATGTGATGCACAAAGAGGGCAAACAATCTGGACCAAACTGGATTTATGAACGTCGGGATAACAAGGAAAACTAAAGAGGGTGAAAAGAATGGGGTCCACAGCTAGCTTAGAGTATTTTTTTTCGTTCCTATTTGGGTCCAGTAGGGGGACCCATTCCCAATTGAAGAAAGTATATATTTTTCCCAAATGGGACCTAAAATTCCCAATTAAAGGTTTCCAAAGATAACAAATATATTTTTTTTTAATAAGAATCAACATTTAATTAATCTCAAGTCAAGTTCTATCAGTTGAACCTTTGTTAATATATTATTGAAATAACTTGTAGTCTCAATTTTAGAGTACATATTATATATGCATTTGTTAGCAAAAATCATATACAACACTAATTTCCAAATATTAGCCAAAAATTACTAGATTATTCGCAATCCAAAGGGAAACTCTTCGCAATATATTGGACGTTGCAATATACCAGACCACAATATATTGGAGTTGCAGTGTTTAATACTCATCATCAGTTTGAACTTAGAGCATATTTAATCAGGAATACATTTAAACGTAATTGTATTCCAATTATGATGTGACATGTGTTTAAATCTACATTTAACGCTGTGTACCATTCAATGAGCAGTTTGGCAACATCTGGGTCATGAAGGCAACAGTTTTCCTCTTTAATCACTTTCCAATGATCAATCATTGCGCCGATGTTAACTGTCCGCGTTTTATACAGACGATTGTATCTGTTGACATAATATTTCCTTTCTTCGTCTGTTCTTCTTTTGTACGACCCGTGTGGCATTGCGGAGTTATTTGTTTTGTTTATTTCAATTAAAATTTTATTTTCTCTGCTCTTGATATTTTAGTGGCAAAATTATCACAAGGGGAGGTAACTGACTCAACTTTGTCAAAAATATCGCAAATTATCGCATATGAATTGTTCGTTAGCTGCAATATTTTCCTTGAGTAGATATTTCATTCTTTGAATTAAAAGCCGTTAATTTTGTAATCAAAGACGGCAAAATTATCGCCAATTATCGCATATGAATTGTTCGTTAGTTACAATATGTTTCCTTGAGGAGATACATCAGGGTTTTTTTTTTATTAAAAGCCGTTAATTATGTAATCAAAGTCGGGATAATTATCACTAGGAATTATCCGTTCAAGAAAATAAAATTTTATTTGAACTTGCTGTTTGCATCTAAAAGTGTAACACACTAGTAATGAAGGTGTTGTAAACTACGTGGCGGCCAGATATATAAGATCCAGAATTATTGAGAAATATATAACCCGTTCATCACGCCGGGTATGCGAATACTTCGTTTACGGATGGCACTTCACTAACAGAGAACAACAAACGCCACGCGCTAGAGGTAAGTTCCTCTGTTTTATTTAAAGTTATATCCTAAAGATTAGTTTTTAAGACAAGACACATGGTCGAGTTGATAAATGGTGTATCCTTTTGTATTGGGAATACACAATTTCACGGAAGAATGGAACAGTTTTGCCCCAAAAATAGAAAATTTGATCGGAAAACAGCATAAACTGGATGAACAGTAAACATTTTAACAAAATAAAACTACTTAGAATTATTGCAAGAAATTTTTTGCTATTCCAGCATGTAGAGTAATCACTGTGCTTCAAATACTGAAATTTTGATAGCATTCAATGAAATATAAACAAAGATAGTACATTTTGTAATAGGTGGCATACATAAAGTTGCAGCCACTTTGTTTACCGATAAAGGGCACTTCAGATTACGGAGACTTTCAACAAAGCGGGCACTCTAATAACTGAGTTTTATCTTCTACCTCAAATGCATTTATTTATATTATGGCTATTCATACGAAACATTTTTAAAATATATTTTTCAAAAATCACATGACTATTAATTTATACTATGTTTATTATAATTGCAATTTTCAAATAAGATAATATTTATTATTAAATAAATGTGTACGGATAATGCGAATCAACACAATCGTGTTTAATTTTACTTATAGCAGGGCTCTAGATAACGGTAGTGAAGGGGTCTTTATGACGCAAATACACATTTGTTCTTCATAAAATCCTATGTCGGTTGTGCTTATTTGAATCGCATCATCAAGACGATACTTATGCGTAGCAACAAAATTAAAAAGAGAATGGTAAAACTCCCTGTATTTTGAGCCCTGCTTATAGGGAGCACTTCCCTTTACGCAACGCTAACGTTTGCTCGAAGTGCGATTCACCTGACCCTAAATCACTGTATTGGTTGAGTTTTAAGAATCACGGTTAAAATTAAATCGTAAAATCAACTGATTCTGGAAAAAAAGGAATGCGTACATAAAATGTTTAAATGTCACATTATGGAGTCAGTACTTAGTATACCCACACAAACGAAGTTTAGGGTGCTATATTGGATAGAACTTCATATGCAGCATGTGTTGTGTTTATATTTAAAAAAAGACGGATATGCATAATTTTTACACCACTATCGTGTGATTAAATCAACCCCGCCCGTTCTTTTATTGCTATTTTCGTTTATTGGCATTGAGCCAAAAAGTTCCAATAGAATTTCGAACCTGCATCGCTGCTGATATTAATCTCTGAGAGGCAGTTTAAGCAGAGTGATTATTCATGACATGCTATCTAATATAAAAGAAAATAGCCTTAGTACCTTCATTTGGACATAAAGATAAATGCTTTAGATCAACCGCTTAGAACGTAATTTAAAATATATGGTCATATAGATTTTACTCATTAGACATATCCAATTTGTTTAACATTTATCTTTCACATTTATACCAAATCATAATCATATTTCAAAGGGATAAGAACATGCTTCGGTTATTCGTTTTTTATTTGCGTACTAAGTACATACATTTTTATTTATTGCCTGCTTACTTTAACAGTATTCCACAGCGAATTCTGCATTTTTGATTAAAAAAATACGAGTGTGTTATATCTGGAAAAAAGTGTCTAGATGTCAGGAAACGAAGTGCCATTGTTTTTTAGATGATCGGTAAACGAAGTGCAGATGAAAAATGTGCATGCGACTCTTAAAACATTTGAATTTTCTCAAATACATTAGTAAACTAAAATGTAACATGTTGTAACATTACTGGATATATTGATCTTTTATTTCGAATAGTAAGCACGTTCTTGATTTATTTCCAAGTATGTTTATTTTGTTTAAATATGTACTGATAATTCAATTCATGCTGATTATCGATGAAATTTTATCGTTTTTTTTTTTAAATAATTCACCGTTTTTCCGCGAATTTCTTTCTTCGCAATACGAAGTGCTATTCCATTAATCACCCAAACAATATTCTGTGTCTAAAAACCAAATAAACAGAACATAAATACAAAAAAGCTGAAGAACTCACCTCTCGCGCGTGGCGTTTGTTGTTCTCTGTAAGTGAAGTGCCATCCGTGAACGAAGTATTCGCATACCCGGCGTGTTCATGTGTCAGAGTGGATAATAGTAGTTGCTTTTTTATTCGTTAAATTGGAAAGTATACCGGACTTTATTTGGCGTTTGAAATATAGTGTTTTTATATCGTGTAAATTATACGTATTTCTTCACGAGTGTTAATTTCTTGTGTGTTGACATTAATTTTTTGAGTGTTGTGGTATGGCCACCTATCCTTGTGTAGGATGCGGTCAGCATGTGCGGCCCCGCCAGCATGCAGTAGAGTGCGACTGGTGCAACCGATGGCAACACCGCAAATGTGGCACAGGTAACGTTATCAAAATGTACTATATGAAATTGATGTTTACCATAATTATAAGATACCAAATAATATGTCAAAACGTCTATTTTTAAGAGAAAGTTCAGTTATATTTTACGCAGCTTCTGTCGTTGTTACCCTTCAACGTTGGTTGTATTGACGAACAGGAGATACATTCCGAACCGGGATTCCGATGTTGATACTTTCCTCTAATATTCAGAATATTTCAAATACACAGTGATTTTAAAATATGTAAAAAAATTGACAATGTTTAAAATATAAAAACTTGAAAGAATTTGCATGTACAAAAAATATATATACGCAATAATATAAGTGGATAAGTTACTGCTTTAATTCAAATATTTAATATATTTAACATATATAATTTACATATTATATGAGGATCTGTTTGTAGCTTGTTTCGTACATTATTTTAATTAGGCTAGTCCTCTTGTAATCAACATTTCTTACAATGTTTAAAATATAAAAACTTGAAAGAATTTGCATGTACAAAAAACCTCGCTAATCAGACCGGGTATCCAAGTGTCAAGGGTCATTCACAGTTTGTTGCATCTGTTTTGATAACGGATTAGCAGATTATGACACTTATTGACACCTATTTATAATTACGCATTTTAAAATAGTTTCTTTAACGATATACAAATTAAATTCGGAAGACTTAACCCGAAAGAAATAATATGCTGTATTCTATGTGATATTATTAAAAAATAATGAATACAATAAGTCTCTTGTGGTGTTTATATCGGGTTTTTAATGTTTATATTAATACAGGCATAACCCAGACAGCATATCGGGAGGCGATGCGTCTCGGAGAAATAACGTATGTGTGTCGTCCATGCATAGACGCAGAGGCCCTGGACAACGAAATGCCCGTCCTAGAGATAAGCGTAAGTGATATTATTTTTGTAATCTGACGAGGCTTGATATTTATTTAAAACCTATGTATGTAAGCTCAATTGCACCGAAAGCCTTAGCCGCGTCACTCCCGAGTCCTTTTCCTGTAATTAGTGAAACGGTGACTGGTGATTAAATACTAGTAATATAGTAATACCATCGTAACTTCAACAATAAAATTTGGTAATACATGTCGTGTTCACATGGCACAATTTCTACATAGGCCACAGTTCCCCAGGTTGACGACGACGACGATGCCGGTGACGATCGCCCAATGCCACTGCTAGAAGTGAGTGTCCCTAGTCATGAGGTATGTCATTTTAATCTATACTTTTTCACTTACAGACACTTTCCGAGTGTATTCTATGTTTGGAAGTAAGAAAGGCTCTTGCATAAATCCAGCTATGGAGGAAAGTGTCGTCCCTGATTAGCCTGTGCTAACTGCACTGGCTAATCTGGGACAACACTTTACGCACATGCATTAAACCCCCTTTTCACAGAGCGAGGCTCATATTCTTATATTATCCAAGTTAATGATTGATTTTTGACTGTTTGAAAGAAAAATATTAAACTGTGATGATATGATTATTTATGTGTTTCAGTCAGGTGATCGCGACCCTTATGCCGACCTGGTTGATCCATACGCAGATGACACTGTAGTCGACATGCACACGACTCATGACGAGGTTTTTAAAATTGTTTTATAATTATATTTGATGGGCCAATCGTTTCGAAATATGAATTAATGTTGACGTCTCTAAAAGATGTTGCCCTCGCTGTTCTTGCAACAATGTGTTAAAACTGTGTTTCAGATTGACGACTTCGACACATCTGCCGTCCCGGTTATCGACTCGACAACTCTGTCTGCCGACGATCGCTCCGATGGCGACACGACCTTCACCGGCATGGAGTTCGATATTACAGACGTCATCGACGTAGTCGAACCGATCCAAGAGGACAGCTTTAACGCGGCGCTGTCATAGACAGTCCTAGAGGACCAGGGCATCACCTACACCGTACTAGAGCGTGGCAGCCAGAAAGGAAAACCCGTACTCGTGTCAAATCTAGGCTACGCGTATTCCGTAAAGGTACATGTTTCTAAATAAAATGTTTAATATTATTTCGGATATTCATTTTTTATAACTACAAATTAACTTTGTGTTATTTTTAGTATTTTTATTATTACTTTCATTATAATTAGCATATGTTGTTATATCATTTTTGTTTCAGACTGACAACAAGAAGTCGGGAACAGTGACCTGGCGATGCTCGTCTCGCAGCAAAGCAGTACGTTGCCCAGTCACCATCAGCCAGAGAGGCGACCACTTAGACAGGAATCTGAAATGGTGAGGCTACTCGTTGAAGGCAGCGACCTCCACCGGATCACCACAACGCGATCGGCAAAAGTTCAGAAGTCCCTGGTTTCCCTCTGGGACAAGTATGAGGCGAGAGAGTGCACCCCCTCTGAGTTCCTGGCCAAGGTCGGTCAGGCGTACGGCGTTGTGCTGGATAAATGAACATGTATTTTGTCACGTTGACTGTGTATTGTTTGTAGTTTTTCTTGTACATGTATATTTCATTATGTAGTTATGTTGTAAATTATGTTGTATTTTGTCACGTTGACAGTATATTGTCTGTACTTTTTCTTGTACATGTATATTTTATTATGTAGATATGTTGTAAACTATGTTGTATTGTGTCACGTTGACTGTACATTGTCTGTATTTTTTTCTCGTACATGTATTTTTTGTAATAAAGAAAATAAAAAAGTTCATTCATAATGTAGCACTCAATTTTGATTTAATAGAAAATATAATTCACATGTTAAACCATATTATTATGTAATTGAAATTAGTTGAAAATATGTATATTTTGTAATAAAGACAAAAAAAAAACATATTTAAGAATAATATGATGTAATTATGTTGTATTTTGTCAGTATGACTGTATATTGTCTGTAAATGTTTGCTTGATTATGTAAATTTTGTTATATAAATTGTGACTGTGCATGTTCATTGACTGTGTAAATCGTAAATATATATTTAAACATAATCAACAAATAAAAAAAATAAAAAAAATCATACCTGTTTTAGGTCTTATTCCATTTTAATTTTGTGTATTTCTTTGTAAACACAGTTTGAAGCCTAAAAAAACAATAATTGCTTTAAGGCCTAGTTCAATTTTTGGCCTTTTTGGTACGCTTTGAGGCCTTTTTGGTATTCCGCCTTTTTGGTATGCGGCCTTTTTGGTTTTCGGACTTTCTGGACCTAAACCAATATCTTCAGCCCTAAACCATACTTATGAAAACATAAATCGAGTTCAATGTAACAAATTCTAATCTTAATGTATCTTTATGAAATGCATGAGTATGTACATGGATGATTTATTCAGATTGAAACACTTACATTTGTGAACACGAAATATGTGTGACTTAATTTGTTCATTAAAAAAATTGACTTGTGTTTTTGGGAACATTAAATTATATATATATATATGGTTGATAAATATAATAAAACACCAACGAATATACTTTCAACAAAGGATGTGTTTGTCAGAAACACAATGCCCCCTAATGCGCCACTTTGAATTTTTTTTACCTTTGACCTTGAAGGATGACCTTGACCTTTAACCACTCAAAATGTGCAGCTTCATGAGATACACATGCATGCCAAATATTAAGTTGCTATGTTCAATGTTATAAAAGTTATTAAGAAGGTTAAGTTTTGGTTTAAGTTTTGGAACACACACACACGGACACATACAATGACAGACAGGCCAAAAACAATATATCCCCGATCTTTCGATCTGGGGGCATAAAAACACTGGATCCTATGAGGATACAAGAACAATTGCAAATTAGTATACTGTATATGAGAACAAAATTGTTCAAACAGTGTAAAGTTTACACTGTAAACAATAAGTATTTTATACCCTAGCGCTTTCGACTATTATCTCCCGGTTACGTCTTCTTCAGGGGTATACGGGTATATATATTAATTCCAAATAAACGATTATATTTTGGTAAGACATTTATATCTGACACTTTCGTATGGTAATCTACTTAGTATATTATAGCTCTATAATTAAAATATCTCCTTTTTTAAATTTACCATTGTTCCTCCCAGCTTACTTATCAGCACATTTTCCTCTGTAATGTTGTATTTATCACCTCTGCACACTGATCACAGCAGGGATACAAAGAAGGGGGTTTGGTTGTCCATTTAGCACACACGATACTTATCTCAGGGACCTGTTATCAAATGCCCATTACTGGAGCATCCGAAAAATAAGACCAAACCACATTGAGTTAACACAAGCTAAGTTCCAAGTATAAACTTTATGGCTGGAAATATCATTCTATAGCGCTTTACTACTTAGATACGTATTTTCACGCATCTGTAGTCCATTAGAAAGTTACATTTAATTAAAGACCTTTCTTACTAGATTCAAGTTTTAGCCGCTTCATTTCCAATCCTTAGATACTGATGAGCAGCAAACAGCATAAAACCTGAACAGACTGTGAGTTCCTCGCAGGCTGTTCTGGTTTAATGCAGGTTGCACAGATCAATTTTTACTTTGCTATTGAGGGGGGAAGGGATAGTTCAAATTTCATCCCAACTTTTGCCAGTTGAGTAAGTTAATTAGGTAGGATCGCTTGAGAACACTCTGGGTCCACACAACATGTAGCCTCACACACACACTTGCACACATGTATTAACCCTTTGCATGCTGCGAAATTTGTTGTCTGCTAAAATGTTGTCTGCTGAAGTTCTAAAATTAGCATTTTCTTCGATTTTTTTCAAAGAATACTATCAGAATAGCAAACAGTTTGGATCCTGATGAGATGCCACGTTCTGTGGCGTCTCATCTGGATCCAAACTGTTTGCAAAGGCCTTAAAAATTCGGTTCCAGCACTGAAAAGGTTAATTTTCCAGGGATGATATGACAACAGGCATATAGCTTGATTTATCAAAGAATTTATTTAGTCAATAGAAATCATCTGAATAATCTTTTGATATGGATCCTACATAAAGATTTCACACATAACAAAGAAAGTATTTATAGAATGGAAACACACTGCTACTTTGTTCATGTAAACTATGTGATAAAAAACAGTAAGAAAATAATCCTTAAATAATTTTTAACAAAGCACATTAAATTCATTCCATAAAAACAAGCCAAATTACACAAAAAATTCATAAAGAAATAAGATGCTTTTTAAACAACCAACATTCAAAATAATGTACTTCATTTAAAAAAAAGTTAAAATATGTATCACTTCTGCTGTAAGCTGTCTGGTTTCTTATAATGATGGGAACAACAACAATGGACTTACTAGCAGTACACATAAAAACTCGAGCAAATATAGTATAAGATGACACCCACTCGATAAGCATGCTTTTGAAAGAACACTATTAAAAATTATATGTATAGTGCATGAAACCAAATAACAAATAAAATGAATAAGGGCTAACATATAAAGGTTTGATATAGAATGTCATTTGTAACAATAGCAACAAAATATATAAGGAAGTAAAGCTTAATTATCACTATGTAGCTAAGAGTAAAACAAATCAAAAGCAGCTATGCACACTACAAACCTATAATGTATATCTCATGCAATGGAAGAAGCAAAGGTACATGCATGAATGAGATGTTTGTGACACTCATTGGACTTCATCAAAAAATAAAGTTACATGGACACTGCAGTAAGGTGAGCTAAAAAAAAACAAAAACATTTTCATAATTATCTTTCTGAATGTTTTGAAGCTCCCAGAAAAACAATGTTTCAAAGCAATATATGACTGAAATACCGGGATAAACACAAATGCATTTCTAGCAAAACACTGTCATGTGTCATACTTTCTTCATTTTCTGTCAATGACTATTGTTGAAATACGATTGGAATACAAACAAATCATATTTAAATGTTTCCTAAAATTTTAAATTGAATTATAAAGAATTTTATAAATAATCTTTTATTTAGAAACATAACAAAAGAATAATAATTTACAAAATAAAAAAATATCTGCTTACAAAAAAAATCATGAACATGTTGATCTAAAACAATATTCTTAATACAGGGACTTGTTCACAGTTTGGCACGGTGACAAGATAGGAAAAAAACGTCTTAGTCTAAAAAAGAAGAATGAAATACATTCAAACAAGCAAAATAAGGCTCCAGACTTAGAAAAACATTTGTGTGGTTATTGTAAAAAGCAATAGCAATCCTACAATTTATAAACCTTTGTAACGATTTTCTTCAATAATTTAGCAAAAACAATGTTTTTAAATCCTTTACCACTTAGATACGTATTTTGACGTGTTTGTAGTCCCTTTGTAAGTTAAATTTAACTAAAGACCTTTATTACTAGTTTTAAGTTTTAAATGCTTCATCCACAACCCTTAGATTCTATTGAGCAGCAAACAGCATCAAACCTGAACAGACTGCGAGTTTCTCGCAGGCAGTTCTGGTTTTATGCTGTTTGCACATAGCCATTTTCACTTCGCTTCTGAGTGAGAAAGGGTCAAAAACGGAGTTTCCTCCGGGTACTCAGCTTCTCTCCACATAAATGATTTTATCGTGACTTATTAGAAGATGCTCCTAGACAGAAATGTGCACAAATTCAAGTTGATATCCTTAGCCATGTTTTGAGAAATGATAAAAGTTGTACATTAGAAGTGCCTTTGAGTGAATATCAAGTTAACATTTTGTAAAGTACATAAACATTTAAGCGTGCATGCTTAAAATGTGGCTTATTAATACAATTTTCCATAAAAATAATTATATTCAATAAATATTAGAAAAAATACAAATGAAGATAAATAGTTAAAACACTCTTATATAATATAATGCAATAAACATGATACATGTAGAGCAATACAAACTTTGGTGACCAGCAGCAATAGCTTAGATTGTGTATGGAATGTTTAAAGAAAGCCTCAAACAGTAACAATAAATTTAATTTTATAATAACAACAGCACACTATAACACCTACAATTAATTGATAGACAGCATCATACAAGCTTAAACTAAATACTAGTTTCTGATTAAATAAAAAAAATGACCACTAGTGTCAGATAAAAAAAAGAAGTCTATTTACAATTGATTCCCTTCTTTGTGAAAAGTCTTAACTAGAGAAACAAGTCTATGTAAACATCGGTTTTCCTGTTATTCCAATACAGATATACAGATGAAAATGACAAAACAATCAGGGCGTTTTTTTCCCTGTTTTTGCTTTGCCCCTCCCCCCCATTTTGTGCAAAAATGAGTCGCAAACTGTTCAAAATTGTGAAAAAAATGAGTTGCAAACTTTCTTAAATTATAAAAAAAAATCAAAATTTGTTATTATTGTGAACAATTACTTCCAAACTTTTTGAAATTGTGAAAAATTGAGTTGCGAATTTTCAAAATTTGTGAAAAACAGCCCTTTTCACAGAAGGAAAAAAGCTCTGACAATGATGTAAAAACCCTCCAGAAGCATAAGCGTGGCATTATGAATTGAATGCAATGCAACGAAAAGATCAGTCAAACAAGTCAAAATACCACAGCAGGTTCAAATAAGGCCAGTTCTTGTTCAGTTCAATGGGAATTTTCAGGACTGACAATATGGAAGTTTGTGCCAATAACTAGGAGAATTTTGTTCCCAAACAACTCTTAAAGCCAGCCCTGTTAATTTTCCAATATCCAGTTCTAAGAATAATTGTTCCTGTCAACAAACCTAAAACTATTTGAGACATGCACTTGGAAAACAGGGCTTAATGCGCAGACTAATAAGTGACAACACTTTAAAAAAAACTGGCTTTTCCCTAAGACTTCCTTCAAATGAAAATACCATTAAAGTGGAAAGTTTCGTCCCTAGTTAGCCTTTGTGGACAGCACAGGCTAATGTGAGATGACATTTAAGGCACACGCATTAAGACCCATTCTTGCACAACCAGGCTCCTTTAGTAATGCATAGAAGACGAAGGGTCACTCTGATGTTCCTTCTTTACATGATTGGAGAGCACGGAGTGACTCTTGACGAGGACGCCACAGTACTGGCACATGACAGCCGTCTCCATGCCGTGCACTTTCATGTGGTCTTTCAGCTGAACGTTCCACGCTGCGGCATAGTTACACTGGTCACACTTGTACGGTTTCTCTCCTGTGTGAGTGCGCATGTGAGACTTGAGCTGGTAGGCTTGCACGCACGTGAACGAGCAGACTTCGCACTTGTATGGGTGGACACCTGCAAACAAGATCAAGAATAGACGTTTTTTAAACTGCCATGAGACATTCAAATTTATATGTTTGTGTAAAATAAAATTTGATCAACCTAACATTTTCTTAACTGTGCTGTTTTGAAAGGGAAATCCAATTTTTTTTACTGTGCTATTTTGAAAGGGAAATTCATTTTAAAAGGAGATTGTTTTCATTAATTAAGCATGATTTCATATCATTATTCTATTTTCTAATTAAACACTAATTAAATACTTCACTACAAATGCTAAATTAGATTGTGAGTGTTGACAACCTGTAATTTGACCATGTGACCAAGTTTCAACTCTGACAAGATATAATTGGGATAATTGTTCTGACCAAGTTTTAAGAAGATTGGACAATACATGAGGAATCTAAAATGTTAACGACCTTAATGTGAACGAGGGACAACAGACGACCCATTATGGATAAAAGGCAATCACAAATGCTCACCATGAGCTCAGGTGAGCTAAAAAAAAATGTATATCCTTAAAGCAGGGGGAGTGGGCCATATTTCCCAAACTTGGCCCTTAAAATCACTGAGACCTCACAACATAATTCAATTAATTATCGAAAGTGCACTTTATAATGCTCCATTCTTCTATCTATTCATTCATATCTCCCTCCACTACTTTTAAGCTGTGATGGTAAATATTTCTGCACAATATTGTGAAATTTCTACCCATATAAACTAAGGTCCGTACATTTAAGAAGTAAAGAATATAGAGAGCAAGATACACATGTACTTGTATGGCTCAAGGATATGATTCTTGTGACTTAATAATAATTTTGATACTTACGATGATATGTTCTATAGTGTTAACCAAATTCTCAATTGCTTAAAAAAAAATTGACAACCTATTATTTTCAAGCCACGGGTTGTTTATCTTAAAAATCTACTGAAATCCTGGTCACAACATTCCAGATCTGGACCCCAAAAATATGAAATTTCTTAATCAAAAACTTTATTCCAAACTAATAATATTGACTAATGAGAAGACTGATTACATCTGAACTGAGTGAAATATTAAACATAGGAGTACGTACACACCAATAACATTATCAAGCAGTGCCCTCCAGAAAAATTAGGGAAGCCAGTTATATTTTCAAAGTAGCCGGCAATTAAGTAATAAAACTAACACGGGTGTATTTGCACCACTTCAATTAATATTTTGGAGAAAGCAGCCAGCAACTTGATTGAATGTAACCGGTGAAATAGCCGGCTGCTGGTGCTCCAGGAGAACACAGACACTGTATCAGGAGAGAAATTGTTGCCACGATCTGTTTATCAATTATTAAAAACATGTGACCCATTTCCAAGACTGAGATGAATTTAAGCAAGGTCAAGTAATATTTGTCGTCATGAGGACCAGTGTGTTACCTTGATGAGCGTGGATATGCTGCATCAGCTTTTGGGAATCCTTGGCAGAGTACGCACATAGGTGGCACTGGTGTCTCCGCACCTTTCTGTGGGTGTTCCGTACGTGAGCCGACAGGTTGATCTTGCCGGCATACAACTTGCCACACTCCGGACAGGGCACCTCACGGCTGCAGACTTCTGTGTGTGCCCGGTATTCCTCGTCTGTGAGCTTGAAGTAGTTCTGGCCGCACGTCTTGCAGAATTTGATCTCGAGCGTGTGGCTGGCTTCATAGTGGCGCCGTCTGTAGTGGTACGTCTGAAACAACTCGTCGCAGTATTTGCACTTGAACTGCGGCTGATTGTGGACGGTGCCCATGTGGTGTTTATAATTCTCCCTCCTTGCAGTTATATGACCACACAGTACACACACGTATTCGTCTGATTCCAGGTTGTCGCTATTCGCGACGCACACTTGGCGATGTTTGTTCAGCATAGCATGGGAGGCCGTCTCTATGTTACATTTTTTGCATCGTAAAAACCCATTCAAATGCAGCTCCAAATGTTTCTCAAATTCTTCAGAATTAATTGATTTGTAATTGTTACACATAAGACATACATATCTGGTTTCAAAGATTTCACTCCCACGATTCCTCTGCTCTATTGATGGAAAGTTTTCAATAAAATACTTATCCTTATGTTCATTTAATTTTACGTTTACCCACTGCCTCCTTTTTTTCTTTTCTTGTGGATCGCCTTCACTTTTCTTCCTTTTTGGTTTCTTGGGAGTTTTATTGACAGCAACCTTTTTTGCTTTTCGCATTTTCTTAAATTTTATTTTCGCTGGGAATTTGTTTAACCAGTTCTCGCCAGAGCTTACATAATCATCAGTGTCTTCACTTGCTATTTCAACTTTCTGATCAGATGATGTTGATGCCTCTGTCACGGTTCTACTTTTTCTTATCTTGGTGCCATTTTTTGCTGCAACCTTTTTGAATTTTTCTTTATTGGAATTAAAGAGATTTTTAAATGAGTCAGTGTGGTTAACAGTGGAGTCAGAGTCATAATTTTCATGATCAGAACTTGGCTCCATTTTCACTTCCATAAGATCATCCTTATTTTCAGATTTGATGCTTGCATCTTCCAGCTCACTGAAAATAAGAACATTTTATTAACATAAACATGATAAAATAAGACTATGAAACTAAATAAGACATAATTTGCTCTTGAACAAATAGAATTCTGAAGCAGTTAAGCTATATGCTTTAAATTCTAACTTCACAACCCCAATAAAGAGAAGTGTAAAGTTTATTTTAAATAAAACCCTGCCAGAAACCTGTCGAAGCCATTATCATATATGCTTGCTCTACATCAATCATGATATTTTACTTGAAAGTCAGACCTTGACCTTTCAGCTAGGGACACAGGTTTTGGGCTTGAAGCACTAACTCAACATGGTCATTATATGTGGGCCGTTGATTTGAAATTGCCTGAAGAATTAAGTTGCAGACAAGACTAGCTAAATATTGCCCATATTTGAATTTTGACCTTAAAGACAGTGGTGTCCTGGCGCAGATGTTCAGCGCGACACACCATCCCTGCATAGTGATCAATAGTAGTGATTTTGCAATAGCCTTTTAAATAAAGTTACAGTCTGAACAAGCTTAATAATCCCTATATTTGACCTATGACCTATAAGACTGAAGTGGGTAGAGTTGTTCAGCAGCACATCACACCGTTTCTCAGTGATCTCCAGAAGAACCGGCGGCCAGCAATTTCACCTGTTACTTACAATCTAGGCGCCCACTACCTTCCCCCAAAATATTAATCTGAAACCGCGCAACAACACTTATTTTAGTGTATAGGCACTGGCTACTTTAAAAATCTAACTGGTTACTAAAATTTTATGGAGAACACGGCGTCTCTGCATAGTGATCAATTGTAGTAAGAGAATTTACAACTGCCTGAAAAATGAAGTTACAGTTTAGACAAGATTGGACGGACAAAGTCCCTGATGCAAGTACACTGAATAGCAATTGCAACAGCTTTATCCAACTTTCATGGAGCTGGCTCAATAGATAGAATACATTTAAATTTCAAAGTATGTCACAATATTTATATTAAACCCATCAAATCACTATCAAAATACTTTTTCATTAAAGAAGGCATTTCCTCTGCAGTTGAAATTCTGCTGTCTTCCATGCTTATGGTAAGGTCTAAGACTTCACTCTCATCAATGTTGTTTTCATGGGGAAGAATCATAAACACTCCCACTTCAAGTTCATCGCCTTCTTCCTCTTTTCTGGGATCACGATAGTGGATTTTGAAGGGTCTCAATATCGGGAGTACACCTATGAATGTGCCAATGTATTTGCTGTCGGTCTGTGAGATGTTGCCAATTTGGTCAGGCATCTTGCATCTCTTATGGACTCGTGGTTCTGTAATTGAATCATTTCTCATGAAAAACATATTTTCTGATATAACTAATTAAGATTTTATCTTCTAAGTATCTAGTTATTGCTTCAGCAATATGTGATTGTATATGCTCCGATCACCATGTATCGAGCAGTTAAGAAAACAAGTAAAATAATTGTTCAATTAATGCAAACAATGCAGCAATAAACGATTTAACATCAAATATTTCTTTAATTCCCGTTAAATCCATGTCAAAATTGTTTTATTTAAGTGTGTTTAACCATGCATAGCCAATTGTTCAATACATATCTGCGATAACATCCACAATATGCCTTTTTTGACCTGGTATCAAGATGTCATGTCAGAAAAAAAGGGAGAGTACTCGATTGCAATAGTATTAAGGCCAACAAAACCTCAAAAATTCTATTCACTGAACATATTTATACAAAATAAAACAGTGATTAATTTTTTTTATAACTTCTTTTACAATTTTTTTAAGTTTCTGTTTTTCATGTAATTCTTCTTTTTAGCAACATGGACATATGAAAGTGCTCAAGAATTGCAAAAACACAAAGATTCACCATTTGTTCACATAAATGTCGGCATGTATGTTACTATTAAAAGATTAGACAAGATTGCTTCAAGCAACATTTTCTGGGAATCAGGAAAAAGTATAAGTATTTTCTTTAAAATAAATCAAATACATGAAAGTGTTGTGTTTACACTAACCCAGTGGACATGTAATGAAGAGGACCAAAAACATTGAATGGAATAGGAATAAATTATGATTATTTTAGTTTAAGTAAGATTTAGAAATGCAATTATACTTGTTTTCCCTCATTTTGATCATGTCTGTATGTATTTTCAAGCGTAGCAATGTTAGTGAAACAAAATACTCGGAGCCCATGCTTGTAATGGAATCCGGGTCGTTTCCCCCTAAATCTCGCTCGCCCCTGAGTCGTTTCGCCCTATTTTCCGTTCGCCCCGGGTCGTTTCGCCCTAATTCCTGGGTCGTTTCGCCCTAGTTTTTTTACATACAGCGATTTAAAAGGATTTACCTTTAGCATGTCACAAGCTGAATGGGATATTGTTTGATAAAGTATTATATTATCTTTATTACTGTTTCTTTTGTCTTTTACTTCAGGTATATCATCGTCTAAATGAGGCGTTACAATGCTAGAGACGCTTTGAAATAAAACAAACTACAAAGTTATTTATATCGCATATACTAGTATTTGGATAGCTTTAAAGTGATAACACACTTTACGGAAAAAACACGTCTCAACAAAACATTCAATACAGTGTCATAGCACACATACTCAATCAGTTGACATACATTTTATTTTACATAACAGAAAACAACTGAGCACATCACACCAAAATACAGACTTCATTTTATATTTATTAATACATATGTCTCAACAAAACATTCAATACAGTGTCATAGCACATGCACAATCAGTTGACATACATTTTATTTTACATGGTGGCATGGCATCGCATCTTCTTTGAACATACGCTACACGTCCACAGCGTAGACTTCTTGTTGGCATTCTGCAAAAGATGAAAAAACTACAGTACATTAATAATGATCTTCTTTTATTATTATGGGGTGGAAATATTTCGCACATCCTATGAAGACTTCAAGATGAAAGATGTGCGACTTATCAGCTTTTCATCATAAGAACAGAAAGTCTTTTGACATTAACTTTGTAGACATAAGGTCTTCGTGGTTTCAAATTATAATGATGTCTGCATGAAATTTACACCATGAGTTTCAGATGGTCAATGGTAAGTTACCTTTACTCCATACGAATAGCTATTGATGGACACCAGTAGTTTACCGCCTTGTTTGCTGCCCTTTTCCAGCACTTTGTACGTCAATGCCACTTCTTCTTTAATATGGTTTGGAAGGTCTGGTTCTGCATGGCGGGACCTAAAAGATGTAATGATTTGCATACTGAACGCGCGGTTCATTACTTTTTTGGGTAACAAGAGGGCCTAAAAGGCTCAAAGTTGCTCACCTGAGATAACAAGATATTATTGGGACAAATCTTCTGACCAAGTTTCATGATAATCGGAAAATAAATGTGACCTCTAGAGTCTTAACAAGGTTTTACTATAGCCATATAAGGAAAAATGCCCCGCCCCCGCTCTAGAGTCTTAACAAGGTTTTACTATAGCCAAATATGGAAAAATGCCCCGCCCCCGTGGTGGCCATGTTTTTCAACCAACAAGCATCATTTTTGAACTCATCCAAGATATTATTGGGATGAATCTTCTGACCGAGTTTCATGAAGATCGGACTATAAATGTGGCCTCTAGAGTGTTAACAAGATTTTACTAATGCCATATATATTGCCATATAAGGAAAAATGCCCCGCCCCTTGGCAGCCATGTTTTTTCAAGCAAACGTAACCATTTTCGAACTTATCCAAGATATCAATAAGACAAATCTTCTGACCATATTCCATGAAGATTGGACAATAAATGTGGCCTCTAGAGTGTTAACAAGGTTTTACAAAAGCCATATATAGCCTTATCAGGAAAAATACCCCGCCCCCTGGTGGCCATGTTTTTAAAGAAACCAAAACCATTTTCGAACTCATCCAAGATATCATTGGGACAAATCTTCTGACCACGTTTCATAAAGATCGGAAAATAAATGTGGCCTCACCTGGCGGCCATGTTTTTCAACCAACTGGCATCATTTTTTAACTCATCCAACATATTATTGGGATGAATCTTCTGACCAAGTTTCATAAAGATTGAACAATAAATGTGGCCTCTAGAGTGTTAACAAGGTTTTACTATAGCCATATAAGGAAAAATGCTCTGCCCCCTGGCTGCCATGTTTTTCAACCAACCGGCATCATTTTTGAACTCGTCCAAGATATGATTGGGATGAATCTTCTGACCAATTTTCATGAAGATCAGACAATAAATGTGGCCACTATAATGTTTACAAGATTTTACTATAGCCATATAAAGCCATATAAGGAAAAATGCCCCGCCCCTTGGCAGCCATGTTTTTCAAGCAAACGTACCATTTTCGAACTCATCCAAGATATCATTGAGACCAATCTTCTGACCAATTTTCATGAAGATTGCACAATAAATATGTCCTCTAGAGAGTTAACAAAGCAAATGTTGATGCCGAACGACGGACAACGGAGGACGGACAAAAAGCCATCACAAAAGGTCAACATGAGCACGTAAAAAGGAAATTAAGGTGCACTGATTGTTCACATTTGTCAATTGTCAGATTGCTATGTGCCTTACCTAATCGATATAAAACACAGGCGCTCATTCATTTACCGGTAATTATATTAAATAAACTAAATTGTTGCGACTCACTTGTCTTGTGGTTCTTACGGGCCATCTGCTACTCTGTGGTTTACGTCAAAACTCACGTCAAAGTGAGCATCAACCTGCATCGGCTCTGGATGGACTGGCTCTTCCGTGGGCTCAGGATATTCCCTGTGCTCTGGATGGACTGGTTCTTCCGTGGGCTCAGTATCTTCCCTGTGCTTGAGATGGACGGTTTCTTCCATAGACTCGGGTTCTTACGAAGGCTCCGGAAGGCCAGTTTCTTCCATGGCTCGGGATCGTTGGCACCGTCTGCATATAAAATGCAGTTGGACCTGTGATTTACGGGCCTGGTTATACTCCCTGGATGATATACCTAAAAAGAAGACCATGATATACACTTTCATTATTGTAATAATAGAGCAAATTCTGTAAAAACCGATCGCTTATTACAGTAAATATCATTAACTGCAGACATCAATGTGAACACCTTTACGCTTTGTATAAAAGAAATGTTCACCACGGTTATATCGGAATATGTGTAATTTTATTATTACACAATTATTTGAATATCGTTTTTTACATCTACTTTAAGATCGTCATTTTTTATTAAAATTGTAGAAATGATAACACTTGCTTGATGTGATAAAAAAAGTCCAACCTATTTTCCCTGATTACAGTATATACAGCAGATATTAACAGAAATATTCATTAAAATATTAAAACGGAAAATAATGAAAAATGTGCTGACTTAGTCACCTTTTTTCTCACCTTTTAAAAATGAGTCTCTTACTTTAAAAATTGTAAAACCATTTAAAAACAATGTGTACAGCAACGACAACATGCAGACAAATAGGTACCGCGGACACAAAATATTAATAAAATACATGTATATAAGCATCTCGTACCTGTATCACATGTCTGATGTTGCCATCTGTCACATAAATCACATGTGATGGCATGCTGGCAAGGTGTGACTATCTGAGCACATGAAATACACAATTCCTCTGCCATAAGAACGTGTCGATATATAAATTAACGAATGACGATGCCATAGCCAAGTTGCTTTTTATATACACTTTCGGCGAATATCTTGAGATCAAAAGATGCAAACTGGCTAAAAGTTTATAAAAACAATATAACATCTTTATAATATTTTCTTTTAATGTTTCTGTGCTATTAATTAGCAAATCGTCTGATCAGACGTCTCCCAATCTAAGTTTGTTTGATAATTGTAATTGGTCCCGTAATTGTTTTAATAGGCAATTCAGCGCATCATACCTCTGCCAAACTAATTAATCTTGATACTTAGTTTGTAACATAATGTATCATAATGTTTCAATTAATTAATTGCAATTAAAATCAAAGCGCAAAAATAGAATTTGTAATAATCAAATAATCGTAATTTCCCATATATGTTAAAGCCACACACCTTTATATTTGGCATAGTAAATTTAAGTATAAACAAGAGCTTGTCACAGTAGTGCCAAATCCCCGCCAAAATGTGTTTGCTTGTATAACAACATTTGTTTTGGAGAGTAGAATAATATTTGTAAAACATGGCAGCTGTGTCATCTATTTATATTTCAAGGAACAATTATTTATATAGTGTTGGAATTATGCTGTACAGAATAAAAGATATGGAAATAAAAGAAAGGGAGATAATTAAAAAAGAAGACTATAAACAGTTACTGTTCTTGATCACTGTATTTTTCCTTAAACTCATCTATTCATTTAACAGTGAATACTTCAGTGTTCAAATTTAAATATGATTGTAAAATTAAATAAAGGGAGATATTAAACATTGAAAAGCTAAAAATTTTACTATGAAATTAAATTCAATATAATTTAAAATAATAAATAAATAAAAAAAAATATAAAAAAATAAAAAATAAATAAAGGGAGATAATTTTAAAAAACTACGGCAGAAAGAGTTATGGTTCATGTTAACTGCACTTCTCCTACTTGACATCTGTTTATATTTCTAGCTTCAAGTAAATCCCTTCAGCAGATTTAGAGCCATGCTCCGGACAAAAGTTTATTTTGAAATTAAATAAAGGGAAATAATTCAAAAACTAAGGTAGATAGAGTTATGGTTCTTAGTCACTGCACTTCTCCTACTTGTCATCTGTTTATATTTGAGGTTTAAAGTAAATCCCTTCAGTAAATTTAGAGTTATGCTCCAGACAAAAATTTACTTTGAAATTAAATAAAGGGAGATAATTAAAAAACTAAGGTAGATAGAGTTATGGTTCTTAGTCACTGCACTTCTCGTACTTGCTATCTGATTATATTTAAAGTTTCAAGTAAATCCCTTCAGTAGATTTATAGTTATGGTCCGGACAAAAATTTACTTTAAAATGGAATAACGGGAGATAATTCAAAAACTAGGGTAGATAGAGTTATGGTTCTTATTCACTGCACTTCTCCTACTTGCCATCTGTTTATATTTCAAGTTTAAAGTAAATCCCTTCAGTAGATTTAGAGTTATGCATCGGCCAAAAATTTACTTTGCAATTATATAAAAGGGGAGATAATTAAAAAACTTAAGTAGATAGAGTTGTGGTTACAAGGTATAAATCCGTCTTTTTTGCGTTTTAAAAACTTAAAGATAATCGAGTTTGTCGAAATGGACGTGTAAGTCTAGAAATCCTACTTTCGGTTTTAAAAACGGTACTGTTTGAAAAATAATAAATTACTTGCTTACTAGACTATAGATTTAATTTTATCTATGCTAATTAGAATATATCTGGTGGTTACAAGGTAGAAATCCGTTTTTTTTGTGCTTTAAAACTTTAAAATAATGGCGTTAGTGGAAATGAATGGACGTATATGTCTAGAAATCCTACTTGTGGTTGTAAAAGCGGTGCCGTTTGAAAAATAATAAATTACTTGCTAACTAGGCTATAGATTTCATGACAATTTTGCACACTTTTAAATTGCAGGAGTGGCAAAATCTAAAAAAACTATACTTGTCCCAAAACAACTATTTAGGAAATTTGACTTGTCCATTGCTTAACTACACTTGTCCGTTAATGTTTATATAAATTATAAACGCATTTATTGATTAATGTATCATGATGTGGAATAAATTAAAATGAGTATAATTTGCTTGTTTTAGTTATAGTTGTATTTCCACGGTACATTCATTATAGCAGTATATTATAAACAATATAAAGACTTTCTCAAACTTTTTAATCTTGCAAACCTAGTGTTATTAAAACATGTGTTACACATAATTATACTTTTGATGAGTGAAAAAAAAAATGGCATACACATATTGTGCAATTACAAGTTGGACCAACAGGGCCCAAATTTGGATAATTTTATCAACCATTTTAAAATGCATATTTATGCAAACAAGAGTAGATGTTCTTTATTATTAATACATGTTTTCTGCATGGTCATGTATACATTTTTTATAAAATACAAAATGAAAGACTTTTGCTGGAGACTGGAGTATTTTAAATACTCCCGCAAAAGTCTTTGGTTTTGTATTTTATCCATCAGCTAAAAAAAGTTATGAGTGGAATACTCTTTATCTTACAAAATTATCTGGAGCTCTGATCGTAATCTTAACAAATTAAACTAGTCCAATATGTTGACCTCATCAGTTCCATCTTTACTGTGAAAGTCGTCTGAAATAACAAGGTACATGTAGACCGTGTTTTGATTATCTTAGATAGATACTTTTATTTCCGTCTGATTGTTAAAATAAAGAAACCAGTCTGTACACTGTCAAGAGGGTCATGATGGCCCTGTATCACTCCACTGCTGAAAAAAAGGCTGAAACAAATATTCTCGGCATGTGCAAATACTTAAATATAGGACCTATTTAAGCACATGTACACTTTTGTGATCCCCTGGGCTGGGTCAAATTTAACCCCAGGTGCATAATTTGAGCAAACTTTGTAGAGGGCTACTATATCTCACTACATACAAAATGTGGTAGCCCTAGGTCCTAGAGTTAAGGACAAGAATATTTTTAAAGTTTTCACAAAATAAGCAAGATATAAGCGTATATAATGTTCAATTTTGTGACCTGCGGGTCAGGGTCAAATTTGACCCAAAGGGCATAATTTGAACAAACTTGGTAGAGGACTATAAGATGTTACTGCATACCAAATTTGGTAGCCATAGTCCGAATGGTTTTCAACAAGAATATTGTTAAAGATTTCACAAAATAGGCGCTTTATAAGCGTTTATTCAATTTTGTGACACCCCGGGGCAGGGTCAAAGTTGACACCAGAGGCATTATTCGAACAAATTTGGTAGAGGTTTATTAGATGTCACTACATACCAAATTTGGTAGGCCCAATGGTTATGGACAAGAAGATTTTTAAAGTTTTCACAAAATAGGCCCCATATAAGCATATGTTCAGTTTTATGACCCTCCAGGCAGGGTCAAATTTGACCCAAAGGGCATAATTTGAACAAACTTGGTAGAGAACTATTAGATGTCACTACATACCAAATTTGGTAGCCCTATGCCTTATGGTTAAGGACAATAAGATTTTTAAAGTTTTCACAAAATAGGCACTATATCAGCATATAATCCATTTTGTGGCCCACAGGGCAGGGTCAAATTTGACCCCTGGGGCATAATTTGAACAAACTAAGTAGAGACTATACAATGTCACTACATACCAAATTGTGTAGCCCTAGGCCTAATGGTTATGGACAAGAATTTTTTTAAAGTTTTCACAAAATAGACCCTATATAAGCATTTGTTCAATTTTGTGACCCCAGGGGCAGGGTCAAATTTGACCCCAGGGGCACAATTTGAACAAATTTGGTAGAGGACTATAAGATGTCTCCTCATACCAAATTTGATAGCCCTAGGCCCAATGGTTATGGACAAGAAGATTTTGAAAGTTTTCACAAAATAGGCCTTATATAAGCACATTTTCAATTTTGTGAACCCCGGGGCAGGGTCAAATTTGACAACAGGGGCATAATTTGAGCAAATTTGAAAGAGGTTCACCCCAGGACCATTCCTGAGAAATTTCATCAGAATTGGACCAGTTGTTTAAGAGAAGAAGATGTTTAAAGGAAAAGTTAACGCACAGACGGACGCACACACAACGGACACAGGACCATGGCATAAGCCCCGCTGGCCTTTGGCCAGCGGAGCTAAAAATCAGTTGCCCAGACAAGCAAATGTACAACTCCGGCAACTCGGACATTTGATTTCCCCACCCTTGAATTGCATCTATATGTATTGATTAGGTAACAGGATAGCAGGCTCTTTCGGCCCAGCCCAAAATTTCAGGCTGATTCAGCCCCAAGCTTATTCAGCCCCAGTTTCTTTGTATTGCTTTTGATTATGGATGATAAAATGAAATTAATTGAAAACCATAATCGTTTTACAAACTGTTACCAATGTATGTAATTGTTTAAATTGTTGAATTGTGCCGGCTTTTGATTGAGTCGATTGTCAGTTTGTTCGTTAAATATTGCGTTTGAAAAAAGGTGTAAATAATGAGTATTTGTTTGATATCTTTAATTTTACAAACTGTTACCAATGTATGTAAATGTTTTAATTGTTAAATTGCGCCGGCTTTTAATTGAGTCGTTTGTCGGTGCGTTTGATAAAAGGTGTAAATAATGAGTATTTGTTTGATATCTTTAATTGAGTTTTTTTGTCGGTTATTTAGCAGTTCTTAGCGGAATTTTTGCACAACGTGTTTACAAATACTTACAATAAAATTCTATATGGATATCAACAAATTCTATTATAGCCGACCTACTATGCATACATTTATACTTTTGGTAACAAATACTAACAATAAAAGTCTAAATTCTCTCGCGAAATATTGTAAAAATGCTTTTTAAATGAGAACTGAGACATAGAATGCAAACGTGGATCTAATGGCCTTATTAATTTGTTAATCCGGTGACACATGACACATTTTACAACCTGATAAAGGTCATAAAACTGGGCATAGGTGCGGGTGCTAGTCAATGACTTCACTTGATAATAAAAGACAGGGTCGTAGTAATTAAGTTTATGCTGTCAATTAAAACCTTTTTTCTATGATTGCGTATGCAATTAAATTGATAATTGTTTGTGTCAACTTTTAAGTTATATCAAAATCTTAGTGAAATGGGATTGAAATTATAAATGAAATAATCAATCATTAAAAAACAGTATTTAATTTCTTTCTTGTCGCAAAAAATGTGGAATATTAATTGAAATAATTAATAAAATTAATAAATAAACAATTCAAATCGAATGTGTTCCTTTTAGTAAAAACGAAATCTACACATCTAATGATCTATTACATCAACACAATCTATTTTTGCCGACCTACTATGCATACATTTATACTTTTGGTAACAAATACTAACAATAAAATTCTTACTTTCATATCTCGCAAAATATTGTAAAAATGTTTTTTAAATGAGAATTGAGACATAGAATGCAAATGTGAATTAATCTAATGACCTTATTACAACTTCAATATTGTTTTCTGATTGTGGTATAAGCTGAACATACAAGTAAGAAGTGATATTCACTTTCTATTTCTTTCATATTACAATATGTGTACAATCTATTTTGTTTTGGGATACATGTATTTCCATGTCGTCCTTTCTCAATCGCAAGATTTTGTGCTTATGAAAATAAATTGATAATTGTCTATGAAACAATATTAAACAGTTTCGTTCATTAGTGTCAATTCATAAATTATTTTGTAACGTAATTTATGACAAAATTTGCTAACATGTAAGCATTTCCAGTAAATAATAGTTTGTTATATTTTCAAAGCCGTTTCAGACTCTTGTATCTAGCCTATAATAACGCCTAATTTGGACGACGAAATACCTGATGCAAAAGACAAGAGCATCTTTTTTCAAATGGAATAATCTTCAATAAAGATAATATAATACTGTTATTAACATTATTCCATAGTTTAAGAGAGTATCAACCAACATATTTGCAACGATTTATTCCAATTAAAAATGGGGCCGAAAAAGCCTGGTACTTGGGCCGAATGAGCCTGAAACTGGGGCTGAATGAGCCTGAAAAAAACGGGTCCCAAAGGCTTGGGGCCAAAAGAGCCGACAACCTATTGATAAACACGAGGTATTTAATTTCAAAGTCAGAGGCAAGATGTGTGCCTTTAAACAAATACTATTCAGATTGAAACAAACATTTACAAAACCATAATAATATATAAGAATTAAATTAGGGTGAAACAACCCACTTGTAAGGGCGAAATGACCAAGGGCGAAATGACTCAGGGTGACCTAGTTCAAACAGGTTTTAGGGCGAAACGACCGGAGACCCTTGTGATGTCATATATCTACGTTAGCGTTACCGATCGCCGAAATCGCCATTGGCGATTACAATTCTTAGCTGGCGATTAAAAATCAGATTTTTATGAAATTGGCGATTGGAAAAAAATAGACCCTATGCTTTACGAATGCACAGTCTAAATGCCTGTTTTCAGGCCGTAAAAATCACCAGAAACATCGCTAAGATTACACAGATAACACCCTTACAGGAAAGGCCCCAGGGGATAATGACGACCGCCTAGGTCGATAATCCACATGGCTAATGTCACGCTTTACACTGCGACCAGACTTTTTGAACATTTGGGTTACTTGGGGATTTACGTGATGACTGAATCTCTAAAGCGTGCTGTGTAATGAGCTATGCTATAGATGTTATGATTCAACGTTATCGAATCGACCAGTACTGAATTGTCATTTAATCAGATGGGCGGAGTTATGGCATTGACATAGCCACTTTAAACTAATTTCCCAAGACACAACGATTTTGATTGGCTAAAAAAAAGTAGATAAGAGTTACTTCCTTTTACGGTCGCTATGCGACTTGAAAGACCGATTACAAAGTGGGTTGCAGATTCTGGGAAAAATGGATGCTGTGAGCGAAAATGGAAAGTCGAAGCAACAGAAATTAACACAATTCTTTAGAAAAGAAAGAGGACAGAATAATGTAAACTCAGGAAATGACCAAAGGTTAGGTTTGCGATTGGAGGACATCTAAAAAAGTGCAGACATGAATGCAGAATCGGAAACGTCTATATCTGTCAAGTCTCACGGTTTCATCGTGAGTCTCACGGTTTGATGACATGCTATGACCGTCTCATGCTGACTTAGTAATTTCCTGCGCATTTCTTCAAAAACAAAAAAAAATGAACAAAAGTAATGTTTGGATTTCATAAAATGTTGTATAATTACTACCGAGACGGGCGGGCTGTTTTAGTGGCTTCAAACCTAAATACCACATGTACCGAAAACTGTTTAACGGTGTTAATGTATCATTATCACTACGCCACCAGTGTCTTTTTTAACAAATAAATTGGCTGCAAAGTGTCAGTAAGTGGCTCACCACCAAAGAAAAATTTTCAAGCAAAAAAGGGCAAATTTCAGAAACAAAAAGTTTTAATTTTGCTCAGGAAATAACCCCAAAACGCACCACAGACAATCTAGGATCAAAACATTTTGGGGAAGGGGGGGGGGGGGGGGGGGGGGCGGGGGGGGCAGACACCCCTAGATTTGGCGAATAAGTTTTTTTCCTTAGCGCCAACCTAGCATATATTAGGAATGCTTGATATCAGGGAATCATATAATATTAAAAACTAGGGAAATATAATATATATAATACAACGTGACATGTGCATATTTTCTTTCAAACTCATCAAACTTTTTAGAAATGTTTTAGTCAAGTGAAACATCCTGAGCTTCAAAGTAGTATTCAGTCCTTGGAAATCGACAAAATAACATGAACAACTTACCGTTTTTCCGAATTCTTTCTACTTAAAATTAAGAAATTAATGTCAACCATTTTTATTAAATGTACGTTGTTTCAACACCATTATAAATAAGGCATATTTGAGAGAATAAACTAGAGCATTTCATAAAAATTACGCCTTTCTTATTGACAAAAAGTATGACGATATTAAATCTAAGGGAGGTAACAATTGAGAGCCTATTTTTTCAATCGAGGCTACACATCAGTATGTCCTTAGATAAATAAGTTTTTTTTCGGCGTAAGCTGCATAAGCCAGTTTTTCACCTTAGCCTGACCTTTGTAAGTGTCCAATAAAATTCCAATAAAATTTCCCGCGGCTAGGTACGAATGAATACACTTCATTTATTCCATTGGCTGATTTGAGTATACCACCAGAACATTGGAAACATATCCGCGTCTTTGTAACACTGTTTTACTGTATGAAACAATTTTATCTCGAATGAAAAGGCTTAATAGATAGAACAGTTTTACACTCAATTCTCGACATCAATACAGATTGTGCGTACACCTTTTATTTTCAGAGTATTACCAGCGCAAGAGCGTTTATACTTAAAAGGCTATGTTCTCATATTTAGTACTTACTTCCTTATTCCTGTCAACATGTTAACATTTAAAAGTATAAAGAGCAATGGAAGCGAGGCCTCACTTTAAAGCATTGCATTTCAACCCGCGAGGTATATCGGGTCAATTCGCGGACATTCAGAGTTTATATACAGGTCATCACCGGAGTTGGCGGCCAGTAAAATAATCGTTATATAATAAAGACGCTATCCGTGAACTAGGTGACCTGGAATTTTCTTTAGACCAGAAATATGTTAAATGAAGATATTCAGCAATATAATTATGGTATGTAAATAATAGATTCTTAATGTGTTTTCAACAATACAATGATAAATATTATTGTTGATATATTTAACAATAATTATTCGTCCATATTGCTTATGTACTAAAGTGATATTATGAGCATGTAACAGTTTAGAGGTGTCTATCGCAACCGTTGATTATTTTTGATGTTTCTACTTCATATACACTTATATTAATTAATGCAGCATCATCATACTAAAACAATATACCAGAAAGAGAAAAATAATGCATTTGAATATCAACCGTACTTTCGTTTGACAACTGATCATGCGTTTACGAGTTGAACCTAAATTTAGTTTTAGTGCAGATTTGTTCATACGACACAAAGACACGAAATTGTTTTACGGATCATTTCAGCTTACAGGACTGGGTGGGTCACGTAAGAATATCGAATATAAAATATATTTTTAAAAACAACTGGTAGCAAGGTGAGTTGCAGATAACTGATCAGTAACCACATTTTAACTAACTATTTTGACCTGTTAATTCTTTTCAGCTCAATTCAACAGTGCAAAATGCCCATAATATCACTTTAAGCATTAGCACGATGATAATTGATACTGTTAATAATCGAATCAAATAGCAATGCCCGACAAACCACTAAAACAGGTTTGTTCGAAGAACGCGCCTATAAATACGGATACTTCTCGTGTGGCCGGTTGACTCATATGTTTAAATTTCACTTCCATTCTTCTTTTGGTTTTCTGTTTTGTATCTATAGGTTTATGACCAGCAATATGTTATAATGTAAAATAAGCCGCGAAAACTTCCCGTAACATCCCGTACTGCGTGTGATGCAGCTAAGAACTGCACAGAAAAAGACATTCGCTATCCTTAATCTCATTCATTAAACTATTTACGCCGTATATCTTTTTTAAAGATATTTCTTGTTACATTTACACCAATGAAAAGAGAGCGCATATCCAGGGATTGTTTGCGAGTGCGAAAAAAAGTACACTGCACACGTATTTGAATAATAAGTAGTCATTATTATTACATTTAATTAATGATAATAATAACTTAAATGAGAATAACAATATGAATGAGAATAACAATATTAATGACATTATCAATATTAATGAGACATTATCAATATTGATGAGAATACTTATATACATTACTTTTAAACTAATAATACTATTGTATTAATTGTTTCTAGCGTAGTGATGGGGAACGAACGTACTGGACCTGCGGCGACCGGACAAGACGATGAAGTGATCCGCCAATGTTAAACAGTTCGGGTACATCTTCACTGCGTTGTTTGGTAGTCACACACACCCCGCGAATCCTAGGCTTCTAAAGCAAGTGAACGCTCGTGCTAAATGCAAGTGGAGGACGTCCTCAACGAGCTCGTCACGGCAGACGGGGAAGCGGACAACGACAACGAGCGAGGCCTGGTATAGGGGAAGTTAACCTGCAAAACTCCGCGACCTGGTCAGGGTTGGCAACTGATACAGACAGCACATGCGGTCCAAGGATCCAACTTATTTGAACTATGCCGTTGGGCAGATACGGTTGACTTAATGTCATAATGTGGGTCATTATAAATATGTGTTTGTTGGTCATTATAAATATGTGTTAATCAATCATAAGAACTCCATAAGTTTGTATATAATTTTATTGCGTGTTACTGGTTCGATGGCTACATGTGAAGTGAAGCAAACATATATTATTACAATCAGTATCAAATATTTCAAGGGAAGTAAATACTACATGGTAGATATATAACATCAGCAAATGGATCAAGAGTTAATCATCTTAATATCATGACACTTAGCCTCTCTACCTCTTGGTTATGTTGCTCACAACAGATAAAGACGCATACCGTCTTATAATATATATATATATATATATATATATATATATATATATATATATATATATATATATATATATATATATATATATATATATATATATATATATATTATTATTTTTTTTTTTTTTTTTTTGGGGGGGGGGAATAATAAAATGATTATGATATGTTATGTCATTATCCTTAAAGTCTCTATAACGCTCAAAATCAACGAAAATTTCGTAAAGTATTTCGTAAAATAAAGTTAACACCTAAACGATCAGTGTTCCTTATAGCAATAGCCACACTTTCAACGCTAGATGTGGTATAATTACATAGATTTTTGTGGATACAAAATGCTCGTTTTTATTTATTTGTGACCACAATAAATTCCATGTTAATTTCCTGCGAATATATCTATTGATACGACACACGAACACTAAAATGGTACCATGATAAACCATGATAAAAACGAGCATTTTGTATCCACAAACATCTATTTTACCAGACCACATCTGGCATTGAAATTTCGACAATGGCCATAAGGAACAATGATTTTTAATTGTTTAGCTTTTACGAAATATTGTACGAAATTTTCGTTGATTTTGAGTAGTAATGTTACTTTAAATAACTAATTGTTTATTTTTAAAGGTTTGCATCTTAACCGTATATTTGGAGATGTATGTGGACACGTTTGTTTTCTAATGTTCGCTCTGTGTGCACATACAACTACAAATATACGAAAGTCATAAAGCAATGTTCACGCAAACATACAGACAAACACAAGTGCAAGTAACGATGTAATGTAAAGCTACCGCCGTTATGAAAAAACTTTAGACGATGGGGATTGGAAGTCAATACTACGATGATGATAGCATGACGGTACGATGGTGATAGCACGACGGTACGATGATGATAGCACGCCGGTACGATGATAATAGCATGGCGGTACGATGCCTATGAAGCGACAGTGCGATTACGATAACGCGAAAACATGACAGTACGAGGACGATTACGCGAAAGTACGATTGTGATAGCACGACATTATTTCGAATAATCATTATCTTACTGTCGTAACATCGTATCTTCGTAATTGTATTATCGTATTTTATCAGTGCACTATTGCGTTATCGTCATCGTAAGGTCATGTCTCATCATCTTAGTGTCAGGTAAACCAATCCATGTTTTTATTTTTAAACCCGAATATATGAATATTAAGCCTTCATTTTAAGTGGGACATAATATCTACCCTGTGTATGAAGTTTTTGACAAGACAATAATTAACGTTATAGCTCATACGTGTTAAAAATTAGATACTGGTTTTGAAGGTGTAAATGTATACTCTTATTGATACCATAATTTCATTTTTAGATAACTTTATCCATCTCGAGCCGTTGCACACAGCTATAGTGAAACCTATACACATACAGATAACATTCATATAGATTTGCAGTTTTACTAATTCAGTGCATCAGGTATTATATGCTGGGTTCGTATTGACCTAATAAGTTGTATTTTTGAAATACCATTTACTCATTAAAATAGTTAATTACTACATTGTTTAAGGAGATTTGCATGTAAAAGAAAGCCTTCGTTTTACTTTTTTTTTCAGACAGCGCAATCGAAATTGTAGAAACTATGGACGGTCAGGACGTTACCATTCTGACGCTTCCGGAAGACGTCATACTCCTTATTTTCCAATTACTTCCCCAGTTCGAGGTTCTTCACAACATACGTATGACATGCAAAACCTGGAACCATTATTCACGAGATGGAATATTATGGCGACATATTCGAGCTCAAGACTTCGTTCGAGAAACCTTCAGAATTAAGAATTTCATGGGATTTCTTTGCGATATATCACACTTTGTAGAAGAATTAAAAATACAAATGGATCAGATTGACAATTTGCAGGAAAAGCAATTATTTTTTCCAATGTTGAGGAGCTTAAAGTTATATGGCTACAGCAATTATAATAATGATTCCCTGTCATGGCTATCGCGAAAAAACGATCTAGAAAAGTCGCTTAAAAAAATAACAATGATATACCCAACGTTGGAAGTATTGCATGTGAATATTCCCTCGACCGACTTCGATATAACATGCTGTCCTATAGATCTGAAAGAGCTCAAGGTTACTTTTTGGTATATTGAGGAAAGAAGAAAACCGAGAAGAAATATTGGAGAGCATTTTAAGGCACTCACACATCTTGGTTTACGCTATTGTAAGCTTAACAATCAGACCGTGCTTGCATTGCTCAGTAAGCTAGAGTGTTTGGAATCAATAGATTTAACATTAACGTCATACGATAACAATATTATGGATGACGAAGAGATTCCCGATAAACCCTGCTCCAAGAGAATACAGAAATTTGTGTTAACACATACGCACCATATGTTCTTTCCGCGTGTATTTATGTACATTCTGTTATCAGCTCACGAACGTATTCGTTATATCGACATTTCTAGCATCAGTCAGAAGAGCCCCACGTCGCCACGCCTGTATAACATTGCAGAAAAGTGTAGGCAGCTGGTTACACTTATACTTGGTAATTATAAAGAGTAGGATTTAGATATATCTCCGGATCAAGATAAAAACGGAATCAACACAGGAATAAGAGATGTGGTCTCCAACAACAAACACTTGTCAACAATAAAAATGAATTTCGCTGAAGCAATTATAGACGATGATACTGTTTTGCACGTTTTTCAAACTTGTTCGAACCTACAGTGGATTGAAATATCGGGATGTGAAAGTCTTTCGGACAACACATTACGCAATATTGTCAACGGAGAAAGGCTTCACACGATGAAGGTATCAAAATGTAAATTTGTGAGTCAATGGGGTATTGGCAAGGCATTAGAAAGATGCAATCGACTTAGAACATTGCGTGTAGAAGGAATCGGGACCATCGAACTTATTTTAGAAAGGAAAAGCTGTCAATTAATGAACTACTTGACGACGTTGAGTCTTGCCAACTGTGTCGAGCTTTCTAATGAATGTCTGGACCAAATCGCAAAATGTTGCCCAGTCTTGCGTAGTATAAACCTAACATGTTGTAGCAGCATTACGGACGTCGGCTTCATTCAGTTGGTTCAGCAATGTGCGAGTATCACAGAAATAGTTTTCAATGACAGTGAAGAACACAGGATCGGTTTGACCGACCATGCATTCGCCACACTCGCTAACTGCCAGAACAATTTAGAACGTTTAACTTTAGGTCGTTTCAGTAAAATCACGTTCGAAGCTATACACGAACTGATTACCAAATGTCCGAAACTAACCGAAATTGTGTTCTGCAACACATATAGATTATGGACATTCGATGTCGTAATAACGGCTTCGAAACTCGACATGACAGTTGCCGAAACACAGGAATTTACGGATAAGCTGAGACGGGAATTAAGAAAGCTACAACCAGAAAAAGAAGATAATTTTTCATTTAAACATAGATCTACGATTCGCTTGCACATGGACTCTATAAGTCGCAGAAACAAAAAGAAATTGTACACGAACTGGTTATATAGATTTGACCTTTCCTGAATTACATTGATGATACTTACTCGATGCTCAAGCTCCGCGTTCTATTCCACAACGTCAATACAAACTATTATTATCGCATGACAGCACATGAAAATAACTTGAATCATAAAATGTGTTATTTAAATGGAACACGGGTTTAAACACAATATCCTGAACTTCAGATATAGCATCACGTCGACGTATTGGTATAATATAATAATATTGATTAGATATGCATGTATTTATGAACTGCGTAACAAAATTACTATTTTAATGTCTACAGTGTGTTTTAATGTTGTCTGTTCCGAGACATAATACTCATGTTTATCATATATAATGGCTCCGGTGTCGTACCACTGAAAAACATGACCATTGGGATTACAGCCTATTTTTATTTGAATGTTTCATCTTTACATTGGCATCCTTATTATTTCGGATGCGTAATTCGGATAAAGGAAATACTATTCACATGTTGAGGCTACACATATGTTGATTTCGATAATTGAAATCAATATATGTATAGCCTCAACAGGTGAATAAAGTTCAAACGTTTGTTTACATTTAAATCATTTTGTACAATCGGAATGTACACAATGATTTAAATGTACACAAACGTTTGAACTTTATAAACGTCGATATGTTGAAACGTTTTAATAGTATATACCGCAATGCATTATTGTTGAAAATGTTTAAGTATAAAAGGCAAATTGCTTAGAACTGAGGGGGTAATTACGTGACAATCAAGATGGCGACGTCCATGCCGAGACAGGTATTTTCCGCCGTTTTATACCCATTATTATTTTTATTTATTTGTAAAATGCCGCTCACTTTTAAGCCATATTGACAAGAAAGAGATTTGAATAGCGTTTATATTGTATTAATGTTCGCTCTATATCACGACTTTACTCGCTACGATAATGCTTAGCGGCAAACAAAATTACAGCTCCCGCTAAGAAAATTTGCAGCGAGCGAAGTTGAGATAAAAGGTGAATATTGATACGAAATAAACGCTAATCACTTTCTTGCTGATATGGCTGGAAAGTGATCGGCATTTAAACAATTGATACATGTAATAAAAGATATAAATGCTGATGGGATTGCAGTTGTTCGCTCTTTTATTGTATTTAATATTACAGTCACAGGACATGAAGTTCGACTTTTTAACGTAGGCCATTCGAACGGCCACGAAACATGCAGACACCAGTCTAATATACTTTGAATCGTCTACAGTGGTGAGATTTTGCAAACACATCGAGGAGGATAATGACATTGATTTACAATATCTCATAAGTTTATATAGGTTTCACTTAAACTTCACTTATGATTTCACAGATGAAGCTTAGTTTCAACAAGAACATATCTAACAAGAAATATCTTTAAAAAAAGATATACGGCGTAAATAGTTTAATGAATGAGATCAAGGATAGCGAATGTCTTTTTCTGTGCAGTTCTTAGCTGCATCACACGCAGTACGGGATGTTACGGGGAGTTTTCGCGGCTTATTTTACATTATAACATATTGCTGGTCATAAACCTATAGATACAAAACAGAAAACCAAAAGAAGAATGGAAGTGAAATTTAAACATATGAGTCAACCGGCCACACGAGAACAAACCTGTTTTAGTGGTCTGTCGGGCATTGCTATTTGATTCGATTATTAACAGTATCGAGAATCATCGTGCTCATGCTTAAAGTGATATTATGGGCATTTTGCACTGTTGAATTGAGCTGAAAAGAATTAACAGGTCAAAATAGTTAGTTAAAATGTGGTTACTGATCAATTATCTGCAACTCACCTTGCTACCAGTTGTTTATAAAAATATATTTTATATTCGATATTCTTATACGTGACCCACCCAGTCCTGTAAGCCGAAATGATCCGTAAAACAATATTGTGTCTTTGTGTCGTATGAACAAATCTGCACTAAAACTAAATTTAGGTTCAACTCGTAAACGCATGATCAGTTGTCAAACGAAAGTACGGTTGATATTCAAATGCATTATTTTTCTCTTTCTGGTATATTGTTTTAGTATGTTGATGCTGCATTAATTACTATAAGTGTATATGAAGTAGAAACATCAAAAATAATCAACGGTTGCGATAGACACCTATAAACTGTTACATGCTCATAATATCACTTTAGTACATTAGGCAATATGGTGGAATAATTATTGTTAAATTTATTAAAAATAATATTTATCATTGTATTGTTGAAAACACATTAAGAATCTATTATTGACATACCATAATTATATTGCTGAATATCTTCTTTTAACATATTTCTGGTCTAAAGAAAATTCCAGGTCACCTAGTTCACGGATAGCGTCTTTATTATATAACGATTATTTTACTGACCGCGAACTCCGGTGATGACCTGTATATAAACTCTGAATGTCCGCGACTTGACCCGAAACCTCGCGGGTTGAAATGCAATTCTTTAAAGTGAGGCCTCGCTTCCACTGCTCTTTATACTTTTACATGTTAACATGTTGACAGGAATATGGAAGTAAGTACTAAATATGAGAACATAGCCTTTTAAGTATAAACGCTTTTGCGCTGGTAATACTCTGAAAATAAAAGGTGTACGCACAAACTGTATTGATGTCGAGAATTGAGTGTAAAACTGTTCTATCTATTAAGCCTTTTCATTAGAGATAAAATTGTTTCATACAGTAAAACAGTGTTACAAAGACGCGGATATGTTTCCAATGTTCTGGTGGTATACTCAAATCAGCCAATGGAATAAATGAAGTGTATTCATTCGTACCTAGCCGCGGGAAATTTTATTTGAATTTTATTGGACACTTACAAAGGTCAAGTCAGGGTGAAAAGCTGGCTTAATACAGCTTACGCCGAAAAAGATATTCGACGTATATCTAGGTTGGCGCTAAGGACAAACATAAGTAGCCAAGTTTCAGCGTTACGATGACGACCCGCATCATAAGCTAATTTGCTCTAGACATTATTGTACCTGCCGCTTTGTGTGAATCAAACAAGAATAAACCACAACATAATTGCAATAATATATGTATAGGTATCAACGAGCATTGTATTAAATTCCAAAGCAAAACGCACTAAACATATTTAATATTGTTTTGCCTAGATAAACCACAACATAATTGCAATAATATATGTATAGGTATCAACGAGCATTGTATTAAATTCCAAAGCAAAACGCATTAAAAATATTTAATATTGTTTTACCTGAAATTAAATGTTTTATTTAATTTATTTCAATTTCATGTTTATTCATTTTCATGTATTGACAGTAACGCCCTCTACTCCCCCCCGCCCGTCACCAATATTTTTTAAGAACGTACCATCTACTGCAATGTATTTGTCGTTAATTTACGTATTTTTTATAGTTTCAATTGGTCAATATTTTATCATCGTGTGCATTAGGTAATTCCGATTTAAATTTTAATCATACAATACTACATGTACTGAGTTTCACTTCTTCAGTTAGTTACAGCATCTGCCGGTCTAGTGCAACACACACGCTTTTCATGCGTTGAACTTGACAGCAACGATTTCGCGCTCTTATTAAACACGGGTTTACAATGGCGTATATGTTCAGTAAATGGTGTACCCTGTAGATGCATCCGAAAGGACTTGACGCAGCAAATATAATTACGTTTCTATAGAAAAACGGTGTAAATCAGTATTATAAACGGACATGATGAAATATAGATATACTTGACTATCGCGTATTTTTAAAGGTTATTGTTTCCACGACTTAATCGCCATATGTAACTATTGTTTACAGTTAAAAGGTGTGTGGATGATGCCCGACCTTGTCTTTAATGTATTGCATTAATTACCGTTTTATATTGGAAAAAATGGAGAAAAAAACTGTAATTACTTTTTCATCTATCTGCGTTTGACGCTTACTTCATTTACCGACGTCAATTAAAAATACCGGTAATAGTAGCCAGTTAACCCCGCGGTCATAAGCATTCTCGTAACCGATTGGACAGTGAACATCACAGTTTGGCGACTATAAAGTTACCTGAGAATTTCTCGTGACGCATGTGTCAGCAGGCATGACTGTGTAATGCGGCTCGACTTTTCGGTACGAACGTAATGCTTATATTATCTCTTATGAGTGGATTATCTATTAGTCCATGGGGCGTTTATGGCGATTACGCATAGAAGTAAATATCGAGTGCTCCTTTAAAGTAGGAAATACTGATACATTTATAGAGAAACCTCGATTTTTTGACAGTCGCCCTTTTTCGGCACAGCTGTTTAACGTCACTTTTTACCTTACCTGACCTTTGTAAGTGTCCAATAAAATTCAAATAAAATTTCCCGCGGCTAGACACGAATGAATACACTTTATTTATTCCATTGGCTGATTTGAGCATACCACCAGAACATTGGAAACATGACCGCGTCTTTGCAACACTGTTTTGCGTGTTCAGCATGAACGAATTTTATCTCTAATGAAAAAGCTTGATAGTTAGAACAGTTTTACACTCAACTCTTGACATCGATACAGTTTGTGCGTGCACCTTTTATTTTCAGAGAATTGCCAGCGGCAGAGCGTTTTTACTTAAAGGCTATGTTCTCATATTTAGTAATTACTTCATATTCCTGTCTGTGTACTAGTATATTTAAGTTAATACAAGTATCGTTTTTCCCTATCCTGATATTCGTTTTGGCCAGCCAAACCATTTTAAATTGTTTTCGAAATTGAACATTTAACATGTAAAGGTATAAAGTTTTAAAAAAGCCGACGTTCCAGCAGTGGAAGCGTGGCCTCACTTTAATGCATTGCATTCCTACCCGCAAGGTATGAGGGTCAGTTCGCGGCCAGTAAAATAATCGTTATATAATATAGACGCTATCGCGTGATCTAGAATTTTCTTTAGACCAGAAATATGTTAAATGAAGATATTCAGCGATATAATTATGGTATGTCAATAATTTAATGTGTTTTCAACAATACCATGATACATATTATTTTTGATTAATTTAACAAGAATTATTCCACCATATTGACTAATGTATTAGGCATGAGCGCGATGATTCTAGATACTGTTAATAATCGAATCAAATAGCAATGCCCGACAAACCACTAAAACAGGTTTGTTCGAAGATCGCGCGTATTAATATTTAACATATGTACGGATACTTCGCGTGTGGCCGGTTGACTCATATGTTTTAATTTCACTTCCATTCTTCTTTTGGTTTTCTGTTTTGTATCTATAGGTTTATGACCAGCAATATATAATAATGTAAAATAAGCCGCGAAAACTCCGCGTAACATCCCGTACTGCCTGTGATGCAGCTAAGAACTGCACAGAAAAAGACATTCGCTATCTTTGATCTCATTCATTGAACTTTTTACCTTTCACCAACTCCAACCACAATCAACGCCGTATATCTTAAAAAAAAGATATTTCTTGTTATTTTATATTTTCAACTCTAATCGCCAGTTGAAATATTCAATCGCAATTGGCGATAAGAAACGCTAACAGATTATATCCTGACTTTGAAATACAGTTACAAAAAAAGTTTTTAAATAATACAATTTGAAAAAGGTTTACAGTTTTTTTTTGTCATATGTTGGCCGCATATTCACCGCATGAAATGTGTTTTATTAAGTGCACGTATATTAAAACCGCACGTAAATGTTTAAAAAAATACAACTACGGGAGATCACATCATATGTTAAAATTTGATTTAAATGAAGTAAACAGCCGCGGCATACGAAAATGGGTCTTATAAATCTTCGGCAAGTGTAGCTCAAGCTCAGTCTGCGCAATTGCGCAGTCTGGCCATGATCTGCGCTTTCCGCTATAAATCACGAAAGGTATCGTGTTCTCATTAGGTATCACCTTACCAGACTGCTAGGTGCGCAAACTGGGCTAAAGCTACGCTGGCCGCATATGGCAAAAGTTCCACTGTTAAATGACGCGGGTCTCTCTTGGTTTCTTATTATTTGAACATCTTTGCACACTACTTTTCGATAGAAAATCTAAGTCAAACTGTGTCATTTATAGCAAACTGGCACCTTTCGGTGGCCTATTCAGTCTTTGAAGAACGATTTTCATACTGACCGACCGAGTACGGCAAACATTTGTAGTTAGAAAATGAAACGATTTATGTCGTACCATGACAGTTTTGTGTCCTCATCTCATAAGCAATACTGGGTTATCAACGTTTATCGATAGTCCATGATGCCTTCCTTCACAAAGTTTGCCATCGATGCGAAAAGATGGTTTTGATAGTAAAATAAACATTATATAAACACATATCAAACACAATAATATCGGAAATGATCAAAACAAAACAATTTGTTGATTTCTGTTGAGTTTAAGCGAATATGGATACATTATAGCCGATTGTCATGATTTTTCTCAATTAACAGCGTATTACTTCCCCTCATGGAATAATGAACTAGGCATAAGCGTTCTTCAGTTATCATCCGGAAACCATGTAACTATTTCGGGTCACCGTGACCTTGACCTTTGACCTAGTGACCTCAAAATCAATAGGGGTCATCTGCGAGTCATGATCAATGTACCTATGAAGTTTCATGATCCTAGGCATAAGCGTTCTTGAGTTATCATCCGGAAACCATTTTACTATTTCTAGGAATAAGCGTTCTTGAGTTATCATCCGGAAACCATTTTACTATTTCGGGTCACGCCGACCTTGACCTTTGACCTAGTGACCTCAAAATCAATAGGGGTCATCTGCGAGTCATGATCAATGTACCTATGAAGTTTCATGATCCTAGGCATAGGCGTTATTGAGTTATCATCCGGAAACCATTTTACTATTTCCGGTCACCGTGACCTTGTCCTTTGACCTAGTGACCTGAAAATCAATTGGGGTCATCTGCCAGTCATTACCAATCTACCTATGAAGTTTCATGATTCTAAGCATTAGCGTTCTTGAGTTATCATCCGGAAACCATTTAACTATTTCGGGTCACCGAGACCTTTGACCTAGTGACCTGAAAATCAATAGGGGTCATCTGCCAGTCATTATCAATCTACCTATGAAGTTTCATGATTCTATGCATAAGCGTTCTTGAGTTATCATCCGGAAACCATTTTACTATTTCGGGTCACCGTGACCTTGACCTTTGACCTAGTGACCTGAAAATCAATAGGGGTCATCTGCGAGTTCTGACCAATCTACCTATCAAGTTTCATGATTCTAGGCATAAGCGTTCTTGAGTTATCATCCGGAAACCATTTTACTATTTCGGGTCACCGTGACCTTGACCTAGTGACCTCAAAATCAATAGGGTTCATCTGCGAGTCATGATCAATGTTCCTATGAAGTTTCATGATCCTAGGCCCAAGTGTTCTTGAGTTATCATCCGGAAACCACCTAGTGGACCGACCGACCGACATGAGCAAAGCAATATACTAGTACCCCCTCTTCTTCGAAGGGGGGCATAAATATGTTTATATGCATATTACAATAAAGCATTTTTCATTGTTGTTTGTATTACATAATGAAATACTGGTTTCATTGATCAGTAAGTTAGGTGGTGTTGGGTTTTTCTGTTTTTCTCCCGTTGATCTGATAAGGAATCGGCTGTTATAAAGGTTGCTAATTAATAACAATGCGTGTATTCAGAGTTAATGTATAAGTCCCGCTTATTCTTTGCGAATGCATCTATTGTCTGACCCGCCCCTGTGACTTTTAAGGAGAGCTGTGTAACGCGATTTTAAAGTAACTATTTTCATTATATAAAACAGTTATGTATTGTTTAGTATAATCTTCCACGCCTCGAACTCTTTCTCGGCGCGGATGCGGGTTGAGTGTGATTTGGTGAATGGTAGTGCACTGCACACCGATTTTCAAAACAGCACTATTTACCTTTAATAGTTGTTCTTGCGAAAAACTAATAAAACGGCGGAAATACCTTCCTCGGCATGGACGTCGCCTTATTGTTTGTCACGTGATTACCCCCATCTGTAAGAAAAGTGCAGGGTATGTATTCAAATCATAAGTCACCTTGTAAATCATGTTCATTTTATTATAAATATGCGGTTGGACTTGGGAGGAGGAGGTAATTTTGCCGATTTTGTTTTCCCTATTTGTTGAAGACATTGAACTTACTCTACAAGATACCATTAACTTTGGTTAGAGTAAAGATGATATTACGTTGATTTTACTTTTATTTGCTGATGACATATCTATTTTGGGTAAATTACATGCGAAGTTCAATCACATTTTGCCATGGGCATACAAAAGGTAATGATATTGAAGCGGTTGGCAACTTTTTTGTCTTTCCGAAGTTTTATAGAGAAATATCAGTGAATTAAAACTTATATTTCACTACTTATATTTCACTGTTTCAAACGATGACATATAACAGTGAAAATTATCGATAATTTTTCATTGTTTTACCGGAACTATTTTTTTCAGATATCTTTGGTTTCCCCATTGTGATCCCCAATTTTACAAACGTCTATGTTGAATATTTAAACAAGAGATGTTTTTGTCAGAAACACAATGCCCCCTATTGCACCGCTTTGAAGCCATATATTTGACCTTGAAGGATGACCTTTCACCACTCAAAATGTGCAGCCCATGAGATACACGTGCATGCCAAATATCAAGTTGCTATCTTCAATAATGCAAAAGTTATTGCAAAATTTTAACCAAGATTAAAGTTTTGGGACACACACAATGAATGAATGAATGAATGACAGACAGACAGACAGACAGACAGACAGACAGACAGACAGACAGACAAACAGACAGGCCAAAAACAATATTCCCCGATCTTTCGATCCGGCGGCATAAAAAACAACATGCGGATACGCTTCCTTTGAACATACATTTAATAACATTTCGGGGCGCCCGACGGATAACTATATTGTCCAGAATTTGTCCGTCACTCTTTGTTAGAAGGTTGAATCAACTTAATATATTTGGCATTATATCTATAAAATGTATGATTATTATGCGGCACAACCATTATTCATTACAACGAACGGAAAAAAATATCTTACATAGTTAAACCTAGCTATCATAGAAAATGCGTAACTAAATAATATAAAATGCATTCTCGGGTACAGGATAATTTTTATTCAAACCGCATTTTAAAGTTTTAACCAGTTTCACGTTCATGTATATTCACTGTCACTGGAGCAGGAAAGTTTTCGGATTTTTTTCAAAGGACTGTTAGGTGGACAATAATCCTCCGGTTTATAGTTTATATGTGAGTTTGTCGATTTATTACGATTATGCGTAGAGGATTCACCACATTGGACACCAGCTGGATAAGCCAGGGCGTTAGTTGAAACCAAGACAACACGATACAACGAACGGCTCTTGGCGTCCCATAAAACTTGGTCAGATGGGCTGGATATTGGTGCAGCTGAATATTCTGGTACGAGAAGAATTGCATTTGACTGATCCAACTCTGACGCTTTTTTGTCATTGCATTCCGTATTGTTTGAAACACTACATGTGGCGCCACTCTTACTTTTTTCTGTGTTTACAATGCTGCTGTTGTTGACGTAGCTCACATGAGTGTGGTCAGGTATTGGCACCACAATATTGTGTGACGGATCCATATCGTCAAACAGCTTTTGACCTGCAAGTTTTCTGGCGCTGCAAGAGTAATGACAAGCGTATCCAAAATATAAATTCAGGTCGAGTGTATTCCACAAAAGACCAGCAGGTAATATGTATACCACAAAATGACGGTTACCAGACAGTGAATGGCGCAGAGGAACAAGTTGAATTTTATCTCAAAAAGCGCTTTCAATGAATGTGTTAGAGTACGATGGCCACGCGTTTCACAATCCAGAATAGGCTAGGATACCAGTTTTCAAACACTACCAAGCAATGTGAAGCGACTGAAGGTTCAATTAAGCGTTGGACTGACAAATATCAGAAACCAATACAATAGTAGGGTATCTTTTCCAATAATTTTAATTGAACGTTATTACCTGGGTGGTTTTGTTCTCTTGTCAGTGATTAAATTAGCTGCATGTTTCATCTCACTCATTATACCTTGGATCCTTTTCCTACCCATTGCCTGGTTTTTGTACCAGTTTTGAAGAGGGAGAGGTTCTTTATAGGCTACTGCCAGAAAAAAAGGGCTTTCCGGGTAAAGTGTGCACTCAGGTCTCTTGGTCCTGTATGTCGTATATAAGTGTATCGGATCCTTCTGTGGATCCGAGGTGGAATATGCTCGTGACCTTGTCTCTGGTAATCTGAAATGTAATTTTATAAAACAAGTGTATACGGTCTATTCCAATTATGCTCACTTTTTTCATAAGGCAAATAATGAACTAAAAGGGTCGTCTATTCCAGACCTTTTACACAAAAACATGGTCGGTGCTTTTTTTCCAAATATGACTATCAATCTACGTTAAATCGTTTATTTAACAAGGTCATTCAAATAAACATCCATTAATGCACATAATTATTTATTTTACTTTATATTACTTATCAACTCAAACGAGTCATTTCAAAATAACCTTACATTTTGTTGAATTTAACATATAGCCCAATTCGTATACACTTTTTAAACAATACTAAGAGGTGCAGCTCTACAGGTATATGGAAATTAAGGCACAATGGAACAACTGTCCTTAGAAGCGCAAGTGTTAACCTTGTGTCACCGCCGATTTTTCTCTTGGTCTTTCTTTTTCTGTCATTCTCATATTGCAGATAAGTCCCAAACGCGCCTTCTTTTACTTGGATATCTCCCCATTTTATTTCGTACATTTCTTGTGCCGATTTCATCCCAAAATTGACAGTGCACATGAGCCAGAGTGAGTGTATAAGAGACACAGGATTTCTGTCACCCAGGGTGCCACATTCATAAAATGTTTGAATCATAGCATTATCTGGTTGATGAGCATGTTTTAGTCTATTGCCCTTTCCAAGTGATTTAACATGGTTCTGCTTAGTTTTTAGAACTTGTCGAGTTTTTGCGAACTCCACACCATTAATTACAGAACATTTGTAGCCTTTCGTTCGTAAATGCCGTTCAATAGAAGACACAAAGCTCCTTATGGATGTAGGTTCATACTCATCACCGTCTTTTTTAGTTGCAGACAGTAAAAACCCACAAATGTGGTCGTTTAATTGGTCAGGGGGTATCATTTCCATGGTTCTTTTTTCACCGACGTTTTGAAGGTAAGAGTTGAACATTTTCAGATCCGCTTCAGTTTTCCTTTTTGTATTTTTGTTGAAACAATCAGTACCATTCATTTGCATGAAATTATTAAACATGTCATCATAAGAAACCGGGTTGAACCGATGGTTTCCATTAAGAACATAACAATTTTCCTCACTTTCAATGTTTTCAATTTCAATTTTTATTTCAGACGTTGTTGACGTTTTTGTCAAATCTGTACTTATACTTAAATCAGTGTTATAACATCGTTCTTTGTTGACACCAGAATGCATTTTTAATGTGTTATCATGGTAGACAGAGTTGTGCGTGTCATCATCTTCACAATCAGAAGTAGGTTCAATTTTCACTTCCGCAACATCTTTCTGATTTTTTGATTCGATATTTGGAGTTTCCAGCTCACTAGGGTTAAAAAATAGAAGTTATTAGTTAAAAAAAAGAAACCATTACATTGTGTCGTGAAATTTAATAAAATATCCCAATTAATATGTTTCTGATAACTTCATGCAGAAATTATTCAATGAACCCTTTTAATTTAAAGTTTGAGCATACAGTGAAGAGAATTCTAACACCACAAGGGGCTTGATTCTTATAGAAAAAAGGAAATCAAGTATGGTTATCTTGCCATAGTTATGGACGGAGCCTTATGTTTTGCACATACTGCTGAAGAATTCTGGGACATTGTACACTTAAACGCACGTTCTAAAAGTAATTGTTACATTTTCAGAATAGAAGCAAAATGATGTTTTACTGTTAAAATTAAATGTTTATGATAGCATGCTTCATTCAGAGAATTATCAATTAAAGATAACTTTTTATCAACTAAAATGACATCATTCAATGAATTTTTCAAGAAAACAAATTCGACTACATATTGTTAAGTAAGGATAAAATGTCGTCATGTATATGCGTGGCTAAATAAATATTGTGAAACAAGATATTAAATTTTAACTCAACAATACATGTTAACATATACTTTTTAATTATGGAATTCTGTGCTTCGTCGGATATCTTGCATGTTCCTTCTATGCTGATAGTCAGGTCCATGACTTCCCTCTCATCAATAATGTTTTCACGGGGAACAATCATAAACACCCCCACTTTGAGACCATCCTCTTCATTTTGTTTCCAAGGATCATGATAGTGGATCTTGAAAGGTTTCATAATTGGAAGTCCCCTGATGAAGTTTCCCAAGTATTTGCTGTCAGTCTGCAAGATGTTGCCAAATTGGTCAGGCATCTTGTATCTCATATAGTATTCTACTGGTTCTGAAATTAAACAATTTTTCATTATGTTTTAGAGTAAGGATTTAGTAGAAATATAATTGATAAACAGTCAGTAAGTGTCTGATTGTCTTATGTTTTAAAGCAGGGCAAGAGAAACATATAAAGTGTTGAAAATTGTTTATTTGTACATACTGTAAATAAAGAATTAATGTGAATTGTATAGAAGTTACCAAAGGTACTCATTCATTTTTTTCTGACAGTTTACTCGTAATGATTATTCCATTTTGGAACAATCAGGTGCAATATTGCTTATCTATATTTTGGTCTTTATATGTAAATAGAATTTAAATGCAATAGACAGTGTTTTTTTTATAACTTCAAATAATAATGCATACAGTCAAAACCGGATGGCTCAAACTCGTGGGGACCGACAGCAGAAGTTCGAGCCATCTAGAATTCGAGCCATCGAATTTCTTATACATTTATGTTAACTAACATGAATCTGCAATAGATTTACATCGCCAGTCGAAGAGTATTCATACTGCCCAAACTCCTTTCTATTTTCTGCTTTTGAATAAATAAGAACCAAAGACATGTATATATAATCGTGACTGGGACTGTGAAAACAGTTTGAACCATACAATAATTTGACCCTTGCCAATTCGAGCCATCTGATAGAAATTAATATAAAAATATATAGCAATAAAAATCTGTGCTTCAAAGAGAGTTCGAGCAAAACGGAAATTCGAGCAGAGCCAGTTCGAGCCATCTGGTTTCGACTGAATGTGTCATTACCTTTATATTAAATTATTTTATAAATATGTTTCAATGAATTATAAGTGACAAATGTGTTAATACTTTTTTTATAAAACATATTCAGGCTCATACATGCCAGAAATTTTCAGGTGCAAATCGGGACATTCCATAAAAAATGTCGGGACATTTGACCAAAAAGCAGGACACTTCAAACGATCAATTATGCCACCTGTACTGTAGTCAGTAATAAATATATTACTTACTAAACCTCATAATTTCTGACAAATATTGACGATAAATGTGTTTAAGAATTTAATGAACACAGACTTTCCACATTTTCCGGAAGTAAACACACATGTGCAATATGCGGACGAATCCATAACATGAAATGTGGGGCGTGCCTCTATTTGACATCGATTTAGTACAGAGTAATATGTTTTATTGTTCAACGCCATGTGCGCGCATCAAGCACTTTTTTTTATTCAACCAATCATCAACTAACTCTAAATTTAGATTGATGCAATATGTAAAAATTATTTTCTGAAAATCAGTCAAAAAAAAGTAAATTTATGTGAAACATCATTGTGTATCAGTCAGTGCGCTCAATTTGTTTGATATACAAAATTGGTGGTTTGACAGGTTTTTTAGCCTCAGAGGGTATAATACCATGTAATAGTATCTTTGGACTTGATTTTGGCCATGAAATACAAAAGCAGTCGGCTTTTAATGCACTTTGATGCATCTTTCGCTAGCAATTAGCGACCCCTATCATAAAAACAACATGGTGTGAAGGCTCGATAAAATCAATAGTTTGCCGATAGATTCCTGATAAGGTGTCAAAAACAACACTGGATCACTTGACTAGTAAATATGGTTTGTTAATAGGGGGTAATAAAGGGATTAGCAATGGTAATTTAAGCCAGACAGAGCTTGAATAGCGAATGTTATTGTGAACTTATAGAACATATGTCGCTTTTTTTATAAATGTCGGGACAAATTGTGTCACATTAGGACTGTGGAACAAACATCCCAAAAGCAGGATGTCCCGCCAATAGTCTCATTTATTATATATAAGACGCGCAAAGAATTTAGAGATACTTTTTATATGGGCTAAATTCTTTGGAACATTACCAATATAAAAAGTAGCTTAATATTTGAGAACGTCAACAAGTTGGACTATCCCGCCAAGATCGGGACGTCTGGCATGCATATTAAATCATCTATCAAGACAGAACTGTTACTGTTGACAATATTTGGTAAGTTGCTGTGTGTATATATAAAAAAACACACACACACATACTTTCTTCAGAAACATTATCAGGTGATTGTCCAAAGAAAACACAAAGCCTGTTGATTATTGTAAACAACTCTCTGTTAAGCAAAATTCTTCGCACTCAAACTTAACGTATCTATGTCAAACACAATCATTAAATGGATTGTTTCGAATACCGTAATAAAAAAAAGAGATTTTTGCAGAGAATACACTTAAACACGACGCCTTTATTATTGAGAAAAGTATGACCAATTTAATAATAAGGGAGATAACACTAGCCGGCAAATATTATTTTTTTTAGGTTACACAAAAGTAATTCAGTTGAAAAAGGTGTTATTTTCACATCTTTACGGTTACACATTAGAAATTCATTTTACAAGGGCGTTGTTTTTACATTTAAATTGCTATGCAAATAAAAGTAAGTACATACACTCATAAACGTGCGTATAAATATAGGGCCGCGTCGCGACAAAACCTGCCTACATGACATTGATGACGTTTGTGGGAAAACCCGCTGTAACTGACATCACTGTTTAAAGTGTTTCGTGAACAAAAAAGTTATTATCGGAATTGTTGTGAATTTTGGGATAACATAATTGATGAAGAAATGGAGGTAAGTATTTGTTCGTTTATTATCGCAGTGTTATGAAAGTGTATGTTTGATATATTTAAATTTCTATTGCTTTAATAACATAAATCGTCTGAAGTGAAAGTAAAACAAAATCTTGCAGTTTTGCTCAATAGCGTTTAGTAAACTTTGCGCTATCCAAATTCAAATACATGTACATGAATGTTATTTCATGCGTAATAAAACTGGAGATCTATTATATATGTACATTTTAAATAAATGTTTCAAAATGCCCTCCGTTGAATAAAAACCGCAAGTCGGGATCTTCAACGTATAGATACAGAGACAGATGTTTTCTTTAAATTAATCCCATACTAACACTTAAAGCTCACGTATGTAGTTTACAAGCATGTAATTTGCAAGCATGTGGTTATGATAGATTGGTAATTTTTTAAATATGAATACTAACATTGCTATAAAAAGCAACGAATAGTGGTGTACGTACGTTGTTATTAGAAAATGTGAACATCATTTAGTGTTTTGAAGTTTCAAAATTGTCGAGTCATTCTCGTGATTTAATAATAATTATTGCTATATGACGCTAATTTCGTACACTTGTCACTGTAATGTAATGGTTGCATTCACGCGCATCGAAATTGGTAGTCAGTAGTTCAATTTCTAGCGCCGGAACGTTTTTATGTGCATTTTTTATTTGTATTTTCAGCTATATACATGAAAATAATTTATTTACCGAATATTGAATCTTAAACACGTTACATGGAGCATATGCGATTTAAATTAAAATGAAAGCGCTTCAAGTTCACCTACATGCAAAGGGCATCATGTTATAATGTTTTTGTAAATGATGTTTTAAGCGCGGTTGATTAATGAGAAATCTCAAGAACATAATTTATTTTCAACAAAATAGTGATCTTTTTAAAAAGTCAGCTTATTAATAAAGCCGTTTTTTATTTACAGAAGTGAATTGTATATTTTCTGACATGCGCGATCATGTATATTATTTTAGCCTTAACGGGACTTTTGTTTTAATATAGGAATTGGAGAGTGTACTCTATCGACATTTTGGGAAGACCCCCGTCACCACACCATACACTTCTCAAGAGTTTGACAATTCGTCAGCAGAAGAAGAAGATGCTGATAGTAATGTGAGTGTAGGGTGGTTTCGAGATTATGTGTCTCTCCAGGAGGTTGATGAACAAGAAGAAGATGAAGAGAATAATGATGAGTTTGACAATATTGTTATGGCTTCGAACGAAGATGAAGATTTGAGGCAAGTTAAAAAGTTCTGTTTTGGTGGTTATAGATGCAGACACGACTGTGCATATAAACTGAATCTGAAAGTGTATGAACATATTTTGAATGTCCGAGAAATGGAAAAAATGCAAAAGACCTTTATTTGATGGGCGTTCTGAACCCACGGTAATTAAGGCCGAAGCCCAAATCATGCACTAGGGTTTGACGACGTTCAGCGTGTAGTTAAATACCTTGAAAATTACGCTGAGCGCGAGGGTATCCCGATGCCGGCGGAACCACGGGGATGGGACAACATACCGCCGACATACTTACCTTCGAGCACTACTAAGCTCGACTTGTTCAAAACTACGCAATGCAGTGTTCATCGGAACATAGAGTGATCAAAGTCAATGCTTTCAAACACATATGGTCCAAATACATGCCACACATTCGGATAGCCTCTGTGATGATGTCTGCGCTACGTGTGAAAACATTAGAAAACGCGTGGTAGGCGCTTTAGAAGAAGAGGAAAAGCTTGAGGCGACGGATGCGTACGGTGACCATATAAGGCGTGCTAAGGTGGTAATCACCTACTAAATAAAATACTGTAACACCGTTTATGTATTTTCATCTTTTCATATTGATTTTTTTTACATTATTACGACTCTGTTAACACATTAGTTCCTTCTGTTTGAATCTTATAATATGACAGTAACATTGACTATTTTTTGGAAGAGAAATTATGTATTTAATATTGCTGTCATTATTTTTATTTTCAAGGAAAGGGAGCTCTATTAGTATTATGAGTGTATACTGAGAAGTCGGTAACAACGGACGCTGATAGTTACAATCATTACACCTTCGAATTTAGCCAAAGTGTGTGCCTTCCTCATAACTTTAACCAGATGGGACCGCTATACTTCCTGTTCTTGAGGAAGATCCATGATATTGCTATGACCTATGCCAAAGCTTATTATTACTTTGTTGGTTACTTTGTACATTGGGTACGAATGTCAATGTCATGAATAGATCATTGTTTATTTATATATTTGTTATACTTTGATAATTTCTATGCATATTATTTATTAATTCATCTTATTATAATGATTATCTTTCTTTATTATATATATATATATATATATATATATATATATATATATATATATATATATATATATATATATATATATATATATTTATATATATATATATATATATATATATATATATATTATATGACGTCATTCACTAAAGATATGCCTAGTCATATTATTTCATTCGTTTAAACATGTGTATGGCGTCATCTTACTACGCGTATAAATAGGGCCGAACTGTCGTATGGCTTCAGTAAATTTTGGGCACTCGTAGAGAAAGGATCTAATTAATAGAAAGGATGGATAACCAGGTAGATAACTAGAGATTTTACTTTTAAGATTAGATAATGAATAGCATCAGACAAGAACTTGGAGAAATGACTTTTATGTAAATAAAACGATATTTAAATTTTGCACTGTCGTTCATTTACTTTAGGATTATTTGTGTTGTTGGCACCGTCAGACGACCACCAGACGGACCGGCATTACACTATCTTTGGTTTTAGAATCGATGGCGAGCCGCGCCATCTCAGACGGACCGATTGTAAAACTTTGGACCAATTGGAGGCCGTGGAATATAAATCGTCTGAAACCAACATCGCCGTGCGGTACCCGGCATGGGCCTGGAGGATTTGGTCCAAGCATTTTATTGGAGAACATTTTAAGCCAGTAAATGGAATAAGGTAGCAGCATGCATTCTTATACTATTATTATTTATTATCTATTGCGGAGTGCAATTTTAGTCAAATTAGCTCCTTTTTAGTTGTGTTTTTTTTAACAAACTTTATACTGCTTGGAATTTGTTATTTTGGCAAACAAAGAAACAAATGTGTATATTCGTTTGCAGGCAAAACCAGTACTTCAAGTTCTCTGCAGATGAGCCAGGGATCGTAACACTAAGGGCATCACGTGATGCTGTACATAGGACTGCGTGCATCTTAAACGACCCCGCGTTCCGATTCAGTGATGCTACTCGGCCGGATGTTGTGCCCGCGGCCGGTTTGAGTCCAGCAAGACAGGCCTTTATATATGTCCGTCCGTCAACAAAATAAAATTGCCTAATATTAGTCCATAGTAATAATAATTGAACTTGAACTGTATTTCATATTCTTTATTATATTATGATAACTTCAAAAGAATAAAACAACATTGTTAACCTATGTTATGGTCCGTATGATAAATCAACATCTTAGTGTTTTGTTTTAACAAAATCAGAATTCAAATACAGCACGTGATATTTTCTTGATTCGTCGCAAATGAATTCAATCTAAAAAAATGGGACATTATATGTCGTCACGAATTAGCCTATACTTTTGGCGTGTCTTTGCCGGTTTTATTTTTTTACCATTCAACTCCAAAATAAAATCTCTATAACAATCGGCTTAAACCGAAAACGTGAAAATTCGTCATTTAGGCATGTTTTTTTCACGACGCGGCCCAGCCATTTGTTAATGAACCTGGAAAGGCGCAAGCACGCCATAAATTGCCAGACTTTCGCTTTCCACTCGAGGGGCAAGTAAGCTCGGTTTGCAGTCACAATTCCGGGCAGAATCATGTGATGTCTTGTAAGTACATGCGCCCACAACATTATATAAACAATTGAGTTATACAACTTTTAGAAGAATTACACAAAAAGGAATCGCATATGGCTCCCAAACGGGCTAGTCTACATTGAACCAATAATGGGCCTATTATGGGATTTATATTTGCCAACCTATAGAGATTACCCCTTAGTGCATCCATTTCTTTACCTCTATGGGCAAGCCATTTTATATACCCAGATGCCCATATTGCAGCACTTTAAGAAACAATAATTGAAATGTATGCATTTTGTAAACATTATTGCGTCTGCACGTGTTTGTGAGAACGCGTTTCTAAGCAATTGTTATTTTATATTGAAATGTTTGTCATATCTACGCCCATTAAAAAAATAACGAATTAATGTTTTTGAATGGACGTAGATATGATAAATATTTCAATACAAAATAACAATGAAATATAATCACTACAACGCTATACATTTTTTGGAATGATATGTTTTACGACGTTTGAAGTGTTTATCGTGACATAATGCGCACTTGCGCTTGATATCTTTTATATGATATACATGTATTGCTGTTTTGTTGCTGTTTATGTCTTAAATAAATTACATCTTTATATCAAATTGTCTGTTGCATGAAATATGATTCTATCTTACCAAACTGATTACTTTATAGTTTTTTTCAGAGTAATATTACCTACCTCCAAACATCTGTGTGTCTGTGTAACAACAAGTACCCTCCCTATAAACTCAGAAACAACGCAAGCAAGTATTCTTATATTTGGAAAAGTCAGAGGAAAGGGTACATAGATATCAGATGCAAAAAATTAGGATCCTCATCGCTACGTCAAAACTGCTTTATAAAATTATTATATGTCCCAGGTAACAAGTCCATACCCCATGTAGCCACCAAACACGCACGCATTGATCCCGATTATAAGCACACGATAAGGTCAAGGTACCTTGGTTTTAGCTGCCTACAATCTTGATCATTGCTTGCGTGTTTGCTGAGTTCGTGGGGAGATACTCACGGCAAAGACCAGTTGCCTTTTGAAATGATGATAGAGCTTGTAACAACAAGAACCACTCATGACAACAGACGCTTAATAGCAAGCTAGGATTTCCGGTTACACATTAGGGTCAGGCAGCACGAGTATGAGCCTCCAGAAAACTGGATCATAAATTGCGACATATTTGAGTACCTCGGGAGTGGGGATGGAGGTGTACTAACGGCTATGGTCGATCTGATTTTTTAATAATCTCAGTGCCTGGGTAAAAATACGAATTCATGGAATAAGCCTCTTGGCAAGCTGGGATACTGATTTGTGCCACACACTTAGGGTTGGATACATATGTAACACAAATCTGAATCATTGAATGCGTGGTGGTTGAGTTCATGGGGAGTCGCAGCTACGACCAAAGTGAAATCATCATAAGTCCTGCGTAACCTCAAATAAACCCTAAATTCAACACCCATGCGAGCAAGTAAACTGATTTTTGGGATAGACAAATGTCAGGGTAAATATATATAAGCTACAATGTATGTATATTGCGTTCATATGCATGTATTTTTTTTATATTTAACTACATTGTGAATTATGTTTTAATATCACAAATGTATTTGCTTTAATTTCTGTAGGTCCAGCTCTTCATATGTAATGACTTTAATGCGTTTTACAAATAAGAAACTTTGATAACAGATTGTCACACAATATATGCTATTAAAATTTGTTAGTAATGCAACTATGTTTTTTTTTTGGAGTTTCAACGGTATGGTGTATTTGCTTGCATAATAATTATAGTCTTGTATTTGATGATTCTCTTGTTTACCCTCGGGACATCGGTTTAAAAACAATGTACCGAACACACTTTCTTACAATTATCATTGTTAATGTAGTAACTGCCATAGGCTTGCAGTTCATTGCCGAATTCAGTAAAGAATATAGGTAGAAAATACCAATTCCAATCATTATTTTATTTTATTTTAAAACTGTCAACTTGAGTACAAATTAGAGTCAACATTTTCTGCGAATGGATCAATAAACCGCATATTTTTAAGCATTTTGTGCTATGTAAGAATAAACTTGACAAGTAGCACCGTGTATTGTTTTTTTTAAAGTTATTATCTGACTTTATTTTATTTGTTTGTAACGCGCCTGCACCCAGGTTTTATTATGTAGTCGCAGAGCTTAAAACATTACAGTGATTTCTTAGTGAACATGCTTTTCATGTACACAGGTCGAGAAAAAAAGATGTCGACTATCATTAATTGAAAACTTGTCTTCAAGTCAATCAATATGATATTTTAGTGAGTATAGAATTACCCGCGTCAATTGTTTAGTATGATGTATCCAACAGAGCCTGGACTGTTATCGACCAACACAGACCTGGATACGGAGTTTTATACGCAGCAACACTATTACCCTTTGAAACATGTGTCTAGCCGAATGTCGATCTCAGAGCTAGATCAATAAACACGATCTGATCTTAATGTTGATGTCAGATCTCATAGCCAATAGCAGATAAAGAATATATGAGGTAGGCGTTGTTTTCAATTAAACATATTTATAGAAATATAAAATATATTGCAAACGAAATCATAAATATGTTTTAGGACAGTCGTCAGAAATACATGTAGGAATATTTGTGTGTTCCTAAATGCGTTTATTTCAATATCAGTGCAATATGTCCTCAACTGGCTGTTACGAGTTAGCCAAAGTAACTGTCCATTAATGATTGTCTTGTGTCACAACTAACATTCGTTCCACTATCATCTATGCGGAGAGATAAATACAACAAGTCGTTTAAAAGATAAAACAATCAACTATCTACTTTATTAAAACTCAAATAAAATACCAACACAGGAAAAATATACATTTACTACAACTGTTAAACATGTTTATTTTGATTAAAAGTGTACGCACCTGACTATTTAATATGCGCGGTAATCAAACGTTTATATTCGGTTAGCGTTCGGGTGTGCGTTATTTAAATATTTGTGTTGCATTTGCCAAAGCAGATGTATTTTCGGAAATAATAGGACAATATCTTTGTGATAAATAAGTCATGGTTAATAGAAAGCAAACAATGGTCTTTTAAAATATAATTAGTCGTATTAAGTTGCTAGACTACTTCCTTAAAGCATATTCACACGAATAAGTATGAAATCGTTTTTAATTAATTTTTATTAATTAGACAAAACTCTCAATGCAGTAATGAAAACGGACTTGTTAGAAACAGAGTTATAAAATAAAATGATTTGAAGTTAAAAGTAAATAGGACAATAAAAGTACAATATCTTTGTGATAATTAGTAATCGTTAAACATATCAGAAAAAACAACACCTGTGTTATAAAAAATAAATGGCAATTAGTCGTATTAAGTTATTTACATTAATTTTACATTTCATTACATTAATTTCACTTTGCAGAACCGTGTGTCCGTGTCCCTTAATAAATCTTCAGTTTTTATAATATTTACTATACGTATAATATGTTCTAGTCATATTTCGTTAATAAACATGCACAATAAAATAAAAATTAAATATTGAAGTACTTTAGTTGACACATCTTTAAAAAGCCATCAGATTCGCTTCCTGTAATAAATTGTTTGTTCTTTGCAAAATAACCTAACATGTAAATAAAGGAAGTATACGCGGTTTTCTTCTGTCTCTTTATTCCGATGGGGTTTCGATTGGAGAAGACGGCATTTCGTAGCAAGGTGTTTCTACTCTTAGAGTCGGGTACTTGAAGTGGGAGCCCATGGCATTTTCATACAGACTTGATTCGGTTCTGGAAAATAAAAGCTTCGGGTGTTGCGTAAAAACTAATTACTGCATTTCTTGTTAGCAATTGCAACAGAAACGTAAAAACATGATCCTGTTTGCTATTACGTGTTTGATTATTGATGTATTAGATCTGAGATCGTAAGCCTAAATGTGTTGCTCAATACTTTTTAATATAAACGATGTCTTTCTATATACAAAAACGCTAAACAGTAGGATTTATAAACAGCTCATGTTTGTATACGACTGTACAAAGTGCATATAATCATAATAGTGCAAGCAAACACATTAAATAAGTTGGTTCCGTGTTCTTTATTCCATTTTTGAATAAGGGACATTTTCTACTTCCTTCTTCAAGCTCGACCGGAACGGAGTATTGATATAAAATGAAGAAGTCATGAGTTTGAATAAATATTGTAGTACCATTTATATATAATTACAATGAATTTCATAGCTATGGAGCACAGTTTAGTATATGAATTATGTGGCACAATTTGGTAATTTTTAAAGTATGTAAAGTTGAAAATGGCAGTATCGTATTCAGCTTCAATCAGACATAAGATTGATAGGGACATTTATTATAATACATTATAATATAAAGAAGTGAACATACATACATATGCATCATAGTTGCTTACATTGTATACATTCACATGTCAAAAAGATTAAGCTCTCATTTCATTGGTATACTGTTAAATTCATGAACAGTTATCATTGAGTTAGAAAGAAAACGTTGCCTATGTTTGAATATGGCATTTGGAACTAGTTTATTATTCCTTATTCGTGAATTAGCTATGCATTTAATTATTTTTGATTTTGTTTGATTAACTTACAAACTGTTTACAATATTATTAAAAACTGAAAATATATGTATAAATGAACGGTTCCGTATTCCCTGTTCTAATTAACACAAAGAACAATTAACAAGGAACTACACCTTTTAAACGGATGTACCTGATTTTGTTGGATTTGTGTTTCTTGTACAGAATAATGGCCATTATTGCAAACAGAATCACCGCCAAAGGAACTGCTACAGCTACGCCAATTATCACAGGCGTCTTGTTGGACGTTGGCTGCTCACATCCTAAACATAATGTTTCACTTTAATTACAACAAACAAAGACCAATTACTAAACCGTTTAATACACACTTTTTTCGGATATACATATACATATTAAACTGTATCGGCGTTTGATTTCAACAAACATCTGTTAGAGCATATATGTTTTTTCTATTAATCAATTTATGCGTACACTTATACAAACCCAGGGGATTGAAAATCATATACATGAAAAGCCTTACTTTCATACACTTATTACCATATTACTGACATACAAATAATATGATAAATAATAGTGAACAAACATCATGACTATGAATCTGAAGAAATGTACACATCACAGCACAACGGTATCAAATTACAATTTGTGTTTGAGAATGCACTTAAAAAAAATTCTGTTTCACGCTCACCGTCAGTTTGCCATGCATACGTGTCCTTGTCTGGGCTACAATAGCTACACGCATTACCAGGATCCCTCTCTCCAGAGAGAACACATGTACCAGCAATCAGGCAATACTGGGGCTGTGGATAATTTGTTAATGCTTGTGAAACAAACATTTGCCTGACATATGCCTAAACATTCGTATTATATGGAATATTTAATCATTTATATATTGCAACACGGCTATGGTAACGGGCCCATACAGTTGACGGACCGAATCACATTTCAATAAAACAGAATGCAAAAATCGCATAATTAATTAAAGTCTTTTAAATTTCTTTTTAGTGACTGCTTGTTTCTTTTTTAAAAATATGCCGACATTGTCCTTACGGTAATCGCTTGTTTATATTTTTGTATTTAGTTTAAACACATGTTTATTTGTTAAACACATATATAAGTACATAAATAACAAAAATATACAGATACACATGGAAGCATTAGGTTTTGTTTACACTAATATCGGATGAAAATTCTTTACTTGACAACACGTTGTTTATGAAAGATTGCTGCCGTTTGTCCAATTGTAAACACGCGCACATAAGCGGCTATCTAACATTGCTGTTTTTTTAAATCGTCGTTAAAGACAGCTCTCAAAAAATCGATCGTATGCCAAGTAACCGTATATGGAAACTTATTAAGTAGCAAAACCTGTATTTATCACACATAATGTGTGGTGTGTATACCCGGCCCTTTAGAAGCAAAAGAACAAAAGAAAAGTACAATTTAGTATTGTTTTTAATAAAGTATGCACTAAATATACGTATTAATATATTGTAGTATTAAACAGAAATATTCATACTTACGTCAATAGTAATAACCTCTGTGGAGGAGTGGAACAAAAGACAAGTTGAGTCAAGAACAGCCACTGGTGTACTTATACTGAAGCTGATGTTGTTGTTGCTTATCGCTGTTTCGTACTACAATTATATGTAAAAATATAGACATATAAAATATATCAATTTACTAAATAGACGTATTAATTAATATATTTACATATTGCTTAACCTACAATTAGAAATTCGAGTAGTCGGACAAAATGTTGGTTTATCCGCTTTGTGAAAAATGCTCCCACCTACCGCTTTGACACCGACAATATAGCCTGACAAATAAATGCTGCATATTTATGTTTGATCTCTAAGTTAAAAGTAAACTGTGGCCATACAGTTCTTGGGCGCCAAAACCGGCTCTTTTGGTTTAAATTCCTGACATGTTATGAACATAGTCAAGTTGCAGAATAAACAAGCTTTCTTTTTAAAACCATATTTTGTACCGTAATTTGACTTTGTACCCATCAATATGAGCTTGACTTTGAAGGTAACACACATAAGCTGTGTTTTTTAAAAGATGAAACTGCTTGTTTGGAAACATGTATGTTGTAATATATAGACACGTGACAATATTTTGTATTATATTTTGTGTATTTAGACGATGTACATTTGTATAAGTCTTAATAAACTGTCTGTTCTGTTCTGTTCTGTTATTTCATTTTATGGTTTCTGACAATTGAAGTGATATCTTACAACAGTGTGTGTTACTCGCTCAATTTGATATATCATTTGTTATGGTAAATAATAATTGTACATATTTTTACGGAAGCAATTCCTGTAATGACTTTTCTAATGGAGAGTATCTGTTGTTTGTGTAATTTTATAAAACACGGTATTGAGTAGATGTTTCGGCTGCCATCTTGGCGGCCATTTTGGTTTTACATAAAATGGGAACACACTTTTTCATGGGAACAAAAATAATATTTTGCCCAAGCTAATGTTGAATGTCATCAGGAAGGTAAATAAACCTTCGAAGCATGTACCGTTAACATTCGTTCCTACTAGTTTTATAGTTATTTTATGTTATACCATACAGGTGATCATTAGCGTCAAGTGATTAAAAAACGCTCTGGGGATGATATAGTCTTAAATTTACCCAAACGGTAGCCACGTTGTCATCAAGCACGGCACACCAACCCAATATATGTACATTCTTACCACGTTATTGTATGATAAATTTACAGTTTGTATAGTTTTAAATTTACGTTTTTGTCAGTAACATGATTGTTGCGCTCGACACTTTGATTTTATTCAAAAAGGTAAACATTTGTTCCCAGTTATTTCGCAATTCACAGATGCATAGAGAATGTAAAGTTGGCACAAGCCCTTTTTTACAAGTAAGCCTTTTTTTCCTTTAAATGACGCTTCAGGATTAATGTGCGCTATATGCAGCTCATGTAGGTGAACATTTGTGCAAAGTTGTTTAGAAATCTTTCAAAAGGATGGAGAAATATCAGTCCACGCAAGTTATGAATAGACGACAGACAAATGGACACGAGGCACATCAAATCTTCCGGTAGTAGTTGTATAAATACAATCGACCAAATATCGATTCTGTTTTTAAGTGTAAAATGATAAATCCGAATCAATATTCAACGGCTTGAAAATCCGGATAAAGTTTGTTTACGTTCAGTTAATGTAGCAACAATTTCATATTAAATGATCATTAAACACGAAAAAAACGTCCATGAACACGACGGCTTCATTAATTCGGTTATTTGGAAATAAATGATTCAACCTGTTCCCTTGGAAAACAACTGCTATATCATAACAATACTGACTTGTGTGCTAATCGTTGTTTATGTTTAATTAATGTTAATTTGTAGTTGCAGGGGGATATTGCGGGCGCGTTGAATATAGCGTCTCATTATAAACTAGTGGAAAACCAATCAAAGCGGAATATCCAGGTACTGAACATGCAATACAGCAATAGATAGTTTACCTCCACTACCAGCAATGGATCGGCAGATCTCTTTCGCCGACTGTTGAAAGGAATAGGGCAATAAGCATCCCAGCCATTGTCGCAAATAGCCGCAACGTAGGTGGTCTCATGGGTCACTTTGTTTCCACTTTGGTAAAACTGTTAATCGAAGGAAAATAACTTGAAGATTAATATTTATATTGACGTATGAACTATTATAATGACAATACACTTATTAAATAAAACGTTCACAAAGTTACAAAATACATTGTAATTTACTTCTTTTGCCGTCACTTTGCACACACTTTCCACACTGCATCCATGCTTGGTCGTGTATCGTAACGCCTCACACGCTTTCACCTTCGGATTGCAAACGCCACCTCCTGTGGTGCTAATGATCTCGGGCGGTTCGGATACGTTCACCTTACAGTTGCTTAACGGGTCAAACCCTTCGTAGCATTCACATGTATCTACATGTACGGATTGTATTCGATTAAATTGTTATAAAAGAAAAAATAACCGACATGTTTTTACGGATAGTATGCAATGCAAACATTATAACATTATACTAAATCACATTATTTTTGTATTGATTGAAATATCTTTTTAGTTATCGTAGAACCCTTAAAAATAAAGCGGTAGTTTTTCTATATTTAAATAACCAAACTATTTAACAAATAAAAAATATTCGATGTGATTAACAAGGTGAAAAAATGTAACTAATAAAAGTTTTAAAAGCACATGTTTGAAGGGATATATAATTCAGTTAATATTGACCGTTTCCTTTGCAGACGCCATTTCTATGACAATTGTCAACGCATGTTTGTTCAAACATAAGTGAAACATCGGGATTGGCCGCCTATAATTTAAAGATATTTGTCTTTTAAACGCATTTGACGATAATAAGAACATATGTTCTCTTCCCCAATGCAAATGGAACAACACACAATATTAAACAGCACATCATTATAAGATTAATTTAATGTTGTATCATTCAGTTAAAGGCATGTGAAAATGCAATGCATTTGAACGAAAATGAGCATGATCTTTGTTGTTTAATTATGTTTTAATCCAATTTTATCATCGAAATATTTTTTTGAATCAACTTGATTAGTATCTTATTACGCTTTCATAATTTCCTAACAAACATATGAAAATTTTGTTTAAGGTATATACATATACCTGAAACTCTATATCCCTTTCTACTATCTGTTTTGCAACAGACTTTGTGCTCACACAGGCCGATTCCGTGGCAGCAGATGAATCTGCATTTTCATCCACCTGCGATTTATATGGTATTAATTATTTAAGGCATTATACGGTATTTGAATTGTTTGGTATACACTGACCAAAGCAGTATAGCAGTGTAATAAAATGTACAACGTTATGAACAATGTCAATCATTTTATATTACTTAAGGTTTGAACAGTAATATTTAGTACATATTAAGCACACGATTCTTGGTAACATTTGCTTCTCTTTATACCATTCTATCCTGTGCACAGTCGTTGGATGTGTTTCCAGCTATACTTGATGCCGAAGCAGCGTCTGCGCCATTGCAGTTAGCATTGAGATACTGCTGACACTCTGCGACTGCCTTATCGTAGTCTTCATCAGAAGCTTCAACTTGCCGCTATAATCAGGTCATATAGTAATAAGTATATAAGGCATTCTTATGTAACAATTTATGAACATATTTTTTCGAACACTTATTAAATTTTAATGTTGATGTTGGGTAAATTGTGTTACAATGTTGGTAGCCACTGACATACCCGTGTTTATTTAACGCTATGAGTTGAAAATTTTAAAATTAATTTATCTTTCTCTCACGCCTGGAAAAGGACTAACATTTTTAATTTCACATTAAATTTCGAATTATAGTTATTATTAAAGTCCGGTCACTGCTAATCATTGTAAATCATCTACCAGACGTAAAGATAAATAGGTATACATGTTAAAAATAAAGTTACACGTTACAATTACTTGTCAACAATACTCAATTTACATTGGATAAATATTGAAATCATTAAATGTTCTACTTGTTTATTATGCTTGATTACGGGTTCTCTTTAGTTGACAAAAGCCATGATGACCAACAGACCATGTATTGACGATATTGGTTATTCCCACCAGACAAAATAGCTGGTTGTGATGGTAAAAATTATATTTGTAATGAGAAAAATATTTAACAATATTTCACCGAAATCAAACCGCTGTCCTCTATATAAGTTTCAAAATTTATATAAATACATCATGGATAAAGTTTTAACGAAACTAAAGATCATCATCAGAAAAAAATATTCTAGATACAATCACTACTACTTAACTTATGACAAGCAACCATTCATCTGCACATTTCAGGACAAAAATAAAACACAGAGGTGAACATAAAAGGGATGGAAGCTGTGGTCACCGCTTTGGAACTGTCAATCCAAAGCAATGACGGTTAAAATCGGCTACAAGCCTAAACGAACCTCAAGTTCTCGCAGTACGAAACCTTTCTTATTTTAATTTCAATATTGTTAAATTTATCATGTAGACAAAACATTGCAAAGGATTTACAAAACAAACACATGTATGTCTTTATATTTGAACATACCTTTACGCGACTGATGCTACGCTTGTAAATTCGTTGTGTCATCAAATTATGTAGTCTTTCGATTATATCATGCTGATCCAAATAGTTGACCGAACGGCGATCTCTATCGGTTTTTAGTGACCCAAATCTTTTCCCAGTTTTTTCCTCAATCTTTGCGCACGAATCAGCCTCTCTGCGATGACAAGTCGGTTCTCTTTCTCCGTCCAATTTCTTCGGACAAACGCAGTATTGCTCTTCCTCGTTCCATTTTGAAAGCTTTGCTATCCGGTCAGGATTCAATAATGACTCGTCGTCTGAAACTCTAAAGAAAGAAGAATTATACATCGAATGTCAGTACTCCATAAAACAGCCATTCCTATTTGTGAACTGGGACGGAGCGCAAACTGTGGCTACTATATTTCCTTTTCGTTTGTATGTATACTGTGACAAACATAAAATTGAAATGTGCAAAGTAATAATTCAATGTAATATAATGAAAAACAAGGCTGATGTCGTACTTCCAAGATTTAGAAAAATCTACAGGGTCTCCTCCCCACCACCACCATCTCCAGTAGGAGCTGTGTGATAGTGTCTTAGCGCCGTTACGATGTACGAAGTCGTCACTCCAGTTGCCATTAAAGTGTCCACAAAGGCCTTCGACGTTGTTCATGTCAGCAGGAGAAGGATAAATATATACGTTCATTGGTGACCACCATGTGGACACAAAATAGTACACTTCTATTGAGGTTCCGTATGGAAGGTAGAACTAAAATGTGCAACGAATGGCATATATTCTATATCTCGTTTATGTTTTATATGCATGAACATGCATTATCTGCTTATTTTATCGAAATGTTACTGGGTATATTATGAGAACATAAATATACTCATTAATGTTTGACATATTCAAAATGCTATTGCTTTACGCATGCGCAACACAAACATACTTCTTGGCTGTAACTCGAACGCTGCACCCCATCTAAAACCCCGTCAGTTGTGTTTACAGCAGCTACAAGGTGGTCGTCATGGCAATGGTTCACCACAAACAGGTCTTTGCCAGCTCTCACAGACACACCACACGTACACGATGCCCAGCCCCCATTACATAGCTCTGTCTCAATCTGAACCTGAAAAATACAATCATTGTACAGTATACATGGCCTCTAGTGTAGGAAATTTTCATTAAAAAGACTTGTGAACATATTACGAAAGCATTACCTCCACCGGGTATTGTTTATGTTTGTACATGATAAACTCTCCCTCTTGCTGCATGCTGTAGTATCTGAAATTATAACATACACGCTGTATGTTAGTAATACTTGCGATAAACTTTTGGATTTCTGTACGGATGAACGAAAATTATAGTTTACACATTTACGCCTTTATTATTATGAATGCATACTAATATTGTTTGTGTTCAACGTAAGTATTAAAGAAAAAGTAGTTAATGAATTGAACGTGAACAAAATATATTATGGAGTGTGTGTTTCTCAATTGTGTTAAAATTTGAGTATTACTGTCCATCAAATGTTTTGAGTCTCGGGTCGTTTGTGGCGTAACACAAGGTGTTTTTCCAGAAGTGGTCTTGGTCACGCACCATTACCTACAAAAGTATTTTTAAAGTTGTATTCTGCTATATGTGTATTAAACGCAAAAACAGCAGACACATTAATGTTGAGCATGTCATCTCTACAAAAACACATATAGATACTTATTTTATAAATACTATGAATATAAGACAAATAAACGCGTCGATTTCAAAGATAATACAACCCATTCACATCAAAACATATTGATTCTTTGTTGGACATTTCATTCTTGCCTGAATATTGGTTCTAAGTTTGCACTTCTTCCAGAAAGAATCTACTTCCCCAAAGGCTTCAATTTTCATGGTTAAAGTGAAACTATCTCGTAACTTGTATTTCTTGTTGTTCTTTGTCGTAAGGCGCATGCTACCATGGTAACTATTCTGCAATGCTCGCCTGGATCGACCTTTCTTTTCACCTTGAAATCTGTTCCCACATGTTTGCTTACTCTACATTTAAAAAGATTGATAATATTTGACAGTTCAATCTCTAATAATAAAATCATTCAAGTTGTATGTGGTTTTACTACAAGATTCTTTCATGTTACTTTATCTCATCAAACATTTCGTTAAGACTGCGAACTTATTACTGAAATATTGAATGTGCAGGCTTTATGATATGTAGAGCGCGGTAGTCTTTGGACTTAAAGTAGATAAAAGGGGGTTATTATATAGAGGGAACAAGACAAAAGGCGATACATCTGCCAAAACTTGCCGCTGCCGAAATTCATGTCTTATCTACACATTAAAGTAGTTCTTCTGTGAAAGTTTAAGCAAAATCCGAAAGTTTAAGCGCTAAAACATGTGTTAGAAAAAACGTCCTGACCATAGTGGACACAACAGACCATGGTCTATAGTTCTGCCAAAAAGCGTTTCAACAAAAATTCAGTTCTTAACGATTATCTTCACATAAAGAGACTTTCAATTGAAAAGTATGGGCGAGATTCACACAGAATTTGAAGGGATATTGAAAAGGTACGGACAAATCAAAGGAAGAACGGACGACAAGTGAAATGCTTCATGCATCCGAATCTTTAGGGGCATTATTATACTGAAACATAATCTATTTAATGTATGTACCTTGACTGCAACTGTGGCATCCTCGCAGTTATAACTATCAGTTTCATCAAAGAGCCTAAACTCCAAGTAGCAGTCTTCATTATCATCACAAAGCAGTGGAAGATTGACGGTGAAATAGAATATAGTTTCACCACCTCGTGGGATGTAAACGTTGGGATCACCTAACTGATAAATCCATTAGAGCATTTGTTATGCATTTTAACATAAAACAACGACAGACTTGCTATTTCGAGCAATACATGCAAAAATTTATGTCTAAAATGAGAGGACATATAGCAATTGTATAACGCATTGGTTGCTTAAGTTAAGAAGAAATATATAATGATGTTTACAATTACAGTAAAATAGTGATTAACATACGTCGACGATTTTAAAATCGGTACTGTTTATTGTTGGAAGAGCTTCTTGACCATCGATGTAAAATGTTGATATGGAACATTTCCACTGCAAAATAGAGTAAATATAATCTTAGAAATGTACCTCAAAAATAATTTTCATTCTATACTAGTTTGTCTTTTATGTTTATATGTACCATGATCATAGTTTGTTTTTTATTACCCCTAACAAACTAATGCATACGGTAAAAAGTTCAGCATACTTTCTGGTTCAGTCTCGTTTCAAAGTCAACGTAATAGTTTAATAACATTATTTTCAACAGGCCTATAGACCCGACCCAATACGACGAATGTAACCGTTTAAACATTACCGCTCTGTCAAGTGAGCATCTGTCCACTGGATTAGTATCTAAATATTCTTGAAACAAATCATCAACTGATATCGAGTTGAAACTTTTATCCGTCGTCTGTTTCAGTGAATTTGTATGAACGACTACGTCGTCAACAATCCTAAAAGGTAATGTAATCGTGTTATCGTTCTGGCAAAGGGTGTCAACATAAAATTTCATATTATTACATGCTGTTAAATATGCATTTTACTAGAGTTTCTTTATTACTAATGTTAAATACTACACATGATAACCTATCACAAGTATTTGCTTTTTAATAACCGTTAATAGGTAAATATTTACGCATTTTATGTTTAAAAAAATGTCAAGAAGCATTAATAAAGTAAGCATTATATTAATCTCATTAAACTGCTATTCACCATGAAACTGTGTATGAAACACCAGTCTCAAATTCGTATGCACACGTTGACATGCGTTTCTCTATACCGTTTAACGTCGTAACGTAACTAAACGTCAGGAAAGCTGTAAGAAAATATGTATAACAAACGTTTATTTGTTTAATAAATCCGCTGTTGAGGACAAAAAGGCGCAACACAATAATACTATGTTATACTTGTTATATTGATAGTCACTAAATACATAATTACATCCAAATTCTGCTGGAGAAATCAGTTTTTAAAAGATAATGTAACCATCAGTTTAGTTTTTATTAAATTATTTACTTACCTTCCTTAAGAACACATTCTGGAGTGGCAAATGTCTTGTAACCAATGCTGCAGCTACAGACCCTCTCTCCGGAAGTAGAAACGAGGCAGGAAGCGTGACGCATATGTGCGCAGTCCACGTCCGCGTTACACGGGCTCGCCAAACCTTCAAATCATTGACATATTTGCTTATTGAGTGTGTCAAACGAGTCGTAAAATAGGTGGAACATATAACATATCATTATATGGCATTCATTGTGAAATAATATCTGTTGAAATAAAAACAAACTTATTTGACCTTGGATTTGTAAAATAAATTGTTTGCCTTCTTTCTTAAAATGATATAGGATAATTATGTTCAAATTGTATACAAATGATTACATTGAATACCTTTTGTGTGCAAGAGGAACACTAACAAAAGCGTTTCTTACGTTTAATTGTACACGCCCCATATGTGTTGTCATATTGATTAAAGCATACACAGGTTTCCGTTTGATTGAGGTCGCATTTAGCGCTCGGGATATGACCGCATTGATCACTATTGGTGCATTCACTTCCGAGAACTGTAACAGTTTAAAGAAGATCAGATATTTGACTGCAATGACGAAGCCGCACGTGTAAAGAGTAAACATCTACGCACAACCATGCATTATAGAACGCCATATAAAAAATCAAGAATCGACTTTAAAACAACTTGGAATTTTATTCAAGAAACGTCATCACAAGAAATGCGAACTTTATCAGTAATCGGGCACACAAAAGGCACACGTTCATATCAGGAATAACACTACTAATAGACAAGCCAAAGCCGTTGTTTAAAGCAGATATTCTAATAAATATGGAATTAAAAAAATAAACTAATATTCGTTATTAATACACATAATAAAACACGACTCTAGGTTGTTTGTTATAACATATGCCTGAAAGTTCAAGAATGATGCCATAGTGCATTAAATGGTATTTAGACTTTAAGATTCTTCGTCGAACTCTCGAACACATTTAGATCACATATATATGTTCGGAACATAATTGATTTTGAAAAAAGAACCTATTTACAAAATTATGTACTAAACATTATTAATTCAATGGCTACATCAATTATTTTGTTTAACAGTTCCAAAACGTCTTACCTTTTGGCTTGCATACTCCATATTGCAGCTTTAACTCTGCAGTTTTAACACACGCACAACCTCCATCCAAGCATTCGGCGTACAATATCGGGTCGCAAATGCTCTGGTCCGTTGAACAATCTGTTGTTTAACAATACGAGGATAAGATTGCATGTTAAACCAAGTAAGGTCGTTGAAATTGTCAACTATATACCATTTTAGTAATGTTTATAGCAGAGCTTCTGCAGAAAGGTGTTTGAGCATTATGTGTCTTTGTCATATTTATATATGAATTGAACAAAAGGCTTCATCTTAAAAATATTGAATATGGATGTTTCTTTTTGCAAACATGTCCACATTTTATACAGCTGCCACAGCAAGACCTTTGCAATACCTTTTTGAATACATTGCCCATTGACGTTTTCGTGCGTTTCAACGCATTCACATTTAGATGTTTTTGCATTACAGAAGGCACTGCCGTTAATACTGGAGCAGTGATTCTCTGAAGGAATACAGCCGTCTCCTATTTCTGCAAAAAGTAATGATAATGAGCATCGTTATAAAACGAAACATTGCGATGTCAAATAGTGCCACAAGAAACACACTCGTGCACATAGATAAAGTTGGTTTTGGGTTCTAAGCGAAACATATCATTTCAATACTTTGTTACCGTTCTAGTTTGGTTGTAAGCATCTTAAAGTAATTCAATAATACTTGTAAACCGCATTGCTTCCGTTATAGTTATACTAAATCTTATAGATAATCAGGTTATGGTTTTACGTCGTATTAAAGACAAATCCTTCGTCCATTCGAACGGGTTAACAAGCGGATAGCAAACAAACGAGGCATCATTCCCGTTGGTGTCGTTCTTGTTGTAACATTTGCCATCTATGATGCAGATGTCGGATAAAATCCACTACAAATATTAAGTAAAAACAGCATAATGTCGATTTTTAACGGAGTACACATTTCAAATCCGATAATTGTAGTTATACTAATAGAATGTTTCATTTGGTTTCATAGAAAACTTCATACGCTGTACATGTAAATAATCGAAAATATCAAAAAAGAAAATCTGTTAGTTTCAGCCCGTGATAATACTTACCAAAGGAACATCTCTGATATCAACTGCATCACTGTAAGCTGCGGGATTCGTTGAAGTTGACGATCCTGTTTCATACACTGTGACTGAGCAGTAAATCTACAGCGAAACAACACTTATGATCATGGATATTCAGCTGGGATCTACTATTGCCCTTTTTATTCGGAATGCTAAACTAACCTTATACTGTAACTTCTTTGCGCAATTAATCAAAAAACAGACCTGAGATTTTTGCAATTGATCTTTTCATTTGTATTTCCCCAACAATATTAATTTGAATATGCTTTGGAAATATCGAATGAATACAACATCTAAACAAGTGATTTACAACATAGTGTAATGTGTCTAAGTTTAAAAAGTTGCCTTTAAACTCGTTTATGCACGCTTTGAGCCTTATCTAAGGTTATTTTACCTCAAAATTAAGAAGACAGTCTTGTCCGGACTGATTGAAAGTATCTTTCAACACCAGCACGTACAATCCATACGCATTTGCACTTTTTTGCTCCATTACAATCATTTTATCGCCAGCATACCTACAACATGTAGCAAGATATTACTATAAATTATAACGAATGTTTGTAACGCAAAAATACACAGCGCATGTTTCAAATAGTACAGAAATGAGTGTTCTTACCATCTCACTATGTGTTGTTTGTTTTTAATCGGCTTGAACTCGCAGGTGATTCCACTGGGTTCGAGAGATGTGAACACATACTCAACTTGGACAACAGGTTGCAACTGTGACCCAGGCCATGTCAGTCCTGTGTGCTCCTCTGAACATGGTATTGATTGTGAACATCTCACAGCACCAGTTATTTGCTTATAATCGCTATATCCATAGTAATTCTCACTAATAAGCTGCGTCAGACTTGTTAATTCGTCCTTTGAAGGGCAATCGCACTGGTAGAAACGTTCCGTGTATGCATAGGTAACATGCTGACTTGGATTGGTTAGACTGTCTTCGAAGGGAACGCTTCGAGGTAAGAATATAATTAAAACCATATGTTACATGCATGTATTAAACTAAAGTGTTTGTGTTAATGGTATTTGGCAAATATTAACAAAGAAACACATACTTTATATAACCGTTTAGAAGTCCATTAATTGTGTTGAATTGGTGCATCCTACATATTGTACTGTTATTCTAAACAACTGAGTGTGGATTTACCTCCAACTTGTTTGAAACCCAGATTCGTCTTTTACAAAGGAGCCATTGCTTAGACGGTATTGCTTCTGTTGAAACGCCGCAAGACCGTCCATAGCGATAAATTCTTCGTTTGTGTAAGTGTTGGTTAAGGTCAGCTCCAGTGAGTTTATTTTGAAGTTTACAATTACTTTGACGTGAATTCCATTCAGAAGGCGAACGCTGTGTGTAGATATGTGCGCATCTTGATTCATCCACCACTTAAGCGAAATTGATAAACCAAGAAACCATCAAAATACATGTTCATGCATGCCATGCATATGCTGATAAAACTGTACTATTATTATCGTACTAAAAAAATTGTTAAGCGGTCAGACACATTTATGAATTGTGTGCTTGATTTAAAAAAAAGACGCACGGGGTAGTGTCTGCGAATGTATATTAATGATTATTAATATTTCCACTATATATATAGGATCTGGCACGAGTTGTCATATCATAGCATATTTTATTAAACGAGTTCAGGAATTTTGTTAGTAAGCGAGCCTTTGGCGAGCTTACTAATGAATTTCCTGGACGAGTTTAATAAAATATGGTATGATATGACAACGAGTGTCAGATCTTTTTTTATCACATGCTTTTAAATGAGCAAATTGAATAAATATTAACGCAAACATCATGATTTATCCCGAATTTTGTTTACATTTCGTGACGTCATTTGACGTTGCAACGTCATGTCAGCAAAAATAACAAAATGCGAATTGGTCAATAAACGAAAACTAAGCCAATGAAAACGCTTAAAAATGTTGTATTACACATGTGTAATAAAAAAATGTAATGGTTATATTACATGGGAAACAGGGTATGGCATGTGATAAAAAGAGAGAACTTTACACTGTTCCATTGTTTAGAAATTATATGTTTCATTCAGTTTTATTTTAATTACAGTAATAAAGACCATATAGACATACATAGAACTGGATTTTATTGAGAAAAATCTTGTCCTGTTCAGAATCTTAGTTTCATTAATAATCTTAAATAAATATTTTGGCGAGCCTGCACAAACCGACACACTTTATACAAAGCAAAAAACTACTGCTGCAACTCAGGAATACATGTGTAGGTTTATTGTATCCCATATTCATGTTGAATCCGATTTACGAGCAATTATTATCATTTTGTAATATATGTAGTGCACGCATGACAATTATAACGCATATTGTCTTTTTGAATGAACATTTTATTAATGCCATACCCATTCGGCATCCTTCGCAAAGCTATGTAGACCGTCTTCGTTTGGGTGTACCATTAGAAACCCTTCGATTTTGATCGAGTCGCAGATATCAATCGTGTAGATCTCATTCCCGTTACGACAGGTGACTGCACACAGACATGACGATGTCGGCTTCTTTTTACACTGTCGCATCTTGATCTGGACCTTTAATAACATTACTACCACCATGATATGTATTCAGAAAAGATGTATGAGCTTGTTACATGTAATTGATAACGAAACAGGTTGTCTTATAATAACGAAAGTCACGTTTTTTATCATTTTATCTAAATATTTTGGGTCACACTCGTTAATTATCCACGTACAAAAGCATTAAAGACACCTATTTTACAATATTTTAGATTCCTTGAATACCGGTATTGGTTTAGGCATGTATGTTTTGATTTATTACACACAACAGTGTCTTTTTTGCATTTTACCTCCACCGGAAGAGTATTGCCCCTTAACATCAAGAATTCTCCAGTGTCACTAAGGGACATCGAAATTGAGTGATTGAGGCTAAAAACAAGACGTCAATACACTAGTATGATAATAATAATAAAAATAAGATTAAAAAATAATAAAAACAAAGATTCTTATGTTTCACAATCAATTGTGTTTATTTGTTTATAGTTTATTCAATTTCATTAGAATAAATGGTAGAGGTGCAAAACTATAGGTTACGTATGCCTTGTAGCGATGTATTTTAGCGGGACAATAAATCGTTCAGCAATATACCTGTATGAAATGGCAACTGTTTTAGTCATGATCGTCAATTGGTAGCCGGTATTCCAGCCCACATGCACGGTTATATTCTGCTCACTGGGGTCAACTATCTTGATCTGCAAATTACAAACACAACTTAGTGGTTATTTTTGATTTGCCTAGATAACAATACTTAATATTAATCAACTTGTTTATTTAGGTGTATTGTAACGTGTTGTTATGGACAATATACGTCCATTTACGGAATGTTTCATTTACGTCTTAAAATTACATTTAATACGTGAACATACCCACATATAGCAAAATAATAATACAAATAAGAAAGGTTTGTTTCTATTTAGAAGCATCCGGTACACATTCTGTGTATTTTATGAATGGTACATATTTTTACTACACGTCTTATTCATCTCAGACACGTACGTTATACGATTACTGTAGTGATAATAAGTCTTGGTTTATGGGTATGCCCGATAATGCCTCATAATGGTCTTTGTAACAATACAGACTCCTACCTCAATATCTGGAAACATATATCCATTCCAAAGATCATGACCAGTCACAGACGGGCTGAATTTAACTTTGTACACGTCATCAGAAGAGTGGGACTCAAACTGGGTCACTAAGATTTTTAATGCGCTCCGATAATTTGCAGACATCAATGTTCCGTTCTTATTTTCCGTCGTCCAATTGCTATACAAACTCCAATAGGCATTATTCCATGAACCATATTTCATCAATCCCTCCGCAGTTAGTCCTTTGGCAGTGAAACCACATACAGGGTGATCGTCAGCACTCAGGGGACTGGCGCAGTTTCCTACCTTAATGAGCTCCCACTCAATGTCACATGTGAGTAGAGTGTCACCTACTGCCGTCTTACAGCCAATGGGTGTGTTGGCCATAGTATCGATAAAGCCTCCATCAAAAGAACTGTTCAGGAACCACTTAAAAACAAATCCGATATGTCCCTAACCTTTTACATATATATGTAGATATGCACGACTTATTGCAATACAGTTGTTTTATTATTATTTGTTCAACAGTACACATTTTAAGACACAATACGTGATCTCTTAGAAGCCCTCTTTAACAAACATCAATATTGAAAAACATGCATTTTAAAAACAAAGTCAATGCATAAATTTACTTACAGATTCAAAGCCCATAACGCGTGTGTTACTAAATATTGGCGTTGACCTGTGCCCAAACATTGATTCCGACCATTCAAAACTGCATTGAACCTGATAATACAAAAATGACGAGATAGCACCTCACTCTATGCCTACTAGTTGTACAGTTTTAGAATATTAATGCAACATTTATTATATGGAAGGATATATCATGATACTAAACATAACTACAAACCACGATTATTACATCCGTATCAAAGTATGAGAACTGGTAAAATTGTTTGTATTGTTGAGAGCATAAGTTAACACCTAGTTATTTGAGCTCGCTTGAATTGAAAGCCATCGTCTTGTCAGTTTCCTAATAATAAACAGTACTTTGCATCTTCAGATTAGATTTTGAGAACACACGCGAAGGAGTCATCGATTCTTGAATATTATAATCGCTGCGAGCACTATCATTTATAGAAAAGTAAGGTTACCGAAAATCCGGATAGGTGTTGTCCACATTCGTCCTTTATCTCTCGTTCTGATATGTCACTTATGTTCAGATTTGGTCGTTTGTACGGACCAGCTGACTTACAATGGGTGCCGTCGATATACCTGTAATGCATACACATACATATTTTATGTTCAGTTCTAATGTAAGTACGATTGCAATTTAACTTGTTATAATTGAACGACATGAAGTATATAATAGTTTCGTGTGTTTACATACCAATTAACTGTGTAGAAAAATCCGTCATCGATGTAGTAGCGGAAAAAATCAACGTTATAACAATTTTTACAGAAATACTGATAAGAGTTAATACGACTATCAAATATGTGACATTGGAAGTATGTGTACGGAATTTGCATCTCCATTCCAGTTGTTGCATCATACACAACATAAAAATCTAAATTCGTTGCAACCTGTGCCCATTTTCTCGAAGAATTACCACCAATGTTTGAAGATATTCCAGTGTCTGAAATATACAATTTACAAATAATTACAACACACTGAAACCTGCTGACGTCGGTATTATGTAATGAAAGGCTTATTACAAACTCGCAAGACAATAATATACTGGGAAGTCGAAAAGAACGGTTGCATAGTGAATCTGCCGTTATTACCAAGCGATATTCTTTATTAATAAATAATTTAAATACACAACAAAACGTACATACCAACACAATATCCAGAAAAGGAAATGGGCGCTTTCTTTATAAAGATAAAATAGCTTCCAGAACAATTTCGGATACTGACGTTGAATTCCTTTGATATTCCATATACACTAAGTCCTCCAATTTGAACAGTTTTTTCAATGAGTTCCCCAAACTGAAGACCAACTGCATCCGCACTATTAATCCCATCTGAAACACAAATATTGGCCTTTATTTCAATAAGGAATGGATTTAAATTAAACAACCGCTTCGTTCGATATGTGTATGCACGACAAATATATAAGCGAGATCGCGAAACGAATTGTGGTGTTTTCACAACGGAAGTACCTTTTAAATAGATAGGATATTTTGTTCCACACGTCCCAGGGCTCGTATTAGTAACAGAACTGGCTGCAGACAGCATGTGCTTGCCAAAGTCATACCATTTCTCTTCGATGAGGTCATCACGAACGGGAAGTTCTGTCGGGGAAAGTCGGTACAAAGGAGATCGACGATACTTATCCGGGAATCGGCGTATACTTTGATGACAAATATCTTCCCTCTCGGCTGAAAATAGGCAGATTTGCTGCTTAAAATATGTTTTTAATTTAGCTTGAAATAGTGCAAAATATTTGTTAGTTAATCATTAAATTTATATAAAATTACTATTTTTTATTCGTTTTCTTTTCAAGTATGTTTCAACCTAAATCTTAATCAAATTCTTAACGTCATTAATGTGAATAAATTAAACTCGTACCATAAGAAACGCATTTCCGATTCACGTCCACATACCCTTCAATACAAGAACAATAAGATTCCATACATCTGGTCCAAGCAAGCTTTGAAGAACACATCACGTCGTCGGTACAATTCATGCCAATCACTAAAATGCCAGAGCAATATAATTTGTTGAGCATTCGGTATACACAAATTTATTTGTACTATAGTTTAAATCTTATGACTGGCTAAATTCTGCACAGCTTATAAAGGCTTTTTATTTTGTATCGCTTTGTAATAACCTGCAAGTGAAAGTGTTAAATAACAAACTTATCATTTAAGAAATATCCTGCATAACATTATAACTCACAACATAGTTTCTTTTATTTTTGGATGATGAAGCCAATTTAACCTTTCATTTTTCATTACACTGTTTTCGAGTTGAAATCGATTCAGTTAAAGACAAATCCGTAATACAAAAAACTGCCGATCAGATTCATTTATTCCTCTAATCTCTTTATTTATTTTGATTTGGGATTAAACGAATGTTTTTTAAACTGATATGAATATAATACACTGTATCTAAATTCTGTTAAGTACTTCTATACGTTACCTTACCATAGTATTTTAAAAGAAATAATACATAGTTTGTAAAAACAGGTAAAGAAAAACTGTTATTTCCATTATACTTATGTATTAACTGCGTTCGTAATTTCTGTAAAAGATCACTGTATGTAGTGGCTTCCAACGTTGTCTTTCAGTTATTTCTAAATTATTGTTGCCTGAATTAACATTGATTTTAGCCATACCACAATAAACCATGCAAAACATAATCTGTTAACAAAGATCAATAAAATATATTTTAATTGTGTGTAGAATTGCCAAACAAAGATTAAAAAAATATTATTTTACTTAAATAATATAAAGAATTGATTGTTTTTTTTTCCATTTCTCTGAATTACTCATGGATCCGTAGCATTGCCACTGGATATCGAAAATAGATAAATAAATTTAATACAATGATTGATTTTCAGATATAATATAACTCTTGAAGTCACTATCCAAAAAACTTAATACACAAGATATAAAATGATTTTTGATAAGATAACTTGAAATCATTTGTTGAACTACGAACGAACAAGTTTTTGCTGCAAAATCCATTTTCTTCAATCAATATATGAACATTATTTGGAAACAGCTCAGTTTTCTTTTTAAATAATGGATTGAAAAAAAGCGTTTATTTTGACATTGACTTGATGCGAAATGCTGAATTTTAAACCTTTTACAGCTGTGACAAATTTGAAGTTTTCAATCAACTTCTCATTTGTAATGAAATTATACACACAGTTAAAAGATACACAAAGATCAAAAGTTTCTGTTACACTTGTAATATGAAACTGTTTATTCCCACTAGCTTACGGGCCATCGTGGTAGACATAAAGGGTACAAAACCCATGTATTACATAAACATGAGTCGTCGCCAGAGTGAAAAGATAAATGGTCGAGTGTTATAATTATATTGCAACACAATAAATTGCGACATATTCTGATTTGCTTCTTTATATTATACGGTTTCAATATAGAATTTTACACAGTAGCATATCCAATAATGTAAACTCTTTCTAATTAAAATTAAACCGCTTCAGCCAACTGCACTTTCGTCAAACTTATGATGAAATTATTAAACGGTTATTTTGCTTATGCAATTGTGTTAATCAATTTATAGCAGAATTGTTCTCTCGTAGAAATTATATTTCGGACATTTTTAATAAACCTTTCTTTATATTTGGACATGCAAACAGAAATGAACCATTAAACCTAATATTTATTTTTCTGAAAAGGTATATTTGTAATGATATAATGAACAAAACTAGGCTCACTCTTAAATCAGCAAGTCGTATCTGTAGATTGCCGTGTACTATATAAATAAAATTGTATGCCCACATTAAAGGTTTTGTGAATCGAACTTGAATTCGTTGCCTAATTTTGCGTAAGGGGTCGGCCAAGGGGGCGCTGGGATATGAGTAACGTGACCGATATCGTCAAATCGTTAACATTGTCATGTAGATTGCTGCAGTATAATTCTATTGATATTGCCTCTCGTGTTCTCTTACCCCTTTTCATGTATGATGCTTATGTATGCCTTTATTGTGGGCCTTCATGTATGCTTTTAGCGATTATATGCATAATTGTACTGTATAAGCGAATTCTTGCTTACCCAGCAGGGAACTAGTCATTACATTATTAGATTAATTAAGTTGTTTAGGTTCAAGTTAACGACATTTTGCAATAAATGTCCAATTAACTTACTAAATAAAAATAACTATTTTATACATTTGCGTAAAAGTAAAGCATTGGGACTGGTTTACCTCTTTTCCAGTCGTTGTGATAAGAGACAAAAGAAGTCATGTATTGTTAAATATTACTTCAACATGTTTTTTTTTACATTTTAATGTTAAAGCTTATTATGTTAAAATGTATACAATGTGTTGTTATATGGACATATTGCTTGTAAACTCTGGACGGTGTGGCGAGTGATGCCCTTGACACTAACACACCTATTCATGATGTTTAGAAAATATATTGAACAGACACAGATAGACACAAAGGCTACTATACGTTCTACACGTGCATGTAAATTCCACAGGCATATGTTTTACCTGAGTATGTTTTGCTGCTTTTATTCAATATAATTTTCGTCGTATTCTACACAATTTTAACCAGAACGACGGTAAGTGAACCACTAAACGCTTATCAAGGGTAAGAGGGTTTGCGTATGAGATTTAAATGTGAAAGCTGTTAAAATTTAAAAATCGCCCTATATAAACTGGCCGATCAGTATAAGTAAAGTACTCACATAAAACAATTTATAAACGTAGTAACATTTAATGATGCGTATTATATTTTCGTTTTCTCCGAAAACTTTGGTTTAAACTAGGCAAAGCTTGTAATGTGAGTGCCTATTATATCCATACGGTTTAGACGAAACCTTAACTGCATTTGTTTTTTTCTACTAAGATCTAAGTCGAATTATCTTTCCTTTTACACATTTTCCACTTCGACAAAAACTTTATTTTAACTGCTGCTTTGTTTCATACTGTAATCTTATTAACAAATTCAATATCAGTTGATGCCAATGAGTTGCCAATGAGTTGTCGCTACCACCGACATGTTTCTGCTGAACACGAGATGCATGATTCCGATTTAAGAGCTAACGGCATGATAAAATGCAAAGCACTTACCAGGCTCACACTTGCCCATGTCTTCAGTAAATCCTATTTTGCAGGAGCATACACTCTGAACATTACAATAAGCGTTGTCAACTATGTCACACGTGTTATCCCAAGCAGAACAGTTTTGTCCAATAACTGAAATGTATATAAAACATTTGCCTTGTAAATAACAAGTCGGGCACTCACACACGTTTATATTAAAAGACAGTTTCGAAGTGTCGTGTCGATTTTAATCAGGATGGACCAATACCATGTCAATGTGATTATTTCTAAAAGAATTAATTAACATACGTATCGTTTCTTTAAGTTTTGATTTGAAACTCGTCTGTAAATACGTACTTTTAGAACACGTCCCGTCAGTTTCGAATCCATTCACACACATGTTGACTTCCTCGACATAGGAATTCCCATAAAATTCCGTATAAATAAATGAAGTATCGTTGACACATCGTGTTTCATCCACTGTCCCATACGAACACTTCATACCGATGACTGTTAATAGACACACAAATAAATACTATTTCTATAAATAACGCTTTAAATACGTAAACAGAGATAACCCTGGTTAGTCGTTACAAATTTAATTCAAATAAAATGCATTTTACCAGAAATTTAAAATTGCCGAATAAACATACGCGGTTTGCAAAGATATTCGTCGTATCCAGTGGCATCGGACCAGCCGTAACGTTCATGCCATTGGTCTCTGATCGGATCATGATGATAGTTTTGCTTACAGGCGCATTTGTTTATGTCTGTGTCACATTTGTAGGCGAATGAATTGGAATTGGTGTCACCCGCACAGTCTTCATCGGCAACGCAATAAGAGTTATAAACTGCAAAAAAAGCATAAAGTTTTAAGTTTCAAACCAATTGCATCCAGCGGTAAATGTTCAATAGCTGCTTACATACCTGGAACGAACGTTGAACAATGGACATTAAAACGGACTACATTGCTAAATATTCACTCAGTTTTTCTACGAACGCGTTTTATGTTTCACCTGCCTGTGTTGTTGTTTTTATGTGTCTATGAACTGTCTATTTTCTAAAAAATGCACTTTTATTACGAACAGCAACCAGATTGCAATCAATAGTAATAAAAAGTACAAAGCTCAACTGATGTGTGCACATTGACAACTTACTGGGTTCACACTCGCCGTCTGTGGTCCGTTTATATCCCGGTGCACATTTACAAATATTGTCCACGTTGCAGTAGTACGCCCGATGTGCAAAGTAGTAGTCCCGTTGTAGAGAATTCCACGGATCCAGATAAGCATAGATGTATGAAAAGTGGCTCGCATTTCCACAATAATGGATGTCAGAACAAAAGGAATCCAACACTAAAATAAGAATACCAATAAAAATAGAATCTTCTTATTTATATAATATTTTGAAAACAATATACACCATTTATTTATAAAAACTAATATATATTAGACGTATTTCGTAAGATTCGATAGATATACATGCATGGACAACGTCTCCGTGGAAAAAAATCAAATGTGTTAAACAAGGAACTGTAAATTATCAAGGTCATTAACTACTGCGCATAGTTTATACATGTTTGTGTATCAAAACTAAGCTTTGACCTTAATCATTAAGTAAGATGCAATTAAACATTAAACACATACGTTATTACACCTGTTAGAAGTGAATAACTTATAAGACATTGGTATACGCCAAAGTGTTGGTAAAGTGATGGCATAGCAATTCTTTATCCCCAGGAAAAACATATCATGGTTATGTAACTTAAAGTGAAACCCATGGATTTACCCTTTTTGCAAGTGAAAGAGTCTGCGGAGGCCAGTGAGTATCCCTTCTGACAGCGACACTTTCCAGCGTATCTGATCACGGTGCTGTCTGGCTCACATATAATGTCCCCGCCCCCACAGTCGCTTGTTGAGTTGCAAAATGTGTCCAAAACTTGTAATGCAGTCATATTTGAGTGTTAGAACTTTAATTATTATAATATTTCTTTTTTATAAAGCTTTTAACTTCCATAAATGTTCTTATACAATATATCATGTTTTTTTTTTAATATAAATATTGATATACACTCTTGTAAAGGTCAATAAATACAAACAAAAAATTCCAGTTTTTTATTTTTACAATTATTTCTAGAGAACATATCCCTTTGTTCATTCCGGCGAAACCACTTACTCCAAATACATTGGTCATCGCGCACTATGTACCCAGGAGAGCAGCTGCACACACCGCCCATGCAGGTTGTGTTCGATAAACTTCCGCAGTCTGTATGCTCGACGCATTGTCGTCCTAGGTCTTGGTTTTCAATATATTACATAGCGCATTTAACTGTCATTGGAAGTTCAATAATAAAATGAAAAAGGGGGCATATTGTGAAAACTATGTAAAAAGAACAATTTACACACAATGAATAAACAACAAAGAATCAAGTAACAAAAAACTCATCATCATATTGAAGTATCGTGCAATTCTCCATGGTAGAGAATAATGATAGCGTTATTGCAACAAACAGACTTTATACTAAAAGTGTATGGTAATTCGGTTTTCATACACAATTAAGATAAACAATCGGTGGTTTTGTGGTGAAACTTATATAGGTTAAATTCTTCAAAGTAAACATCATACTTCATGATGTTTCTGTTTTGCAAACCTACATGGCTGACATCCTTTATGGTCTTGATACCATATCTCTGGGTTGCAGGCGCATATTCCAGAGGAGCAAATGAAGTTGTAGCCATACACGTTGTGATACGTCAAGTCGCAATAATAATCGTGGCTGCATGGGAGACCAATAACTAAAATACATATACTTATTTTAAAAACAACAATGTAAAGATTGTGAAAATACATATAGAAGAATATCCACCGATCAATAATTGATTAACGAGCTATAAAGTGAAATATATAAATAAACAATATTCAACTCGTCAGGATAACGTCTTAGTTGTTACTAAAGAAAACATGAGGTTTAAATAACAATGGACAGCCTTAACCCCCCCCCCCAACAGTAAAAACATTATATTATATAGTCGAGATTATCGAACTTTCACTTTTCGCGAAAAGCTATTCCAGTATCAATATACAGGATACATCGGAATCTCGCCGATCCACATTTTCGCGGAACTATGCATATCTTCCGTTGGAAGAATTGATCATTAAGAACTGCATAAATACCGGAAGGTAAAGAGCGCAGAATGTTTATATCTTCAGTCTGAACAGAGTATTTTTTACACTGTACAAAAAGCGCGGACTAAAATTAGCGTGGAACTTAAATGTCGTCAGTCGGAACAAATGTCAATGAAACACCGTTCATAAGAGAGGAATAAAAATCGCGCGGAACTGTCATACCTTCTGTCGGAACAATTACGCATTTAGTCATTGATTACACATCTCGGGTTTCTGTGGGTTAGCTGCGCAAATATTTTTGATTAGTTCAGATACATAGAAACAACCAATCATACAAAAAGCGATTAACATTAATGTCTTTCATCCGAACGATTTAACATTGAATCGACAAGCGTCGTTTTCGTTAATTTAGCAGCGACATCTTTGGATATATTACTTGACATATATCGGGTTAAGTGATTTGTTCCGAAACATAAAAACAACACATCAGATATTGTTACAAACGCAATACCGTGTAGACTTTTTTTCATGAGTTCATGATAACGACCGGTCATTGGATTTGATTCAAGGCATTTAATTTGTTTAAGTAAAATATTTTGAACCGTCTTTATGATTGAACGTTTATTTGAATAATATTTTGCATAAATATTTCATATTAACAATACAGAACACTCGATATTGTGGACAGTTGCTATTATATTAACAGCAATCACAATTGGGTAAAGTAATTTGTATCACGAATTTGCCAACGTTTGTAATAGACTGTACTCCATTCACTAATGTCAAATTAAATTTTCAAATGCCAAATAATAAAAGTGACCAACCTACTGCGTTCATTGAAAAATATTTAATATTATTTGAGAACTCAGTACTGCATGATAATTTAACAACGAAACTGCAAATTAAATATACCATTAAATTACCAAAATGTTTCGAAAACCAGTACACACTGCATAGGGCATGACGAATCATTAGTAGTCAATGACAACTATGGTGACACTTATTGTATCATTGGCGTCGCACTAATGTGCGGCGACTAGTATGTAATACTTTTTTTCGCTTATGGGAGGAGAAGTTATTTTACGGATCATTGTACATATTTTTGTTGTCAGAATATCTTGCATAGTGGTGATTTTTTGTGTAAATTAGTGTAAATAAGTACTGCATGTGTGCCTATTACATTTACTACAGCATTTATTGCCAATAATGCAAATCTAATTCTTTTAATTAATAACTGATCACAGGGCCTGGCAATAATAAAAGATCACAGGGACTGGTCAAATACGCGAACCGGTGAAACTTTCTGGTTTTGTATAAAAACAAAACTTCTTTGTTCCACTATCCTAGCAACCACCTAGTTACTAATAAAGGCGCTATAGAGCGCGAAGCGCGACACGTATTATTAATTGTAATAATGAGTCTTGATAAAGGAAGCAGCCGCTTATCAATGAGGAGCAACATCACAGCACCCCAGTCTCATTACTATAAAGTCCTCCTACAATTTTTTTTAAGAACCACATATAGAAGGCCGCAGGCCTGACCCGTATTTTGCCAGTGGTATGGACCCCTTGGTAGGGACCTTTTAACCCCGCTCACTATCCAGCGTTTAAACTTCCGGGTTTACATTTAAACCGACTATTAATAGCTTATTAATATCTTAGTTAGAAGCTGATTTTTCAGGCGGTTCCGTAGTGTAGTGGTTACACGCTCGCTTCACATGTGAGAGGTCCATTGTTCGAGCCCCAGTAGAATCAAATTATTTTATTTGTGTTCTATGTTAACTTTTTGTTTTGATGTAGACACTTTAGTTTAAATAAATATGCTGTTTTATTGTAACCATTTTCTGTTTTTATTATGCCCATGAAATATATGTGTGAGAGGGTGGGGGAGGGGGGTTCGTAAACACATTAAAACTTTTACAGTGTTTTCATATCAATGAGTACTCAACCCCTATCGTAAATGAGCAACGTAAGAATAAGTTCAGAATCATCTCCCCTTGAAGTTGAGAAAAATATGAAATTACGCTTACACGATGAAGCAGATTTTTTAAAACCTACACAGTTCTGTTCCATTAATGAAAACTGCACACGGATGCCAGTAAAAAAGGAAACCAATGTAAATAAAATGAACTATGAAATATTTGGGGGTTACAACACAAAATCATAGATAATGGTTATTTGGGGGTTATAACACAACATCATAGATAATGGTTATTTGGGAGTTATAACACAAAATCATAGATAATGGTTATACCAGTATCTTTTTCTATTTTGTTTAAAATAATCGGCCAATATATTAATATTTACAGTAGAAAAAAATAGTTCCATGTAACTTCATTGAGTGCCATTTACACTGAAATTCCCGACGCCATTTGATGCTTTGCATTAAAACTTATCTTGTTTATTCTTTAAAATAATGGTATTGCTGAAGAAGTGATTGAAATGTCAGGTACTATGGACATCATGTCAGGCGACATGTGGGAAGGTAGTGTAGGAGTCTTCGACTGTTTTGTAGCTCGATTAAGTACATTAATGGCCCTTATTGTTTCTAGCACTATACTTACGTCATTCGTTTACTGCATTTTAAAATAGTAAACTGTGTTATAATTTTCAGTAATCAGGGCATATTTTATCTGCATATTTAATGCAAATTGTTTAAATGTATGATTGATTAGCCTGGTTTGGGTTTTTGTTGCTTGAAAGGGGAGGGGGGGGGGACGCTGATCTTATAAACGGTATTCGTTTACATTCCGGATTGCAAAACGTATACCTTTTCCCCCAAATCCAGCCCCAAATTCCTAATTGATAGTTTGACCTTTAAATGTTGGTAAGTTAATGTATTCAATGTATAAATACGACCCATTTGTATTATTGTAATCAGTTGCATAATATTTCTTTAAACAACTGTACTTTGTGGTGATACATTTCGCTGCAATTTTGTGTAAGTGTACTGTACATGCAGGTATACCATACCTAATTGTTATTGAATTTTGGGCCCATCGGAGTAAATGTCACGGTTCCCAAAGAAACAATCAAGAGCTTAAACTAAATAAATAAACTTTGCTTTGTTGAATTGTGCATAAATTTGGTGTGAAGATCTTATACTTGAAGACTTAGCTTGAAATATGATTGGGGCCAGTCGGGTCAAAGTGAAAGTCGAAGTTGCTTAGAATTGAAAAACAGGTCCCACTCATGAGCTAGAGTTTTCATTTAGGTTTTTGATTGACATGTTTGTGTAGGTTGCTTAATATACCGTCCATGCTTGGTGTTGCATCGATAACATTAAATACCAAAGATAAAATAAAATAATATAATTTGTGAAATGATGGAAATCTTGTTTTGTGATAATTTAGCTGTTTTGAAGTTTTCGAAATGACGACGCTCTTATTTTGCATATAACTTACTATGTTTGTAACGGTTACATATAATTAATATCAAATATGACTACAGATGTGACTGCCAGAAAATGTATATTGCACTTTCAAATCAGATGAATAGTCTTTGCAAACTCTTTTTATTTGTTCATAAGTGCGTGATAATTTTCGTTTCAGCTGATGTTTGATTTTATGTCAAATGTAATACTTTAAATAAGGAAACACACAGGTTTTATCTGGCTAGCTATTTGGTGCATTTTCCCTTCCTGTGAGGTGCATTGTTTCGGACTTTCTAGTATATGTTGTTTCTTTGTCACCACAAGTACATGTCTTTGTCGATGGGAGCCATTTTGTTGCTTGTATTAAAAACAATTCGTTGTTTTCTTTTTATTTACAGCTTTATGAACCATCAAAATGTTTATTAATATCTATGTTTCTATCATCGAATATAGTGCCATGTTTGTCGCATTTTTAAGGAAATCTAACATGGTCGTAACACTGACCAGATTTGACCACTTTTAGTTTTTCTGCATTACTTAAACAGAGTATAGGGAAGTTCTCTAAAAAATGAAGAGGACATCCCAATCAAGGACTCATATTTGTTTATATAGTTGATTTGTATTGCTTTCTGTCTAGACCGTTCATAAGCAGGTTTGTGGTTGGAGGACTTCATGGATAACTTAAAATTTGTTCATGGTCGTTTTTCTATGCAATTAACAAGTATTTTCTCGTAAACAGGGTAAGGTACCTTCTTTTGTTGGTAGAGAGGGTTCCGTAGTTTCAGCATAGAAATAAAGAATTTTAAATAATTTAAAGTTATTTATTATATTTTTAGACTTAAATTTTTAGTACTTTTACATGTATTCACCCATACTTTGACATAATTGCATGTTGTAATTGTATGGCCTTTGCGTCTAATGATGTGGAAATGCATAAAACAATCGGCCTGCTCGTTCGTCCGTCCGTCCGATCGTTCGAGGTATAACCTTCATGATACGTTTTGTATGAAATAATTAAAGCTTGCTGAAAGCTTTGATATTTTCACGGATATTATATATGAAAACACAATACAATCACATCACCAGACCTCATTGTTATATCTAGACACTGATCTACTATTAGACAAATTCTGCAACTCTAACGTCTTGTTTAACCCAAATTGACCAAAGTTGACCCTTCGATTAACATCAATACAAATTATTTTGTTGAATGCAATTTAAATTTAAATTTGTGAACTGCATTGTAAAAATGTACATCATTTTTTATGCATACATTTTAAATTAAATTTATTAGAATAAGAACAAAGAATACTATTAAACTATATAACGGTACATTTGTAATATTACATATTTCTATCTGCGAATCTATGTACGAGTGCTACTTTATAGATCTGTTTTGCATCTGTTTTGCATTGATGTTTGCTTCAGATTTAACATGCATTTTGAGCATGTATTAAACGCTTTCAGGTTTGTGTATGTTTTACATTGCTAGTTTACTAGTCAGTACGGGTCGGTTTATGGTTTTTGAATATCAGTTTTGGGGTGTCCACCTTAAGTAGACAAAGACATGTATAAATAACCAAACATAACTTGCAAGGTAACTGATACTAAGAATTTAGATTGGTGATGACTAGTTCATTTGATAGCAAGTCATGGTCAAAGTGACCAAACGTATAGTCAAGAGTACCGTTATATATATTGGCAATTCTTCAAAATCCTTGTTTTTATGACCTTAAAACTGCCACATAACAAGGTTAGTACAGATAATTATCGAAACACTAGCAAAACAACTCTTGATAAAAAGAACATGGTCAAACTGAACAAATTAAAGAAATCATTGATTACAATACACATCGTAAAAAAGCTTTCAGCATCGAATGCCATGAAATGTCTTTTTTGTTGTTGATAACGTAAAGGATAACTACTAAAAGTCGAGTAGTTTTGGATCATATAAATAGCTTACGCTGACTTAAAGAAGATACTCCAAATTGTATATGATTGGTTTGAAATGCATGTTTATTCCTAGTGATTAAATGGAATTTGGTAGTGTATGCAAATCATTAGAAATTTAATTGACATACACACCCAGTCTGTTTGAAATTCACTTTCAATTAAATGTTTTTTAAACCCAGGCTACAAACTCTCAGAAGGACTATAATATTCCACACTTACCATTTCGCCCACTTAAATTCTGATTAAACTTGCTTTTATGCTGTGCTTCAAGTTATTTAAATAGACTACTGGTCATAAGGAAGAAATGAAAAGGCCTACGCGATATTTAGAGCATAATTTTACTGAGGTTTTAAAAAGACAATTGTTCTGGTGGAAGTTATATAAGTTACGCGCATTTTTAGATTCGGATGTTATGAAGCGCTTAATGATCATTTGTGCCGACGGACGACTTGCACAGCTCCGCGAAAATTAGGATTTGCGGGTTTCCGACATGTGCTGTATTTGTATACTTTTTAACCCTACGAAGAGGTAGACATTGTCTTTCGCGCGGCGATAATTTAACAAAATATGTACTTCTCAACATGCAAACGATGGATTAGATAAATGAACAAATCTTAGAACGTAAGACTTAAAATTCGCAATTAATACCTTAAATGTTCATCGATAATACTATAAACGGGAAATAAATATCAAAAACTATCATTAAACACTTTCAAGCTTATACTATATATAACAATTTACACAACTCTGAAGAAGATCTGAAGCGCAAACAAGAAGCGTCCGTGTCAGTGACAAAAGTTTAATTGAAACACGAACGAGTAAAAAGAGCAAACTGCAGACAAAGAAGAAAGCGAAACAGAAACCGATCGAAAGTATTTGTGGCAAAAATGAATCTGAAACAAAAGATGCCATAGATGAAGTCTTAGAGATGTTTAACAAAACGAAGCTAGCGAAACTGCGAGAGACGATAAACATAGTAAATAGAAAGTTAGAAAATGCTATTACGAGTGAGATTTTGAGTCAAAAAATATATTACCGTATGCACACGTATATGAATAAACAAACATTTAATAAGCAGATATGTAAGTTTAAAACAACGTACAATTTGAAATCTAACGTTAATTTAAATATAGTCTTTTTCTAAGTACATTTTAGTTTTTGATAGACCTTAAAATCTACTACATGGAAAATCATTAATGTGATAGGTGATTAAGTTTCCGCAATACTATTAACTTAATCAAAATATGACAATATTATTAATTGCAGAAGAACTTATGTTCTTTAAAAATAAAATGGTGATCACATGTCGTGGATTATCGGTCAAAAACAGTTATTGTATATGCTGATGCATGACGTTTAAGTTATAACAAAATAATAAGCAGAAATAACTTGTTCAAACGAAGTGAAAACTATAACTTCATATACTGCGCAAAAATGTGGAACGTGTGTGTAGTATTTTTATTTTTTGTAGTGTTAAAATTTAACCAGTGTTCTGTTTATATTCAAACATCAGTAGGTATATCCAATAATCAGAAACACTGGCATTTGCTTAGAAAAATATGGAACATACCGGATACACATCCATCGACATTCCAGCGATAGCCTTCGTCGCAAAGACATTGTCTTTGTTGGTTGTAATGGTGGTTTACGCAGACAACATGAGCAATATCTGGGCATTTGTTTTGCGTATCGTACTCATCGCAGTACCCTTTAATAGATGTTGACAGTAATTATATGCAATTATCAAATGTAAGGATTATAGTCTTGCATGCTTAATTTGTATTTATTTATTGTATGCCACAGTTTTTAATAGTTAATCGAGAAAAAGATAAAAGCCAGTTTCTTACGATATCGACAATATCCTCGCATTATGCCGAGCACGTTATCGAATGGCTGGCACTGTGTTAATGCTGATGAGCAATTCTGTTCAGCTGAACAGGTCACTGAAGAAGAAAACATTAAAATCCAGATAGAAAGTTTAATATATTAATTGATATACTAACATATCATTAATAACATGTTAAGGGATATAATTTAATGAAGATATTCAAATATTCGTGTCATGTCATCATTCGAATATTTACAGACCCCAGGTGTGACAGTAGCACTTACCTTGATCATTGACTGTCTTGGGATGTGTTCATACTGGTGACATTATGTTACAAAAATTACATAACACATGACACATTTTCACAAATGAGTTTATATTACTAAACCACCCAACTTGAATCTTGAAGTAGCAATCCATTTTCTTGTTTGTTTTATCGGCTTCATAAATTAGGCGCCATTTTTTCGAATTGTTATGACATTAAGTTAATGACGTCATGTATCGACCCAGTCACGTGAACGCCCAAGTTTGGCCGTAACTGCCCAGAAATATGATCATTAATGACCCTAATCTTGGTCATGACCCGTGTTGAGTCAGTTGAGCTCGAGTAAGGATCAGGTGAAGACGTAACTTTTGTTGATAGTAAGTAATTCATCATGCGAAGTAGATACCTCTAAGTCGTTATCACATCTGTCTCATAGTGAAAATCCAGTCGTTTTAAACATTGTATTAATTAGATAACGATGGAACTAGCGTAACACTTCATTAGATATTTAACGAATTAATGTAAAAACACAAAAATAGTGTAAACCTCATACCAGAGTAACGTTACAATAAATTCGAATGATCGATATTTTTGATTCAGATTTAATTAACCGAATTTACGACCTTGTGGAGCAAAGCCATGGTCCTGATTTCAACAAATACCACTATAAATCGTATATTGTATGCAAGATTATTATGTTCCTCATTTTCACTTCATACATCTTATTTGATACGATGTAAGATATTTCCGGTCAATCTAGTACATGAATTATCATATATTACAATACCATACAAAATTAAAAGGATGTATTTCCCTAGATTACAGTTATGCTCTTGGTTTCGTCTTAATTGTAAGAACGTACTACAGAACCACGACGATGTCAAATCTTGAATAGAACTTTGATTATATGTACCTTCGTTGTACTGTAAAATAAACCCGAATAAAACCCATCGCGGACACGTTGTTTTTGTTACACAAAGATAGCGTAGCAAAACATAGATTCAGAAAAACGTGTGTATATTTACTACTATTTAATCAATCAAGTAATTATAATGTACATGTACTGTGTACACAATAAAACATATATGCATCAATCTAAACTGTAAATGCATCTACAACATTAAGAGAGTTTAAAATTAACGATTTTTGGCCTAAATAAATTTATTATTATTTAAAACAAATTTAATTCGTTAATATTTGCGTACCTAAATTCTGATTATAATCAATGATTACCATTCGAATGTTTCGTAAGTCGGGTCTAGTCCTTTGTCTTCATTTCGAGACGCTGAATTATTTATATCATGTCAATTTACTTGGACAATATATCAAACACGGTGTGTAAACGCCCTTGCTTCCGGATAAAAACAATAAAGACACTATCCTTCACTATTACCGAATACTAAATCATCATCTCGTTAATTGATAGCAGCTGTCAGCTTAACAATGGATGATACGCAAGAGCAGTCTGCACTGAACCAAATCTGAGACTTTGTGCTTTTTTGGAATTTTTTTGCACAAAAATCGATTATTCCAAACTGAATGTTAGATTCGAATATTCGGGCGATTTTCAAATTTTCGAATATTCGAATAATTGTTCACATCCCTAATAAGTAGGTATTCGGGGAACTTACTTTGTTCACAGTTTCCAGTTTCTACATTACATGCATATGTGTCATCGTAGCAGTCAGCATTGTTCGTGCACAGACCATGCCAGCAGTCTGCAAAGACAAAACATTTCCTAAAAAATCTAATGAAAGTACTTGTTGATTGTATTGACTAAATTCTATCGAGTCTCAAACAGTTGCAAAACTGTTGATCCTGTGAATATCAAGCCACATATTACATGAATTGAAATAAAATTGAATTCATATAATTTGTACAGTTTTTTTTTTACTTGGCATTGCGATGCTTTGATGTTAAGATTTAATTATAGGCATGTTTTAAAAAAAATCTGGGCTAAGTATGACCCCGGTCATAGTCTGGTCATTTTTATGTTTAGTTTGGAGTTGTATTTATATTCCTGAATTGCAAAGGAAACCTGAAGATTTCTTCCATGAAAATGTTTCTATGCAATTATTCATTTCAAGAAAATTAAACAAATCTCTCTTAACACATATATTCTTAAATCTTAGATTGGAAACACCCTTTTCATCTATACAAGGTTAACATGAAACAGTAAGAGGCAAGAAGTCAATGCGTGAATTTCAGGCGCACTTATGAATAACGATTTTGCGGGGAAATAATGTCTCAAAATGTAAACAAGGTAAACATCTAACAGAGTAAGAAGTCACAAGAAAGTTTAGAGGTGCATTTTTAAGGAAGTATGTACAATAAATTAAGGTTTAAATAAACGAACATTTATATGCTTGCGACGTTCCCGCCAGAAAAATTGATATCACAAAATATTTATTTGCATTTTGTAAGCTAATAAAATACATGTGCTTTAAATACCTACATTATTACCTACTAGTATATTAAATATACGTAAAGCACATGAATAACGATGATATTTATATTATTATCTGCTTCTTATCTTTGTTTGAGATAATTCTAACTAATATTTATAAATGCAACCACTCAGCATGAAGTATTAATTTGTGTTTTATGTCCTGTTTGTTATATTGTTTATTTCTCTGATAGTATGACGTTCTATTCTATGCAAAGAAGTTTAAATTTTGTGAACTGCATTTAACGCTTTTGCTAAGCACTCTCTGCATCTTAGACGTTTTGTTTGTATTTCCATAAGCTACTTTATTTAATCATTATAGTTGCTTACCACTTTTATTCAACCATTTCAACCACGAGCTTGACGAGCTTGACGAGTTTTGGCATTGTTTTGTGTGTAAAAATAAATATAAAGAGGCCGTATAAACCTGTGTCGATCGAGAGAAAAATACACAGAATATTGTACATGTATTTGAAAGCTTGATGTAATCTAAATTTGGGACTCGATTCTATATCTGACATCAATTGAATGTGTTAATCACTACTTGACCACTTAACTCTTAGATCTGTGTCTGATATCCTTGCATCCCAATCAAGCACTTTCTCTTACAAAACCTTTCCCTCGAACCACAACAGTCAAGAACCATCAACGGTTCAAACATATATTGCTTTAATAAAACAACTGTTTTTGTCAGCGTTTCACTTACGTTATCTTGGACGTGTTTAATGTATATTATATCGCCTTTATAATACCATATATATTTCCGATTACATGGCTATTTCTTTCTTGTGCTCTATCGTTCTTTGGTAATTTGCTGCTTCAAACTCACTCTTGAACATGCATGAAGTCAATGCATGTTCTGGTGATAATGATTTTAACGTAAAATTTTCTTCTGAACATATTCAGACACTACTTTTTTCTACTTCAAACTCTCTTCAAATGTGTAATTCGGAAGAAAATGACTCTAGATTATCCAAATAGTATCCCTCGAAAGCGGTCAATGTCGATGTTTTCTATCGAAAACGAACTTATTTATAAATTTCCAACTTAAACATTAAATCTGGTTACATCATGGTGTGTTGTTTAGAATCAAACTTATAGTGAAGTGTTGTGTGTGTTAACATTTCAACGTTATAAAAACAAAAAATCATCCATAAACAACACCAATGTTGTTGTAGGACAGTACCTAGACACTCTTTTAGGCTCCTAACACCGTAACATAGATGACGCATCCGCATCATTAGGTATTTTCATTTCGTTGTTAACTTTTCGCGTTATCAGTACGTGGTATTGCTTGGAATAAACATTTTTCTTGATTTGTTAGATTGATTGATGACTCATTATTTTCATTTCATCCTTATTCAGTTGATAATACTATTATACTTTTACAACATCTTTGGTCTGTTTTGCTAACTTTGCAAACATCATTTAGGCGACAAAAAGCAAGTCAAATTTCTTCTGACAAATCTGGTTAGCCCTTTTGCACAGCCGATTACTATTGCATCTTCAATCGTAAGCCATGTTCAAATAGTGTTATTGCTATTCATAGTCTCTTGTCAAAACAAACATTTTGCTTCTTCCAACGATGCATCGAAATATCCATGAACAGGCTCAACTTCAACACACTTTCAACACAACAAAATGAACCTGTGTTCACAAAATCAAGTCTGTTTAATAAGTGTCCTAAGTATAATATTTTTGTGATGCGTCTGTTCTTGAACTTTATGTAAATATCCATCTCAGAGTGGACCAGAGACTGTAAAATTGTGATTTAACTATGGCTAAATAATTATATTTACAGAACGAGTTCTTCTGTTGTAATTTTCATTTTGAGCTGTAAACTTATCAGCTTAATTAAAGCTCTTTGTAAATTCTTTTATGCTGTTCATGTTATCTTGAGTGTCAAGTGCATTTTAAAAACTTCTTATTATGTTATGTTTTAAACGAAGCGTTTAAGCTCAATATTGTTGTTGGATAACATATATGTTTCCTATGGCTGCTTTGCTTATTACCTATCCATGGTTTGTTCGTGTCTCTTTTTTTTAATCTCGTAGGGGCAAAATTTCCCTTTATGTCTGTTGAATTCATCACAGTATACACAAACTCTGTTCGATTTGCACACTTTTAAGCAACTATATTAACTACTAACTATTTATTATGTTCACAGAAATTAATTCCACAATCACTAACGACCTCTCACTGGAAGCAGATATTAACCAACGGATTTGAAAAGTCTCAACAACCATTCTCAGATTATCACAGAGATTGTGGAACAACGACATGCTGACTACAAACACCAATACGGCTGTTTAACAGGTCGGTGTGTAAAGCAATATTCTGTATGTCAGCGAATCTTGGATCTTGTAAGCATCATAGGAGATAAATCCAGATGCCTTCAATATGCGCTGTCTCCGAAGCAAAACGATGTGCAAGAGAGTGCAGCAACCCCCAGCATTGTCACTTTTTCCGTCAGCGTTATCTCAGATGGGTTTGGTCATGTGCGTAGGATCTACATCGGCCACATCCCTAAAGACATCCTAAACGGAGAGCTTGCCTCAGACAAGTGAACATCTGGTCGGCCACATCTTCGCTACAAGGCCGCGTGCAAGCGTAACCTAAAAGCTTTGATCCTGGAACCTGTAAAGCTCTAATTCAGGAAATATGCAACTGAAGCTGTGCATGCTATACTGGGAGTGGGAGAAGAGAGGATCTGCCATCTTGTCTATTAAAGGTGCGTAAGAAGAAAGGGGAGACAGATGCGGTCGGCAGCAAACTACGCCTTTATGTGTGTAAGGTGCAGGAGATATTGCAATTCCCGATTAGGTTTGTTCAGCCACGGTCAACGCAGCTAAAGCAACCAACCTGCAAAATCTTCCTGACGCTGAACAAACAACAACGATGTGCTCTTGGGACGCACGTTTATTGTCTATCGAGACTAACGGACGCAAACATAGAATTATATATTAATAATTTATAACCCATTCGATCCTGAGAAATCCCTAGCCGCAATATGTATATATTAACTTTGTTATATTAAGTAGTATATTTGTTACCTATACAGAGCAGTATTTAGATGCTGATTACTCCACTTGAGTGATTAAAGGGATCTTTTCACGGTTTGGTAAATTGACAAAATTGAAAAAAGTTGTTTCAGATTAGCAAATTTTCGTTTTAGTTATGATATTTGTGAGGAAACAGTATTACTGAACATTTACCATAGTCCAATATAGCCGTTATATGTATCTTTTGACGATTTGAAAACCTAAAAATTATAAAGCGTTGCAACGCGAAACGATTGAATAATTTGGAGAGTTCTGTTGTTGTCGTTTAAATTTGCGAAACTACGAAGATTGCTTATATAAGGTATAAAATACTTAAACTGCGTTAACCTGGCGGAATAGCCGAGAGGGCTAATGTGTTTTTACGTCAGACTAATTCCAGGACTCCGGGGGTCACTGGTTCGAGCCCTGGTACCGGCTACTTTTTTTCCCTTTTTTTAATTTTATTCTTGATTTTTTTACTGGAGCTTTTAAGATCCAATGTTTACATTTATCAATATAAAGCATTCAATGACAAACTTCAAAATATGCCAAAATCTGTGAAAAGGCCCCTTTAAATCAGTAGACTAATTTAAACCTAGTACAGCTATTTTCGCAGCTGTCGATAATGATGACAATGCTGCTGGTATTGTTGCAGTTGATAATTACGTTGACACCATGCAATAAGCACTTCCGATGTCACTGATGATACTCATGATGAAAGATCTACTGTTTACAGTCAGTATTGCTGCTGCTATGGTACTAATGCTGTTGCTTGTTTCTACCACTTTAAGTTGCGAACGTTGTGTCTGGTTGCTGATGTCAATAAATCCATACGTTTGTGCAATGTGACTAATGTCATATGGTTGGTAAAATCCCATACTTTTTGTGAAGTGCAATACTTCCGCCACAAATGCGCAAGATTCGCGTTAAGTTGTACAACGATTTCTACAAATGGCATCATGATTGGGTTGTCAAAGCAAGTCTCGATACTATCGACGTTATTTTAAATATTGATTATTTTGCAGTTTTGTGTACAACCCCGTTTTTTTATTAAGATCAACTGACAAGTGATGAATAAACATTAAAAAAAATGAAGTGTATTTACACTTATGATTTCTTACAAGCGTCAAAAATTTACTTTTAAAACAGAACCATATTACTTGCTAGCAACCAATTTACATTAAGTAGATTAGCAAATGAAAAATCACACGGTTCATTAGGTACGTAATACAACAATTTACAACAACAATTGGACCCTCTTTAGTATGCCGCGATAATACGACTTTTGTAATAAACGTTATTTTATGACTGTTAAACATATAAAGTTAATGTATTGTCGCGTAATATATGCATAGTCTTAGGTGTTAGTTCAGATGCGTTGTGAATCAAAATGATGTTATTGGTTACGCTCTTCCAAATATGCCCTTACTAAACATAGTGTGTAGATTAGTTATTTTCTAATACAGCTAAATTTTGAAATAGGTCTCGAAAAAGGAAACTCAATATTCAATATGTATTAACGTACCTAATAACTTTTTGTTAGATCCCAATTATTGCATTACCGTAATAGGCGTGCTATGTTACCATATTCGTTTAGTTCAATTCACATACGGAATGAGACTAATTATACCCCTGAAACAAAATAAAGAGGGTAAACGGGAATCACCTTGGGCGTCTATACATATGTCTATCTGTTTATCCGAGTGTCAATAGAGACAACCTTCTTCTCATATTTTAACGTACACAATTCTAACAGTAGGCATTGCTTCTTATGATAACATGTGCGTGTGCGATTTTCATCATCCTACATCATATTAAACATCGAAATTTCTAACATTATTTTCTTAATCAAACACAGTTTTGTGTAGGTATGCAGTTGCGGCATACGTTAAACAACATGTCCTGAGATGTGAATATTGGCAATAATTCACCTACATATTTGTTAATTGTGTCTTAAAACCATTTTAAGAGTGAGAGTGATAATGATTATACGATTTTTTTTCTGATTTGAAGCACAGTTTTATCATAAACGTTCAGTTAACACAATCACAGATTGACAAAATGACTGAGCAACATATAAAAACATCATATACGTTATGGATCGTAAATATTAAAAGCAAATTGTGAAAGGCGCATACTTTTTAAGGTTCCTTTTCATGTTTTGGTAAATTGAAAAATTTTATAAAAAAAATCAGATTCGCAAATTTTCGTTGTAGTTATGATATTTGTGAGGAAACAGTAATACTGAACATTGACCATGCTCTAAAATATCTATTATATGCATCTTTTGACGATTTAAAAACCTGAAAATTATAAAGCGTTGCAGCGCGAAACGATTGAATACTTTGGAGAGTGCTGTTGTTGTCGTTATATTGTGTTATACTACGAGGATTGCTTATATTAAGTATCAAATACATCACTACGTCTGAGCACGGATGGCCGAGTGGTCTAAGCGATAAACTTTTACTCCAGGGGTCAGTGGTTCGAGCCCAGTTGAGGGCTGCTTTTTTTCTTTCTTATTTTTTTTACTGAAGCTTTTTAGATCAAATGTTTGCAGTTATCAATAAAAAGCATTAAATGACAAACGTCAATAGATGCCAATATCTGTGATAAGGCCCCTTTAGCAACATCGTTGTGTATTGCGTCGAAAATACGCTGGTAGAACCACAGGTTGGGGCAGTGGTAACATGTCCTATTTTACTCCAGGTGTGAATGTAATGATGTTTTTGTTTCGTGCGCTGATGAGGTATCAAATGCCTCTTTACGAAGTCCACTTTATGACATATCATGTTTACACATGCAATTTCATATAAACATCAAATGCCTCTTTACGAAGTCCACTTTATGACATATCATGTTTACACATGCAATTTCATATAAACAAAAAAATAGACAACTTATACGAGAAACTGCGAACACGGTTATGATCGAATTGAGAAATTTACAAAACATTTAAAGTTTTCAGCAATTTACAACGTTCCTTTACCATGAAATTAAACCGTATTAATTTGGCGTGTATACTTCTGTTCAAACTTTGGATGATAAAACGTTTAACCAAATATTTGCTTTTGCAAGCGAAATTACATGCCAATATAGACGTGCGCTCTTATAAAGAGCTAACCTTGGTTCCATAGCAATTAATTGCCGATCAAAGTCTAGTTTGTAGGACACCTTTATGTAGATAGATCATTTACTTGATAGTTTAATATCTTTTAAAGTCAGATAATATGTTTGTATACTTATCATTTTAAAAATAATTCCTTCGTTTCAATAGATACTTACAAAACGTTGACACTTAAATGTACAATATTTGATTCGCGCAACAAGAATTCCGATACACACTTTCAAATAAATCGCGAATAATGTGTTTGTGGTATGTATGCAGATTTAAAATAAATAAATGCACTTCGTTTAAATCTACTGCGCTATATATTTAAATAAGGTGGGGTATTTAATGTGTTGTTCACAGTTTTGCACTCGTTCATTGCCGTGCGCATAACTGGTTTCTTGTCATATTGGCCCCGATGTAACATATAACCACATTAAGATATAAAGCAACTATCACAACTGAGAACCTTGTGGTTTAAGAAAAGTTATTGTGTTAATAGTGTAAATTAATATTCATTATTCTATACAACTTTTGGAATGTATAAGGTAGTTAAAAACAATCATATTTCGTGCACAATTTCATGTACAGAACAATGAAGGTTTGAATGATGTACGCTGACAAGTGTAGAGGAATGCCTTTGAACAATGATGTGAGTACGAACGTACGGACAGGCAGACGTCCAATGTGATTTTAGTTTACACCTTTTACTTCCTAGCGGGGCGGGGTTAAACTCAAAGTTCGTTTCTTTAGTATTGCAAGTAAGTTATTCACTCTACGTCAATGAAGGAATTTTAATATGACTTAAATTTCAACAAAACACGTGACTATTTATATTTAATTGTAAAACTGAGAACGATGTTAAACAACATTAATAAAAATGTAATAAATATCCGTTTATAGAAATTTGAAAATACCTTATTTTGAGTACAATATCACCACACTGTATCAAAAGCGGACAAGAATAATAAACAAAAACAAAATTTAATATAAATGAATTTAAACAAACAGATTAAACAAATAAATTCAAAGGTTTTGGTGAATTGTTCTTGTCCGCTTTTGATATGCGTGTACGGATAATAATTCACGAAAAAAAACCACAACGTTACTGAACGCTTTTAGTTAAAATACATTTTAGCCGTGATATCGGAAGCTCGGAAGCCTAACGCTTATTGATATGCTCTTGAGTTCGTTTTCTGTATAGAACAATAACTTGGCGCCGTTGGAAATACCTAAAGAACGCTCCCGTAAGTGGGAATCAATACCGGGGCTTAGGCGGCCATATTAACTACGCCACAGTTAGCTCTATTTTAAGAATAATTTACTAATTAATTCACTTGATCCGAGTCGATAATAACGAACACACATGTTTTACACACACGTACATTGAAATAGTAAATATAAGATATTTAACTATTTCTATTTCGCATATTTATTACAAAATACATAAAATTGAGTGTGTTTCAAATAAAAAAAATCATTCTTCTGACAGTTATAAACATCAATATTAGGTTTCAAAAAATAATTGTGTTTATTTTAATCTTAAGAAAGAAAGCAGCAATTATATGTGTACTTTGAACAGTAACAGTATTGTTGTATTATTTATTTTAAGAAAATTTACTTAATTATCTCGAATTCCAATGTCGCCTCTTCTTTAATTATCGCAAAAACAATGTCAAGAGAAAGCTTTTACAGCGACACCGAACATATCCGAATCGATAAAGTACATCGGATACAAGAAGTACAATTGAACCATTAAAAAAAACATTTTTCGATTTTATCGTACAGCCGAATGACATTTTCGATCGTGAATGAATATATTTGACAACATTTCAAACTGACGATCCGATGAAGTTTAAGTCTAAATTAACCATTCTAGTTAATTATATTTTTAAAATAATAATAATAATAATAATATACACGTACTTGCAACTGACAGCACGGCTCCAACCAAAAAGAGTAGAGTATACAACCGGTTCATCCCGTCTTCGTCGCTATCACTGTTTTAAATTAAACCATATTAATTTTTCATTGAAACATTAATTTCAAACTTCGATTTATAATTAATTTAACGGAAACAATAAATTATTGAAGTGTAATAGCTTGAAAATAGAGAAGCGCTCAAAGCGACCGCCACACAGTTTGTACGTAGGTAAGCGGAAGATTTGATCTATTTGTATAGGATTGGTTCATTAATAACTTATGACCAATCGTCGTCTTATTCTGTAACTGGCTTTGTGTATGTAAATTCGATGGTCTATTCAAAATACAACCATAAAGCTATTAATGAGAGGCATCAACGGGACAATTTATATTGCGACACAAGTAAAACAATTGAAACAATGGCTAAACGTTGAAAGTCGGCCACTACCCTTCAACTAACCTCACCTACTTTACCATTTCATTCAAATACAATCCATTGTTTCAAGGTATTGGTATCTAATTAATTGGACAGCAAAATGACATAAATATTAATGCCTGATAAAATATAAAATCATTATGTTTCTGATGTATACGGAGTTTGTCCTTTAGTGTCGGATATGATAGCTCAGATCCTTAGTGGAACAAACAACACCTATAGAATTCGAATAGATCTGGTTTATGGACAGCAGTCTTGTGCTATTCATCTGCCTCGTCTTCAAATAGTCATTTAAGGTCTTATGTTTTCGAACATAATTTAAAACTACAAAGGCATTCTTCATTCTATTTGGAACTCCTCGTGGAGTTTAAAATATACTGGTTTACACCACATTGAATCGCAAACAAATAATTAATGGTGAACTTGAGAAGCGTACTTTTGTATAAAATAATAGAAACGTAGGGATACACTAACGTTTATTTTTTGATAATCGGTAACGAATACATTTGTAATGAGTTAAATAGACCGTTACTCCAATCCAAGTCTATGTGAAGCGGGAGATTTAATAGCGAATACTTTGCGCGTAAACGGCTTTTTAACGTACACTCGTTCGTTTTGTTATCACTGCAAAACGCTATTGAGCGTGGTAAATGTACACACCATGTTCTTAAATAATGCTTTAAACCTTTTAAATGCTTTTACACAGTACTTTTGTGTTGCGTGAACCTTATACTAAATACAATCGAATGTTGCAGTGTTTATTATTTACAAATGATGTACAAGGTTTTAGCTTTCCTTTCCTTTTCGATTTCAGGCCTTTTCTATTAAACTACACTTATGTGTCGTGTTATTAAAAAAAATCTACAGCGGGCAAATATAAACATATTTTTTATATTACCAAAAAGAGTGAGAAAAAATAGGACACATTTTTATGAACTTAAAACAATACGGCATTCCTGTTATTTTATTAGTATGTTCATTTATTTCGCTTAATCGGACCTTTACTTCCTTAAAAATTAAAATAATCTTTTTTTTTGAAAATGTTCACGGAAAACGAGCAATAAATACGCGGACAAAAGTCAACCCAGTTTCAGACCAATGCCATTTAAGTAGTCTTGATTGATTACATTTCGTTGTCGACCAATACGTAGGTATTTTGTAAGTTTATTAATTTAAATGTACGGTGAAAATTATCGATTTAAAAATGATTATATTATACTTCATGTTTAGAACTAACTGAATGAATAGTCAAATCAATCTTTTATCAAATGAACGAATTGGAACGATTTTTTAATGTTAATGTGGCACTACATTTACTTCATACACAAATGAATATGTTGAACTACATGTTTAGAATTAACTGAGTTTATAGTCTAATCATTCGTTTATGAAATAAAGAAAGTAGACCAATCTTTAAACGGGGTAATACATTTACTTTATACAAAATAATAGCTGCAAAACTGACGATATCGGATGTTTTTTTAAAAAGTAACATTAAGTGGCGTTATCTTACTAGAGTCGTACAAATGAAATAATTGTATTGACGCTTAAATAGCTAAGTATGACTCACATAGAACAACATGATTTGGACACTGAAAGTTTTGAAAGTTCATTTCGCCCCATTGATGCAAAAAGGTACCACGTGTCATTCAAATTAATAGGCACATGGTACCTTTTTGCACCAATGGGGCGTTTTTCTCCATTGTATAAATGTTAATCTGAAAATCCCATTATTTGATTACAATCCAGCACGATTTTATGCATAACCACTAGTATAGGTGTTTATCCTTTGTGAGTGTTCATGGCGACTTGCATTAAAGCATGTGTGTTATCAACGGTACAGGTATGGTTCAAGCCAGTTGCAATCGTATTTTCAATGTGCAACGTTTATATATTTTTAATTCAATTAACAAAATTCAATCGGTTTTGACTATTTGTCGTATACAATAACCTTTAGTGTCACCAGAAATTCTTCATGCCATAGTTGAATTATAATATTTTAAATGTAGCAAATGTTTTGACAAATCTTATCTCACAATCATGTCGCTTAAGCCATTTAATACGTTTTATTTAACGAACTTTTATGAACGCATTCTTTTTCATATTCGACTTGGTAATAATGAAACTACAAGGCCGAAATGTTAGAAAAGTCTAGTAAAACTTGTTTGGCATTCGGTGTGAATGTGAATGAAATGAACTTAAGAAGAAAAAAATGATTATTTAAATTCATTTGAACAGTAAAGGAATTGTAATCATACACACTGTATAAGTGGATCGATGAAAATCAACTGCATATTAAAAAATACAGATATTTGGGAAACGTTTCGGTTGCCCAACAAGATTTGATTACAATGGTACCTAACTGTCAACCGTTGCACTTTAATTATTATCTAATAAACTACCACTATAAAATTTAATGATTTATATCTGGACCAGAAAATTGTGATCGTATCAAAACTGCGCTTATGTATCAATTAAAAATGCCTATGCATGCAATATCATTAGGATCAACTGTCCATAAAAAGCACCTCTTTTGCGGAAAAATTCTTCGGTGTTTGGTTAGATAAATAATTTAATCGGTTACGCCGAATATTTGAATGTTCCGATGCATGTTCATATGTGCCTGTATTACGTACACAAGACTGATAAAATACACAAACAATTTAAGTTACCATTCACACATATTGACAGGAACGTAAGCGATATATCAGTAAACGTATGGTATATATATACTAGTTGAACATACAAGTGCAAGGTGTAATAACAATGTTGGCTTCAAAAATATATGAATTAAAAATTATTTAACACAATACTAATAAAATGTAACTTAAACCTGGTATTTAGCTTATATTGAACAAAAACATGATATAAATTATTTAAAAGGTTTAATAGACACTGAGACACTACGTGAAATGTGGATCCACAGTCTGTGTATCAAAACCATAGGTTAATTTCGTGATTACAATCACGTTAATGAGCCAAATATTCAACTGTCAATTTTGATTGTGTATAATCGGTTTATGAATCAATTGCAATTTTATCCAATATGTTTAACCTACAAAACTATTATACTATTGCATGTGGAATTATTTTGTTCGTATCGTGTGGTAGTAAACAATCACAGTCGATATACTGTGCCTCGTTATACAATTATGTAAACAAATCATGTATTAAACACTGTAAAATGAGCATTTACTAATCTAAACCCAAATCAATGCCATCGGCAATAGGCCTTTTTAAAGACTTATAATTTAGTGCGATTTGATTCGGCTCAATTTCGAACTTCCTGTTATCAGTCACGTTCAAAATAAATAGAATGATCCCAAGTTGTTAAACAGTATTCGATGCCATATTTACAACCCAAAACAATCTATTTAGAAATTCATAACGTTGAATTAATTTTGTCAGTATTTATACTATTAAATATGGTGGGGGAAAAATTGTTATAAGAGCATATTGAAACAAGTACTTGTGCCTATTGGCAATATCTTACCATGAAGCATTTAAATAGTTAAACTCGAAACTTGAATATTGATAGCTGTTTTATATGCGTCTATTTGTTTCACGTGCATTATTATATGACTTGTGGTAAAATCATCGTAAGTGAAATACATATGTTGTACCGCTTTACGCACACTATAGGGATCTTCTTAGTAGATTATGAATGTGATGTTTTGTCAATCTAACATCGTGTACCGTACCATATTTTCAGTCAATTGGAATATATAAGTCTTAACGATAAGAACCCAAATATTGTGCCCTGGAATATTTTAAGTCGCACCAAATGTATAAAAGCAATCGCTATGTCTCTTTAGAACGAACTGAAAGCTCGTTATATACGATACCGCCTTGTTAAGCGCCGTAAGGAATAACCATACTTGTCAAAGAGGCGAAGAGTTGAATCACGAACATTTATGACATCTCTATTTCCATCGCCTTAATATACTTCGGGCGCCTGACGTTTTAAGTATTCAGTTAAGAAAGAGCAAGCACGATTCACGTGTACCATTTATTTGACAGGACTATGGTTTCAACTCTGTCCCATACTTTCAATAATCTGCATGCTCTACCTGATTCTTACTTATAAATAATGTTTTCCAACTATGTAAACGTATGTGAATCCTATGCTAGTAACGATGTCGTTTATGAGCTTCACGTTGGTTGTTCTGATAAGTACTCTGATATTTTATTAGCGTTCACGTACGTAATATTCCGTAGGTTTTGACATAATGCTTTTATTTTAATCGTTAATAAAATTTCCTTGAACATGTATTCAAGTAAGGCTTCTTGTGTTTGATAATAAATCGATGTTTTTTGTCTTGTAATGTATTTTCAAAAAAAATAGCCGATTACTATTGCATCTTCAATCGTAAACCATTTTCAAATGGTGTTATTGCTATTCATAATCTTTTGTCAAAACAAACATTTTGCTTCTTCCAACGATGCATCGAAATATCCATGAACAGGCTAAACTTCAACACACTTTCAACACAACAAAACGAAACTGTATTCAAAAAATCAAGTCTGTTTAATAAGTGTCCTAAGTATAATATTTTTGTATTTCGTCTGTTCTGGAACTTTATGTAAATATCCATCTCAGAGTGAACCACAGACTGTAAAATTGTGATTTAACTATGGCTAAATAATTATATTTACAGAACGAGTTCTTCTGTTGTAATTTTCATTTTGAGCTGTTAACTTATCAGCTTAATTAAAGCTCTTTGTAAATTCTTTTAAGCTGTTCATGTTATCTCGAGTGTCAAGTGCATTTTAAAAACTTCTCATTATGTTATGTTTTAAATTTCCCTTTATGTCTGTTGAATTCATCACAGTTACACAAACTCTGTTCGATTTGCACTCTTGAAATGTATTTGCATCTTTTAAGCAACTATATTAACTACTAACTATGTATTATGTTCACAGAACTTAATTCCACAATCACTAACGACATCTCACTGAAAGCAGATATTAACCAACGGATTTGAAAAGTCTCAACAACCATTCCCAGATTATCACAGAGATTGTGGAACAACGACATGCTGACTACAAACACCAATACGGCTGTTTAATAGGTCGGTGTGTAAAGCAATATTCTGTATGTCAGCGAATCTTGGATCCTGTACGCATCATAGGAGATAAATCTAGATGGCTTCAATATGCGCTGTCTCCGAAGCAAAACGATGTGCAAGACAGTGCAGCAATCCCCAGCATGGTCACTTTTTCCGTCAGCGTTTTCTCAGATGGGTTTGGTCATGTGCGTCGGATCTACAACGGCCACATCCCTAAAGACATCCTAAACGGAGAGCTTGCCTCAGACAAGAGAACAACTGGTCGGCCACATCTTCGCTACAAGGCCGCGTGCAAACGTAACCTAAAAGCTTTGATCCTGGAACCTGTGAAGCTCTAACTCAGGAAAGATGCAACTGAAGCTGTGCATGCTATACTGGGACTGTGATAAGAGAGGATCTGCCATCTTGCCTATTAAAGGCGCGTAAGAAGAAAGGGGAGACAGATGCGGTCGGCAGTAAACTACGCCTTTATGTGTGTAAGGTGCAGGATATATTGCAATTCCCGATTAGGTTTGTTCAGCCACGGTCAACGCAGCTAAAGCAACCAACCTGCAAAATCTTCCTGACGCTGAACAAACAACAACGATGTGCTCTTGGGACGCACGTTTATTGTCTATCGAGACTAACGGACGCCAACATAGAATTATATATTGATAATTTATAACCCAATAAATCCTGAGAAATCACTAGCCACAAAATGTATATATTAACTTTGTAAGTCTTTGTTGTATTCAGTAGTATATTTGTTACCTATATAGAGCAGTATTCAGATGCTGATTACTCCACTTGAGTGATTAAACCAGTAGACTAATTTAAAACTAGTACAGCTATTTTCGCAGCTGTCGATAATGATGACAATGTTGCTGGTATTGTTGCAGTTGATAATTACGTTGACACCATGCAATTAGCACTTCCGATGTCACTGATGATACTCATGATGAAAGATCTACTGTTTACAGTCAGTATTGCTGCTGCTATGGCACTAATGCTGTTGCTTGTTCTATCACTATAAGTTGCGAACGTTATGTCTGGTTGCTGATGTCAATGAATCCATACGTTTGTGCAATGTGACTAATGTCATATGGTTGGTAAAATCCTATACTTTTTGTGAAGTGCAATACTTCCGCCACAAATGCGCAAGATTCGCGTTCAGTTGTACAACGATTTCTACAAATGGCATCATGATTGGGTTGTCAAAGCAAGTCTCGACACTATCGACGTTATTTTAAATATTTATTATTTTGCAGTTTTGTGTACAACCCCGTTGTTTTATTAAGATCAACTGACAAGTGATGAATAAACATTTATAAAAAAAAATCAAGTGTATTAACACTTATGATTTCTTACAAGCGTCAATAATTTACTTTTAAAACAGAACCACATAATTACTTGCTAGCAACCAATTTACATTAAGTAGATAAGCAAATGAAAAATCACACGGTTCATTAGGTACGTAATACAACAATTTACAACAACAATTGGACCCTCTTTAGTATGCCGCGATAATACGACTTTTGTAATAAACGTTATTGTATGACTGTTAAACATATAAAGTTAATGTATTGTCGCGTAATATATGCATAGTCTTAGGTGTTATTCCAGATGCGTTGTGAATCAAAATGATGTTATTGGTTACGCTCTTCCAAATATGCCCTTACTAAACATAGTGTGTAGATTAGTTATTTTCTAATACAGCTAAATTTTAAAACTTGTCGTGAAAAAGGTAACTCAATATTCAATATGTATTAACGTACCTAATAACTTTTTGGTAGATCCCAATTATTGCATTACTGTAATAGGCGTGCTTTGTTACCATATTCGTTTAGTTCAATTTAAATACGGAATTATACACTGAAACAAAATAAAGAGGGTAAACGGGAATCACCTTGGACGTCTATACATATGTCTATCTGTTTATCCGAGTGTCAATAGAGACAACCTTCTTCTCATATTTCAACGTACACAATTCTAACAGTAGGCATTGCTTCTTATGATAACATGTGCGTGTGCGATTTTCATCATCCTACATCATATTAAACATTGAAATTTCAAACATTATTTTCTTAATCAAACACAGTTTTTTGTAGGTATGCAGTTGCGGTATACGTTAAACAACATGTCCTGGGATGTGAATATCGGCAACAATTCACCTACATATTTGTTAATTGTGTATTAAAACCATTTTAAGAGTGAGAGAGATAATGATTATACGATTTTTTTTCTGATTTGAAGCACAGTTTTATCATAAACGTTCAGTTAACACAATCACAGATTGACAAAATGACTGAGCAACATATAAAAACATCATATACGCTATGGATCGTAAATATTAAAAGCAAATTGTGAAAAGCGCATACTTTTTAAGGTTCCTTTTCACGTTTTGGTTAATTGACAAATTTTATTAAAAAAAAATCAGATTCGCACATTTTCGTTGTATTTATGATATTTGTGAGGAAACAGTAATACTGAACATTTACCATGCTCTAAAATATCTATTATATGCATCTATTGACGATTTCAAAACCTGAAAATTATAAAGCGTTGCAACGCGAAACGATTGAATATTTTGGAGAATGCTGTTGTTGTCGTTATATTGTGTTATACTACGAGGATTGCTTATATAAAGTATCAAATACATCACTATGTCTGAGCACGGATGGCCGAGTGGTCTAAGCGATAAACTTTTACTCCAGGGGTCAGTGGTTCGAGCCCAGTTGAGGGCTGCTTGTTTTCTTTCTTTTTTTTACTGAAGCTTTTTAGATCAAATGTTTGCAGTTATCAATAAAAAGCATTAAATGACAAACGTCAATAGATGCCAAAATCTTTGATAAGGCCCCTTTAACAACAACCGTGTGTATTGCGTCTAAAATACGCTGGTAGAACCACAGGTTGGGGCAGTGGTAACATGTCCTATTTTACTCCAGGTGTGAATGTTATGATGCTTTTGTTTCGTGTGCTGATGAGGTATCAAATGCCTCTTTACGGAGTCCACTTTATGACATATCATGTTTACATATGCAATTTCATATAAACAAAAAAATAGACAACTTATACGAGAAACTACGAACACGGTTATGATCAAATTGAGAAATTTACAAATCCATTCAAAGTTTTCAGCTATTTTCAATGTTCCTTTACCATGAAATTAAACCGTATTAATTTGGCATGTACACTTCTGTTCAAACCTTGGATTGATAAAACGTTTAACCAAATATTTGCTTTTGCAAGCGAAATAGCATGCCAATATAGACGTGCGCTCTTATAAAGAGCTTACCTTGGTTCCATAGCAATTAATTGCCGATCAAAGTCTAGACACTTAAATGTACAATATTTGATTCGCGCAACAAGAATTCCGATACACACTTTCAAATAAATCTCGAATAATGTGTTTGACGTATGTATACAGATTTAAAATAAATAAATGCACTTCGTTTAAATCTAATGCGTTATATAGTTAAATAAGGTGGGTATTTAATGTGTTGTTCACAGTTTTGCACTCATTTATTGCCGTGCGCATAACTGGCTTCTTGTCATATTGGCCCCGATGTAACATATAACCACATTAAGATATAAAACAACTTTCACACCTGAGAACCTTATGGTTTAAGAAAATTTATTGTGTTAATAGTGTAAATTAATATTCATTATTCTATACAACTTTTGGAATGTATAGGGTAGTTAAAAACAATCATATTTCGTGCACAATATCATGTACAGAACAATGAAGGTTTGAATGGTGTTCGCTGACAAGTGTAGGGGAACGCCTTTGAACAATTATGTGAGTACGAACGTACGGACAGGCAGACGTCCAATGTGATTTTAGTTTTCACCCTTTACTTCCTAGCGGGACGGGGTTAAACTCAAAGTTCGTTTCTTTAGTATTGCAAGTAAGTTATTCACTCTACGTCAGTGAAGGAATTTTAATATGACTTAAATTCCAACAAAATACGTGACTATTTATATTTAATTGTAAAATTGAGAACGATGTTAAACAACATTAATAAAAATGTAATAAATATCCGTTTATAGAAATTTGAAAATACCTTATTTTGAGAACAATATCACCACATTGTATCAAAAGCGGACAAGTTTAATAAACAAAAACAAAATTTAATATAAATGAATTTTAACAAACAGATTAAAAAAATTAAATTCAAAGGTTTTGGTTTATTATTCTTGTCCGCTTTTGATACGCGTGTACGAATAATAATTCATGAAAAAAACCAACAACGTTACTGAACGCTTTTAGTTAAAATACATTTTAGCCGTGATATCGGAAGCTCGGAAGCCTAACGCTTATTGGTATGCTCTTGAGTTCGTTTTCAGTATAGAACAATAACTTGGCGCCTTTGGAAATACCTAAAGAACGCTCCCGTAAGTGGGAATCAATACCGGGGCTTAGGCGGCCATATTAACTACGCCACAGTTAGCTCTATTTTAAGAATAATTTACTATTTAATTCACTTGATCCGAGTCGATAATAACGAACACACATGTTTTACACACACGTGCATTGAAATAGTAAATATATGATATTTTACTATTTCTATTTCGCATATTTATTACAAAATACATAAAATTGAGTGTGTTTCAAATAAAAAAAATCATTCTACTGACAGTTATAAACATCAATATTAGGTTTCAAAAAATATTTGTGTTTATTTTAATCTTAAGAAAGAAAGCAGCAATTATATGTGTACTTTGAACAGTAACAGTATTTTTGTATTATTTATTTTAAGAAAATTTACTTAATTATCTCGGCATCCAATGTCGCCTCTTCTTTAATTATCGCAAAAACAATGTCAAAAGAAAGCTTTTACAGCGACACCGAACATATCCGAATCGATAAAGTACATCGGATACAAGAAGTACAATTGAACCATTAAAAAAAAAAATCGATTTTATCGTACAGCCGAATGTCATTTTCGATCGTGAATGAATATATTTGACAACATTTCAAACTGACGATCCGATGAAGTTTAAGTCTAAATTAACCATTCTAGTTAATTATATTTTTAAAATAATAATAATAATAATGATATACACGTACTTGCAACTGACAGCACGGCTCCAACCAAAATGAGTAGAGTATACAACCGGTTCATCCCGTCTTCGTCGCTATCACTGTTTTAAATTAAACCATATTAATTAGTCATTGAAACATTAATTTCAAACTTCGATTTATGATTAATTTAATGGAAACAATAAATTATTGAAGCGTAATAGCTTGAAAATAGAGAAGCGCTCAAAGCGACCGCCACACAGTTTGTACGGTGGTTAGCGGAAGATTTGATCAATTTGTATCGGATTGGTTCATAAATATAATATGACTAATTATCGTCTTATTTTGTATTGTTTTTTTTTTTGTATGTAGATTCAATGGTCTATTCAAAACACAACAAGAAAGCCATTTATGAGAGGCATCAACGGGGCAATTTATATTGCGACACAAGTTAAAAAAAAACAAACAATGGATAAACGTTGAAAGTCAGTCACTATCCTACAACGAATCTCACCTACTTGACCATTCAAACGCAGAATCCATTATTTCAAATTATTGGTAACTAAACAATTGACTGCAAAATGACGTAAATATTTTTGCCGGGTAATATCGTTATGTTTTTGATGTCTACATAGTTTTTTCGTTTATTGTCGAGTATGATAGCTAAGATCCTCAGTGGAACACAAACACCTATTGAATTTGAAAAGAATTGGTTTATGGACAGCAGTCTCGTGGTATTCAGGTCGCGGTATTCGATATCGTGTCCGCCTAGCGATCGGAAGATCGTGGGTTCGATTCCTACTCGGGGGGGGGGGGGGCGTTCTTATTATCTCCTCCATCGACACCAAGTACTGGTTCTTCTCAGGAAACGTACTCGACAGTGTCCATATCTTCCAGTAATACCCGCAAGGGGAGTTCGGCAGTATTGAAAGATAGATAGAAGTTATTCATATGTTTCAAAAAGTCAATGTATGTCTTATGTTTTAAAACATTAAAAACTACAGAAGTATTCTTCAATCAATTTGGAACTGCTGGTGGAGTTTAAAATATACCGATTAATACCACATCGAATCGCAAACAAATAACTAATGATGAACTTGAGAAGCGTATTTTTTTTATAAAATAACAGAAACGTAGGGCTACATTAACGTTTAGTTTTTGACACCCGTTCACGAGTATATTCGAAATAAGTTAAATAGACTGTTACTGCAGGCCAAGTATATTTGAAACGGGAAATTTAATTGCGAATAGTTTTCGCGTAAACGGTTCTTAGACGTACACTTGTTCGTTTTGTTATTATAGCCATACGTTATTGAACGTAGTAAGTGTGCAAATTGTGTTCTTAAACGATGCTATAAACGAGTTTTTTGCAGTACTTTTTGTTGCGTGAACCTAATACTAAATAAAAATGAATGTTGTAGTGTTTATGGTTTAAAAATGATGTACAGCGTTCAAGCTTTCCTTTCCTTTTCGATGTCATACCTTTTCTATTCACATGCACGTATGTGTCGAGTTATCAAAAAAAATATTGAGCGGGCATATTTTGTTCTCAGCTATTACCAAAAAGAGTTAGAAACAAAGATAACACATTCTTACCAAATTTCAAACCAATTCCATTAGTACCAATAGTATTTGACTTGTCGGCTTTTTAAATAAAAATATTAGAATCATGTGCTAAATTTTCAAGGCTTGTAGTTGGTCTTTCGAGATATTTGGTCGGAACCATTTATTCTTATCATTATGTAGAATTTCATTTGTAATGGCCTCTATGTAAAAATCAAGATATATGTCTCTTTTACTAGGAGGTGTAAATGCAGATGGTATCTTGTTAAAAAACGACGTGTGTGAAGTTAGCCTATTTAGCCTATTTAGCCTATTTAGTACATAGGTTGAAACATACATCCTATTTTGCAAATTTAGCCTATTTAGCCTATTTAACAGCATTTTCAGCCTATTTAGCCTATTTAGCCTATTTAGTATATAGGTTGAAACATACATCCTATTTAGCCTATTTAGCCTATTTAACAGACTTTTTCAACCTATTTAGCCTATTTAGTACATAGGTTGAAACATACATCCTATTTAGCCTTTTTAACCTATTTAACAGCATTTTCAGCCTATTTAGCCTATTAAGTACATAGTTAACAACATTTTCAGCCTATTTAGCCTATTTAGCCTATTTAGTACATAGGTTGAAACATGCATCCTATTTAGCCGATTTAGCCTATTTAACAGCCTATTTAGCCTATTTAGTATATAGGTAGAAACATACATCCTATTTTGCCTATTTATCCTATTTAGCCTATTTAACAGCATTTTCAGCCTATTTAGCCTATTTAGTATATAGGTTGAAATATACATCCTATTTAGCCTATTAAGCCTTTTTAACAGCCTTTTCAGCCTATTTAGCATATTTAGCCTATTTAGCCTATTTAGTACATAGGTTGAAGCATACATCGTATTTTGCCTATTTAGTCTATTTAGCCTATTTAACAGCATTTTCAGCCTATTTAGCCTATTTACTATATAGGTTGAAACATATATCCTATTCAGCCTATTTAGCCTATTCAACAGCCTTTTCAGCCTATTTAGCCTATTTAGCCTATTTAGTACATAGGTTGAAACATACATCCTATTTAGCCTATTTAGCCTATTTAACAGCATTTTCAGCCTATTTAGCCTATTAAGTACATAGTTAACAGCATTTTCAGCCTATTTAGCCTTTTTAGCCTATTTAGTACATAGGTTGAAACATGCATCCTATTTAGCCGATTTAGCCTATTTAACAGCCTATTTAGCCTATTTAGTATATAGGTTGAAACATACATCCTATTTAGCCTATTTAGCATATTTAGCCTATTTAACAGCATTTTCAGCCTATTTAGCCTATTTAGTATATAGGTTGAAACATACATCCTATTTAGCCTATTTAGCCTATTTAACAGCTTTTTCAGCCTATTTAGCCTATTTAGCCTATTTAGTACATAGGTTGAAACATAAATCCTATTTAGGCTATTTAGCCTATTTTACAGCATTTTCAGCCAATTTAGCCTATAAAGTACACAGTTAACAGCATTTTCAGCCTATTTAGCCTATTTAGCCTATTTAGTACATAGATTGAAACATGCATCCTATTTAGCCGATTGAGCCTATTTAACAGCCTATTTAGCCTATTTAGTATATAGATTGAAACATACATCCTATTTAGCCTATTTAGCATATTTAACAGCCTTTTCAGCCTATTTAGAACGTTAAGAACATAGCTTGAAACATACGTCGTATTTAGCCTATTTATCCTATTTAACAGCCTTTTCAGCCTATTTAGAAAGTTTAGTACAAATGTTGAAACATACGGTACATCCTAATTAGCCTATTTAGCCTATTTCACAGCATGTTCAGCCTATTTAGCCTATTTAGCATATTTAATACATAGGTTGAAACATACAACGAACAAGAGTTATCCCCCTGAAGAGACCTAGTGCACGCTGACCAGCCGTCGACTGCCTGTCGGGCTGAACTAGTTTTGGCCGGGACTTTTAATAAGGATCGGCGCCAAGTGCAACCTATTAAGCCTATTATGTGCCATTTTTGCCTGTGAGTGGGTATGGTCCTTTAAGGGTCCCTTTCGGACGAACAAGAGTTATCCCCCGGAAGAGACCTAGTGCACGCTAACCAGCCGTCGACTGCCTGTCGGGCTGACCTAGTTTCGGCCGGGAGTTTTAATTAGGATCGGAGCCAGGTGCAACCTATTTAGCCTAATTCGCGCCCTTTTTGCCTATGAGTGGGTATGCACATTTAAGGGCCCCTTTCGGACGAACAAGAGTTATCCCCCGGAAGAGACCTAGTGCACGCTGACCAGCCGTCGACTGCCTATCGGGCTGAACTAGTTTCGGCCGGGAGTTTTAATAACGGTCGGCCGCGTGCATGCAGCCTATTTAGCCTATTTCTCGTATGCGTCATTTCCCAGTGAGCGGGTATGCCCCTTTAAGGGCCCCTTTCGGACGAACAAGAGTAATCCCCCGAAAGAGACCTAGTGCATGCTGACCAGCCGTCGACTGCCTGTCGGGCTGACCTAGTTTCGGCCGGGAGTTTTAATAAGGATCGGAGCCAGGTGCAACCTATTTAGCCCATTACGCGCCATTTTTGCCTGTGAGTGGGTATGCTCCTTTAAGGGCCCCTTTCGGACAAACAAGAGTTATCCCCCGAAAGATACCTAGTGCACGCTGACCAGCCGTCGACTGCCTATCGGGCTGAACTAGTTTCGGCCGGGAGTTTCAATTACGGTCGGCCCCTTGCATGCAGCCTATTTAGCCTATTTCTCGTATGCGTCATTTCCCAGTGAGCGGGTATGCCCCTTTAAGGGCCCCTTTCGAATGAACAAGAGTTATTTCCCGGAAGAGACCTAGTGCACGCTGACCAGCCGTCGACTGCCTGTCGGGCTGACCTAGTTTCGACCGGGAGTTTTAATAAGGATCGGAGCCAGGTGCAACCTACTTACCCTATTACGCGCAATTGTTGCCTGTGAGTGGGTATGCCCCTTTAAGGGCCTCTTTCGGTCGAACAAGAGTTATCCCCCGGAAGAGACCTAGTGCACGCTGACCAGCCGTCGACAGCCTATCGGGCTGAACTAGTTTCGGCCGGGAGTTTTAATTACGGTCGGCCCCGTGCATGCAGCCTATTTAGCCTATTTCTCGTATGCATCATTTCTCAGTGAGCTTGTATGCCCCTTTAATGGCCCATTTCGGACGAACAAGAGTTATCCCCCGGAAGAGACCTAGTGCACGCTGACCAGCCGTCGACTGCCTATCGGGCTGAACTAGTTTCGGCCGGGAGTTTTAATAAGGGTCGGCCCCGTGCATGCAGCCTATTTAGCCTATTTCTCGTATGCGTCATTTTCCAGTGAGCGGGTATGCCCATTTAAGGGCCCCTTTCGGACAAACAAGAGTTATCCCCCGGAAGAGACCTAGTGCACGCTGACCAGCCGTCGACTGCTTATCGGGCTGACCTAGTTTCGGCCGGGAGTTTTAATTAGGATCGGAGCCAGGTGCAACCTATTTAGCCTATTACGCGCCATTTTTGCCTGTGAGTGGGTATGCCTCTTTAATGGCCCCTTTCGGACGAACAAGAGTTATCCCCCGGAAGACACCTAGTGCACGCTGACCAGCCGTCGACTGTCTATCGGGCTGAACTAGTTTCGGCCGGGAGTTTTAATTACGGTCGGCCCCGTGCATGCAGCCTATTAAGCCTATTTCTCGTATGCGTCATTTCCCAGTGAGCAGGTATGCCCCTTTGAGGGCCCCTTTCGGACGAACAAGAGTTATCCCCCGGAAGAGACCTAGTGCACGCTGACCAGCCGTTGACTGCCTATCGGGCAATTACGGTCGGCCCCGTGCATGCAGCCTATTTAGCCTTCATCTCGTATGCGTCATTTCTCAGTAAGCGGGTATGCCCCTTTAAGGGCCCCTTTCGGACGAACAAGAGTTATCTCCCGGAAGAGACCTAGTGCACGCTGAACTCCCGTTGGCTGCCTGTCGGGCTGATCTAGTTTCGGCAAGGGGTTTTAATTAGGGTTGGCGTCACCTACAGCCTTTCAAGCGTATATATTAGGCTTCATTTACATGGCGAGTGTAGTGTGTATGCACCTTAAAGGGTCCTTTTTGGACAAACAAGAGTTATTCCCCGGAAGCGACCTAGCGCAAGCTGAACTCCCGTTGGCTTTCTGTCGGGCTGATTTAGTTTCGGCCCGGTGTTTTAATTACGGTCTGCGTCATCTACAGCCTATTTAGCGAATGTGGCTTCATTTACATGGCAAGTTGGTATGAACCTTTAAGGGCCCTTTTCGGACAAACAAGAGTTATCCCCAGAAGCGACCTAGTGCAAGCTTAACTCCCGTTTTCGGAGCCTTTCAATATACGAAGATTTACAATCCTTTTAATTTCAATTAGAAATACCCAACATTTTATAATAATGTGACATGTTTGGATTACTTTATCTGAATATTGCAGATTTTGTATTCATTTGTATTGGTAATTTACAGGACAGAACAAAGGGTTATCAAGTTTTGACATCAGGGGCATAATGTTAAAAGTCATGTGCATTGCGGTTTAAGTTTATCAGTTTAAGTTAAATTAAATAGCCCTCGGATCTAGGGGTTAGTAGTTTTACTTAAACCAGTTTAATTCAGTAAGGGAGAAACCCGGTTTTAATATGTCTTCTATGGCAAAAAAAACATTGAACATATTTCCAAACAGTGTAACAAAGCACAAAAGCAAGAGTATAAAGCAAGAGCTAAGAATAACTAATATATATGGCGTTCTCTCCAAATTACTGTCATACACGGCATGTGCTCGAGTACTGTATTAACAGATATTGTTTTGCAATTTTGTGTTAAAGTTGTTTAAAAAGCGACGAGTGTTTCATTTCATTTAAATTTAATGATCAAATGTACCAAAGTATTTCTATTGGACCTATTATGTGCTTTTTAGCAACCACTCAATATTGACACTGAATGAAGAAGACTACAAATGGAATTGCACTCAGAATCATAACCAAATAGAGCTTTCAATCGTTCTTATTGACAAACGATCTGCATATATAATTAATTTACGACTGCAATAGCCTTGCAAAAAAACTATTTTGAGATTCATCGCCTCTTCAAATAAAGACCAAAACGTTTATCATGATTGCACGAAGTCTTAAGAATTACGAATAATTGAAACGGTATTGAATTATATCTTTTTCATTCATAAACCTGAACAAACGTGTCATATTTATCCGCACTATGTATGCGATCTAATCTTTCATCTCCGTTGCTTTTCACTGCTTTTAATTGCTTGCAATACTCGAGATTCAATCCCTAAAGGTATTATACATACAGCACACAATCCCAACACGGTGCATGCCTCAACAAAAAAAAATTCAAAAACTAATTAACAAGATATCACGCAACAAAACATTTAAACCTTAATGTACTCCGGGTACAGAAAATATACTAACACGTACCCAGCCAATTTAGACTTTAACCGAGTTTTATTCCCGCCCAAAATCCGATGACGTAAAACGCGCTACAGAAAACAAAACAAAATTCTCTTTGAACAAAGCCTGCTTCCTCATGCTTTTTTAAGTGAGAGTTGCGATAATATAGCGAATATTTTTACAGAATATTGACATACATATAAACATACTTAATTTAAATAATTCGCCGACAACGGCCAATTTCTCGTAAAAATGTCCGGGTTACTTTCAGTATATTTTTCGTACAAGAGATACATTAAAGTTTATTAAAGAGCACCCGGGGTACATTTAAGTAGTACCCGAGCCGACAATAACCAATCGAGCATCAGTAAGTTACCCTTAACGTAGGTAACCAAATACCACAAGTGGCACCAATTATAATGATAAAAGTCAATTAAATTTTAAAAAGTCTAACATGAATAAGGTGTTGTCATGATTAATAAGAATAATCATGACCACATTTATCTGTTACTTATTTTCGATAGTTTTTTTTTATCCTCTTCTTTATTTACACTGTTTTTTTTTCCATTCCATTCAAATGTGTGACACGCGTTCGGACTATTGTCAAAATGGGAATATGTTAACTAGTCCCGACTCTGGATCAGCAGACGATTTATTGCTTAAATCTCACGGTGGATTCCGGATATAGTTGATGTATCATGATTGCTAGTCCTTTTATATAAAATGAAATCTTGTTAGTCATAAAGCGGCCCTTGAAGGTGCATACCAACTCGCAATGTAAATAGCGCATTATACGCTAAACAGGCTGTAGGTGACGCGGACCATAATTGAAACCCCGGGCCGAAACTAGATCAGCCCGGAAGGCAGCCGTAGAGATTTCAGTGTGCATTAGGTCGCTTCCTCGGGATAACTCTTGTTTGTCCGAAAGTGCCCCTTAAAAGTGCATAGCCATTCGAGATGTAAATAGAGCATACTACGCGAAGTAGGCTTATGTGAAGAAGAGACAACTTCTAACCCCGGGCCGAAACCAGATCAACCCGACAGGCAGCCGACGGGAGTTCAGCGTGCACAATGTCGCTTCCGGGTGATAATTCTTTTAAGTCCGAAAGCGGCCATAAACCTCGTAATGTAAATAGCGACTATTACGCTAAATAGGCTGTATGTGACGCACACCATAATTAAAACCTCGGATCGAAACGAGGTCATCCCGACAGGCAGCCGACATAAGTTCAGCGTGCACTATGTCGCTTCCGGGGGATAACTTGTTTGTCCGAACACTGACCTTAAAGCTGTATACCCACTCGCAATGTAAATAGCGCATAATATGCTAAAAAGGCTGTAGGTTACGCCGGACCTAATTAAACCCCCGGCCGCAACTACATTGGCCCGACATGCAGCCGTCGAGAGTTCAGCGTGCAATAGGTCGTTTCCGGTGAATAACTCTTTTTTGTCCGAAAGCGGCCCTTAAAGGTTCATATTCGCTCGCCATCTCAAAAACTCCTTAAACGCTTAATAGGCTGTATGTGTCGCCGACCCTATGTAAACCCCCGGGTCAAAACGAGGTTAGCCCGACAGGCAGCCGACGCCAGTTCAGCGTGCACTATGTCGCTTTCCAGGGATAACTCTTGTTGTCCGAAAGCGGCTCTTATACACACTCGCCATGTACATAGCGCCTAACCCGCAAAATAGGCTGTTTGTGACGCCGACCTTAATTTAAACCCGGGCCGAAAATAGATCAGCCCGACATGCAGCCGAAGTGATTTCAGCGTGCACTAGGAAGCTTCCGGTGGGATAACTCTTGTTTGTCCGAAAGCAGCCCTTAAAGGTGCACACCAACTCGCCATGTAAATAGCGCCTAATGCGCTAAATACGACGTTGTATACGTTGTAGGTTTTATACGACGCCAACCCTTATTAAAACCCCGGGCCGAAACTGGATCAGCCCGACAAGAAGCCGACGGGAGCTTAGCGGGCACTAGGTCGCCTCCAGGAGATTACTCTTGTTTGTCCGAAAGCGGCCCGTAAAGGTGCATACCCACTCGCCATGTTAATAACGTCTTATAGGCTAAAAAGCCTGTATGTGACGCCGACCCTTATAAAACCCAGGTTAAAAACTGGATCAGCCCGACAGGCAGCCGACGTGAGTTCAGCATGCACTAGGTCACTTCCGGGGTATAACTCATGTTTGTCCGAAAAAAGGCCCAAAGGTTAATGACAACTCGTCATGAAAGTAGCGCATAATACGCTAAATATGCAGTTTGTGACGGGCAAAAACAAGGTCAGCTAAACAGGCAGCCGACCGAAGTTTAGCTTACATTAGGTCGCTTCAGTGGAATAAGTCTTTTTTGTCCGAAAGGGGCCCTTAAAGGTGCATACCCACTCGCCATGTAAAAAGAGCATAACAAATACGCTAAAACGCTGCAGATGAGGCCGTCCCTAATTAAAATCCCGGGCCGAAACTAGATCAGCCTGACAGGCAGCCGACGGGAGTTTAGCGAGCACTAGGTCGCTTTCGGGGAATAACTCTTGTTTGTCCGAACGGGGCTATTATAGGTGCATACCCACTCACCATGTAAATCGCGCCTAATTCACTAAATAGGCTGAAGGTGACGCAAACCCTAACTTAAACCTCGGGCCGCAACTAGACCAGCCCCATAGACAGCCGACGGGAGTTCAACGCACAAGGTCGCTTCCGGGGGATAACTCTTGTTTGTCCAAAAGGAACCATTATAGGTATATACCCACTTGCCAAGTAACTAGAGCATAATACATACGCTAAACTGGCCGCAGGTGACGCCAAATTTAAACCCTGGGCCGAAACTAGATTAGCCCGACAGAAGCCAACGGGAGTTCAGCGTGCACTGGTTAATAAATCTTATTTGACCGAAAGGGGCCCTTAAAAATGCATACACGCTCGCCATGTAAATAGAGCATAATACATACGCTTAATAGGCTGGAGATGGCGCAGACCGTAATTAAAACCCCGGGCCGAAACTAGATCAGCCCGACAGAAAGCCGACAGGAGTTCAGCGTGCAATAGGTCGCTTCCGGGGAATAATTCTTTTTTTCCGAAAGGGGCCCTTAAAATGCATACACACTCGCCATGTAAATAGTGCATAATAAATAGGCTGTAAGTGACGCCGACCGTAATTAAAACCCCGGGCCGTAGCTAGATCAGTCCAACAGGTAGCCGACGGGAGTTCAACGTGCACTATGTCGCTTCCGGAGGAAAACTCTTGATTGTCCGAAAGGGGCCCTAAAAGGTGCATACCCACTTGCCATGTAAATAATGCATAATACGCAAAATAGGCAGTAGGTTACGCCGACCCTATTTAAAATCAAGGGCCGAAACTAGATCAGCCCGACATGCAGCCGACGGGAGTTAAGCTTGCACTAAGTCGCTTGCGGGTGATAACTCTTATTTGTCCGAATGCGACCCTTAAAGGTCCATACCCACTCGCCATGTACATAGTTCATAATGCGCTATTTTGGCTTAAGGTTACTTCGACCCTAATTAAAACACAGGGCCGAAACTAGATCAGCCCGACAGGCAGCTAACGGGAGTTCAGTGTGCACAAGGTCGCTTCCGGGGATAACTCCTGTTTGTCCGAAAGGGGCCCAAAAATGTGCATACCCACTCGCAACGTAAATAGAGCATAATACGCTTAATAAGCTGGAGGTGACGCCGACCCTAATTAAAACCCCGGGCCAAAACTAGATCAGCCCGACAGGCAGCCATCGAGAGTATCGCTTCCGGGGGATAACAGCCGAAACTTGATCAGACCGACTTTCAGCCGTCGGGAGTTCAGCGTGCACTAGGTCGGATCCGGGGTATAACTCTTGTTTGTCCGAAAGCTGCCGTTATAGGTGCATATCCACTCACAATGTTAATAGCTCATTATACACATAATAGGCTGTATGTGACGCCGACCCTAATTAAAACCTCGAGCCGCAACTAGTTTATCCCGATAGGCAGCCGACGTGAGTTCAGCGTGCACTAGTTCGCTTCCGTGAGAAAACTCTTGTTTGTCCGCAAGGGGCCCTTAAATGAGCATGCCCACTCTTAATATAAATAGCGCATAATACGCTAATAGTCTATATGTGACACCGACCCTTATTAAAACCACGGGCCGAAATTAGATCAGTCCGAAAAGCATCCGACGGAAGGTCAGCTTTAACAAAGTCGCTTCCGTTGTATAACTCTTGGTTGTCTTAAAGGGGCTCTTAAAGGTGCATAAAAACTCGTTGTGGAAATGGCTTGTCAATAGCCTGCTAAACAGGCTGAATATTTTATCCTATTTAAATTTTGCTAAAAATGCAAAATAGGTTGAGCATTTAGTATGATGCTATTTAACCTGAAAAGGCTTACTCTTATATATGTTTCAACCTATTTAATAAACTTTCGAAAAAGGCGTTAAGACGAATAGGCTTCTTATAAGGCTAAATAATTATGTTTCAACCTATTTAATTAACTCGCTAGGTAGACTGAATAGGCTGCTCAATAGGCTTAAAGTGAATAATAGGATGTTTGTCTCCACCTATTTTATAAGAGTTCTTTAAAGCTTAATAGACTGAATAGGTTTTTCTAAATAGCCTTAATATGAGGGTTGTTTCAACCTTTTTCATATAATTGTTAAATAGACTAATTTAGCAGAAAAGGCTGCTTAATAGGCTAAGCGGCTAAAAAGGATGTATGTTTAAATACATGTTCTTAACTTGCAATATTGGCTATATAGGCGGAACATACTGCTAAATATGCTAATAAGAACGTATTTTTCAGCATATGTACCAAACTTGCTAAATAGGCTAAATAGGCTGAAAAGGCTGCTTAATATTCTAAATATGCTTAATATGATGTTTTTTTCCAACCTGTGTACTGAACCTGTTAAATAGGCTAAAAAGGCTGAAAACGCCTCTAAATTGGCTATATAGACTAAATAGGATGCATGTTTCAACCTATGGACTAGACTTGTTAAATAGGCAAATAGGCTGAAAATGGTGTTAAATAGGCTAAAAAGGCTAAATAGGATTCATGTTTCAACCTATGTACTAAACTACTTAAATCGGCTAAATAGGCTGAATATTGTGCCAAAAAAGCTAAATAGGCTCATTATGATGCATGTGTGAACCTTTGTACTTAACTTGCTAAATAGGTTAAATATGCTAAAAAGGGCACTAAATAGGCTAAATAGGATGCATGTTCCAACCTACCGGTATGTACTTAACTTGTTAAATAGGCTAAATAGGCTGAAAAGGATGCCAAATAGGCTCAATATGGTGCATGTGTCAACCTTTTTTTGCACATAGCTTGCTAAATAGGCTATATAGGCTGAAAAGGGTACAAAATAGGCTAAATAAGATGCCTGTGTCAAGCTATGTACTAGTTTTGTTAAAAAGGCTAAATAGGCAGAAAATGGTGGTAAATAGGCTAAACGGGCTTAATAGGATGCATGTTTTAAACCTATGTAATAGACTTGTAAAAGGGCTAAATAGGAAGAAAAGGCTGCTAAATATGCTAAAAAGCCTAAATAGGATGCATATGTAAATCTATGTTCTAAACTTTTTTAATAGGCTAAATAGGCTGAAAGGGGTGCTAAATACGCTAAATAAGCTAAATAGGATGCATGTGTCAACCTATGTACTAAACTTGTTAAATATGCTAAATAGGCAGAAAAGGGTGCTAAATAGGCCAAATAGGATACATGTGTCATCCTATGTACTTAACTTGTTAAATAGGCAAAATAGGCTGAAAAGGGTGTTAAAAAGGCTATGTAGGCTAAATAGGATGCATGGTTCAACCCATGTTCTAAACTTGCTAAATAGGCTAAATAGGTTGGACAGGATGTTAAATAGGACAAATAGGCTAAATATGATACATGTGTCAACCTATTTACTTAATTTGTTAAATAGGCTATATATGCTGAAAAAGGTGCTTAATAAACTAAATATGCTAATAGAATGTATGATTTAACCTATGTACTTAACTTGCTAAATAGGCTTAATTGGCTAAATAGGGTGCTAAATAGGCTAAATATGCTAAATAGGATGCATGTGTCAACCTATTTACTTAACTAGGATACTAATTGGGCTAAATAGGATGCATGTGTCACCCTATGTACATGTACTAAACTTGTTAACTAGACTAAATAGGCTGAAAAGGGTCCTAAATAAGCTTAATAGGATGCATGTTTCAACCCATGTACTAAACTTGCTAAATATGCTGAAGAGGTTGCTAAATAGGCTAAATTGGATTCATGTGTCAACCTATGTACTTAACTTGTTAAATAGGCTAAATAGGCTGAACAGGGTGCTAAATAGGCTAAATAGGCTTAATATGATGTATGTTATAACATATGTACTAACCTTGCTAAATAGGCTAAATAGGGTGCATGAGTCAACGTATGTACTTAACTTGTTAATTAGTCCAAATAGGCTGAAAAGGGTAATAAATAGGCTAAACAGGATGAAAGTTTTAACCTATGAACTAAACTTGATAAATAGGCTAAATAGGCTCACGTCACACACGTTTCAGCCCGATAGGCAGTCGACGGCTGGTCAGCGTGCACTAGGTCGCTTCCGGGGGATAACTCTTGTTCGTCCGAAAGGGACCTAAATAGGCTGCACCTGACTCCGATCCTAATTAAAAGTCCCGGCCGAAACTAGTTCAGCCCGATAGGCAGTCGACGGCTGGTCAGCGTGCACTAGGTCGCTTCCGGGGGATAACTCTTGTTCGTCCGAAAGGGGCCCTTAAAGTGCATTCCCACTCACAGGCAAAATGTCGCGCAAGACGCTAAATAGGCTGCACCTGACTCCGATCCTAATTAAAAGTCCCGGTCGAAACTAGTTCAGCCCGACAGGCAGGCGACGGCTGGTCAGCGTGCACTTTGTCGCTTCCGGGGGATAACTCTTGTTCGTCCGAAAGGTGCCCTTAAAGGGGCCTGCCCACTCACAGGCAAAATGTCGAGCAATACGCTAAATAGGCTGCACCTGACTCCGATCCTAATTAAAAATCCAGGCCGAAACTCGTTCAGCACGATAGGCAGTCGACTGCTGGTCAGCGTGCACTAGGTCGCTTCCGGGGGATAACTCTTGTTCGTCCGAAAGGGACCTAAATAGGCTGCACCTGACTCCGATCCTAATTAAAAGTCCCGCCCGAAACTAGTTCAGCCCGATAGGCAGTCGACGGCTGGTCAGCGTGCACTAGGTCGCTTCCGGGGGATAACTCTTGTTCGTCCGAAAAGGGCCCTTAAAGGGGCATTCCCACTCACAGGCAAAATGTCGCGTAATACGCACAATAGGCTTAACCTGACTCCGATCCTAATTAAAAGTCCCGGCCGAAACTAGTTCAGCCCGATAGGAAGTCGACGGCTGGTCAGCGTGCACTAGGAGGCTTCCGGGGGATAACTCTTGTTCGTCCGAAAGGGGCCCTTAAAGGGGCATGCCCACTCACAGGCAAAATGTCGCGTAATACGCACAATAGGTTGCACCTGACTCCGATCCTAATTAAAAGTCCCGGCCGAAACTAGTTCAGCCCGATAGGAAGTCGACGGCTGGTCAGCGTGCACTAGGAGGCTTCCGGGGGATAACTCTTGTTCGTCCGAAAGGGGCCCTTAAAGGGGCATGCCCATTCACAGGCAAAATGTCGCGTAATACGCTAAATAGGCTGCGCCTGACTCCGATCCTAATTAAAAGTCCCGGCCGAAACTAGTTCAGCCCGATAGGCAGTCGACGGCTGGTCAGCGTGCACTATGTCGCTTCCGGGGGATAACTCTTGTTCGCCCGAAAGGTGCCCTTAAAGGGGCATGCCCACTCACAGGCAAAATGTCGCGCAAGACGCTAAATAGGCTGCACCTGACTCCGAACGTATTAAAAGTCCCGGCCGAAACTAGTTCAGCCCGATAGGCAGTCGACGGCTGGTCAGCGTGCACTATGTCGCTTCAGGGGGATAACTCTTGTTCGCCCGAAAGGTGCCCTTAAAGGGGCATGCCCACTCACAGGCAAAATGTCGCGCATGACGCTAAATAGGCTGCACCTGACTCCGATCCTAATTAAAAGTCCAGGCCGAAACTAGTTCAGCCCGATATGCAGTCGACGGCTGGTCAGCGTGCACTAGGTCGCTTCCGGGGGATACCTCTTGTTCGTCCGAAAGGGGCCCTGAAAGGGGCATGCCCACTCACAGGCAAAATGTCGCCTAATACGCTAAATAGGCTGCACCTGATTCCGATCCTAATTAAAAGTCCCGTCCGAAACTAGTTCAGCCCGATAGACAGTCGATGGCTGGTCAGCGTGCACTAGGTCGCTTCCGGGGGATACCTCTTGTTCGTCCGAAGGGGACCCTTAAAGGGGCATGCCCACTCACAGGCAAAATGTCGCATAATACGCTAATAGGCTGCACCTGACTCCGATCCTAATTAAAAGTCACGGCCGAAACTAGTTCAGCCCGATAGGCAGTCGACGGCTGGTCAGCGTGCACTAGGTCGCTTCCGGGGGATAACTCTTGTTCGTCCGAAAGGAGTCCTTAAAGGGGCATGCCCACTCACAGGCAAAATGTTGCGTAATACGCTAAGCAGGCTGCACCTGACTCCGATCCTAATTAAAGTCCCGGCCGAAACTAGTTCAGCCAGATAGGCAGTCGACGGCTGGTCGGCGTGCACTAGGTCGCTTCCGGGGGATAATTCTTTTTCGTCCGAAAGGGACCTTTAAAGGGGCATGCCCACTCACAAGCTAAATGTCGCGTAATACGCTAAATAGGCTGCACCTGACTCCGATCCTAATTAATAGTCCAGGCCAAAACTAGTTCAGCCCAAAAGGCAGTCGACGGCTGGTCAGCGTGCACTAGGTCGCTTCCGGGGGATAACTCTTGTTCGTCCGAAAGGGGCCCTTAAAGGGGCATGCCCACTCACAGGCAAAATGTCGCGTAATACGCTAAAAAGGCTGCACCTGACTACGATCCTACTTAAAAGTCCCGGTCGAATCTATTTCAGCCCGATATGCAGTCGACGGCTGGTCAGCGTACACTAGGTCGCTTCCAGGGGATAACTCTTGTTCGTCCGAAAGGGGCCCTTAAAGGGGCATGCCCGTTTACTGGGAAATGACGCATACGAGAAATAGCTAAATCGGCTGCATGCACGGTGCCGACCCTAATTAAAAGTCCCGGCCGAAACTAGTTCAGCCCGATAAGCCGTCGACGGCTGGTCAGTGTGCACTACATCGCTTCCAGGGGATAAATAGGCTAAATAGGATGTGTATGTCTACGTATGTACTATACTTGCTGAATAGGCTAAACAGGCTGTTAAATAGGCTAAATAGGCTAAATAGGATGTATGTTTTGACCTATGTACTAAAATTTCTAAATAGGCTAAAATGGCTGAAGAGGCTGTTAAATAGGTTAAATAGGCTATATAGGCTAAATAGGATGTATATTTCAGCCTATGTACTAAATAGGCTAAATAGACTAAATGGGCTAAATAGGCTATCTTCAAACACGTTAAAAAACGGCAGGTGTATATTTTCATCATTTTCAGTAGTATTGTGTATATCTGTTTTATTTAGTTCTGTAAAATAATCTTGTAAACGTAATCTTCTGGTAAAACAACTTCTTCCGCTTATTTAACTTTATGGTGAGATTTTATACGAGGGCAGAAGCCTAAACCTTTTCCTAGTAGAATGCATTAAGTGTCTGATAATATACGGTCTGACAAAGTTAAAACTGTTTCCCTACCCTGCTGAATGTGTTTCTTTCTTTTCTGAAATTTCTTGTACTCCCGTCTGTTTTTAAATTTTTCAAAAACGCCTTGTTTTTGGTTTGATGTGGCAATCAGGTCTTTCACTGTTTTTATTAACATTTAGTTAGTTAAAAATGCCTTGAAAATTACGCTGAGCACGAGGGTATCCCGATGCCGGCGGCACCACGGAGAAGGGACAACATACCGCCGTCATACTTACCTGCGAGCACTACTAAGCTCGACTTGTTCAAAAACTACCGGGAAAACTACACAATACAGTGTACATCGGAACATGAAGTGATCAAAGTCACTGCTCTCACAGACGTATGGTCCAAATGCAGTCCACACATTCGGATAGCCTCTCTCCCTGATGATGTCTGCGCTACGTGTGAACACATTAGAAAACGCTTGGTAGGTGCTCTAGAAGAAGACGAAAAGCTTGAGACGACGGTGACCATATAAGGCGAGCTAATATGTTAATCACCTATTAAATAAAATATTATAACTCCGTTTATGTATTTTCATCTCCTATTGATGTTTATACATTAATACTACTCAGTAAACACATTAGTTTCCTTTTGTTTAAATTTAATAATATGGCAATAACATTGACTATTTTTTGGAAGAGAAATTACGAATTATCGCTGTCATTATTTTTATTTTCAAGGAAAGGGAGCTCTATTAGTATTATGAGTGTATACAGAGAAGTTGGTAACAACGGACGCTGATAGTTACTATCATTACACCTTCGATTTTAGCCAAAGTGTGTGCCTTCCTCATTACTCCAACCAGATGGGACCGCTATACTTCCTATCCGTGAGTAAGATCCATATTGCTATGACCTATTCCAAAGCTTATTATTACTTTGTTGATTACACAGTACATTGGGTACGAATGTCAATTTCATAAATAAATCATTGTTTGTTTTATTTTTATTAAATGCCATATTATCATAATCAATATATTAATATATTGATAAGTTCTATACATAGAGGATATTTGTTGGATTCGGTGGATAATCGATTTTAATTCACGAGTGAGCATAGAAAATATATTTTTTCTATGATCACTAGTGAATTAATATCGACATTCCACCGAATCCAACAAATTTTCTTTTCATTTTATGCTTTTGTTATGCTTTCACCGTTTATATACATTGTTTAAGAGTTCAACTAAGAATTTCGATAGGTATAATGACGTCATTTCGTCAAAAAAATGACGTCATTTCACAGTAAACAATGAAAATTATCGATAATTTTCACTGTTAATTTTCACTGTTTAAAACAGTGAAATTATTATCAGTTCTAACTCACTGATATTTCTCTATAAACCACAGGAAACCATAAAATAAATATTATTAATTAATTCATCATATTATAATGATTACCTTTATCATAAATTACATGTTATCTCTCAAGTATTTCGCGTTTTTTCTTTTCCGCCATCTTGAACGTTTATTATTATATGACGTCATTCACTGAAGATATGCAAAGTTATATAATTTCTTTCATTGAAACATGTCTATGACGTCATCTTACTACGCGTAAAAATGGGGCCGAACTGTCGTTTGGCTTCAGTACATTTTGGGCACGCGTAGAGAAAGGATCTGATTAATAAAAATGATGGATAGCCAAGTAAATAACTAGAGATTTTACCTTAAGGATTATATAATGAATGGCATCAGACAAGAACTTGGCGAAAGGACTTTTATGTAAATAAAACAATATTTAAATTATGCATTGTCGTTTATTTACTTTAAGATTATTTGTGGTGTTGTGCCGTCTGACGACCACCAGACGGACCGGCATTACAATATCTTTGGTTTTAGAATAGATGGCGAGCCGCGTCATCTCTGACGGACCGATTGTGAAACTATGGACCAATTGGAGGCCGTGGTACATAAATCGTCTGAAACCAACAACTCCGTGCGATATCCGGCATGGGCATGGAGGACTTGGAAGCAGTTTAATGGAGAACATTTTAAACCAGTAAATGGAATAAGGTAGCAGCATTCATACTTTTACCATTAATTTAATATCTATTTCTGAGTTAAATTATAAGTCCTATTAGCTTCGTTTTAGTGTTTTTTTTTCACAAACTATATACTGTTTGGAATTTGTTAGATTTCTATTTTTGCTCACAAAGAATCAAATGTGTTTATTCGTTTGCAGGCAGAAACAGTACTTCAAGCTCTTTGCAGATGAGCCAGGAATCGTAACACTAAGGGCATCACGTGATGCTGTAAATAGGACTGCGTGCATCTTAAACGACCCCGCGTTCCGATTTAGTGATGCCACTCGGCCGGATGTTGTGCCCGCGGCCGGCTTGAGTCCAGCAAGACAGGCCTATTTATGTATGTCTGTCCGACCGTACGTTCGAACCGCGTACCAGGACTGTACAGGATCAGACGCGGATGGGTGAACTCGCCAAGGACACCGAGGGCACAAAGGCTGTCACCAAGTACACCAGCAACAAGTTATCGAGTTGTCAGGTGCATTCAAACAAACGGCCCTTTTTAGGGCCACCAAATTTTCTACGAAAGAGTTGTCTAATTGTCACATTCAACACAATAACATTGCCCAATATTAGTTCAAAGAAAATTTGTCATTTAGGCATGTTTTTTTCACGACGCGGCCCAGGTATTTGTTAATGAACCTGGAAAAGCGTAAGCACGCCATAAATTGCCACACTATCGCTTTCCAATCGAGGGGCAAGTAAGCTCGGTTTGCAGTCACAATTCCGGGGAGAATCATGTGATGTTTTGTAAGTTCACTCGTCCACAACATAACACCTTTAGTTATAAAACTTTTAGAATAATGAATCGCATATGGCTCCCAAATGGGCTTGTCTACATTGAACCAATAATGGGCCCATTATGGGCTTTTTATTGGCCAACCTATAGAGTTAAGCTCTTAGTGCACCCATTTTTGACCTATATGGGCAAGCCATTTTATATACCCAGATACGGAGCCCATATTGCAGCACTTTTAAAAACAATAATTGAAATATATACATTTTGTAAACATTTATTGCGTCTGCGCGTGTTTTTGAGAACGCGTTTCTAAGCAATTGTAATTTTATATTGAAATGTTTATCATATCTACGTCCATTCAAAAAAATAAATAACGAATTTATTTTTGGAATGGACGTAGGTATGATAAACATTTCAATATAAAATAACAATGAAATATAATCACTACAACGCTATATTTTTTTGGAATGAATATGTTGTACGACAATTGAAGTGTTTATCGTGACATAGTGCGCACTTGCGCTTCATATTTTTTAATATGTTAAACATGTATTGCTGTTTTGTTGCTGTTTATGTCTTAAATAAATTACATCTTTATATCAAATTGTCTGTTGAATGAAATATGATTCTATCTTACCAAAATGATTACTTTATAGTTTTTTTTCAGAGTAATAATACCTACCTCCAAACATCTGTGTGTCTTTGTAACTACAAGTATCATCCCTATACACTCAGAAACAACGCAAGCAAGGATTCTCATGTTTGGAAAAGTCAGAGGATAGGGTACATAGATATCAGATGCAAAAAATCAGTATCCTCATCGCTACGGCAAAACTGCTTTATAAAATGATTATATGTCCTACGTAACAAGTCCTACCACCATATAGCCAGCAAATACGCGCGCCTTGATCCCGATTATAAGCCCACAATAAGGTCAAGGTACCTAATTTTTAGCTGCCAAAAATCTTGATCATGCTTTGCGTGTTTGCTGAGTTCGTGGGGAGATACTCACGGCTAAGACGAAACTGCCTTTTGAAATAATGACAGAGCTTGTAACAACAAGTACCACCCATGAAAACAGACGCTTATTTGCAAGCTAGGATTTTCGGTTACACATTAGGGTCATGCAGCACGAGTATCAGCCTCCAAAAGACTGGATCATAACTTGCGACAAATTTGAGCTCCTCGGGGGTATGGATGTAGGGGTACTAACGGCTACGGTCGAACTGATTTTAAAACGATCTCAGGGCCTGGGTAAAAATACGAAATCATTGAATAACCCACTTGGCAAGCTGGGATACTGATTTCTGCCACACACTTAGGATTGGATACATATGTAACGAAAATCTGAATCATTGAATGCGTGGTGGTTGAGTTCATGGGGAGTCGCAGCTACGACCAAACTGAAATCATCATAAGTCCTGCGTAACCTCAAATAAACCCTAAATTCAACACCCACGCGAGAAAGTAAACTGATTTTTGGCATAGGCAAATGTCAGGGTAAATAGATATAAGATACAATGTATGTATATTGCGAACATATACATGTATTTTTTATATTTTCAACTACGAATTCATTGTGAATTATGTTTCAATATCGCAGATGTATTCGCTTTAATTTCTGTTGGTCCAGCTCTTCATATGTAATGACTTTAATGCGTTTTACAAATATGATAACAGATTGTCGCACAATACATGCTATTCCAATTTGTTAGTAATGCAACAATGTTTTATGTGAGTTTCAACGGTATGGTGTATTTTGCTTGCAAAATAATTACAGTCTTGTATTTGATGGTTCTCTTGTTTACCCTCGGGACATCGGTTTAAAAACAATGTACCGAACTAACGTTGTTATAATTATCATAGTTAATGTAGTATTTGCCATAGGCTTGCAGTTCATTGCTTAATTCAGTGAAGAATATAGGTAGAAAAATACCAATTCCGATCATTATTCGATTTACATGTATTTTAAAACTGTCAGCTTGAGTACAAATTAGAGTCAACCTTTCATGCGAATGGATCGATTAACCGCATATTTTTAAGCATTTTTAGCTGAACGCATTTAAGAAATAAAATAGGCATGTCCTGTACTATGTAAGAATAAACTTGACAAGTAGCAACGTTTATTGTGTTTTTTTTTACGTTTTTATTTTGCGTTATTTTACTTGTCTGTAACGCGCCTGCACCTTATGTTTATTATGTAGTCGCAGAGCTTAAAACACTACAGTGCTTAGGTTTATTATGTAGTCGCAGAGCTTAAAACACTACAGTGCTTAGGTTTATTATGTAGTCGCAAAGCTTAAAACATTACAGTGCTTAGGTTTATTATGTAGTCGCAGAGCTTAAAACACTACAGTGCTTAGGTTTATTATGTAGTCGCAGAGCTTAATACACTACAGTGCTTAGGTTTATTATGTAGTCGCAGAGCTTAAAACACTACAGTGCTTAGGTTTATTATGTAGTCGCAGAGCTTAAAACACTACAGTGCTTAGGTTTATTATGTAGTCGCAGAGCTTAAAACACTACAGAGCTTAGGTTTATTATGTAGTCGCAGAGCTTAAAACACTACAGTGCTTAGGTTTATTATGTAGTCGCAGAGCTTAAAACACTACAGTGCTTAGGTTTATTATGTAGTCGCAGAGCTTAAAACACTACAGTGCTTAGGTTTATTATGTAGTCGCAGAGCTTAAAACACTACAGTGCTTAGGTTTATTATGTAGTCGCAGAGCTTAAAACACTACAGTGCTTAGGTTTATTATGTAGTCGCAGAGCTTAAAACACTACAGCGCTTAGGTTTATTATGTAGTCGCAGAGCTTAAAACACTACAGTGCTTAGGTTTATTATGTAGTCGCAGAGCTTAAAACACTACAGTGCTTAGGTTTATTATGTAGTCGCAGAGCTTAAAACACTACAGTGCTTAGGTTTATTATGTAGTCGCAGAGCTTAAAACACTACAGCGATTTCTTAGTGAACATGCTTTTCATGTACACAGATATCGAATATCATTAACTGATAACTTGTCTTCTAGTAAATCAATATGATATTTTAGTGAGTATAGCATTACCCGTCTCAATTGTTTAGTATGCTGTAACAAACTGAGCCTGGTCTGTATTCGAACAATACAGACCTGGATACGGAGCTTTATTCGCAGCAACAATATTTCCCTTTGAAACATGTGTCTAGCTGAATGTCGATCTCAGAGCTAGATCTGCAATAAACACATTCTGAGGTGAATGTTGATGTCAGATCTCATAGCCAACTTCACAGACCGTAGGAACGTAATAATCCGAAGTAAATGAGCAACTTTAAATTAAAAAAAACACCGCATACGAGTAGCAGATAAAGAATATATAAGGTAGACGTTGTTTTCAATTAAACATATTAATAGAAATATAAAATATATTGCAAACGAAATCATATATGTTTGTTATAGGACAGCTTTTATGACATTTTTATGTTCCTCAATGTCTTTATTTCAATATCAGTGCAATATGTCCTTAACTGGCTGTTAATCATCAGCCAAAGTTACTGTCAATTTAATCATTTTCTTGTGACACAACTAACGTTCGTTCCACTATCATCTATGCGGAGAGATAAATACAACAAGTCATTTATAAAGATAAAACAAAAAAACTATCTACTTTATTAAAACTCAAATAAAATACAAACACTAACATGGTGAATAAGTATAAGGAACAAGAGCTGTCACCATAGGATGACATATGCCCCCGAAATAAAACACGCTTTTTTCGAAACATAAACGCAGATTTCGTAACCTAAACGCGGAACCTAAGTTCAAGGTCAAAGCCAAGGGGACGAATATTTGTGTGCGTAGGGAAAGGCCTTGTCAATACACACATGCATACCAAATATGAAGGTTACATCTGAAGCGACATAGACGTTATGAGCATTTTTCGAAACCTAATCGCAAAGTGTGACAGACTTTTAGACAGACAGACAGACGGACAGACAGACGGAGAGACAGACGGACAGACATGCGATCACTATATACCCACCTTCAGGGAATAAAAATATACATTTACTACAACTGTTAAATATGTTTATGTTGATTAAAAGTGTACGCATCTGACTATTTAATACACGCGGTAATCAAACGTGTATTTTATGTAAACGTGCAAGTGTGCGTTTTTTTTCAATATTTTTTTTGCACTTGCCAAAGCAGATGTATTTTCCGAAATAATAGAACAATATCTTTGTAATAAATTAGTAATGGTTAAACATATCAGAAAACAAACAATGGTCTTTAAAATATAAATGACAATTAGTTGTATTAAGCTGATAGACTACTTCCTTAAAGCATATTCACACGAAAAAGTATGAAATCGTTTTAAAATATTTTTTATTAATAACACAAAACTCTCAATGGTGTAATGAATACGGACTTGTTAGAAACAGAGTTATAAAATAAAATGATTTTAAGTTAAAAGTTAACACTATACTTTAATGAAATGTTATGCGAGCATGTATACACATATGTATTAATTGCGTTTAAAAAATAATTATTTACATTAATTTTACTTTTCACTTTGCAGAACCGCGTGTCTTCGTCCCTGAATGAATCTTCTATTTTTATAGATTACACTATACGTATACTATGTTCTAGTTTCATTCGTTCATGCACAATACAATTAAAAATGTAAAATTAAAGTAATGGACTTTTACAGATCTTTGAAAGGCCACCAAGTCCGCCTTTTGCAATAATTTCTATTCGTTCTGTGCACAATAAACATAACAAATAGTAAAAGGTAAGTACGCGGTTTTCTTCTGTCTCTTTATTCCGATGTGGTTTCGTTTGGAGAAGACGGCATCTCGTAGCAAGGTTTTTCTACAAGTAGAGTCGGGTACTTGAAGTGGCACCTCATGACATTGTCATACAGACTTGATTCGGTTCTGGAAAATAAATGCTACGGGTTTTGCCTAAACACTTATTACTACATTTCTCGTTTGCAAATGCAACAGGAACATAAAATCATGTTCCTGTTTGCTATTTCGTTTATGATTACTGGTTTATTAGATATGAGGTCGTAAGCCTGTTGCTGAATACTTTTTTTATATAAACGATGTCTTTCTATATAGATAAAACACAAATATTTATTAACATCTCTTGTTTGTATATGACTGTAAAAAGTACATTTAAAAATAAAATAAATTGCAAGCAAACACACATAATAAGTTGTTTTAGTGTTCCTTATTACATTTTGGAATAAGGAACATTTTCTCATTCCTTATTCAGGCTCGACAGGAACGTAGTATAGGTAAAAATGAAGTAGTCATGTGTTTGAATAAATATTGTTGTTCCATTTATATATTTTTAATGAGTATCATAGCTATGGAGCACAGTTTTGTATACCGGGGTATGCCTGGTTTAAGTTTGGTAATTGTAAAACTTTTATGTAAAGTTGAAAACGACAGTATCATATTCAGCTTCAATCAGAATACTTTTAAGAGAGACATTTATTATAATGCATAACATACATGTGCATACTAGATGCTTAAATTGTAAACATGTACATGTCAAACAAATTAAGCTCTCATTTCATCGGTGTACTGTTAAGTTCATAAACAGTTATGATTGAGTTAGAAAGCAAACGTTGTCATTGTTTGAATATGTCATTTGGAACTAGTTTATCATTCCTTAGTTGTGAATTAGTTATGCATTAAATTAGTTTTGGATTTTGTTTGATTAACGTGCAAACTATTTGCCATATTATTAAAAACGGAAGAAATGTATAAATTAACACTAAGAACAATGAACACGGAACTACACCGTTGGAACGGATGTACCTGATTTTGTTGGATTTATGTTTCTTGTACAGAATTATAGCCACTGTCACAAACAGAATCACTGCCAAAGGAACTGCTACAGCTACGCCAATTATCACAGGCGTCTTGTTTGACGTTGGCTCCTCACAACCTAGACATAATGTTTCACTTTAATTGCAAAAACACAGACCAATTACTAAACCGTTTAATAAACACCGTTTAAACGGATATACATAACGCAATAAACAGTATCGGCGTTTGATTACAATACACATCTGTAAGAATATATTTGTGTTCTTTTCTTTTTATCAATTTCTGTGTACACTTATACAAACCCAGGGGATTGAAGAGCATAGAAATAAAAAGGATTACTTTCATACTCTTACTTCCATATTACTGACTTAAAAATAATATGATAAATAATAGTGAACAAACATCATGATTATGAATCTGACGAAAAGTACACATCGCAGCACAACGGTTACAATTTGTGTTTGTAAATGCTATCTTGTTATATACTGTTTCACGCTCACCGTCAGTTTGCCATGCATACGTGTCCTTGTCTGGGCTACAATAGCTACACGCATTACCAGGATCCCTCTCTCCAGAGAGAACACATGTACCAGCAATCAGGCAATACTGGGGCTGTGGATAATTTGTTGATGATTGTGAAAACAAGAACACAATTGCCTGGCATATGCATAAACATTATTATTATAAGGAATATGTAATAACTAATATATTGCACGGCTATAGTAACGGGCCTATAACACACCGTGGTTGTATTGTAACAGTTTGACTTCATACACTTGACAGACCGAATCATATTTAAATGAAATAGAATACAAAAAATTACATAAATAAGTAAAGTCTTCTAAAACCTTTTTGACCTTACTGAAATCGATTTTTTGTACACTTATATAAGTACATTTATAAGTACAAAAATATACAGTTACACATGCAATCAATAGTTTTTTTACACTAATATCGGATGAAACTTCTTTATTTGACAACACTTTGATTATTTAAGATTGCTGTCGTTTGCCCAATTGTAAAGACGCGCACGTAAGCTGCTATTAAGCGTTTCTATTTTTTGTTAATCATATGCCAAATAACCGTATATGGAAACATAAGAATTAGGACAACCTGTATTTATCGCACATAATGTGTGGCGTGTATACCCGGTTTGTTAAAATCAAAAGAACAAAAGAAAAGTACAATTTATTATTATTTTGAATAAGGTATGCACTAAATATACGTATTAATATATTGTATTATTAAACAGAAATATTCATACTTACGTCAATAGTAATAACCTCGGTGGAGGAGTGGAACAAAAGACACGTTGAGTCAAGAACAGCCACAGGTGTACTTATACTGAAGCTGATGTTGTTGTTGCTTATCGCTGTTTCGTACTAAAATTATATGAAAAATATAGACATATAAAATATATAAATATACGTATTAATATACATTGTATTAACATATTGCTTAACCTATAATTTGAAATTCGAGTAGTCGGACAAAATGTTGGTAAATCCGCTTTGTGAAAAATGCTCCCACAAACCGCTTTGACATCGACAATAAAGCCTGACAAATAAAAGCTGCATATTTATGTTTGATCTCTAAGTGAAAAGTAAACGGTAGCAAAAAACCGTCTCTTTTGGTTAAAATTCCTGACATGTTATGAACATAGTCAAGTTGCAGAATAAACAAGCTTTCTTTTGAAAACCATATTTTGTACCGTAATTTGATTGTGTGCCAATCAATATGAGCTTGGCTTTGAAGGTTACACACATAATTAAGCTGCGTTTTGTAAAAGATGAAACTGCTTGTTTGGAAACAAGTATGTTTTATAGCATTTAATGGTTTCTTACAATTTAAGATATATCTTACAACAGTGAGTGTTATTCGCTCAATTTGAGATATTATTTTTGATGGTCAATAATGATTGTACATATTTTTACCGAAACAATAATGCCTGTAAAGAATTTTCTAATGGAGAGTTTCTGTTGTTTGTGTAATTTGAAAAAAAAAACCACGGTATTAACTAGATGTTCGGCGGCCATCTGGTGGCATATTTGGTTTTACATCAAATGGGACCACACTTTTGTATGGGAACAAAAGTAATATTTTGCCCAAGCTAATGTTGAATGTCATAAGGAAGGTAAATACAACCTTCGAAACTTTACCGTCAGCCCTCGTTCATACCAGTTGTAATTGTTATTGTATGCTCTATCATACCACATCAGTGATTTCTGCCTTATTTAGCGTTGCCTGATATATTTTTTATACCATGGTCAACAGGAAGTTTGTATATCAGTCATGTGTGGAGGATGGTCATATAACTCGGAATCAATTATAAAGTACTCATTTTTATTAAAATCGAATCAGATTCAACAAGACAAACAATTTGATACCAAGATATAATATATTTTAAACACAAAATGCAACACAAACAGAAAAAACATATTGTTTTTACAAATATTGAGCGCGCGTGCTCTTATTATTTCCTGCTAAAACTGCAGCCTTTTGCGATTTATTTTAATTATTTCTTTTAAATCGGGGACGTAGAGGTACGATAAACGAAAAAAAAACAGGTTGCTGTCTGATCTTTTTGTAATATATCAGACTCGGCACGAATAAAATAACATTATAATAATAATAATTAGAATAATATTATTCTAAGCCTTGCCTGATATATTACAAAAAAGATCAGGCAGTAACCTGTTATTCTCTATATACCATAAAGGGGATCATTAGCGTCAAATGATTAAAAAAACGCAGGGGATGATACAGTACGGCCGATTTCTTTTTTGACAAAAACACACACTTCTATTTTAATATTTGACTTCACATTGTTAAATTTACCCAAACGTTAGCCACGTGTTCATCGCGCACGGCACACCATCCCGATACAGGTACATTAATAACACGTTTTTTCATAATTAAATAAGAGGATGCAAAGTTTTAAATTGACGTTTTTGTCAGTAACATGATTATTGCGCACGACACTTCGATTCGATTCAAATAGGTAAGCATTTGTTCCATGTTACTTCGAAATCCACAGATGCATTGTGAAAATGTAAAGTTAGCACAATACCTTTTTTACAAGTAAGCCTTTTTGCCTTAAATGACGCTACAGGATTAATGTGCGCTATGTACAGGCTCATGGAGGTCAACATTCTTGCAAAGTTGTGTAGTTCTTTTAAAAGAATGGGAAAATAACAGTCCACACAAGTTATTAATAGACGACAGACAGATGGACACGAGGCATAGTGACTCCAATACAACCGCCCCTCCTTCCTTAACTTTTCCGGTAGTATTTGTATAAATACATTCGACCAAATATATATCCTGTATTTAAGTGTGAACTGTAAAAATGCGAATCAATATTCAACGGTTTAAATATCTGGATGAAGTTTGTGTACGTTTAGTTGATTTAACAACAATTACACATTAAATGATGATGAAACACAAAAAGGTTAATGAACGCGACGGCTTCATCAATTCTATTATTTGGAAATTAATCATTCAACCTGTTCCCCTGGAAAACAAGTGCTATATCATAACTGTGCTGACTTGAGTGCTCACCGTTGTTTATGCTTGGTCATCGATATTTTTTTGTTTTCAGGGGATAGTGCGGGCGCGTTGAATATAACGTCTCATAATAAACTAGTGGAAAACCAATCCAAGCGGAATACCCCAATTTGGAACATGAAATTCAACAAAAGATAGTTTACCTCTACTACCAGCAATGGATCGACAGATCTCTTACGCCGACTGTTGAAAGGAATGGGGCAATATGCATCCCAGCCATTGTCGCAAATTGCCGCAACGTAGGTGGTCTCATGGGTTACTTTGTTTCCACTTTGGTAAAACTGTCAATCGAAGAAAAATACCGATATAAATAACCGATGAAAATAACATGACGATTTATCTTTATATTGACGTATTAACTACGATAATGACAATACAAGTTTTACATAAAACGTTCAAAAAGTTACAAAAAACATTGTTACTCACTTCTTTTGCCGTCACTTTGCACACACTTTCCACACTGCATCCATGCTTGGTCGTGTATCGTAACGCCTCACACGCTTTCATCTTTGGATTGCAAACGCCACCTCCAGTTGTGCTAATGATCTCGGGCGGTTCGGATACGTTCACCTTACAGTTGCTTAAGAGATCAAACCCTCCGTAGCATTCTCATGTATCTACGGATTGTATTCAATTTAATTGTTATGAAAGAAAACATTACTGACATGTTTTTACGGATAGTATGCAAAGAAAACATTATAACATAATAATAACTGACATTATTTTTGCATTGATTGAGATATCTTTTTATTTATCGTACAACCCTTAAACAATAAAGCGACAGTCTTTCTATATTTATATAACCAACATATTAAACATATAAAAACACAATCGATGTGACTAACAAGGTGAAAAAATGTAATTAATACAAGTTTTACAAAAACATGTTTAAAAAAAGTTATAATTCAGTTAATATTGACCATTTCCTTTGCAAACGCCGTTTCCATGACAATTGTCAACGCATGTTTGTTCAAACTTTTGTGTAACACTGGGATTGGCTGCCTATCAATTAAAGAGATTTATCTTTCAAGCGCATCAAACGAATATTAGAACATATATTCACTTCTCTAATACAAACGGATTTGCACACAAGAGTAAACAGCATATTCTTATTAGATTAGTTAAATTTGGTACCATATTCAGTCAGAGACAGGTGCAAATGAAATTTATTTGAACAGAAATGAGCATGAAATTTGTTGTTTAATTTTGTTTTAATCCAACTTTTAGATGGAACAAATTGTTTTGAATCATCTTGATTAGTATCTTATTACACTTTCCTATTTTCCGAAGAAAACTATGGCAATTATATTTAAGTTTTATAAGTATATACCTGAAACTCTATATCCCTTTCTACTATCTGTTTTGCAACAGACTTTGTGCTAACACAGGCCGATTCTGTGGCAGCAGAGGAATCTGCATTTTCATCCACCTGAGATTTATATTGCGCTAATTATTTAAGTCGTAATACGGAATTCGAAATATACTATAACCAGAGCAGTATAACCGTGTCATCAAATTAATAACGTTATGAACAATGTTAAAACTTTTACATTACTATAGGTTTCAACAGTAATATATAGTACAGACGAAGCTCACGAATAGTGATAACATTCGCTTCTCTTTATACCATTCTATCCTGTGCACAGTCGTTGGATGTGTTTCCAGCTATACTTGATGCCGACGCAGCGTCTGCGCCATTGCAGTTAGCATTTAGATACTGCTGACACTCGTCGACTGCCTTATCATAGTTGTCATCAGAAGCTTTAACTTCCCGCTATAATCAGTTAATATTCAAAGAAATGTGATACAATGTTGGTACCCACTGACATACGCGTGTTTATTTAATGCTATAAAATGAACATTTAAAAATTATCGGATAAATAATTTTATTCATCTTTCTCACACTCCCGGAAAGTGACTAAATATTTTCAATTTCACATAAAATATCGAATCATAGTTAAAATTCAAGTCCTGTCACCGCTCATCATAGTAAAACATCAAACAGATGTAAAGATTAATAGTTATAAATGTTAAAAATAAATTAACATGTCACAATTACTTGTCGACAACACTCTATATACATTTTATAAATATTGAAATCATTAAATGTTCTACTTGTTTATTATGATTGATAACCGGTTTATTTTAAGTAGATTTAGGCCAAAGTTGCCATCACACCATGTCTGGATGATATTGATAATGCCCACCAGACAAAATATCTGGTCATCTTTATACAAATGATATTTTTTTTATTATAAAGATAAAAATATTTGACGTTTTTTCATCGAATTTGAACAAATGTCACCTATATAAAGTTCTATATTTACATAAATACATTACGGATAAAGCTGGAACGAAACTCAAAATCATCATCAGTAGATACATTCTAAGTACAATCTCCTACAACGTAAGACAAGCAACCATTCATCCGTACATTACACCACACAAATAAAAAACAGTAATAAACATAAAAGTGATGGAAGCTGTGGTTACCGCTTTGAAACGGTCAATGCAAAGCAATGAGGATTAAAATCGGCTACATTACGTAACCTTTCTAATTTTATGACGACTTTCAACTATTGTTTAATATATCATTAGGACAAAAGGTGGGAAATGGTTAACACATTAATACATGCATTTCTTTATATTTGAACATACCTTCACACGACTGATGCTTCGCTTGTAAATGCGTTTTGTCATCAAATTATGAAGTCTTTCGATTATATCATGCTCATCCAAATAATTAACGGAACGTCGATCTCTATCGGTTTTCAATGACCCAAATCTTTTCCCAGGTTTATCCTCAATCTTCGCGCACGAATCAGCCTCTCTGCGATGACAGGTCGGTTCTCTGTCTCCGTCCAGTTTCTCCGGACAAACGCAGTATTGCTCTTCTTCGTTCCATTTTGAAAGCTTTGCTATCCGGTCAGGATTCAACAATGACTCGTCGTCTGAAACTCTAAAAAAAGAAGAAATATACATCGAATTTCAGTACTCCATAAAAAACATAGGTTTTCTTTTTGTGAACAGGGATGAAGCGCAAACTGTGGCTACTATAATTCCTTTTCGTTATATGTAAAATGTGACAAAAATAAAATTGAAATGTGCAACGTAATAATTCAAGGTTATATAATGAAAAACAAGGCTGATGTCATACTGCCAAGATTTAGAAAAATCTACAGGGTCTCCGCCCCACCACCACCATCTCCAGTAGTAGCTTTGTGACTGTGTCTTAGCGCCGTTACGATGTTCGAAGTCGTCACTCCAGTTGCCATTAAAGTGTCCACAAAGGCCTTCGACGTTGTTCATGTCAGCAGGAGAAGGATATATATAAACGTTCATTGGTGACCACCATGTTGAAACAAAGTAGTATACTTGTATTGAGGTTCCGTATGGAAGGTAGAACTAAAATGTGTAATGAATGGCAGAGATTCTATATCCCGTATTATGTTTAATATGCATGAACATACATAATCAGCGTATTTCCTCGAAATGTTACTGGGTAAATATACGCATTCATGATTGACATATTCAAAATGTTGATGCTTTACTCAAGCGCAACAAAAACATACTTCTTGACTGTAGCTTGATCGCTGCACACCATCTAAAACTCCGTCAGTTGTGTTAACAGCAGCTACAAGGTGGTCGTCATGGCAATGGTTGACCACGAACAGGTCTTTGCCAGCTCGTACAGACACACCACACGTACACGATGCCCACCCTCCGTTACATAGCTCTGTCTCAATCTGAACCTGAAAAATAAAATGATTGGAAAGTTTGCATGGCCGCTAGTGTTAAGAAATGTTCATTTAAAGGGCTTATGAACACATTAGGAAAGCATTACCTCCACCGGGTATTGCTTATGTTTGTACATTATAAACTCTCCCTCTTGTTGCATGCTGTAGTATCTGAAATGATATAAAGCACGCTGTATGTTAGTAATGCTTCCAATACACTTTCGGATATCTGTACGGATGAACGGAAATTATAGTTTACATATTTACGCGTTTTTTATTATGAAATCATACTAGCATTATTGGTATTCGACGTTAGTATTATAGAAATTGTAGTTGATGAATCGAGCTTGAATACAATTTCTTATTGATTGTTTGTTTCTCAATTGTGTTAAAATTTGATTATTACTGTCCATCAAATGTTTTGAGTCTGGGGTCGTTTGTGGCGTAACACAATGTGTTTTTCCAGAAGTGGTCTTGGTCACGAACCACTACCTACAAAAGTATTTTTAAATTTTTATTATTCTATATGTGCATAAAAGGCAAAAACATGAGACACATGAAAGGTTGAGCATGACATCTCTACAAAAACAAATCTAGATAATTATGTTATAAATACTATAATTATAAGAAAAGTAAACGCGTAGATTTCAAAGATTACAAAACCCGTTAACTTGAAAAACATATTGTTTGTTTGACATTTCATTCTTGCCTGAATTTTGGTTCTAAGTTCGCACTTCTTCCAGAAAGAATCTACTTCACCAAAGGCTTCAATTTTCATGGTTAAAGTGAAACTATCTCGTAACTTGTATTTCTTGTTGTTCTTTGTTGTAAGGCGCATGCTACCATGGTAACTATTCTGCAATGATCGCCTGGATCGACCATTCTTTTCACCTTGAAATCTGTTCCCACATGTTTGCTTACTCTGCATTTCAAAAAGATTGATATCATTTGACAGTTCAATCTTAAATAAAACAATCATTCAAATTTGATTTGATATGACTACACGATGCTTTTATGTAACTTTATCTCATCAAACATTTGGTTAAGACTGCGAACTTATTACTTAGATATGGAATGTGCATGCTTTATGATATTTTATCGCAATTGCAAAATTTATATGTTTATAAATAAATTTAATTCCATAAAAGGTTAAAGGGTGTTTGTTTTGCTTGATTTTAATACGCATAGCTTAATTACATTAACTGTATTGAAAAACACCTTCTTATATTCACAAGGACAATAAAGATTGAACAGGAACACGTGATATCCTCCACTTTTCTGTTAAAGATACCATTTAATGCATTCATTTATTATTTAAAAATAATACAATGACCCACAAGAGCACGGTAGTATGAAATGTGGAGGTAAAGCAGATAAAGGGGGTTTCATTATTATATAGAGTGAACAAGACAAAGGGCAATACATCGGTCAAAACTGGACGCTTCCAACATTCATGTCTCATCTACACATTAAAGTTGTTCGTCTGTAAAAGTGTAAGCAATATTCGAAAATTTAGGCGCTAAAAGATGTTTTAGAAAAAACTTCGCGACCATAGTGGAAACAACAGACCATGGTCCATAGTTCTGCCAAAAGGCGCCTCAACCATTATTCAGTTCTTATCTTCACATAAAGAGGCTTTCAACTGAGAAGGTATGGGCGGGATTCACACAGAAGTAGAAGAGATATTGAACAAAGTACGGACGAATCGAAGATAGAACAAACGACAAGTGAAATGCTTCATTACTCCGACTCTTTAAGGGCATAATTCTGTATCATAATCTATTTAATTTATATACCTTGACTGCAACTGTGGCATCCTCGCAGTTATAACTATCAGTTTCATCAAAGAGCCTAAACTCCAAGTAGCAGTCTTCATTATCATCACAAAGCAGTGGAAGATTGACGGTGAAATAGAATATGGTTTCACCACCTCGTGGGATGTAAACATTTGGATCACCTAACTGATAGATCCGTTAGAAAATTAGTTATGCATTTTAACATATAGCAACGAGTGATTTACTATTTCGAGCAATACATGCAAAAACTTATGTATAATAAGTGCAGACGTAAAACAAGTGTATAACGTATTGGTTGCTTAAGTTAAGATGATATGTATAATGATGTTTACAATTACATTAAAATAGTGATTTACATACGTCAACGATTTTAAAATCGGTACTGTTTATTGTTGGAAGAGCCTCTGAACCATCGCTGTAAAATGTTGATATGGAACATTTCCACTGCAAAATAGAGTCAATATAATCTTAGAAATGTACCACAAAAATAATTTTCAGTCTATGCTAGTTTGTCTTTTATGTTATATGTACCATTATCATAGTTTGTTTTTTATTACCCCTAACAAATTAATGTATACGGTAAACAATTCAGCATTCTTTCTGGTTCAGTCTCGTTTCATAGTTAACGTAATAGTTTAATAACATTATTTTTAACAGGCCTATAGACCCGACCCAATACGAAGAATGTGTCCGTTTAAACATTACCGCTCTGTCAAGTGAGCATCTGTCCACTGGATTAGTATCTAAATATTCTTGAAACAAATCATCAACTGATATCGAGTTGAAACCTTTATCCATCGTCTGTTTCAGTGAATTTGTATGCACGACTACGTCGTCAATAATCCTAAAAGGTAATGTAATCGTGTTATCGTTCTGGCAAAAGGTGTCAACATAAAATTGCATATTATTACATGCTGTTAAATATGCATTTTACTAGAGTTTATTTATTACTAATTTTAAATACTACACATGATAACATATCACAAGTATTTGCTTTTCAATAACAGTTAATATGTAAATATTTACGCATTTTATGTTCTTAAAAATGTCAAGAAGCATTCATAAAGTAAGCATTATATTAATCTTATTAAACTGCTATTCACCATGAAACTGTGTATGAAACACCAGTCTCAAATTCGTATGCACACGTTGACATCCGTGTCTCTATGCCGTTTAACGTCGTAACGTAACTAAACACCAGGAAAGCTGTAAGAAAATATGTATAACAAACGTTTATTTGTTTAATAAATCCGCTGCAACCGTTGAGGACAAAAAGACGCAACACAATAATACTATGTTATACTTGTTATATTGATAGTCACTAAATACATTATTACATCCAATTCTGCTGGAGAAATCAGTTTTTAAACGATAATGTAATCATCAGTTTAGTTTTTATTAAATTATTTTCTAACCTTCCTTAAGAACACATTCTGGAGTGGCAAATGTCTTGTAACCAATGCTGCAGCTACAGACCCTCTCTCCGGAAGTAGAAACGAGGCAGGAAGCGTGACGCATATGTGCGCAGTCCACGTCCGCGTTACACGGGCTCGCCAAACCTTCAAATCATTGACATATTTGCGTATTGTGAGTGTCAAACGAGTCGTTAAATAGGTGGAACATAATTATAACATATCATTATATGGCATTCACTGTGAAATAATATATGTTGAAATAAAAACAAACTTATTTGACCTTGGATTTGTAAAATAAATTGTTTGCATTCTTTCCTAAAATGATATATAATAATTATTTTCAAATTGTATACAAATGATTGCATTGAATACCTTTTGTGTGCAAGAGGAACACTAACAAAAGCGTTTCTTACGTTTAATTGTACACGCCCCATATGTGTTGTCATATTGATTAAAGCATACGCAGGTTTCCGTTTGATTGAGGTCGCATTTAGCGCTCGGGATATGACCGCATTGATCATTATTGGTGCATTCGCTTCCGAGAACTGTAACAGTTTAAAAAAGATCAGATATTTGACTGCAATGACGAAGCCACACGTGTAAAGAGTAAACATCTACGCACGAACATGCATTATAGAACGTCATATAAAAAATCAAGAATCAACTTTAAAACAACTTGGAATTTTATTCAAGAAACGTTATCACAAGAAATGCGAACTAATCAATTATCGGGCACACAAAAGGCACACGTTCAAATCAGGAATAACACTACTAATAGACAAGCCAAAGCCGTTGTTTAAAGCAAATATTCTAGTATGGAATTAAAACAATAAACTGATATTCGTTATTAATACACATAATAAAACACGACTCTAAGTTGTTTGTTATAACATATGCCTAAAAGTTCAAGATTGATGCCATAGTGTATTAAATGGTATTTAGACTTTAAGATTCTTCGTCGAACTCTCGAACATATTTAGATCACATATATATGTTCGAAACATAATTGATTTTGAAAAAAGAACCTATTTACAAAATGATGTACTAAACATTATTAATTCAATGACTACATCAATTATTTTGGTTAACTGTTCCAAAACGTCTTACCCTTTGGCTTGCATACTCCATATTGCAGCTTTAACTCTGCAGTTGTAACACACGCACAACCTCCATCCAAGCATTCGGCGTACAATATCGGATCGCAAATGCTCTGGTCCGTTGAACAATCTGTTGTTCAACAATACGAGGATAAGATTGCATGTTAAACCAAGTAAGGTCGTTGAAATTTTCTATTATTTACCATTTTAGTAATGTTTATAGCATAGCTTCTGCAGAAATGTGTTTGAGCATTATGTGTCTTTGTCATATTTATATATGAATTGAACAAAAAGCTTCATCTTAAAAATATAGAATATGGATGTTTCTTTTTGCAAACATGTCCACATTTTATACAGCTGCCACAGCAAGACCTTTGCCATACCTTTTTGAATACATTGCCCATTGACGTTTTCGTGCGTTTCAACGCATTCACATTTAGATGATTTTGCATTACAGAATGCACTGCCGTTAATACTGGAGCAGTGACTCTCTGAAGGAATACAGCCGTCTCCTATTTCTGCAAAAAGTATTGATAATGAGCATCGTTATAAAACGAAACATTGCGATGTCAAATAGTGTCACAAGAAACACACTCGTGCACATAGATAAAGTTGGTTTTGGGTTCTAAGCGAAACATATCATTTCAATACTTTGCTACCGTTCTAGTTTGGTTGTAAGCATCTTAAACTAATTCAATAATATTTGTAAACCGCATTGCTTCCGTTATACTAAATCTTATAGATAATAAGGTTATAGTTTTACGTCTTATTAAAGACAAATCTTTCGTCCATTCAAACGGGTTAACAATCGGATAGCAAACAAACGAGGCATCATTCCCGTTGGTGTCGTTCTTGTTGTAACATTTGCCATCTATGATGCAGATGTCGGATAAAATCCACTGAAAATATTAAGTAAAAACAGCATAATGCCGATTTAAAACTGAGTACACATTTCAAATCCGATAATTGTAGTTATATTAATTGAATGTTTAATTTGGTTTCATAAAAAACTTCATATGCTGAACATGTAAATAATCGAAAATATCAACATCAAAAAAATGTTAAATTCAGCCCGTGATAATACATGTACTTACCAAAGGAACATCTCTGATATCGACTGCATCACTGTAAGCTGCGGGATTCGTTGAAGTGGACGATCCTGTTTTATACACTGTGACTGAGCAGTAAATCTACAGCGAAACAACACTTATGGTCATGGATATTCCGCTGGGATCTACTATTGTCCCTTTTTATTCGGAATGATACAGTAACCTTATACTGTACTTTCTTTGCGCAATTAATCAAAAACAGACCTGAGATTTTTGCAATTGATGTTTTCATTTGTATTTCCCCAACAATATTAATTTGTAGATGCTTTGGAAATATCGAACGAATGCAACATCTGAACAAGTGATTTACAACATAGTTTGATGTGTCTAAGTTCAAAACGTTGCCTTTAAACTCGTTTATGCACGCTTTGAGCCTTATTTAAGGTTAAATTACCTCAAAATTTAGAATACAGTCAAGTGCGGACTGGTTGAAAGTATCTTTCAACACCAGCACGTACATTCCATATGCATTTGCACTTTTTTGCTCCATTGCAACTGTGATCCATGCCATGTCAGTCCTGTGTGCTCCTCTGAACATGGTATCGATTGTGAACATCTCACAGCACCAGTTATTTGCTTATAATCGCTATATCCATAGTTACCATAGTAATTCTCGCTTATAAGCTGCGTCAGACTTGTTAATTCGTCCTTCGAAGGGCAATCACACTGGTAGAAACGTTCCGTGTATGCATAGGTAACATGCTGACTTGGATTGGTTAGACTGTCTTCCAAGCGAACGCTTCGAGGTGAACGATTGAACATAATTAAAACCACACGTTACATGCATTTATTAAACTCAAGTGCTTGTGTGAATGGTATTTGGCAAATATTAACAAAGAAACACATACATTGTTATAAAAGATAACCGTTTAGAAGTCCATTTATTGTGTTAAATTGGAAAATCCTACTTAAGGATTGTACTGTTATTCGAAACAACTGAGTGTGGATTTACCTCCAACTTTTTTGAAACCCAGATTCGTCTTTTACAAAGGAGCCATTGCTTAGACGGTATTGCTTCTGTTGAAACGCTGCAAGACCGTCCATAGAGATAAATTCTTCGTTTGTGTAAGTGTTGGTTAACGACAGTTCCAATGAGCTTATTTCAAAGTTTACAATTACTTTGAGGTGAATTCCATTCAGAAGTCGAACGCTGTGTGTAGATATGTGCGCATCTTGATTCATCCACCACTTAAGCGAAATTGATAAACAAATAAACCATCAAAATACATGTTCATGCATGCCATGCATATGCTGATACAACTGTACTATTATCATCGTACTAAACATTTGTTAAGCGGTCAAACACATTTATGCAAATGACAACAGTAATTGTGTACGTGATAAAAAAAGACGCACGGGGTAATGTCTGCGAATGTATTTCAATGATTATTGATATTTCCACTATATAAAGAGAGAACTTTACACTTTTGGAATGTTTAGAAATTATATGTTTCATTCAGTTTTATTTTAATTACAGTTATAAAGACCATATAGACATATACTTTAGAACTGGACTTTATTGCGAAAAATCTTGTAATGTTCAGAATCTTACATTTATTCAAAAAGTTAAATACATAGTTTGGCGAGCCTGCAAAAACCGACAAACTTTATACAAAGCAAAATCACTGCTGCAACTCAGGAACACATGTGTAGGTTTATTATATCCCGTATTAATGTCGAATCCGATTTACGAGCATTGAATTATCATTTTGCATTATATGTAGTGCAAGCATGACAATTGTTACGCATATTATCTTTTTGGATGAACATTTAATTAATGCTTTACCCATTCGGCATCCTTCGCAAAGCTATGCAATCCGTCTTCGTTTGGGTGTACCATTAGAAACCCTTCGATTTTGATTGAGTCGCAGATATCAATAGTGTAGATCTCATTCCCGTTACGGCAGGTGACTGCACACAAACATGACGATGTCGGCTTCTTTGTACACAATCGCATCTTGATTTGGACCTTTAACAACATTAACAACACCATGATGCGAATCCAGAAAATATATATTTGAGGTTGTTACATGTAATTGGTAACGAAAAAGGTTGTGTTATAAAAACGAATATCATGTTTTTTTATCATTACAGGGTATCTGATTTAAATCTATATATTTCGGGTCACATTTGTTTATTATCCACGTACAAAAAAATCATAGGCATGTATTGTTTTTAACATTTTAGATTCCTTGAATACATGTATTGTTTTACGCATGTATGTTATGATTTATTGCACACAACCGTGTCTCTTTTGCATTTTACCTCCACCGGACGAGTATTGCTCCTCCACATTAAGAATTCTCCTGTATGACTAAGGGACATCGCAATTGAGTGATTGAGGCTAAAAACAAGACGTCAATACACTAGTTTATAAACATAATAATGAAATGAATAAAAAAAGTTAATAAAAACAAAACTAATTTATAATGTTTTACAATCAAATTGTGTTTGATTTGTTTATATTTTATTCAATTTCATGAAAATAAGTGGAAGAGGTGCACAACTATCGGTTGCGTATGCATTGGAGCGATATATTTGAGCGGGTACTCCAGGACAATAAATCATGCAGCTATATACCTGTATGAAATGGCAACTGTTTTAGTCATGATCGTCGTTTGGTAGCCGGTATTCCAGCCCACATGCACGGTAATATTCTGCTCACTGGGGTCAACTATCTTGATCTGCAAATTACAAACACAACTAAGTTATTATTTTGATTTGCCTAGATAACAATACACAAAAGTATCATCTTGTTTATTGAGGTGTAATATATCGTGTTGTCTTTGGACAATATACGTCCATTTACGGATTGTTTAATTTACTTCGTAAAATTACTTTTAATACGTTGACATACCCAAATATAGCGAAATAATAATACAAATAAGAAAGGCGTGTTTCTATTTAGAAGCATACCGTACACATTCTGTGTATTTTATGAATGGTACATATTTTTACTACACGTCTTATTCGTCGCAGACACGTACTTTATACGATTACTGTAGTGATAATAAGTCTTGGTTTATGGGTATGCCCGATTACTCATAATGGTCTTTGTAACAATACAGACTCCTACCTCAATATCTGGAAACATATATCCATTCCAAATATCATGACCAGTCAAAGACGGGCTAAATTTAACTTTGTACACGTCATCAGAAGAGTGGGACTCAAACTGGGTCACTAAGATTTTTAATGCGCTCCGATAATTTGCAGACATCAATGTTCCGTTCTTATTTTCCGTCGTCCAATTGCTATACAAACTCCAATAGGCATTATTCCATGAACCATATTTCATCAATCCATCCGCAGTTAGTCCTTTGGCAGTGAAACCACATACAGGGTGATCGTCAGCACTCAGGGGACTGGCGCAGTTTCCTACCTTAATGAGCTCCCACTCAATGTCACATGTGAGTAGAGTGTCACCTACTGCCGTCTTACAGCCAATGGGTGTGTTGGCCATAGTGTCGATAAAGCCTCCATCAAAAGAACTGTTCACGAACCACTTAAAAACAAATCCGATATGTCCCCAACCTTTTACATATATATGTAGGTATGCACGACTTATTGCAATACAGTGGTTTTATTATTATTTGTTCAATAGTACACATTTTAAGACACAATACGTGATCTCTCAGAAGCCCTCTTTAACAAACATCAATATCGAAAACACATGCACGTTTAAAACAAACACAAGGCATAAATTTACTTACAGATTCAAAGCCCACAACGTGTGTGTTACTAAATATTGGCGTTGACCTGTGCCCAAACATTGATTCCGACCATTCAAAACTACATTGAACCTGATAATACAAAACTGACGAGATAACACCACACACTATGCCTACTAGTTGTACAATTTTAGAAGATATACGCAACATTGATTATATGGATGATATATCATGATACTAAACATAATCACAAACTACGATTATTACATCCGTATCAAAGTATGAGAACTGTTAAAATTGTTTGTATTGTTGAGAGCATTAGTTAACACCTAGTTATTTGAGCTCGCTTGAATTGAAAGCCATCGTCTTGTCAGTTTCCTTATAATAAACAGTACTTTGCATCTTCAGATTAGATTTTGAGAACACACGCGAAGGAGTCATCGATTCTTGAATATTATAATCGCTGGGAGCACTATCATTTTTAGAAAAGTAGGGTTACCGAAAATCCGGAAAGGTGTTGTCCACATTCGTCCTTTATCTCTCGTTCTGATATGTCACTTATGTTCAGATTTGGTCGTTTGTACGGACCAGCTGACTTACAATGGGTGCCGTCGATATACCTGTAATGCATACACATACATATTTTATGTTCAGTTCTAATGTAAGTACGAATGCAATTTAACTTGTTATAATTGAACGACATGAAGTATATAATAGTTTCGTGTGTTTACATACCAATTAACTGTGTAGAAAAATCCGTCATCGATGTAGTAGCGGAAAAAATATTCGTTATAACAATTTTTACAGAAAAACTGATAATGGTTAATACGACTATCAAATATGTGACATTGGAAGTATGTGTACGGAATTTGCATCTCCGTTCCAGTGGTTGCATCATACACAACACGAAAATCTAAATTCGTTGCAACCTGTGCCCATTTTCTCGAAGAATTACCACCAATGTTTGAAGATATTCCAGTGTCTGAAATATACAATTTACAAATAATTACAACACACTGAAACCTGCTGACGTCGCAGTTATGTAATGCAAGGCTTATTACAAACTCGCAAGACAATAATATACTGGGAAGTTGAAAAGAACGGTTGCATAGTGATCTGCCGTTATAACTAAGCGATATGCTTTATTAATAAATAATTTAAATACAAAACACAACGTACATACCAACACAATATCCCGAAAAGGGAATGGGCGCTTTCTTTATAAAGATAAAATAGCTTCCAGAACAATTTCGGATACTGACGTTGAATTCCTTTGATATTCCATATACACTAAGTCCTCCAATTTGAACAGTTTTTTCAATGAGTTCCCCAAACTGAAGACCAACTACATCCGCACTATTAATCCCATCTGAAACTCAAATATTGGCTTTAATTTCAATAAGGAATGTATTTAAATTAAACAACCGCTTCGTTCGATATGTGTATGCACGACAAATATATAAGCGAGATCGCGAAACGAATTGTGGTGTTTTCACAACGGAAGTACCTTTTAAATAGATAGGATATTTTGTTCCACACGTCCCAGGGCTCGTATTAGTAACAGAACTGGCTGCAGACAGCATGTGCTTGCCAAAGTCATACCATTTCTCTTCGATGAGGTCATCACGAACGGGAAGTTCTGTCGGGGAAAGTCGGTACAAAGGAGATCGACGATACTTATCCGGGAATCGGCGGATACTTTGATGACAAATATCTTCCCTCTCGGCTGAAAATAGGCAGATTTGCTGCTTAAAATATGTTTTAAATTTAGCTTGAAATAGTGCAAAATATTGAGTAGTTAATCATTAAATTTATATAAAATTACTATTTTTTTATTCGTTTTCTTTTCAAGTATGTTTCAACCTAAATCTAAATCAAATTCTTAACGTCATTAATGTGAATAAATTAAACTTTTACCATAAGAGACGCATTTCCGATTCACGTCCACATACCCTTCAATACAAGAACAATAAGATTCCATACATCTGGTCCAAGCAAGCTTTGAAGAACACATCACGTCGTCGGTACAATTCATGCCAATCACTAAAATGCCAGAGCAATATTATTTGTTGAGCATTCAGTATACACAAATACATTTGTATTATAGTTTAAATCTTATAACTGGCTGAATTATGCAAGGCCTATAACGGCTTTTTATGTTTATATCGCTTTGTAATAACCTGCAAGTGAAAGTGTTAAATAACAAACTTATCATTTAAAAAATATCATGCATAACATTATAACTCACAACATAGTTTCTTTTATTTTTGAATGATGAAGCCAATTTAACCTTTCATTTTTCATTACACTGTTTTCGAGTTGAAATCGATTCAGTTAAAAACAAATCTGAAATACAAAAAACTGCCGATCAGATTCATTTATTCCTCTAATCTCTTTATGTATTTTGATTTGGGATTAAACGAATGTTTTTTAAACTGATATGAATATAATACACTGTATCTAAATTCTGTTAAGTACTTCTATACGTTACCTTACCATAGTATTTTAAAAGAAATAATACATAGTTTGTAAAAACAGTTAAAGAAAAACTTTTATTTCCATTACACTTATGTATTAACTGCGTTCGTAATTTCTATAAAAGGTAACTGTATGTTGTGGCTTCCAACGCTTTCTTTCAGTTATTTCTAAATTATTTTTGCCTGAATTAACATTGATTTTAGCCATAACACAATAAATCATGTACAACATAATCTGTCAACAAAGATCAATAAAATATATTTTAATTGTGTGTAAAATTGCCAAACAAAGATTACAAAATATTATTTTACTTAAAGAATATAAAGAATTGATTGTTTTTTTTCATTTCTCTGAATTACTCATGGATCCGTAGCATTGCCACTGGAGATGGAAAATAGATAAATAATTTAATACAATTATTGATTTTCAGATATAATATAACTCTTGAAGTCACTATCCAAAAAACTTAATACACAAGATATAAAATGATTTTTGATAAGATAACTTGAAATCATTTGTTGAACTACGAACGAACAAGTTTTTGCTGCAAAATCCATTTTCTTCAATCAATATATGAACATTATTTGGAAACAGCTCAGTTTTATTTTTAAGTAATGGATTGAAAAAAACCCGTATATTTTGACATTGACTTGATGCGCAACGCTGAACATTAAACCTTTTACAGCTGTGACAAATGTGAAGTTTTCAATCAACTTCTCATTTGTAATGAAATTATACACACAGTTAAAAGATACGAAAAGATCAAAAGTTTCTGTTACACTTGCTATATGAAACTGTTTATTCCCACTAGCTTACGGGCCATCGTGGTAGACATAAAGGGTACAAAACCCATGTATTACATAAACATGAGTCGTCGCCAGTGTGAAAGATAAATAGTCGAGTGTTTTAATTATATTGCAACACAATAAATTGCGACATATTTTGATATGCTTCTTTATATTATACGGTTTCAATATAGAATTATACACAGTAGCATATCCAATGATGTAAACTTCTTCTAATTAAAGTTAAGCCGCTTCAGCCAACTGCACTTTCGTCAAACTTATGATGAAATTATTCAACGGTTATTTTGCTAATGCAATCATGTTAATCAATTTATAGCAGTATTGTTCTCTGGTAGAAATTATATTTCGGACATTTTTTAATAAACCTTTCTTTATAGTTGGACATGCAAGCACAAATGAACCATTAAACCTAATATTTATTTTTCTGAAAATGTATATTTGTAATGATATAATGAACAAAACTAGGCTCACTCTTAAATCAGCAAGTCGTATCTGTAGATTGTCGTGTACTATATAAATACAATTGTATGCCCACATGAAAGGTTTTGTGAATCGAACTTGAGAATACGTTGCCTAATTTTGCGTAAGGGGTCGGCCAAGGGGGCGCTGGGATATGAGTAACGTGACCGATATCGTCACATCGTTAACATTGTCATGTAGATTGCTGCAGTATAATTCTATTGATATTGCCTCTCGTGTTTTCTTGCCCCTTTTCATGTATGATGCTTATGTATGCCTTTATTGTGTGCCTTCATGTATGCTTTTAGCGATTATATGCATAATTGTACTGTATAAGCGAATTCTTGCTTACCCAGCAGGGAACTAGTCATTACATAATTAGATTAATTGTTTAGGTTCAAGTTTACGACATTTTGCAATCAATGTCCAATTAACTTACTAAATAAAAATAACTATTTTATAGATTTGCGTCAAAGTAAAGCATTGGGACTGGTTTACCTCTTTTCCAGTCGTTGTGATAAGAGACAAAAGAAGTCATGTATTGTCAAATATTACTTCAACATGTTTTTTTTTTACATTTTAAAGTTAAAGCTTATTATGTTAAAATGTATACAATGTGTTGTTATATGGACATATTGCTTGTAAACTCTGGACGGTGTGGCGTGTGATGTCCTTGACCCTCACACACCTATTCATGATGTTAAGAAAATATATTGAACAGACACAGATAGACACAAAGGCTACTATGCGTTCTACACGGCTATGTAAATTACACAGGCATATGTTTTACCTGAGTATGTTCTGCTGCTTTTTTCAATATAATTTTCGTCGTATTCTACACAATTTTAACCAGCACGACATTAAGTGAACCAATAAACGCTAATCAAGGGTAAGAGGGTTTGCGTATGAGATTTAAATGTGAAAGCTGTTAACATTTAAAAAATCGCCCTATATATACTGGCCGATCAGTATAAGTAAAGTACTCACATAAAACAATTTATGAACGTAGTAACATTTAATGATGCGTATTATATTTTTGTTTTCTCCGAAAACTTTGGTTTAAACTAGGGGAAGCTTGTAATGTGAGTGCCTATTATATCCATACGGTTTAGACGAAACCTTAACTGCATTTGTTTTTTTCTTCTAAGATCTAAGTCGAATTATCTTTCCTTTTACACATTTTCCACTTCGACAAAAACTTTATTTTAACTGCTGCTTTGTTTCATACAGTAATCTCATTAACAAATTCAATATCAGTTGATGCCAATGAGTTGCCAATGAGTTGTCGCTACCACCGACATGTTTCTGCTGAACACGAGATGCATGATTCCGATCTAAGTGCTAACGGCATGATAAAATGCAAAGCACTTACCAGGCTCACACTTGCCCATGTCTTCAGTAAATCCTATTTTGCAGGAGCATACACTCTGAACATTACAATAAGCGTTGTCAACTATGTCACACGTGTTATCCCAAGCGGAACAGTTTTGTCCAATAACTGAAATGTATATGAAACATTTGCCTTGTAAATAACAAGTCGGGTACTCACACACGTTTATATTAAAAGACAGTTTCGCATAGTCGTGTCGATTTTAATCAGGATGGACCAATACCATGTCAATGTACTTATTTCTAAAAGAATGAATTAATATACGTATCGTTTCTTTAAGTTTTGATTTGAAACTCGTCTGTAAATACGTACTTTTAGAACACGTCCCGTCAGTTTCGAATCCATTCACACACATGTTGACTTCCTCGAAATAGTAATTCCCATATGAGTAAATAAATGAAGTATCGTTGACACATTGTGTTTCATCCACTGTCCCATACGAACACTTCATACCGATGACTGTTAATAGACACACAAATAAATACTATTTCTATAAATAAAGCTTTAAATACTTAAACAGAGATAACCCTGGTTAGTCGTTACAAATTTAATTCAAATAAAATGCATTTTACCAGAAATTTAAAATTGCCGTATATACATACGCGGTTTGCAAAGATATTCGTCGTATCCAGTGGCATCGGACCAGCCGTAATTTTCATGCCATTGGTCTCTGATCGGATCATAATGATAGTTTTGCTTACAGGCGCATTTGTTTATGTCTGTGTCACATATGTAGGCGAATGAATTGGAATTGGTGTCACCCGCGCAGTCTTCATCGGCAACGCAATAAGAGTTATAAACTGCAAAAAAGCATAAAGTTTTAAGTTTCAAACCAATTGCATCCAGCGGTAAATGTTCAATAGCTGCTTACATACCTGGAACGATCGTTGAACAATGGACATTAGAACGGACTACATTACTAAATATTCACTCAGTTTTTCTACGAACCCGTTTTATGTTTCACCTGAATGTGTTGTTGTTTTATGTGTCTATGAACTGTATATTTTCTAACAAATGCACTTTTATAACGAACAGCAACCAGATTGCAATCAATAGTAATAAAAAGTACAAAGCTCAACTGATGTGTGCACATTGACAACTTACTAGGTTCACACTCGCCGTCTGTGGTCCGTTTATATCCCGGTGCACATTTACAAATATTGTCCACGTTGCAGTAGTACGCCCGATGTGCAAAGTAGTAGTTCCATTGTAGAGAATTCCACGGCTCCAGATAAGCATAGATGTATGAAAAGTGGCTCGCATTTCCACAATAACGGATGTCAGAACAAAAGTTATCCAACACTAAAATAAGAATACCAATAAAAATAGAATCTACTTATTTATATAATATTTTGAAAACAATATACACCATTTATTTATAAAAACTAATATATATTAGACGTATTTCGTAAGATTCGATAGATATACATGCATGGACAACGTCTCCGTGGGAAAAATCAAATGTGTTAAACAAGGAACTGTAAATTATCAAGTTCATTAACTACTGCGCATAGTTTATGCATGTTTGTGTATCAGAACTAAGTTTTGACATTAATCATTAAGTAACATGCAATTAAACATTAAACACATACGTTTGTTATTACACCTGTTAGAAGTGAATAACTTATAAGACATTGATATACGCCAAAGTGTTGGTAAAGTGATGGCATAGCAATCCTTTATCCCCAGGAAAAAACATATCATGGTTATGTAACTTAAAGTGAAACTCATGGATTTACCCTTTTTGCAAGTGAAAGAGTCTGCAGAGGCCAGTGAGTATCCCTTCTGACAGCGACACTTTCCAGCGTATCCGATCACGGTGCTGTCTGGCTCACATTTAATATCCCCGCCCCCACAGTCGCTTGTTGAGTTGCAAAATGTGTCCAAAACTTGTAATGCAGTCATATTTTAGTGTTAGAACTTTAATTATTATCATTTTTCTTTTTTTAAAGCTTTTAACTTCCATAAATGTTCTTATACAACATATCATGTTTTTTTTTTAAATCGTGATATACACTCTTGTAAAGGTCAATAAATACAAACAAAAAAATCCATTTTTTTTTATTTTTACAATTATTTCTAGAGAACATATCCCTTTGTTAATTTCGGCGAAACCACTTACTCCAAATACATTGGTCATCGCGCACTATGTACCCAGGAGAGCAGCTGCACACACCGTCCATGCAGGTAGTGTTCGATAAACTTCCGCAGTCTGTATGCTCTACGCATTGTCGTCCTAGGTCTTGGGTGTTCAATATATTACATAGTGCATTATAATGTCATTGGAATTTTAATAATAAAATAAAAAAGGGGGCATATTGTGAAAACTGTGTAAAAATAACAATTTACACACAATTAATAAACAACAAAGAATCAAGTAAGAAAAAACTCATCATCATATTTAAGTATCTTGCAATTCTCCGTGGTAGAGAATAATGATAGCGTTATTGCAACAAACAGGCTTTATACTAAAAGGGTATGGTAATTCGGTTGTCATACAAAAATAAGATAAACAATCGGTGGTTTTGTGGTGAAACTTATAAAGGTTAAATTCTTCAAAGTTAACATCATACTTCATGATGTTTCTGTTTTGCAAACCTACATGGCTGACATCCGTTATGGTCTTGATACCATATCTTTGGGTTGCAGGCGCATATTCCAGAGGAGCAAATGAAGTTGTAGCCATACAAGTTGTGATACGTCAAGTCGCAATAATAATCGTGGCTGCATGGGAGACCAATAACTAAAATACATATACCTATTTTAAAAACAACAATGTAAAGATTGTGATAAATACATATAGAAGAATATCCACCGATCAATACTTGATTAACGAGCTATAAAGTGAAATATATAAATAAACAATATTCAACTCGTCAGGATAACGTCTTAGCTGTTACTAAAGAAAAACTGAGGCTTAAATAACAATGGACAGCCTTAACCCCCCCCTAAAAAAACAGTATAAACATTATATTATATAGTCGAGATTATCGAACTTTCACTTTTCGCGAAAAGCTATGCCAGTATCAATATATAGGATACGTCGGAATCTCGCCGATCCACATTATTGCGCGGAACTATGCATATCTTCCGTCGGAAGAATTGATCATTAAGAACTGCATAAATACCGGAAGGTAAAGAGCACAGAATGTTTATATCTTCAGTCGGAACAGAGTATTTTTTACACTGTACAAAAAGCGCGGACTAAAATTAGCGTGGAACTTAAATGTCGTCAGTCGGAACAAATGTCAATGAAACACCGTTCATAAGAGAGGAATAAAAATCGCGCGGAACTGTCATACCTTATGTCGGAACATTTTACGCATTTAGTCATTGATTACACATCTCGGGTTTCTGTGGATTAGCTGCGCAAATATTTTTGATTAGTTCAGATACATAGAAACAACCAATCATACAAAAAGCGATTAACATTAATGTCTTTCATCTGAACGATTTAACATTGAATCGACACGTGTCGTTTTCGTTAATTTAGCAGCGACACCTTTGGATATATTACTTGACATATATCGGGTTAAGTGATTTGTTCCGAAACATAAAAACAACACATCAGATATTGTTACAAATGCAACACCGTGTAGACTTTTTTTCATGAGTTCATGATAACGACCGGTCATTGGATTTAATTAAAGGCATTTAATTTGTTTAAGTAAAATATTTTGAACCGTCTTTATGATTGAACGTTTATTTGACTAATATTTTGCATAAATAGTTCATATTTACAATAAAGAACACTCGATCTTGTGGACAATTGCTATTATATTAACAGCAATCACAATTGGGTAAAGTAATTTGTGTCACGAATTTGCCAGAGTTTGTAATAGACTATACTCCATTCAATAAAGTCAAATTAAATTTTCAAATGCCAAATAATAAAAGAGACCAACCTACTGCGTTCATTGAAAAATATTTAATATTATTTGAGAACTCAGTACTGCATGATAATTTAACAACGATACTGCAAATTAAATATAGTATTAAATTACCAAAATGTTTCGCAAACCAGTACACACTGCATAGGGCATGATGAATCATTGGTAGTCAATGACAACTATGGTGACACTTATTGTATCATTGGCGTCGCATTGAAGTGCGGCGACTAGTATGTTATACTTTTTTTTCGCTAATGGGAGGAGAAGTTATTTTACGGATCAATGTACATATTTTTGTTGTCAGAATATATTGCAAAGTGGTGATTTTTTTGTGTAAATTAGTGTAAATAAGTACTGCATTTGTGCCTATTACATTAACTACAACATTTATTGCCAATAATGCAAAGCTAATTCTTTTAATTAATAAATGATCACAGGGCCTGGCAATAATAAAATATCACAGGGACTGGTCAAATACGCGAACCGGTGAAACTTTCTGGTTTTGTATAAAAACAAAACGTCTTTGTTCCACTATCCTAGCAACCACCTAGTTCCTAATAAAGGCGCTATAGAGCGCGAAGCGCGACACGTATTATTAATTGTAATGAGTCTTGTAAAAGGAAGCAGCCGCTTATCAATGAAGAGCACCATCACAGTACCCCAGTCTCATTACTATCAAGTCCTCCTACATTTTTTTTAAGAACCACATATAGAAGGCCGCAGGCCTGACCCGTATTTTGCCAGTGGTATGGACCCTTTGGTATGGACCTTTTAACCCCGCTCACTAACCAGCGTTTAAACTTCCGGGTTTACATTTAAACCGACTATTAATAGCTTATTAATATCTTAGTTTGAAGGTGATTTTTCAGGCGTTCCCGTAGTGTAGTGGTTACACGCTCGCTTCACATGTGAGAGGCCCAAGGTTCGAGCACCAGTAGAATCAAATTATTTTATTTGTGCTCTATGTTAACTTTTTGTTTTGATGTAGACATTTTAGTTAAAATAAATATGCTGTTTTATTGTAACCATTTTTTGTTTTTATTATGCCCATGAAATATATGTGTGAGAGGGTGGGGGGGGGTTCGTAAACACATTAAAACTTTTACAGTGTATTCATATCAATGAGTACTCAACCCCTATCGTAAATGAGCAACGTAAGAATAATTTCACTATAATTTCTCCCCTTGAAGTTGAGAAAAATATGAAATTACGCTTACACGATGAAGCAGATTTTTAAAAACCTACACAGTTTTGTTCCATTTATGAAAACTGCACATGGATGCCAGTAAAAAAAAGGAAACCAATGTAAATAAAATGAACTATAAAATATTTGGGGGTTACAACACAAAATCATAGATAATGGTTATTTGGGGGTTATAACACAACTTCATAGATAATGGTTATTTGGGAGTTATAACACAAAATCATAGATAATGGTTATACCAGTATCTTTTTCTATTTTGTTAAAAATAATCGGCCAATATATTAATATTTACAGTAGAAAAAAATCGTTCCATGTAACTTCATTGAGTGCCATTTACACTGAAATTCCCGACGCCATTTGATGCTTTGCATCAATACTTATCTTGTTTATTCTTTAAAATAATGGTATTGCTGAAGAAGTGATTGAAATGTCAGGTACTATGGACATCATGTCAGGCGACATGTGGGAAGGTAGTGTAGGAGTCTTCGACTGTTTTGTAGCTCGATTAAGTACATTAATGGCCCTTATTGTTTCTAGCACTATACTTACGTCATTCGTTTACTGCATTTTAAAATAGTAAACTGTGTTATAGTTTTCAGTAATCAGAGCATATTTTATCTTCATATTTAATGCAAATATTGTTTAAATGTATGAATGATTAGCCTGGTTTGGGTTTTTGTTGCTGGGAAGGGGAGGGGGGGGGGGGCGCTGATCTTTTAACCGGTGTTCGTTTACATTCCGGATGGCAAAACGTATACCTTTTCCCCCAAATCCAGCCCCAATTTCCTAATTGATAGTTTGACCTTTAAATGTTGGTAAGTTAATGTATTCAATGTATAAATAAGACCCTTTGTAATATTGTAATCAGTTACATAATATTTCTTTAAACAACTTTACTTTGTAGTGATAAATTTCGCTGCAATTTTGTGTAAGTGTACTGTACATGCAGTTATACCATACCTAATTGTTATTGAATTTTGGGCCCATCGGAGTAAATGTCACGGTTCCCAAAGAAACAATCAAGAGCTTAAACTAAATAAATTAACTTTGCTTTGTTGAATTGTGCATAAATTTGGTGTGAAGATCTTATACTTAAAGACTTAGCTTAAAATATGATTTGGGGCCAGTCGGGTCAAAGTGAAAGTCGAAGTTGCTTAGACTTGAAAAACAGGTCCCACTCATGAGCTAGAGTTTTCATTTAGGTTTTTCATTGACATGTTTGTGTAAGTTGCTTAATATACCGACCATGCTTGGTGTTGCATCGATAACATTAAATACCAAAGATAAAATAAAATAATATAATTTGTGAAATGATGGAAATCATGTTTTGTGATAATTTAACTGTTCTTGAAGTTTTCGAAATGACGACGCTCTTATTTTGCATATAACTTACTATGTTTGTAACGGTTACATATAATTAATATCAAATATGACTAGAGATGTGACTGACAGAAAATGTATATTGCACTTTTAAATCAGATGAATAGTCTTTGCAATCTATTTTTATTTGTTCATAAGTGCGTGATAATTTTCGTTTCAGCTGATGTTTGATTTTATGTCAAATGTAATAATTTAAATAAGGAAACACACAGGTTTTATCTGGATAGCTTTTTGGTGCATTTTCCCTTCCTGTGAGGTGCATTGTTTCGGACTTTCTAGTATATGTTGATTATTTGTCACCACAAGTACATGTCTTTGTCGATGGGAGCCATTTTATTGCTTGCATTAAAAACAATTCGTTGTATTCTGTTTATTTACAGCTTTATGAACCATGAAACAGTTTATTAATATATATGTTTCTATCATCGAATATAGTGCCTTGTTTGTCGCATTTTTAAGGAAATCTAACATGGTCTTAGCACTGACCAGATTTTACCACTTTTAGTTTTTCTGCATTACTTAAATAGAGTATAGGGAAGTTCTCTAAAAAATGAAGGGGACACCCCAATCACGGACTCATATTTGTTTATATAATTGATTTGTATTGCTTTCTGTCTAGACCGTTCATAAGCAGTTTTGTGGTTGGAGGACTTCATGGATAACTTAAAATTTGTTCATGGTCGTTTTTCTAGGCAGTTAATAAGTATTTTCTCGTAAACAGGGTAAGGTACCTTTTTTGTGTTGGTAGAGAGGGTTCCGTAGTTTCAGCATAGAAATAAAGAATTTTAAATAATTTAAAGTTATTTATTATATTTTTAGACTTAAAACTTTAGTACTTTGACATGTATTCATCCATACTTTGACATAATTGCATGTTGTAATTGTATGACTTTTGCGTCTAATGATGTGGAAATGCATAAAACAATCGGCCTGCTCGTTCGTTCGTCCGTCCGATCGTTCGAAGTATAAACTTCATGATACGTTTTGTATGAAATAATTAAAGCTTGCTGAAAGCTTTTATATTTTCACGGATATTATATACGAAAACACAATACAATCACATCACCAGACCTCATTGTTATATCTAGACACTGACCTACTATTAGACAAATTCAGCAAGTCCAAAGTCTTGATTAACCCAAATTGACCAAAGTTGACCGTTCGATTAACATCAATACAAATTATTTTGTTGAATGCAATTTAAATTTAAATTTGTGAACTGCATTGTAAAAATGTACATCATTTTTAATGCATACATTTTAAATTAAATTTATTAGAATAAGAACAAAGAATACTATTAAACTATATAACGGTACATTTGTAATATTACATATTTCTATCTGCGAATCTATGTACGAGTGCTACTTTATGCATCTGTTTTGCATGTTTTGCATCGATGTTTGCTTCAGATTTAACATGCATTTTGAGCATGTATTAAACGCTTTCAGGTTTTTGTATGTTTTACATTGCTAGTTTACTAGTCAGTACGGGGCGGTTTATGTTTTTTGAATATCAGTTTTGGGGTGTCCACCTTAAGTAGACAAAGACATGTATAAATAACCAAACATAACTTGCAAGGTACCTGATACTAAGAATTTAGATTGGCAATAACTAGTTCATTTGATAGCAAGTCATGGTCAAAGTGACCAAACGTATAGTTAAGAAAATACTCCAAATTGTATATGATTGGTTTGAAATGCATGTTTATTCCTAGTGATTAAATGGAAATTGGTAGTGTATGCAAATAATTAGAAATTTAATTGACATACACACCCAGTCTGTTTGAAATTCACTTTCAATTAGATATTTTTTAAACTAAGGCTACAAACTCTCAGAACGACTATTATATTCCACACTTACCATTTCGCCCACTAAAATTCTGATTAAACTTGCTTTTATGCTGTGCTTCAAGTTATTTAAATAGACTACTGGTCATAAGGAAGAAATGAAAAGGCTTTCGCGATATTTAGAGCATAATTTTACTGAGGTTTTAAAAAGACAATTGTTCTGGTGGAAGTTATATAAGTTACGCGCATTTTTAGATTCGGATGTTATGAAGCGCTTAATGATCATTTGTGCCGACGGACGACTTGCACAGCTCCGCGAAAATTAGGATTTGCGGGTCTCCGACATTTGCTGTATTTGTATACTTTTTAACCCTACGAAGAGGTAGACATTGTCTTTCGCGCGGCGATAATTTTACAAAATATGTACTTCTCAACATGCAATCGATGGATTGGATAAATGAACAAATCTTAGAACGTAAGACTTAAAATTCGCAATTAATACCTTAAATGTTCATCGATAATACTATAAACGGGAAATAAATATCAAAAACTATCATTAAACACTTTCAAGCTTATACTATATATAACAATTTACACAACTCTGAAGAAGATCTGAAGCGCAAACAAGAAGCGTCCGTGTCAGTGACAAAAGTTTAATTGAAACACGAAAGAGTAAAAAGAGCAAACTGCAGACAAAGAAGTAAGCGAAACAGAAACCGATCGAAAGTATTTGTGACAAAAATGAATCTGAAACAAAAGATGCCATAGATGAAGTCTTAGAGATGTTTAACAATACGAAGCTAGCGAAACTGCGAGAGACGATAAACATAGTAAATAGAAAGTTAGAAAATGCTATCACGAGTGAGATTTTGAGTCAAAAAATATATTACAGTATGCACACGTATATGAATAAACAAACATTTAATAAGCAGATGTGTAAGTTTAAAACAACGTACAATTTGAAATCTAACGTTAATTTAAATATACAGTAGTCTTTTTCTAAGTACATTTTAGTTTTTGATAGACCTTAAAATCTACTACATGGAAAATCATTAATGTGATAGGTGATTAAGTTTCCGCAATACTATTAACTTAATCAAAATATGACAATATTATTAATTACAGAAGAACTTATGTTCTTTAAAAATAAAATGGTGATCACATGTCGTGGATTATCGTTCAAAAACAGTTATTGTATATGCTGATGCATGACGTTTAAGTTATAACAAAATAATAAGCTGAAATAACTTTTTCAAACGAAGTGAAAACTATAACTTCATATACTGCGCAAAAATGTGGAACGTGTGTGTAGTATTTTTATTTTTTGTATTGTTAAAATTTAACCAGTGTTCTGTTTATATTCAAACATCAGTAGGTATATTCAATTATCAGAAACACTGGCATTTGCTTAGAAAAATATGGAACATACCGGATACACATCCATAGACATTCCAGCGATAGCCTTCGTCGCAAAGACATTGTCTTTGTTGGTTGTAATGGTGGTTTACGCAGACAACATGAGCAATATCTGGGCATTTGTTTTGCGTATCGTACTCATCGCAGTACCCTTAAATAGATGTTGACAGTAATTATATGCAATTATCAAATGTAAGGATTATAGTCTTGCATGCTAAATGTGTATTTATTTATTGTATGCCACAGTTTTAAATAGTTAATCGAGAAAAAAGATAAAAGCCAGTTTCTTACGATATCGACAATGTCCTCGCATTATGCCGAGCACGTTATCAAATGGCTGGCACTGCGTTAATGCTGATGAGCAATTCTGTTCAGCTGAACAGGTCACTGAAGAAGAAAACATTAAAATCCAGATAGAAAGTTTAATATATTAATTGATATACTAAAATTTAATTAATAACATGTTAAGGGATATAATTTAATGAAGATATTCAAATATTCGTGTCATGTCATCATTCGAATATTTACAGACCCCAGGTGTGACAGTAGCACTTACCTTGATTATTGACTGTCTTGGGATGTGTTCATACTGGTGACATTATGTTACAAAAATTACATAACACTTGACACATTTTCACAAATGAGTTTATATTACTAAACCACCCAACTTGAATCTTGAAGTAGCAATCAATTTTCTTGTTTGTTTTATCGGCTTCATAAATTAGGCGCCATTTTTTCGAATTGTTATGACATTAAGTTAATGACGTCATGTATCGACCCAGTCACGTGAACGCCCAAGTTTGGCCGTAACTGCCCAGAAATATGGTCATTAATGACCCTAATCTTGGTCATGACCCGTGTTGAGTCAGTTGAGCTCGAGTAAGGATCAGGTGAAGACGTAACTTTTGTTGATAGTAAGTAATTCATCATGCGAAGTAGATACCTCTAAGTCGTTATCACATCTGTCTCATAGTGAAAATCCAGTCGTTTTAAACATTGTATTAATTAGATAACGATGGAACTAGCGTAACACTTCATTAGATATTTAACGAATTAATGTAAAAACACAAAAATATTGTAAACCTCATACCAGAGTAACGTTACAATAAATTCGAATGATCGATATTTTTTATTCAGATTTAATGAACCGAATGTACGACCTTGTGGAGCAAAGCCATGGTCCTGATTTCAACAAATACCACTATAAATCGTATATTGTATGCAAGATTATTATGTTCCTCATTTTCACTTCATACATCTTATTTGATACGATGTAAGATATTTCCGGTCAATCTAGTACATGAATTCTCATATATTACAATACCATACAAAATTAAAAGGATGTATTTCCCTAGATTACAGTTATGCTCTTGGTTTCGTCTTAATTGTAAGAACGTACTACAGAACCACGACGATGTCAAATCTTGAATAGAACTTTGATTATATGTACCTTCGTTGTACTGTAAAATAAACCCGAATAAAACCCATCGCGGACACGTTGTTTTAGTTACACAAAGATAGCGTAGCAAAACATAGATTCAGAAAAACGTGTGTATATTTACTACTATTTAATCAATCAAGTAATTATAATGTACATGTACTGTGTACACAATAAAACATATATGCATCAATCTAAACTGTAAATGCATCTACAACATTAAGAGAGTTTAAAATTAACGATTTTTGGCCTAAATAAATTTATTATTATTTAAAACAAATTTAATTCGTTAATATTTGCGTACCTAAATTCTGATTATAATCAATGATTACCATTCGAATGTTTCGTAAGTCGGGTCTAGTCCTTTGTCTTCATTTCGAGACGCTGAATTATTTATATCATGTCAATTTACTTGGACAATATATCAAACACGGTGTGTAAACGCCCTTGCTTCCGGATAAAAACAATAAAGACACTATCCTTTACTATTACCGAATACTAAATCATCATCTCGTTAACTGATAGCAGCTGTCAGCTTAACAATGGATGATACGCAAGAGCAGTCTGCACTGAACCAAATCTGAGACTTTGTGCTTTTTTGGAATTTTTTTGCACAAAAATCGATTATTCCAAACTGAATGTTAGATTCGAATATTAGGGCGATTTTCAAATTTTCGAATATTCGAATAATCGTTCACATCCCTAATAAGTAGGTATTCGGGGAACTTACTTTGTTCACAGTTTCCAGTTTCTACATTACATGCATATGTGTCATCGTAGCAGTCATCATTTTTCGTGCACAGACCATGCCAGCAGTCTGCAAAGACAAAACATATCCTAAAAAATCTAATGAAATTACTTGTTGATTGTATTGACTAAATTCTATCGAGTCTCAAACAGTTGCAAAACTGTTGATCCTGTGAATATTAAGCCACATATTACATGAATTGAAATAAAATTGAATTCATATAATTTGTACAGTTTTTACTTGGCATTGCGATGCTTTGATGTTAAGATTTAATTATAGGCATGTTTAAAAAAAATAAATCTGGGCTAAGTATGACCCCAGTCATAGTCTGGTCATTTTTATGTTTAGTTTGGAGTTGTATTTATATTCCTGAATTGCAAAGGAAACATGAAGATTTCTTCCATGAAGATGTTTCTATGCAATTATTCATTTCAAGAAAATTAAACTAATTTCTCTTAACACATGTAATTCTTAAATCTATGATTGGAAACACCCTTTTCATCTATACAAGTTTAACATGAAACAGTAGGAGGCAAGAAGTCAATGCGTGAATTTCAGGCGTACTAATGAATAACGATTTTGCGGGAAAATTATGTCTCAAAATGTAAACAAGGTACACATCTAACAGAGTAAGAAGTCACAAGAAAGTTTAGAGGTGCATTTTTAAGGAAGTATGTAAAATAAATTAAGGTTTAAATAAACGAACATTTATATGCTTGCTACGTTCCCGCCAGAAAAATTGATATCACAAAATATTTATTTGCATTTTGTAAGCTAATAAAATACATGTGCTTTAAATACCTACATTATTACCTACTAGTATATTAAATATACGTAAAGCACATGAATAACGCTGATATTTATATTATTATCTGCTTCTTATCTTTGTATGAGATAATTATAACTAATATTTATAAATGCAACCACTCAGCATGAAGTATTAATTTGTGTTTTATGTCCTGTTTGTTATATTGTTTATTTCTCTGATAGTATGACGTTCTATGCTATGCAAAGAAGTTTAAATTTTGTGAACTGCATTTTACGCTTTTGCTAAGCACTCTCTGCATCTTAGACGTTTTGTTTGTATTTCCATAAGCTACTTTATTTAATCATTATAGTTGCTTACCACTTTTATTCAACCATTTCAACCACGAGCTTGACGAGCTTGACGAGTTTTGGCATTGTTTTGTGTGTAAAAATAAATATAAAGAGGCCGTATAAACCTGTGTCGATCGAGAGAAAAATGCACAGAATATTGTACATGTATTTGATAGCTTGATGTAATCTAAATTTGGGACTCGATTCTATATCTGACATCAATTGAATGTGGTAATCACTACTTGACCACTTAACTCTTAGATCTGTGTCTGATATCCTTGCATCCCAATCAAGAACTTTCTCTTACAAAACCTTTCCCTCGAACAACAACAGTCAAGAACCATCAACGGTTCAAACATATATTACTTTAATAAAACAACTGTTTTTGTCAGCGTTTCACTTACGTTATCTTGGACGTGTTTAATGTATATGATATCGCCTTTATAATACCATATATATTTCCGATTACATGGCTGTTTCTTTCTTGTGCTCTATCGTTCTTTGGTAATTTGCTGCTTCAAACTCACTCTTGAACATGCATGAAGTCAATGCATGTTCTGGTGATAATGCTTTTAACGTAAAATTTTCTTCGGAACATATTCAGACACTACTTTATTCTACTTCAAACTCACTTCAAATGTGTAATTCGGAAGAAAATGACTCTAGATTATCCGAATAGTATCCCTCGAAAGCGGTCAATGTCGATGTTTTCTATCGAAAACGAACTTATTTATAAATTTCCAACTTAAACATTAAATCTGGTTACATCATGGTGTGTTTTTTTAGAATCAAACTTATAGTGAAGTATTGGGTGTGTTAACATTTCAACTGTTTTAAAAACAAAAAAATCATCCATAAACAACACCAATTTTGTTGTAGGACAGTACCTAGACACCCTTTTAGGCTCCTAACGCCGTAAGATAGATGACGCATCCGCATCATAAGGTATTTTCATTTCGTTGTTAACTTTTCGCTTTATCAGTGCGTAGTATTGCTTGGAATAAACATTTTGCTTGATTTGTTAGATTGATTGATGACTCATTATTTTCAGTTCATCCTTATTCAGTTGATAATACTATTATACTTTTACAACATATTTGGTCTGTTTTGCTAACTTTGCAAACATCATTTAGGCGAAAAAAAAGCAAGTCCAATTTCTTCTGACAAATCTGGTTAGCCCTTTTCCACAGTCGATTACTATTGCATCTTCAATCGTTAACCATTTTCAAATGGTGTTATTGCTATTCATAGTCTCTTGTCAAAACAAACATTTTGCTTCTTCCAACGATGCATCGAAATATCCATGAACAGGCTCAACTTCAACACACTTTCAACACACCAAAATGAACCTGTGTTCACAAAATCAAGTCTGTTTAATAAGTGTCCTAAGTATAATATTTTTGTATTTCGTCTGTTCTGGAACTTTATGAAAATATCCATCTTAGAGTGGACCACAGACGGTAAAATTGTGATTTAACTATGGCTAAATAATTATATTTACAGAACGAGTTCTTCTGTTGTAATTTTCATTTTGAGCTGTAAACTTATCAGCTTAATTAAAGCTCTTTGTAAATTCTTTTAAGCTGTTCATGTTATCTTGAGTGTCAAGTGCATTTTAAAAACTTCTCATTATGTTATGTTTTAAACGAAGCGTTTAAGCTCAATATTGTTGTTGGATAACATATATGTTTCCTATGGCTGCTTTGCTTATTACCTATCCATGGTTTGTTCGTGTCTCTTTTTTTTTAATCTCGTAGGTGCAAAATTTCCCTTTATGTCTGTTGAATTCATCACAGTATACACAAACTCTGTTCGATTTGCACTCTTGAAATGTATTTTCATCTTTTAAGCAACTATATTAACTACTAACTATGTATTATGTTCACAGAACTTGATTCCACAATCACTAACGACCTCTCACTGGAAGCAGATATTTACCGACGGATTAGAAAAGTCTCAACAACCATTCCCAGATTATCACAGAGATTGTGGAACAACGACATGCTGACTACAAACACCAATACGGCTGTTTAACAGGTCGGTGTGTAAAGCAATATCCTGTATGTCAGCGAATCTTGGATCTTGTACGCATCATAGGAGATAAATCTAGATGCCTTCAATATGCGCTGTCTCCGAAGCAAAACGATGTGCAAGAGAGTGCAGCAATCCCCAGAATGGTCACTTTTTCCGTCAGCGTTTTCTCAGATGGGTTTGGTCATGTGCGTCGGATCTACAACGGCCACATCCCTAAAAACATCCTAAACGGAGAGCTTGCCTCAGACAAGAGAACAACTGGTCGGCCACATCTTCGCTACAAGGCCGCGTGCAAACGTAACCTAAAAGCTTTGATCCTGGAACCTGTGAAGCTCTAACTCAGGAAAGATGCAACTGCAGCTGTGCATGCTATACTGGGACTGGGAGAAGAGAGGATCTGCCATCTTGCCTATTAAAGGCGCGTAAGAAGAAAGGGGAGACAGATGCGGTCGGCAGCAAACTACGCCTTTATGTGTGTAAGGTGCAGGAGATATTGCAATTTCCGATTAGGTTTGTTCAGCCACGGTCAACACAGCTAAAGCAACCAACCTGCAAAATCTTCCTGACGCTAAACAAACAACAGCGATGTGCTCTTGGGACGCACGTTTATTGTCTATCGAGACTAACGGAGAAATATATATATTGATAATTTATTACCCATTCGATCCTGAGAAATCACTAGCCGCAAAATGTATATATTAACTTTGTTTTATTCAGTAGTATATTTGTTACCTATACAGAGCAGTATTTAGATGCTGATTACTCCACTTGAGTGATTAAACCAGTAGACTAATTTAAAACTAGTACAGCTATTTTCGCAGCTGTCGATAATGATGACAATGCTGCTGGTATTGTTGCAGTTGATAATTACGTTGACACCATGCAATTAGCACTTCCGATGTCACTGATGATACTCATGATGAAAGATCTACTGTTTACAGTCAGTATTGCTGCTGCTATGGCACTAATGTTGTTGCTTGTTCTATCACTTTAAGTTGCGAACGTTATGTCTGGTTGCTGATGTCAATGAATCATACGTTTGTGCAATGTGACTAATGTCATATGGTTGGTAAAATCCCATACTTTTTGTGAAGTGCAATACTTCCGCCACAAATGCGCAAGATTCGCGTTCAGTTGTACAACGATTTCTACAAGTGGCATCATGATTGGGTTGTCAAAGCAAGTCTCGACACTATCGACGTTATTTTAAATATTTATTATTTTGCAGTTTTGTGTACAACCCCGTTCTTTTATTAAGATCAACTGACAAGTGATGAATAAACATTTATAAAAAAAATCAAGTGTATTAACACTTATGATTTCTTACAAGCGTCAATAATTTACTTTTAAAACAGAACCACGTAATTACTTGCTAGCAACCAATTTACATTAAGTAGATAAGCAAATGAAAAATCACACGGTTCATTAGGTACGTAATACAACAATTTACAACAACAATTGGACCCTCTTTAGTATGCCGCGACAATACGACTTCTGTAATAAACGTTATTTTCTGACTGTTAAACATATAAAGTTAATGTATTGTCGCGTAATATATGCATAGTCTTAGGTGTTATTCCAGATGCGTTGTGAATCAAAATGATGTTATTGGTTACGCTCTTCCAAATATGCCCTTACTAAACATAGTGTGTAGATTAGTTATTTTCTAATACAGCTAAATTTTAAAACAGGTCGCGAAAAAGGTAACTCAATATTCAATATGTATTAACGTACCTAATAACTTTTTGGTAGATCCCAATTATTGTATTACTGTAATAGGCGTGCTATGTTACTATATTCGTTTAGTTCAATTCAAATACGGAATGAGACTAATTATACACTGAAACAAAATAAAGAGGGTAAACGGGAATGACCTTGGACGTCTATACATATGTCTATATGTTTATCCGAGTGTCAATAGAGACAACCTTCTTCTCATATTTCAACGTACACAATTCTTACAATAGGCATTGCTTCTTATGATAACATGTGCGTGTGCGATTTTCATCATCCTACATCATATTAAACATCGAAATTTCAAACATTATTTTCTTAATCAAACACAGTTTTTTGTAGGTATGCAGTTGCGGTATACGTTAAACAACATGTGCTGGGATGTGAATATCGGCAACAATTCACCTACATATTTGTTAATTGTGTCTTAAAACCATTTTAAGAGTGAGAGTGATAATGATTATACGATTTTTTTTCTGATTTGAAGCACAGTTTTGTCATAAACGTTCAGTTAACACAATCACAGATTGACATAATGACTGAGCAACATATAAAAACATCATGTACGTTATGGATCGTAAATATTAAAAGCAAATTGTGAAAGGCGCATACTTTTTAAAGTTCCTTTTCACGTTTTGGTTAATTGACAAATTTTATAAAAAAAATCAGATTCGCACATTTTCGTTGTATTTATGATATTTGTGAGGAAACAGTAATACTGAACATTTACCATGCTCTAAAATATCTATTATATGCATCTATTGACGATTTCAAAACCTGAAAATTATAAAACGTTGCAACGCGAAACGATTGAATACTTTGGAGAGTGCTGTTGTTGTCGTTATATTGTGTTATACTACGAGGATTGCTTATATAAAGTATCAAATACATCACTATGTCTGAGCACGGATGGCCGAGTGGTCTAAGCGATAAACTTTTACTCCAGGGGTCAGTGGTTCGAGCCCAGTTGAGGGCTGCTTGTTTTCTTTCTTTTTTTTTACTGAAGCTTTTTAGATCAAATGTTTGCAGTTATCAATAAAAAGCATTAAATGACAAACGTTAATAGATGCCAAAATCTGTGATAAGGCCCCTTTAACAACAACCTTGTGTATTGCGTCTAAAATACGCTGGTAGAACAACAGGTTTGGGCAGTGGTAACATGTCCTATTTTACTCCAGGTGTTAATGTAATGATGTTTTTGTTTCGTGTGCTGATGAGGTATCAAATGCCTCTTTACGGAGTCCACTTTATGACATATCATGTTTACATATGCAATTTCATATAAACAAAAAAATAGACAACTTATACGAGAAACTGCGAACACGGTTATGATCAAATTGAGAAATTTACAAATCCATTCAAAGTTTTCAGCTATTTTCAACGTTCCTTTACCATGAAGTTAAACCGTATTAATTTGGCATGTACACTTCTGTTCAAACCTTGGATTGATAAAACGTTTAACCAAATATTTGCTTTTGCAAGCTAAATAGCATGCCAATATAGACGTGCGCTCTTATAAAGAGCTAACCTTGGTTCCATAGCAATTAATTGCCGATCAAAGTCTAGACACTTAAATGTACAATATTTGATTCGCGCAACAAGAATTCCGATACACACTTTCAAATAAATCTCGAATAATGTGTTTGACGTATGTATGCAGATTTAAAATAAATAAATGCACTTCGTTTAAATCTAATGCGTTATATATTTAAATAAGGTGGGTATTTAATGTGTTGTTCACAGTTTTGCACTCGTTTATTGCCGTGCGCATAACTGGCTTCTTGTCATATTGGCCCCGATGTAACATATAACCACATTAAGATATAAAGCAACTTTCACACCTGAGAACCTTGTGGTTTAAGAAAAGTTATTGTGTTAATAGTGTAAATTAATATTCATTATTCTATACAACTTTTGGAATGTATAGGGTAGTTAAAAAACAATCATATTTCATGCACAATTTCATGTACAGAACAATGATGGTTTGAATGATGTACGCTGACAAGTGTAGGGGAACACCTTTGAACAATTATGTGAGTACGAACGTACAGACGTCCAATGTGATTTCAGTTTACACCCTTTACTTCCTAGCGGGGCGGGGTTAAACTCAAAGTTCGTTTCTTTAGTATTGCAAGTAAGTTATTAACTCTACGTCAGTGAAGGAATTTTAATATGACTTAAATTCCAACAAAATACGTGACTATTTATATTTAATTGTAAAATTGAGAACGATGTTAAACAACATTAATAAAAATGTAATAAATATCCGTTTATAGAAATATGAAAATACCTTATTTTGAGAACAATATCACCACATTGTATCAAAAGCGGACAAGAATAATAAACAAAAACAAAATTTAATATAATTGAATTTTAACAAACAGACTAAAAAAATAAATTCAAAGGTTTTGGTTTATTATTCTTGTCCGCTTTTGATACGCGTGTACGGATAATAATTCATGAAAAAAAACCAACAACGTTACTGAACACTTTTAGTTAAAATACATTTTAGCCGTGATATCGGAAGCTCGGAAGCCTAACGCTTATTGATATGCTCTTGAGTTCGTTTTCTGTATAGAACAATAACTTGGCGCCTTTGGAAATACCTAAAGAACGCTCCCGTAAGTGGGAATCAATACCGGGGCTTAGGCGGCCATATTAACTACGCCACAGTTAGCTCTATTTTAAGAATAATTTACTAATTAATTCACTTGTTTTACACACACGTGCATTGAAATAGTAAATATAAGATATTTTACTATTTCTATTTCGCATATTTATTACAAAATACATAAAATTGAGTGTGTTTCAAATAAAAAAATCATTCTACTGACAGTTATAAACATCAATATTAGGTTTCAAAAAATAATTGTGTTTATTTTAATCTTAAGAAAGAAAGCAGCAATTATATGTGTACTTTGAACAGTAACAGTATTTTTGTATTATTTATTTTAAGAAAATTTACTTAATTATCTCGGCATCCAATGTCGCCTCTTCTTTAATTATCGCAAAAACAATGTCAAAAGAAAGCTTTTACAGCGACACCGAACATATCCGAATCGATAAAGTACATCGGATACAAGAAGTACAATTGAACCATTAAAAAAAAAAATCGATTTTATCGTACAGCCGAATGTCATTTTCGATCGTGAATGAATATATTTGACAACATTTCAAACTGACGATCCGATGAAGTTTAAGTCTAAATTAACCATTCTAGTTAATTATATTTTTAAAATAATAATGATAATAATATACACGTACTTGCAACTGACAGCACGGCTCCAACCAAAATGAGTATACAACCGGTTCATCCCGTTTTCGTCGCTATCACTGTTTTAAATTAAACCATATTAATTTCTCATTGAAACATTAATTTCAAACTTCGATTTATGATTAATTTAATGGAAACAATAAATTATTGAAGCGTAATAGCTTGAAAATAGAGAAGCGCTCAAAGCGACCGCCACACAGTTTGTACGGTGGTTAGCGGAAGATTTGATCAATTTGTTTCGGATTGGTTCATAAATATAATATGACTAATTATCGTCTTATTTTGTATTGTTTTTTTTTTGTATGTAGATTCAATGGTCTATTCAAAACACAACAAGAAAGCCATTTATGAGAGGCATCAACGGGGCAATTTATATTGCGACACAAGTTAAAAAAAACAAACAATGGATAAACGTTGAAAGTCAGTCACTATCCTACAACGAATCTCACCTACTTGACCATTCAAACGCAGAATCCATTATTTCAAATTATTGGTAACTAAACAATTGACTGCAAAATGACATAAATATTTATGCCGGGTAATATCGTTATGTTTTTGATGTCTACATAGTTTTTTCGTTTATTGTCGAGTATGATAGCTAAGATTCTCAGTGGAACACAAACACCTATTGAATTTGAAAAGAATTGGTTTATGGACAGCAGTCTCGTGGTATTCAGGTCGCGGTATTCGATATCGTGTCCGCCTAGCGATCGGAAGATCGTGGGTTCGATTCCTACTCGGGGGGGGGGGGGGGCGTTCTTATTATCTCCTCCATCGACACCAAGTACTGGTTCTTCTCAGGAAACGTACTCGACAGTGTCCATATCTTCCAGTAATACCCGCAAGGGGAGTTCGGCAGTATTGAAAGATAGATAGAAGTTATTCATATGTTTCAAAAAGTCAATGTATGTCTTATGTTTTAAAACATTAAAAACTACAGAAGTATTCTTCAATCAATTTGGAACTGCTGGTGGAGTTTAAAATATACCGATTAATACCACATCGAATCGCAAACAAATAACTAATGATGAACTTGAGAAGCGTATTTTTTTTATAAAATAACAGAAACGTAGGGCTACATTAACGTTTAGTTTTTGACACCCGTTCACGAGTATATTCGAAATAAGTTAAATAGACTGTTACTGCAGGCCAAGTATATTTGAAACGGGAAATTTAATTGCGAATAGTTTTCGCGTAAACGGTTCTTAGACGTACACTTGTTCGTTTTGTTATTATAGCCATACGTTATTGAACGTAGTAAGTGTGCAAATTGTGTTCTTAGACGATGCTATAAACGAGTTTTTCGCAGTACTTTTTGTTGCGTGAACCTAATACTAAATAAAAAAAGAATGTTGTAGTGTTTATGGTTTAAAAATGATGTACAGCGTTCAAGCTTTCCTTTCCTTTTCGATGTCATACCTTTTCTATTCACATGCACGTATGTGTCGAGTTATCAAAAAAATATTGAGCGGGCATATTTTGTTTTCAGCTATTACCAAAAAGAGCTAGAAACAAAGATAACACATTCTTACCAAATTTCAAACCAATTCCATTAGTACCAATAGTATTTGACTTGTCGGCTTTTTAAATAAAAATATTAGAATCATGTGCTAAATTTTTCAAGGCTTGTAGTTGGTCTTTCGAGATATTTGGTCGGAACCATTTCTTCTTATCATTATGTAGAATTTCATTTGTAATGGCCTCTATGTAAAAATCAAGATATATGTCTCTTTACGTAAACGACGTGTGTGAAGTTAGCCTATTTAGCCTATTTAGTACATAGGTTGAAACATACATCCTATTTTGCATATTTAGCCTATTTAGCCTATTTAACAGCATTTTCAGCCTATTTAGCCTATTTAGCCTATTTAGTATATAGGCCTGTGAGTGGGTATGGCCCTTTAAGGGTCCCTTTCGGACGAACAAGAGTTATCCCTCGGAAGAGACCTAGTGCACGCTAACCAGCCGTCGACTGCCTGTCGGGCTGACCTAGTTTCGGCCGGGAGTTTTAATTAGGATCGGAGCCAGGTGCAATCTATTTAGCCTAATTCGCGCCCTTTTTGCCTATGAGTGGGTATGCCCCTTTAAGGGCCCCTTTCGGACGAACAAGAGTTATCCCCCGGAAGAGACCTAGTGTACGCTGACCAGCCGTCGACTGCCTATCGGGCTGAACTAGTTTCGGTCGGGAGTTTTAATTACGGTCGGCCCCGTGCATGCAGCCTATTTAGCCTATTTCTCGTATGCGTCATTTCCCAGTGAGCGGGTATGCCCCTTTAAGGGCCCCTTTCGGACGAACAAGAGTTATCCCCCGGAAGAGACCTAGTGCACGCTGACCAGCCGTCGACTGCCTGTCGGGCTGACCTAGTTTCGGCCGGGAGTTTTAATTAGGATCGGAGCCAGGTGCAACCTATTTAGCCCATTACGCGCCATTTTTGCCTGTGAGTGGGTTTGCCCCTTTAAGGGCCCCTTTCGGACAAACAAAAGTTATCCCCCGGAAGATACCTAGTGCACGCTGACCAGCCGTCGACTGCCTATCGGGCTGAACTAGTTTCGGCCGGGAGTTTCAATAACGGTCGGCCCCTTGCATGCAGCCTATTTAGCCTATTTCTCGTATGCGTCATTTCCCAGTGAGCGGTTATGCCCCTTTAAGGGCCCCTTTCGAACGAACAAGAGTTATTTCCCGGAAGAGACCTAGTGCACGCTGATCAGCCGTCGACTGCCTGTCGGGCTGACCTAGTTTCGGCCGGGAGTTTTAATAAGGATCGGAGCCAGGTGCAACTACTTAGCCTATTACGCGCCATTGCTGCCTGTGAGTGGGTATGCCTATTTAAGGGCCTCTTTCGGTCGAACAAGAGTTATCCCCCGGAAGAGACCTAGTGCACGCTGACCAGCCGTCGACTGCCTATCGGGCTGAACTAGTTTCGGCCGGGAGTTTTAATAAGGGTCGGCCCCGTGCATGCAGCCTATTTAGCCTATTTCTCGTATGCGTCATTTTCCAGTGAGCGGGTATGCCCGTTTAAGGGCCCCTTTCGGACGAACAAGAGTTATCCCCCGGAAGAGACCTAGTGCACGCTGACCAGCCGTCGACTGCTTATCGGACTGACCTAGTTTCGGCCGTGAGTTTTAATTAGGATCGGAGCCAGGTGCAACCTATTTAGCCTATTACGCGCCATTTTTGCCTGTGAGTTGGTATGCCACTTTAAGGGCCCCTTTCGGACGAACAAGAGTTATCCCCGGAAGAGACCTAGTGCACGCTGACCAGCCGTCGACTGCCTATCGGGCTGAACTAGTTTCGGCCGGGAGTTTCAATTACGGTCGGCCCCGTGCATGCAGACTATTTAGCATATTTCTCGTATGCGTCATTTCCCAGTGAGGGGGTTTGCCCCTTTAAGGGCCACTTTCGGACGAACAAGAGTTATCGTCCGGAAGAGACCGAATGCACGCTGACAAGCCGTCGACTGCCTGTCGGGCTGACCTAGTTTCGGCCGGGAGTTTTAATTAGGATCGGAGCCAGGTGCAACCTATTTAGCTTATTACGCGCCATTTTTGCCTTTGAGTGGGTATGCCTCTTTAAGGGCCCCTTTCGGACGAACAAGAGTTATCCCCCGGAAGAGACTTAGTGCTCGCTGACCAGCCGTCGACTGCCTATCGGGCTGAACTAGTTTCGGCCGGGAGTTTTAATTACGGTCGGCCCCGTGCATGCAGCCTATTTAGCCTATTTCTCGTATGCGTCATTTCCCAGTGAGCGGGTATGCACCTTTAAGGGCCCCTTTCGGACGAACAAGAGTTATCCCCTGGAAGACACCTAGTGCACGCTGACCAGCCGTCGACTGCCTATCGGGCTTAACTAGTTTCGGCCGGGAGTTTTAATTACGGTCGGCCCCGTGCATGCAGCCTATTTAGCCTATTTCTCGTATGCGTCATTTCCCAGTGAGCGGGTATGCCCGTTTGAGGGCCCCTTTCGGACGAACAAGAGTTATCCCCCGGAAAAGACCTAGTGCACGCTGACCAGCCGTCGACTGCCTGTCGGGCTGACCTAGTGTCGGCCGGGAGTTTTAATAAGGATCGGAGCCAGGTGCAACCTATTTAGCCTATTACGCGCCATTTTTGCCTGTGAGTGGGTTTGCCCCTTTAACGGCTCCTTTCGGACGAACAAGAGTTATCCCCCGGAAGATACCTAGTGCACGCTGACCAGCTGTCGACTGCCTATCGGGCTGAACTATTGTCGGCCGGGAGTTTTAATTACGGTCGGCCCCGTGCATGCAGCCTATTAAGCCTATTTCTCGTATGCGTCATTTCCCAGTGAGCTGGTATGCCCCTTTAAGGGCCCCTTTCGGACGAACAAGAGTATCCCCCGGAAGAGACCTTGTCCACGCTGACCAGCCGTCGACTGCCTGTCGGGCTGACCTAGTTTCGGCCGGGAGTTTTAATTAGGATTGGAGCCAGGTGCAACCTATTTAGCCTATTACGCCCCATTTTTGCATGTGAGTGGGAGCGCCCCTTTAAGGGCCCCTTTCGGACGAACAAGAGTTATCCCCCGGAAAAGACCTAGTGCACGCTGACCAGCCGTCGACTGCCTATCGGGCTGAACTAGTTTCGGCCGGGAGTTTTAATTACGGTCGGCCCCGTGCACGCAGCCTATTTAGCCTATTTCTCGTATGCGTCATTTCCCAGTGAGGGGGTTTGCCCCTTTAAAGGCCCCTTTAAGACGAACAAGAGTTATCCCCCGGAAGAGACCTAGTGCACGCTGACCAGCCGTCGACTGCCTGTCGGGCTGACCTAGTTTCGGCCGTGAGTTTTAATTAGGATCGGAGCCAGGTGCAACCTATTTAGCCTATTACGCGACATTTTTGCGTGTGAGTGGGTATGCCCCTTTTAGGGCCCCTTTCGGACAAACAAGAGTTATTCCCCGGAAGAGACCTAGTGCACGCTGACCAGCCGTCGACTGCCTATCGGGCTGAACTAGTTTCGGCCGGGAGTTTTAATTACGGTCGGCCCCGTGCATGCAGCCTATTTAGCCTATTTCTCGTATGCGTCATTTCCCAGTGAGCGGGTATGCCCCTTTAAGGGCCCCTTTCAGACGAACAAGAGAAATCCCCCCTGAAGAAACCGATTGCACGCTGACCAGCCGTCGACTGCCTGTCGGGTTGACCTAGTTTCGGCAGGGAGTTCTAATAAGGTTCGGAGCCAGGTGCAACCTATTTAGCCTATTACGCCCCATTTTTGCATGTGAGTGGGAGCGCCCCTTTAAGTGCCCCTTTCGGACGAACAAGAGTTATCTCCCGGAAGAGACCTAGTGCACGCTGACCAGCCGTCGACTGCCTATCGGGCTGAACTAGTTTCGGCCGGGAGTTTTAATTACGGTCGGCCCCGTGCACGCAGCCTATTTAGCCTATTTCTCGTATGCGTCATTTCCATGTGAGCGGGTTTGCCCCTTTAAAGGCCCTTTTAAGACGAACAAGAGTTATCCCCCGGAAAAGACCTAGTGCACGCTGACCAGCCGTCGACTGCCTATCGGGCTGAACTAGTTTCGGCCGGGAGTTTTAATTACGGTCGGCCCCGTGCACGCAGCCTATTTAGCCTATTTCTCGTATGCGTCATTTCCCAGTGAGGGGGTTTGCCCCTTTAAAGGCCCCTTTAAGACGAACAAGAGTTATCCCCCGGAAGAGACCTAGTGCACGCTGACCAGCCGTCGACTGCCTGTCGGGCTGACCTAGTTTCGGCCGTGAGTTTTAATTAGGATCGGAGCCAGGTGCAACCTATTTAGCCTATTACGCGACATTTTTGCGTGTGAGTGGGTATGCCCCTTTTAGGGCCCCTTTCGGACAAACAAGAGTTATTCCCCGGAAGAGACCTAGTGCACGCTGACCAGCCGTCGACTGCCTATCGGGCTGAACTAGTTTCGGCCGGGAGTTTTAATTACGGTCGGCCCCGTGCATGCAGCCTATTTAGCCTATTTCTCGTATGCGTCATTTCCCAGTGAGCGGGTATGCCCCTTTAAGGGCCCCTTTCAGACGAACAAGAGAAATCCCCCCTGAAGAAACCGATTGCACGCTGACCAGCCGTCGACTGCCTGTCGGGTTGACCTAGTTTCGGCAGGGAGTTCTAATAAGGTTCGGAGCCAGGTGCAACCTATTTAGCCTATTACGCCCCATTTTTGCATGTGAGTGGGAGCGCCCCTTTAAGGGCCCCTTTCGGACGAACAAGAGTTATCCCCCGGAAGAGACTTAGTGCACGCTGACCAGCCGTCGACTGCCTATTGGGCTGAACTAGTTTCGGCCGGGAGTTTTAATTACGGTCGGCCCCGTGCATGCAGCCTATTTAGCCTATTTCTCGTATGCGTCATTTCCCAGTGAGCGGGTATGCCCCTTAGGATGGGAGCCAGGTGCAACCTATTTAGCCAATTACGCGACATTCTTGCCTGTGAGTGGGTATGCCCCTTTAAGGGCCCCTTTCGGACAAACAAGAGTTATCCCCCGGAAGAGACCTAGTGCACGCTGACCAGCCGTCGACTGCCTATTGGGCTGAACTAGTTTCGGCCGGGAGTTTTAATTACGGTCGGCCCCGTGCATGCAGCCTATTTAGCCTATTTCTCGTATGCGTCATTTCCCAGTGAGCGGGTATGCCCCTTTAAGGTCCCCTTTCAGACGAACAAGAGTTATCCCCCGGAAGAGACCTAGTGCACGCTGACCAGCCGTCGACTGCCCATCGTGTTGAACTAGTTTCGGCCGGGACTTTTAATTAGTATCGGCCCCGTGCATGCAGCCTATTTAGCCTTCATCTCGTATGCGTCATTTCCCAGTGAGCGGGTATGCCCCTTTAAGGGCCCCTTTCGGACGAACAAGAGTTATCTCCCGGAAGAGACCTAGTGCACGCTGAACTCCCGTTGGCTGCCTGTCGGGCTGATCTAGTTTCGGCAAGGGGTTTTAATTAGGGTTGGCGTCACCTACAGCCTTTCAAGCGTATATATTAGGCTTCATTTACATGGCGAATGTGTATGCACCTTAAAGGGTCCTTTTTGGACAAACAAGAGTTATTCCCCGGATGCGACCTAGCGCAAGCTGAACTCCCGTTGGCTTTTTGTCGGGCTGATTTAGTTTCGACCCGGTGTTTTAATTACGGTCTGCGTCATCTACAGCCTATTTAGCGAATGAGGCTTCATTTACATGGCAAGTTGGTATGAACCTTTAAGGGCCGTTTTCGGACAAACAAGAGTTATCCCCAGAAGCGACCTAGTGCAAGCTTAACTCCCGTCTTCGGAGCCTTTCAATATACGAAGATTTACAATCCTTTTAATTTCAATTAAAAATACCCAACATTTTATAATTATGTGACATGTTTGGATTACTTTATCTGAATATTGCAGATTTTGTATTCATTTGTATTGGTAATTTACGGGACAGAACAAAGGGTTATCAAGTTTTGACATCAGGGGCATAATGTTAAAAGTCATGTGCATTGCGGTTTAAGTTTATCAGTTTAAGTTAAATTAATAAGCCCTCGGATCTAGGGGTTACTAGTTTTACTTAAACCAGTTTAATTAAGTAAGGGAGAAACCCGGTTTTAATATGTCTTCTATGGCAGAAAAAACATTGAACATATTTCCAAACAGTGTAACAAAGCACAAAAGCAAGAGTATAAAGCAAGAGCTAAGAATAACTAATATATATGGCGTTCTCTCCAAATTACTGTCATAAACGGCATGTGCTCAAGTACTGTATTAACAGATATTGTTTTGCAATTTTGTGTTAAAGTTGTTTAAAAAGCGACGAGTGTTTCATTTCATTTAAATTTAATGATCAAATGTACCAAAGTATTTCTATTGGACCTATTATGTGCTTTTTAGCAACCACTCAATATTGACACTGAATGAAGAAGACTACAAATGGAATTGCACTCAGAATCATAACCAAATAAAGCTTTCAATCGTTCTTATTGACAAACGATCTGCATATATAATTAATTTACGACTGCAATAGCCTTGCAAAAAAACTATTTTGAGATTCATCGCCTCTTCAAATAAAGACCAAAACGTTTATCATGATTGCACGATGTCTTTAGAATTACGAATAATTGAAACGGTATTGAATTATATCTTTTGCATTCATAACCCTGAACAAACGTGTCATATTTATCCGCACTATGTATGCGATCTAATCTTTCATCTCCGTTGCTTTTCACTGCTTTTGATTGCTTGCAATACTCAAGATTCAATCCCTAAAGGTATTATACATACAGCACACAATCCTAACACGGTGCATGCCTCAACTAAAAAAAAATTCAAAAACTAATTAACAAGATATCACGCAACAAAACATTTAAACCTTAATGTACTCCGGGTACAGAAAATATACTAACACGTACCCAGCCAATTTAGACTTTAACCGAGTTTTATTGCCGCCCAAAATCCGATGACGTTAAACGCGCTACAAAAAACAAAACAAAATTCTCTTTGAACAAAGCCTGCTTCCTCATGCTTTTTTAAGTGAGAGTTGCGATAATATAGCGGAAATTTTTACAGAATATTGACATAAATATAAACATACTTAATTTAAAATAATTCGCCGACAACGGCCAATTTCGCGTAAAAATTTCCGGGTTACTTTCAGTATATTTTTCGTACAAGAGATACATAAAAGTTTTTTAAAGAGCACCCGGGGTACATTAAAGTAATACCCGAGCCGACAATAACCAATCGAGCATCAGTAATTTACCCTTAACGTAGGTAACCAAATACCACAAGTGGCACCAATTATAATGATAAAAGTCAATTAAATTTTAAAAAGTCTAACATGAATAAGGTGTTGTCATGATAAATAAGAATAATCATGACCACATGTATCTGTTACTTATTTTCGATAGTTTTTTTATCCTCTTCTTTATTTACACTGTTTTTTTTCCATTCCATTCAAATGTGTGACACGCGTTCGGACTATTGTCAAAATGTGAATATGTTAACTAGTCCCGCACTCTGGATCAGCAGACGATGTATTGCTTAAATCTCACGGTGGATTCCGGATATAGTTGATGTATCATGATTGCTAGTCCTTTTATATAAAATAAAATCTTGTTAGTCCTAAAGCGGCCCTTTAAGGTGCATACCAACTCGCAATGTAAATAGCGCAATATACGCTAAACAGGCTGTAGGTGACGCGAACCCTAATTAAAACCCCGGGCCGAAACTAGATCAGCCCGGAAGGCAGCCGTAGGGATTTCAGTGTGCACTAGGTCGCTTCCTTGGGATAAGTCTTGTTTGTCCGAAAGCGCCCCATAAAAGTGCATACCCATTCGAGATGTAAATAGAGCATACTACGCGAAGTATGCTTATGTGAAGAAGAGACAACTCCAAACCCCGGGCCGAAACAAGATCAGCCCGACAGGCAGCCGACGTGAGTTCAGCGTGCACAATGTCGCTTCCGGGTGATAACTCTTTTAAGTCCGAAAGCGGCCCTAAAACTCGTTATGTAAATAGAGCTTATTACGCTAAATAGGCTGTATGTGACGCACACCATAATTAAAACCTCGGATCGAAACTAGGTCATCCCGACAGGCAGCCGACATAAGTTCAGCGTGCACTATGTCGCTTCCGGGGGATAACTTGTTTGTCCGAACACTGACCTTAAAGCTGTACACCCACTCGCAATGTAAATAGCGCATAATATGCTAAATAGGTTGTAGGTGACGCCGGACCAAATTAAACCCCAGGCCACAACTACATTGGCCCGACATGCAGCCGTCGAGAGTTCAGCGTGCAATAGGTCGTTTCCGGTGAATAACTCTTTTTTGTCCGAAAGCGGCCCTTAAAGGTTCATATTCGCTCGCCATCTCAAAAACTCCTTAAACGCTAAATAGGCTGTATGTGTCGCCGACCCTATTTAAACCCCCGGGTCAAAACTAGGTTAGCCCGACAGGCAGCCGACGCCAGTTCAGCGTGCACTATGTCGCTTTCCAGGGATAACTCTTGTTTGTCCGAAAGCGGCTCTTATACAAATCGCCATGTACATAGCGCCTAACCCGCAAAATAGGCTGTTTGTGACGCCGACCTTAATTAAAACCCGGGCCGAAAATAGATCAGCCCGACATGCAGCCGAAGTGAGTTCAGCGTGCACTAGGTAGCTTCCGGTGGGATAACTCTTGTTTGTCCGAAAGCAGCCCTTAAAGGTGCATACCAACTCGCCATGTGCATAGCGCCTCATGCGCTAAATACGACGTTGTATACGTTGTAGGTTTTATACGACGCCAACCCTTATTAAAACCCCGGGCCGAAACTGGATCAGCCCGACAAGAAGCCGACGGGAGTTTAGCGGGCACTAGGTCGCCTCCAGGAGATTACTCTTGTTTGTCCGAAAGCGGCCCGTAAAGGTGTATACCCACTCGCCATGCTAATTACGTCTTATAGGTTAAAAAGCCTGCATGTGACGCCGACCCTTATTTAACCCAGGTTAAAAACTTGATCAGCCCGACAGGCAGCCGACGTGAGTTCAGCATGCACTAGGTCACTTCCGGGGTATAACTCATGTTTGTCCGAATAAAGGCCCTTAAAGGTTCATGACAACTCGTCATGAAAGTAGCGCATAATACGCTAAATATGCAGTTTGTGACGCCGACCCTATTAAGACCACGGGCAAAAACAAGGTCAACTAAACAGGCAGCCGACCGAAGTTTAGCTTACATTAGGTCGCTTCAGGGGAATAAGTCTTTTTTGTCCGAAAGGGGCCCTTAAAGGTGCATACCCACTCGCCATGTAAAAAGAGCATAACAAATACGCTAAAAGGCTGCAGATGAGGCCGTCCCTAATTAAAATCCCGCTAAGAAACTAAGATCAGCCCGACAGGCAGCCGACGGGAGTTTAGCGAGCACTAGGTCGCTTTCGGGGAATAACTCTTGTTTGTCCAAACGGGGCTATTATAGGTGCATACCCACTCACCATGTAAATAGCGCATAAGTCACTAAATAGGCTGAAGGTGACGCAAATCCTAACTTAAACCTCGGGCCGCAACTAGATCAGCCCCATAGACAGCCGACGGGAGTTCAACGCACAAGGTCGCTTCCGGGGGATAACTCTTGTTTGTCCAAAAGGAACCATTATAGGTATATACCCACTTGCCAAGTAATTAGAGCACAATACATACGCTAAACTGGCCGCAGGTGACGCCTTATTTAAACCCCGGGCCGAAACTAGATCAGCCCGACAGAAAGCCAACGGAAGTTCAGCGTGCACTTGTTAATAAATCTTATTTGAACGAAAGGGGCCCTTAAAGATGCATACACGCTCGCCATGTAAATAGAGCATAATACATACGCTTAATAGGCTGGAGATGGCGCCGACCCTTATTAAAACCCCGGGCCGAAACTAGATCAGCCCGACAGAAAGCCGACAGGAGTTCAGCGTGCAATAGGTCGCTTCCGGGGAATAACTCTTTTTTTCCGAAAGGGGCCCTTAAAAATGCATACACACTCGCCATGTAAATAGAGCATAATACGCTTAATAGGCTGTAGGTGACGCCGACCCTGATTAAAACCTCGGGCCAAAACTAGATCAGCCCGACAGGCAGCCATCGAGAGTAAAGCTTGCACTAGGTCGCTTCCGGGGGATAACAGCCGAAACTAGATCAGACCGACTTTCAGCCGTCGGGAGTTCAGCGTGCACTAGGTCGGATCCGGGGTATAACTCTTGTTTGTCCGAAAGCTGCCGTTATAGGTGCATATCCACTCACAATGTAAATAGCTCATTATACACATAATAGGCTGTATGTGACGCCGGCCCTAATTAAAACCTCGAGCCGCAACTAGTTTATCCCGATAGGAAGCCGACGTGAGTTCAGCGTGCACTAGTTCGCTTCCGTGGGAAAACTCTTGTTTGTTCGCAAGGGGCCCTTAAATGAGCATGCCCACTCTTAATATAAATAGCGCATTATACGCTAATAGTCTTTATGTGACACCGACCCTTATAAAAACCCCGGGCCGAAATTAGATCAGTCCGAAAGGTAGCTTTAACAAGGTCGCTTCCGGTGTATAACTATTGGTTGTCTTAAAGGGGCTCTTAAAGGTGCATACAAACTCGTTGTGGATATGGCTTGCCAATAGCCTGCTAAACAGACTGTATATTTTATCATATTTAAATTTTGCTAAAAATGCAAAATAGGTTGAACATTTAGTATGATGCTATTTAGCCTGAAAAGGCTTACTCTTATATATGTTTCAACCTATTTAATAAACTTTCGAAAAAGGCGTATTAAGACGAATAGGCTTCTTATAAGGCTTAATAATTATGTTTCAACCTATTAAATTAACTCGCTAGGTAGACTGAATAGGCTGCTCAATAGGCTTAAAGTGAATAATAGGATGTTTGTCTCTACATATTTTATAAGAGTTCTTTAAAGCTTAATAGACTGAATAGGTTTTCTAAATAGCCTAAATATGAGGGTTGTTTCAACCTATTTCATATAATTGTTAAATAGACTAAATTAGCAGGAAAGGCTGCTTAATAGGCTTAAGAGGCTAAAAAGGATGTATGTTTAAATACATGTTCTTAGCTTGCAATATTTGCTTTATAGGCGGAACATACTGCTAAATATGCTAATAAAAACGTATTTTTCAGCATATGTACCAAACTTGCTAAATAGGCTAAATAGGCTGAAAAGGCTGCTTAATTTGCTAAATATGCTTAGTATGATGTTTTTTTTCCAACCTATGTACTGAACCTGTTAAATAGGCTAAATAGGCTGAAAACGCCTCAAAATTGGCTATATAGACTAAATAGGATGCATGTTTCAACCTATGTACTAGACTTGTTAAATAGGCAAATAGGCTGAAAATGGTGTTAAATAGGCTAAAAAGGCTAAATAGGATTCATGTTTCAACCTATGTACTAAACTTGATAAATCGGCTAAATAGGCTGAATATTGTGCCAAATAAGCTAAATAGGCTCATTATGATGCATGTGTCAATTTTTGTACTTAACTTGATAAATAGGATAAATATGCTAAAAAGGGCAATAAATAGGCTAAATAGGATGCATGTTCCAACCTACCGGTATGTACTTAACTTGTTAAATAGGCTAAATAGGCTGGAAAGGATGCCAAATAGGCTCAATATGGTGCATGTGTCAACCTGTTTTTGCACCTAACTTGCTAAATAGGCTATAAAGGCTGAAAAGGGTACTAAATAGGCTAAATAGGATGCCTGTGTCAAGCTATGTACTAGTTTTGTTAAAAAGGCTAAATAGGCAGAAAATGGTGGTAAATAGGCTAAACGGGCTAAATAGGATGCACGTTTTAAACCTATGTAATAGATTGTAAAAGGGCTAAATAGGAAGAAAAGGCTGCTAATTATGCTAAAAAGCCTAAATAGGATGCATATGTAAATCTATGTTCTAAACTTTTTAAATAGGCTAAATAGGCTGAAAAGGGTGCTAAATACGCTAGATAGGCAAAATAGGATGCATGTGTCAACCTATGTACTAAACTTGTTAAATATGCTAAATAGGCAGAAAATGGTGCTAAATAGGCTAAATAAGATGCATGTGTCATCCTATGTACTTAACTTGTTTAATAGGCTAAATAGGCTGAAAAGGGTGTTAAATAGGCTATGTAGGCTAAATAGGATGCATGGTTCAACCGATGTTCGAAACTTGCTAAATAGGCTAAATAGGCTGGAGAGGATGTTAAATAGGACAAATAGGCTAAATATGATACATGTGCCAACCTATTTACTTAACTTGTTAAATAGGCTATATATGCTGAAAAAGGTGCTTAATAAACTAAATATGCTAAATAGAATGTATGTTTTAACCTATGTACTTAAGTTGCTAAATAGGCTTAAATGGCTAAATAGGGTGCTAAATAGGCTAAATATGCTAAATAGGATGCATGTGTCAACCTATTTCCTTAAATAGGGTACTAATTGGGCTAAAAAGGATGCATGTGTCACCCTATTTACATTTACTAAACTTGTTAACTAGACTTAATAGGCTGAAAAGGGTCCTAAATAAGCTAAATAGGATGCATGTTTCAACCCATGTACTAAACTTGCTAAATATGCTGAAGAGGGTGCTAAATAGGCTAAATTGGATTCATGTGTCAACCTATGTACTTAACTTGTTAAATAGGCTAAATAGGCTGAAGAGGGTGCTAAATAGGCTAAATAGGCTTAATATGATGTATGTTATAACATATGTGCTAACCTTGCTAAATAGGCTAAATAGGGTGCATGTGTCAACGTATGTACTTTACTTGTTAATTAGTCCACATAGGCTGAATAGGGTGTTAAATAGGCTAAATAGGATGAAAGTTTTAACCTATGAACTAAACTTGATAAATAGGCTAAATAGGCTTACTTCACACACGTTTCAGCCCGATAGACAGTCGACGGCTGGTCAGCGTGCACTAGGTCGCTTCCGGGGGATAACTCTTGTTCGTCCGAAAGGGACCCTTGAAGGGGCATGCCCACTCAGAGGCAAAATGTCGCGTAATACGCTAAATAGGCTGTACCTGACTCCGATCCTAATTAAAAGTCCCGGCCGAAACTAGTTAAGCCCGATAGGCAGTCGACGGCTGGTCAGCGTGCACTAGGTCGCTTCCGGGGGATAACTCTTGTTCGTCCGAAAGGGGCCCTTAAAGGGCATTCCCACTCACAGGCAAAATGTCGCGTACTACGCTCAATAGGCTGCACCTGACTCCGATCCTAATTAAAAGTCCCGGCCGAAACTAGTTCAGCCCGATAGGCAGTCGACGGCTGGTCAGCGTGCACTAGGTCGCATTCGGGGGATAACTCTTGTTCGTCCGAAAGGGGCCCTTAAAGGGGCATGCCCACTCACAGGCAAAATGTCGCGTAATACGCTCAATAGGCTGCACCTGACTCTGATCCTAATTAAAAGTCCCGGCCGAAACTAGTTCAGCCCGATAGGCAGTCGACGGCTGGTCAGCGCGCACTAGGTCGCTTCCGGGGAATAACTCTTGTTCGTCCGAAAGGTGCCCTTAAAGGGGCATGCCCACTCACAGGCAAAATGTCGCGCAATACGCTAAATAGGCTGCAATTGACTCCGATCCTAATTAAAAGTCCCGGCCGAAACTAGTTCAGCTCGACAGGCAGTCGACGGCTGGTCAGCGTGCACTAGGTCGCTTCCGGGGGATAACTCTTGTTCGTCCGAAAGGGGCCCTTAAAGGGGCATGCCCACTCACAGGAAAATGTCGCGCAATACGCTAAATAGGCTGCAATTGACTCCGATCCTAATTAAAAGTCCCGGCCGAAACTAGTTCAGCTCGACAGGCAGTCGACGGCTGGTCAGCGTGCACTACGTCGCTTCCAGGGTATAAATAGGCTAAATAGGATGTGTATGTCTACGTATGTACTAAACTTGCTAAATAGGCTAAACAGGCTGTTAAATAGGCTAAATAGGCTAAATAGGATGCATGTTTTGACCTATGTACTAACATTTCTAAATAGGCTAAAATGGCTGAAGAGGCTGTTAAATAGGCTAAATAGGCTATATAGGCTAAATAGGATGTATATTTCAGCCTATGTACTAAATAGGCTAAATAGGCTAAATGGGCTAAATAGGCTAACTCCACACATGTTAAAAAACTGCAGGTGTATATTTCATATATCATTTTCAGTAGTATTGTGTATATCTGTTTTATTTAGTTCTGTAAAATAATCTTGTAAACGTAATCTTCTGGTAAAACAACTTCTTCCACTTATTTAACTTTATCATGAGATTTTATACGAGGGCAGAAGCCTAAACCTTTTCCTAATATAATGTATTTAGTGTCTGATAATATACGGTCTGACAAAGTTTAAACTGTTTCCCTACCCTTCTGAATGTGTTTCTTTCTTTTCTGAAATTTCTTGTACTCCCGTCTGTTTTTAAATTTTTCAAAAACGCCTTGTTTTTGGTTTGATGTGACAATCAGGTCTTTCACTGTTTTTATTAACATTTAGTTAGTTAAAAATGCCTTGAAAATTACGCTGAGCACGAGGGTATCCCGATGCCGGCGGCACCACGGAGAAGGGACAACATACCGCCGATAACTTACCTGCGAGCACTACTAAGCTCGACTTGTTCAAAAACTACACAATGCAGTGTACATCGGAACATGCAGTGATCAAAGTCACTGCTTTCTCAGACGTATGGTCCACATGCAGTCCACACATTCGGATAGCTCTCTCCCTGATGATGTCTGCGCTACGTGTGAACACATTAGAAAACGCGTGGTAGGTGCTCTAGAAGAAGACGAAAAGCTTGAGACGACGGTGACCATATAAGGCGTGCTAATATGTTAATCACCTATTAAATAAAATATTGTAACTCCGTTTATGTATTTTCATCTCTCTCATTGATTTTTATACATTAATATGACTCAGTAAACATATTAGTTTCCTTTTGTTTAAATTTAATAATATGGCAATAGCATTGACTATTTTTTGGAAGAGAAATTATGTATTATTGCTGTCATTATTTTTATTTTCAAGGAAAGGGAGCTCTATTAGTATTATAAGTGTATACTGAGAAGTCGGTAACAACGGACGCTGATAGTTACAATCATTACACCTTCGACTTTAGCCAAAGTGTGTGCCTTCCTCATTACTCCAACCAGATGGGACCGCTATACTTCCTTTCCGTGAGGAAGATCCATATTGCTATGACCTATTCCAAAGATTATTATTACTTTGTTGGTTACACAGTACATTGGGTACGAATGTCAATTTGATAAATAAATCATTGTTTGTTTTATTTTTATTTAATGCCATATTATCATAATCAATATATTAATATATTGATAAGTTCTATACATAGAGGATATTTGTTGGATTCGGTGGATTATCGATTTTAATTCACGAGTGAGCATAGAAAATATATATTTTGTGCCCATTATGGGCTTTTTATTGGCCAACCTATAGAGTTAAGATCTTAGTGCACCCATTTTTGACCTATATGGGCAAGCCATTTTATTTATCCAGATACGACTAATATGGAGCCCATATTGCAGCACTTTTAGAAACAATAATTGAAATATATACATTTTGTAAACATTTATTGCGTCTGCGCGTGTTTTTGAGAACGCGTTTCTAAGCAATTGTAATTTTATATTGAAATGTTTATCATATCTACGTCCATTCAAAAAAATAAATAACGAATTTATTTTTGGAATGGACGTAGGTATGATAAACATTTCAATATAAAATAACAATGAAATATACTCACTAAAACGCTATAATTTTTTTGGAATAAATATGTTGTACGACGTTTGAAGTGTTTATCGTGACATAATGCGCACTTGCGCTTCATATTTTTTAATATGTCAAACATGTATTGCTGTTTTGTTGCTGTTTATGTCTTAAATAAATTACATCTTTATATCAAATTGTCTGTTGCATGAAATATGATTCTATCTTACCAAAATGATTACTTTATAGTTTTTTTTTAGAGTAGTAATACCTACCTCTAAACATCTGTGTGTCTGTGTAACAACAAGTACCCTCCCTATAAACTCAGAAACAACGCAAGGAAGAGGATAGGGTACATAGATATCAGATGCAAAAAATCAGTATCCTCATTGCTACGGCAAAACTGCTTTATACAAATCATTATATGTTCTACGTAACAACTCCTAACCCCATAAAGCCAGCAAACACGCACGCCTTGATCCCTATTATAAGCACACAATAAGGTCAAGGTATCTAGGTTTTAGCTGCCAAAAAATCTTGTTAATGGCTTGCGTGTTAGCTGAGTTCGTGGGGAGATACTCACGGCTAAGACCAAACTGCCTTTTGAAATAATGATAGAGCTTGTAACAGCAAGTACCACCCATGACAACAGACGCTTATTTGCAAGCTAGGATTTTTGGTTACACATTAGGGTCACGCAGCACGAGTATCAGCCTCCAACAAACTGAATCATAACTTGCGGCATATTTGAGTTCCTCGGGGTTAGGGATGGAGGTGTACTAACGGCTACGGTCGAACAGATTTTAAAATAATCTCAGGGCCTGGGTAAAAATACGAAATCATTGAATAAGCCACTTGGCAAGCTGGGATACTGATTTGTGCCACACACTTAGGATTGGATACATATGTAACGAATATCTGAATAATTGAATGCGTTGTGGTTGAGTTCATGGGGAGTCGCAGCTACGACCAAACTGAAATCATCATAAGTCCTGCGTAACCTCAAATAAACCCTAAATTCAACACCCACGCGAGCAAGTAAACTGATTTTTTGCATAGACAAATGTCAGGGTAAATAGATATAAGCTACAATGCATGTATATTGCGTACATATACATACATTTATTATGTTTAACTACATTGTGAATTATGTTTCAATATCACAGATGTATTCGCTTTAATTTTTGTAGGTCCAGCTCTTCATATGTAATGACTTTAATGCGTTTTACAAATATGCAACTTTGATAACAGATTGTCACGCAATATATGCTATTGCAATTTGTTAGTAATGCAACTATGTTTTTATGGGAGTATCATGATGATGATTCTCTTGTTTACCCTCGGGACATCGGTTTAAAAACTATGTACCGAACAAACTTTGTTACAATTATCATTGTTAATGTAGTAACTGCCATAGGCTTTCAGTTCATTGCCGAATTCAGTGAAGAATATAAGTAGAAAAATACCAATTCAAATCATTATTTGATTTATTTTAAAATTGTCAACTTGAGTACAAATTAGAGTCAACATTTTCTGCGAATGGATCATTTAACCGCATATTTTAAAGCATTTTGTGCTATGTGAGAATAAACTTGACAAGTAGCAACGTGTATTGTTTTTTTTTTAAAGTTTTTATTTGACTTTATTTTATTTGTTTGTAACGCGCCTGCACCCAGGTTTTATTATGTAGTCTCAGAGCTGAACATATTACAGTGATTTCTTTTCTTTTTTTATTCAATATAATACATACAATGTATACATGTATATTATCATGCAGCATAGTGATTGTTCAAAGCAATAAAGTTCAGACATGTTATACAAGATATGCCAATATATATTTTTTTAAAGAGAAAAGAAAAGAACAACAGAAGAATAGTTATGAAAAATGATGAGTTGTATAAAGTCGGAAGAAAGCAGACTGGACTTGTGTGTTTTGTTGTATATTCACAATGAAGATTGACAAAAAAATATATATACAAAAATATTTTAGAAAGATAAACTAACGTTAGAGTGAAATGTATATAAGTGGACAAACATGAGAATTTAATCCGATTCCATTTTTGTTCAAAAATGTGTAATGTGTCATTACTGTGGGCTATTTCTTTCTCGATCTGGATTTTTAGTTTAAGACTATGGACAAAACAATTAAAATTTGGTACTTGTTTTTTGCACTTCATGTTTAAGATAAAATATTTCATCAATATAAGAATAAAATTCACAATATTATTACAGTCTATTGATTTCAATGAGTAAATTCCGAAACTTACATTTAAGAAAGATAGTTTAACGTTTAGTTGCTGTTGTTCAAGAAAAGATACTAATTGATTCCAAATAGGCTGGATGTGTTTGCACTCCCAAAAAAGATGTCCTATAGTTTCGATGTTTTCACCGCAAAAGTCACACATATCGAGGGGTTAAAGCCAGAACGTGATAACTCCATTTTTCAAATAGTGGAGAAAAACGCAAAATTAAGGTTTGACAGACTACAACTTTTAAATGAATATGAATATCAGCGTAATATTTGGTTATAATATAGGTAATAGTATTGTTATGACATTGTTAACATATTATATGATTGCATACAATATTTTAATGCTTTTGTATTCAAAATAGCACTTACTTCATTCTGGCATAAACGTAAAACATATATATTTTCAGAGTACAACTGTGTTAAGTGCACTTGGTGCTATTTTGCATAAGAATTGAATGCTGCTTTTCCTATGCCATACAAGACTTAGTGCCATTTAAGCATAACAGCCTTGTGCTATGCATCTATTTTACGAGACTAAACGAAACATGTGCACTTAAAACAAGTTTATTTTAATAATTATAATGGTAATTCTTTTTGTAGAAGTACATACTTATTTTCTTTTGCATTCTAGATTTGAACAGGACATGCAAATGTGTCTCCAACCTTAACAATGGAAGAAAGTTAAGATTTAGATATTCTATTCCACATCTGCATCTTATCTATCTTATATTGTATCTGGGTCTGGAATATTCTTGAAATACTGGTGATATTCTGAAGGAATTATCCCTTCAGAGCAAAGTGATGGCAGGTCTTTCTTCTTTGTTGCTGTAATTGGAAGTTTGGAATCTACAAGGGTTGTATGTCACATTTTATAGAAGGTCCTTTGATAGAGGATTTGATTTGGTTTTATAGAGGATATGAGTTTACCACACTGAAAACTGGTGTCATCAAAACTGCACTTAAAAAACACACACCCGGATCACAATTGTAGTTTTATCAATTTTATTTTTGTCCATATAACCTTTTGTCCACTTACATTTACAACATTTGGCGGCATTACAGTTTAAGCTACATGCTTGATATAAAAAGCGTCATAGTTTTTCATAGGCACTACAACATACGCAGTTCTCTTTGGTGTAACCCTCACAATTGGTTCCCCATTGGTAAATATACCAATGTAAATTTCTTTGCTCATTCAATGGAAGCAGGTACACTATCACACTCCATCTGGGTATGTCCACTTTCTAAATACTTTTGTTCAATGGTGTCTATGTTTTTACATTTTTCAATGCAACAGTAATAACCTAATTTCGATTTTGACCACTACAACAGTCAGAATAAAAACAGACATTCTTTACTGTGATGGGAAGGGATTTCATGTAAGTCAAAAGACAGGTTCCCACTTCACAGCCGCATTTTCCTTCAGTTTCGTTCCACAATAAACATGTCAAACTTGTGTTTTGTAAACAGTAAAAGAAAATATTGAAACTTTTTCTTTTTCTTTTATAATAAACTTGGCTCACACGAGAACATGGAATCGGTAAAACAGCCTCTAGATCAAATCTTATTTTACCATCTTAGTGGGAGAATAATGACTTTTAGATAAGCACCAATGAAGGCATATTCTCCGTATCTAATTACAAATAAGCACAATAGTTTGTGTATTCCTGTTTAAATAAACAAGATGCAATAATTCCTTAACAAGGAAAGGGCTTCATATTTTGTTTTTACCTTAAAATATATGCACACATGGCTTATGTTTAAATGATTTAAGTGCACTTAAATCCTTTTGGCACATGTTTTTCCTCTCAATATGTATGAAAACTTATTGTGCCAAAATGACTTAAGTGCACTTGAAGCATTCTGGCATACACCAGATTTGTCGATAAGCACTTAGTGCACCTTGGTTCTTTCGGATAAACTATGTTGTATTCAAGATGTGATTCCAGGGAATAGTGCATATTGTAGAGCGTTGGAATAACTCTATGAAAGTGCAAAAAAGTGATTTTTGATAAAAAGTGCACTTATCACGTTCTGGCTTTAACCCCTCGATATTTGAGTTAGATAATTTGCATTTAATGAGATATTTATTTGTAGCTATAATTCTATGGATGTATTTATACTGGCAATTTCTCAGTGTGCTTTCAATAGTTGCTTTATATGGCATGGTAAATATGTTTTTCCAATTAAGTTCATGTTCTCCGAAAAGGACTTGCCATTTATTTTGGGTTTTGGAGTTTTCTGTAGGGTTTTTAATTTGTAGTGTGTAAAATATTTTATTCGTTTTGTTTTTTCTTCTAAGTATGTTTTCTACGAATGTTGTTTGAGTACATGGTGTATTATTTGTATTGATTTCAGATTTTATATGTATGGGTATGCTTTTGATTAGTGTGTAGTACTTCAGAAAATTATTTGAAGGTATTCCGTATATGTAGCCAATATCATTAAAAGAGTAGAAATCCTTGATTCTGTAGTCATATACTTGGTCGACATATTTAATGCTTCGTTCAAAAGAATCTTTATAGAAAAACGTCTTATTGTTTGAAGTTATGTCGTTATTGTTCCATAAAATAGTTTTACTGCTGGTTTGGGTTTCTAGGTTATGAGTGACATCACTCCATGCTGATAGAACATCAGACAGAAATATGTTTTCGTTTGCAATTTCATGTAAGATAGTATTGCTGATGTTACATTCAAAGAGTAAGGAGTCACCATATTTTTTAGGATTTTCTGGTAGAATAATTTCCATTTACTCGTATTGGTATTATCTAGGTATCTTTTAATCCAGCTGCATTTGATTGCATTCAAGAATGAGTCAATGTTCTTTAATTGGATACCTCCATTTTCTACAGATTGAATTAACTGAGTTCGTTTTATTTTATCAGGCTTACCGTCCCATATGAAATTAAATATTGCTGATTTTATATCGTTAATAATATCAGTTGGTGGATTTGGGAGAACTGTTAATACATAAATTAATTTAGGAAGTGCAAATGTTTTCAATACTGTGTTTTTTCCGATTAGTGTAAGTTTACGGTGATGCCATGATTTTAAGCAGTTTTTAAAATTCTGTAATTTAGGTAGTATGTTTTTAAGAACTGTATCCTTTTCATTATGTGTGAAAGTAATTCCTAACGTTGTGGCTTCATCGGATGTCCAATTAAATTTCATTTCTTTTTTATATAGGACATTACTTTGTTTTAATTTACCTACTCGTAGCACAGTACATTTACTTTTGTTTAGTTTAAGACCTGATGCCATTCCGTAAAGGGTTAGTGACTCTATTAGGTTATGGAAAGAATCGTAATTGTCGTTTAAAAAGTAAGTTGCATCGTCAGCAAATAGGGACTGTTTGATATCTTCATCAGGTTCTAGTGATATGCCTTTTATGTGTTTATTTGATTGGATGTGATGTGATACATACTCAATGCAAATAATAAATAGCGATGATGAGAGTGGACATCCTTGTCGAACCCCTCGTTCGATGTTAAAACTGTTTGAAAAGAAGCCATTGTTAATGATTATACTGTTAATATCGGAATAGAATAGTTTAACCCATTTAATGAGACTTTCGCCAAATTTCATATTTTCTAAGCAAGAGAACATAAATGAATGATCAAGCGAATCGAATGCCTTTTCAAAGTCTGCAAAGAATATTAGACCAGGATTGTTTAAATTGTTGAAATAGTTTATGCATTCTTGGATAAGACGAACGTTTTCACCAATGTAACGTCCTTTTATGAAACCAGATTGAGATTTTGAAATGATTGATGGTAATATTGTTTTTATTCTGTTTGCTATACTTTTAGTTGCAATTTTATAATCATTGTTCAGTAAACTAATCGGGCGCCAGTTTGATAAGGATTCTAAGTTTTTTTCCAGGTTTTGGAATAAGTGATATAATACCTTGTTTTTGTAGCGTAGTTAAGTTTTCGTTGTTAAATGAATAGTTAAGTGAATTAATTAGATGTGTGTTTATATCATTCCAGAATATTTTATAAAATTCGATTGTGATGCCATCAGATCCTGGGCTTTTGTTATTTTGCATATCTTTTTGGGCTAATCCACATTCATATTCATTAAGCAATCCGTCGCACAGTTGTTTTTCCTCTTCGTTTAAAGCGTGATGTGTATTTTTAAAAAGGGTGTTATTTTCAACATTTTTTCGTTTACAGTGATTTCTTAGTGAACATGCTTTTTATGTACACAGGTCGAGAAACAAGATATCGAGTATCATTAACTGAAAACTTGTCTTCAAGTAAATCAATATGATGTTTTAGTATAGCATTACCCGTTTAGTATGCTGTAACCAACAGAGCCTGATCTGTATTCGAACAATACAGACCAGGATAAGGAGCTTCATTCGCAGCAAAAATATTATCCTTTGAAACATATGTCTAGCTGAATGTCGATCTCAGAGCTAGATCTGCAATAAACACATTCTGAGGTGAATGTTGATGTCAGATCTTATAGCCAACTTCACAGACCGTAGGAACGTAATAATCCGTAGTAAATGAGCAACATTAAATTAAAAAAAACCGCATACGAGTAGCAGATAAAGAGTATATAAGGTAGGCGTTGTTTTCAATTAAACATATTAATAGAAATATAAAATATATTGCAAACGACATCATATATGTTTTAGGACAGCTTTTATGACATTTTTGTGTTCCTCAATCCCTTTCAATATCAGTGCAATATGTCCTCAACTGGCTGTTAATCATCAGCCAAAGTTACTGTCAATTAAATGATTTTCTTATGACACAACTAACGTTCGTTCCACTATCATCTATGCGGAGAAATACAACAAGTCATTTATAAAGATAAAACAAAAAACTATCTACTTTATTAAAACTCAAATAAAATACAAACACAAACATGGTGAATAAGTATAAGGACCACGAGCTGTCACCATAGGATGACATATGCCCCGAAAAAAACACGCTTTTTTCGAAACATAAACGCAGATTTCGTAACCTTAACGCGGAACCTAAGTTCAAGGTCAAAGCCAAGGGGATGAATATTTGTGTGCGTAGGGAAAGGCCATGTCAATATACACATGCATACCAAATATGAAGGTTACATCTGAAGCGACATAGACGTTATGAGCATATTTCGAAACCTAATCGCAAAGTGTGACAGACTTTAAGACAGACAGACAGACGGACAGACAGACGGTGAGACAGACGGACAGACATGCGATCACTATATACCCACCTTCAGGGAATAAAAATATACATTTACTACAACTGTTAAATATGTTCATGTTGATTAAAAGTGTACGCATCTGACTATTTAATATACGCGGTAATCAAACGTGTATTTTATGTAAACGTGCGAGTGTGCGTTTTTTTCAATATTTTTTTTGCACTTGCCAAAGCAGATGTATTTTCCGAAATAATAGAACAATATCTTTGTAATAAATTAGTAATGGTTAAACATATCAGAAAACAAACAATGGTCTTTAAAATATAAATGACAATTAGTTGTATTAAGCTGATAGACTACATCCTTAAAGCATATTCACACGAATAAGTATGAAATCGTTTTAAATTATTTTTTATTAATAACACAAAACTCTCAATGGTGTAATGAATACGGACTTGTTAGAAACAGAGTTATAAAATAAAATGATTTTAAGTTAAAAGTAAACACTATACTTTAATGAAATGTTATGCGAGCATGTATACACATATGTATTAATTGCGTTTAATAAATAATTATTTACATTAATTTTACTTTTCACTTTGCAGAACCGCGTGTCTTCGTCCCTGAATGAATCTTCTATTTTTATAGATTACACTATACGTATACTATGTTCTAGTTTCATTCGTTCATGCACAATACAATTAAAAATGTAAAATTAAAGTAATGGACTTTTACAGATCTTTGAAAGGCCACCAAGTCCGCCTTTTGCAATAATTTCTATTCGTTCTGTGCACAAAAAACATAACAACTAGTAAAAGGTAAGTACGCGGTTTTCTTCTGTCTCTTTATTCCGATGTGGTTTCGTTTGGAGAAGACGGCATCTCGTAGCAAGGTTTTTCTACTCGTAGAGTCGGGTACTTGAAGTGGCACCTCATGACATTGTCATACAGACTTGATTCGGTTCTGGAAAATAAATGATACGGGTTTTGCCTAAACACTTATAACTACATTTCTCGTTTGCAAATGCAACAGGAACATAAAATCATGTTCCTGTTTGCTATTTCGTTTATGATTACTGGTTTATTAGATATGAGGTCGTAAGCCTGTTGCTGAATACTTTTTTTTTATATAAACGATGTCTTTCTATATAGATAAAACACAAATATTTATTAACATCACTTGTTTGTATATGACTGTAAAAAGTACATTTAAAAATAAAATAAATTGCAAGCAAACACACATAATAAGTTGTTTTAGTGTTCCTTATTACATTTTGGAATAAGGAACATTTTCTCATTCCTTATTCAGGCTCGACAGGAACGTAGTATAGGTAAAAAATGAAGTAGTCATGTGTTTGAATAAATATTGTTGTTCCATTTATATATTTTTAATGAGTATCATAGCTATGGAGCACAGTTTTGTATACCGGGGTATGCCTGGTTTAAGTTTGGTAATTGTAAAACTTTTATGTAAAGTTGAAAACGACAGTATCATATTCAGCTTCAATCAGAATACTTTTAAGAGAGACATTTATTATAATGCATAACATACATGTGCATACTAGATGCTTAAATTGTAAACATGTACATGTCAAACAAATTAAGCTCTCATTTCATCGGTGTACTGTTAAGTTCATAAACAGTTATGATTGAGTTAGAAAGCAAACGTTGTCATTGTTTGAATATGTCATTTGAAACTAGTTTATCATTCCTTAGTTGTGAATTAGTTATGCATTAAATTAGTTTTGGATTTTGTTTGATAAACGTGCAAACTATTTGCCATATTATAAAAAAACGGAAGAAATGTATAAATTAACACTAAGAACAATGAACACGGAACTACACCGTTGGAACGGATGTACCTGATTTTGTTGGATTTATGTTTCTTGTACAGAATTATAGCCACTGTCACAAACAGAATCACTGCCAAAGGAACTGCTACAGCTACGCCAATTATCACAGGCGTCTTGTTTGACGTTGGCTCCTCACAACCTAGACATAATGTTTCACTTTAATTGCAAAAACACAGACCAATTACTAAACCGTTTAATAAACACCGTTTTAACGGATATACATAACACAATAAACAGTATCGGCGTTTGATTACAATACACATCTGTAAGAATATATTTGTGTTCTTTTCTTTTTATCAATTTCTGTGTACACTTATACAAACCCAGGGGATTGAAGAGCATAGAAATAAAAAGGATTACTTTCATACTCTTATTTCCATATTACTGACTTAAAAATAATATGATAAATAATAGTGAACAAACATCATGATTATGAATCTGACGAAAAGTACACATCGCAGCACAACGGTTACAATTTGTGTTTGTAAATGCTATCTTGTTATATACTGTTTCACGCTCACCGTCAGTTTGCCATGCATACGTGTCCTTGTCTGGGCTACAATAGCTACACGCATTACCAGGATCCCTCTCTCCAGAGAGAACACATGTACCAGCAATCAGGCAATACTGGGGCTGTGGATAATTTGTTGATGATTGTGAAAACAAAAACACAACTGCCTGGCATATGCATAAACATTATTATTATAAGGAATATGTAATAATTAATATATTGCACGGCTATAGTAACGGGCCCATAACACACCGTGGTTGTATTGTAACAGTTTGACTTCATACACTTTACGGACCGAATCATATTTAAATGAAATAGAATACAAAAAATACATTAATAAGTAAAGTCTTTTAAAACCTTTTTGACCTTACTGAAATCGATTTTTTGTATACTTATATAAGTACATTTATAAGTACAAAAATATACAGTTACACATGCAATCAATAGTTTTTTTTACACTAATATCGGATGAAAATTCTTTACTTGACAACACTTTGATTATTAAAGATTGCTGTCGTTTGTCCAATTGTAAAGACGCGCACGTAAGCTGCTATTAAGCGTTTCTATTTTTTGTTAATCATATGCCAAATAACCGTATATGGAAACATTAGAATTAGGACAACCTGTATTTATCGCACATAATGTGTGGCGTGTATACCCGGTTTGTTAAAATCAAAAGAACAAAAGAAAAGTACAATTTATTATTATTTTGAATAAGGTATGCACTAAATATACGTATTAATATATTGTATTATTAAACAGAAATATTCATACTTACGTCAATAGTAATAACCTCGGTGGAGGAGTGGAACAAAAGACACGTTGAGTCAAGAACAGCCACAGGTGTACTTATACTGAAGCTGATGTTGTTGTTGCTTATCGCTGTTTCGTACTAAAATTATATGAAAAATATAGACATATAAAATATATAAATATACGTATTAATATACATTGTATTTACATATTGCTTAACCTATAATTTGAAATTCGAGTAGTCGGACAAAATGTTGGTAAATCCGCTTTGTGAAAAATGCTCCCACAAACCGCTTTGACATCGACAATAAAGCCTGACAAATAAAAGCTGCATATTTATGTTTGATCTCTAAGTGAAAAGTAAACGGTAGCAAAAAACCGTCTCTTTTGGTTAAAATTCCTGACATGTTATGAACATAGTCAAGTTGCAGAATAAACAAGCTTTCTTTTGAAAACCATATTTTGTACCGTAATTTGATTGTGTGCCAATCAATATGAGCTGGACTTTGAAGGTTACACACATAATTAAGCTGCGTTTTGTAAAAGATGAAACTGCTTGTTTGGAAACAAGTATGTTTTATAGCATTTAAAGGTTTCTTACAATTTAAGATATATCTTACAACAGTGAGTGTTATTCGCTCAATTTGAGATATTATTTTTGATGGTCAATAATGATTGTACATATTTTTACCGAAACAATAATGCCTGTAAAGAATTTTCTAATGGAGAGTTTCTGTTGTTTGTGTAATTTGAAAAGAAAACACGGTATTAACTAGATTTTCGGCGGCCATCTTGGTGGCATATTTGGTTTTACATCAAATGGGACCACACTTTTGTATGGGAACAAAAGTAATATTTTGCCCAAGCTAATGTTGAATGTCATTAGGAAGGTAAATAAAACCTTCGAAACTTTACCGTCAGCCCTCATTCCTACCAGTTTTAATTGTTATTGTATGCTCTATCATACCACATCAGTGATTTCTGCCTTATTTAGCGTTGCCTGATATATTTTTTATACCATGGTCAACAGGAAGTTTGTATATCAGTCATGTGTGGAGGATGGTCATATAACTCGGAATCAATTATAAAGTACTCATTTCTATTAAAATCGAATCAGATTCAACAAGACAAACAATTTGATACCAAGATATAAAATATTTTAAACACAAAATGCAACACAAACAGAAAAAACATATTGTTTTTACAAATATTGAGCGCGCGTGCCCTTATTATTTCCTGCTAAAACTGCAGCCTTTTGCGATTTGTTTTAATTATTTCTTTTAAATCGGGGACGTAGAGGTACGATAAACGAAAAAAAAAACAGGTTGCTGTCTGATCTTTTTGTAATATATCAGACTCGGCACGAATAAAATAACGGCTCGGCAAGCCTCGCCGTTATATTATTCTAAACCTTGCCTGATATATTACAAAAAAGATCAGGCAGTAACCTGTTATTCTCTATATACCATAAAGGTGATCATTAGCGTCAAATGATTAAAAAAACGCAGGGGATGATACAGTACGGCCGATTTCTTTTTTGACAAAAACACACACTTCTATTTTAATATCTGACTTCACATTGTTAAATTTACCCAAACGTTAGCCACGTGTTCATCGCGCACGGCACACCATCCAGATACAGGTACATTAATAACACGTTTTGTTCATAATTAAATAAGAGGATGCAAAGTTTGAAATTGACGTTTTTGTCAGTAACATGATTATTGCGTACGACACCTCGATTCGATTCAAATAGGTAAGCATTTGTTCCATGTTACTTCGAAATCCACAGATGCATTGTGAAAATGTAAAGTTAGCAGAATACCTTTTTTACAAGTAAGCCTTTTTGCCTTAAATGACGCTACAGGATTAATGTGCGCTATGTACAGGCTCATGGAGGTCAACATTCGTGCAAAGTTGTGTAGTTCTTTTAAAAGAATGGGAAAATAACAGTCCACACAAGTTATTAATAGACGACAGACAGATGGACACGAGGCATAGTGACTCCAATACAACCGCCCCTCATTCCTTAAATTTTCCGGTAGTATTTGTATAAATACATTCGACCAAATATATATCCTGTATTTAAGTGTGAACTGTAAAAATGCGAATCAATATTCAACGGTTTAAATATCTGGATGAAGTTTGTGTACGTTTAGTTGATTTAACAACAATTACACATTAAATGATGATGAAACACGAAAAGGTTAATGATCGCGACGGCTTCATCAATTCTATTATTTGGAAATTAATCATTCAAGCTGTTCCCCTGGAAAACAAGTGCTATATCATAACTGTGCTGACTTGAGTGCTCACCGTTGTTTATGCTTGGTCATCGATATTTTTTTGTTTTCAGGGGATAGTGCGGGCGCGTTGAATATAACGTCCCATAATAAACTAGTGGAAAACCAATCCAAGCGGAATACCCCAATTTGGAACATGAAATTCAACAATAGATAGTTTACCTCCACTACCAGCAATGGATCGACAGATCTCTTACGCCGACTGTTGAAAGGAATGGGGCAATATGCATCCCAGCCATTGTCGCAAATTGCCGCTACGTAGGTGGTCTCATGGGTAATTTTGTTTCCACTTTGGTAAAACTGTAAATCGAAGAAAAATACCGATATAAATAACCGATGAAAATAACATGACGATTTATCTTTATATTGACGTATTAACTATGATAATGACAATACAAGTTTTACATAAAACATTCAAAAAGTTACAAAAAACATTGTAACTCACTTCTTTTGCCGTCACTTTGCACACACTTTCCACACTGCATCCATGCTTGGTCGTGTATCGTAACGCCTCACACGCTTTCATCTTTGGATTGCAAACGCCACCTCCAGTTGTGCTAATGATCTCGGGCGGTTCGGATACGTTCACCTTACAGTTGCTTAAGGGATCAAACCCTTCCTTGCATTCACATGTATCTACGGATTGTATTCAATTTAGTTGTTATGAAAGAAAACATTACTGACATGTTTTTACGGATAGTATGCAATGAAAACATTATTACACAATAATAACTGACATTAATTTTGAATTGATTGAAATATCTTTTTATTTATCGTACAACCCTTAAACAATAAAGCGGCAGTCTTTCTATTTTTATATAACCAACATATTAAACATATAAAAACATAATCGATGTGACTAAAAAGGTGAAAAAAATGTAATTAATACAAGTTTTACAAAAACATGTTTAAAAAAGGTATAATTCAGTTAATATTGACCATTTCCTTTGCAAACGCCGTTTCCATGACAATTGTCAACGCATGTTTGTTCAAACTTTTGTGTAACACTGGGATTGGCTGCCTATTAATTAAAGAGATTTATCTTTCAAACGCATCAAGCGAATATTAGAACATATATTCACTTCTCCAATACAAACGGATTTTCACACAAGAGTAAACAGCATATCCTTATTAGATTAATTAAATTTTGTACCATATTCAGTCAGAGACAGGTACAAATGAAATTTATTTGAACAGAAATGACCATGAAATTTGTTGTTTTATCTTGTTTTAATCCAACTTTAAGATGGAACAAATTGTTCTGAATCAACTTGATTAGTATCTTATTACACTTTCCTATTTTCCGAACAAAACTATGGCAATTATATTTAAGTTTTATAAGTATATACCTGAAACTCTATATCCCTTTCTACTATCTGTTTTGCAACAGACTTTGTGCTAACACAGGCCGATTCTGTGGCAGCAGAGGAATCTGCATTTTCATCCACCTGAGATTTATATTGCGCTAATTATTTAAGTCAGAATACGGCATTCGAAATATACTATCACCAGAGCAGTATAACCGTGTCATAAAATCTATAACGTTATGAACAATGTTAAAACTTTTACATTACTATAGGTTTCAACAGTAATATATAGTACAGACGAAGCTCACGAATAGTGATAACATTCGCTTCTCTTTATACCATTCTATCCTGTGCACAGTCGTTGGATGTGTTTCCAGCTATACTTGATGCCGACGCAGCGTCTGCGCCATTGCAGTTAGCATTGAGATACTTCTGACACTCTGCGACTGCCTTATCATAGTCGACATCAGAAGCATTAACTTCCCGCTATAAGCAGTTAATATTCAAAGAAATGTGATACAATGTTGGTACCCACTGACATACGCGTGTTTATTTAATTGCTATAAAAGGAACATTTACAAATTATCGGATAAATAATTTTATTCATCTTTCTCACACTCCCGGAAAGGGACTAAATATTTTCAATTTCACATTAAATATCGAATAATAGTTATAATTCAAGTCCTGTCACTGCTCATCATAGAAAAACATCAAACAGATGTGAAGATTAATAGTTATAAATGTTAAAAATAAATTAACATGTCACAATTACTTGTCGACAACACTCAATATACATTTTATAAATATTGAAATCATTAAATGTTCTACTTGTTTATTATTATTGATAACCGGTTTATTTTAAGTAGATTTAGGCCAAAGTTGCCATCACACCATGTCTGGATGATATTGATAATGCCCACCAGACAAAATATCTGGTCATCTTTGTACAAATGATATTTTTTTTTATTGTAAAGATAAAAATATTTGACGGTTTTCACCGAATTTGAACAAATGTCACCTATATCAAGTTCTAAATTTTCATAAATACATTACGGATAAAGCTGAAACGAAACTCAAAATCATCATCAGTAGATACATTCTAAATACAATCTCCTACAACGTAAGACAAGCAACCATTCATCCGTACATTACACTACACAAATAAAAAAACAGTAATAAGCATAAAAGTGATGGAAGCTGTGGTTACCGCTTTGGAACGGTCAATCCAAAGCAATGGGGATTAAAATCGGCTACATTACGTAACCTATCTAATTTTATGACGACTTTCAACTATTGTTTAATATATCATTAGGACAAAAGGTGAAAAATGGTTAACACATAAATACATGCATTTCTTTATATTTGAACATACCTTCACACGACTGATGCTACGCTTGTGAATGCGTTTTGTCATCAAATTATGAAGTCTTTCGATTATATCATGCTCATCCAAATAATTAACGGAACGTCGATCTCTATCGGTTTTCAATGACCCAAATCTTTTCCCAGGTTTATCCTCAATCTTCGCGCACGAATCAGCCTCTCTGCGATGACAGGTCGGTTCTCTGTCTCCGTCCAGTTTCTCCGGACAAACGCAGTATTGCTCTTCTTCGTTCCATTTTGAAAGCTTTGCTATCCGGTCAGGATTCAACAATGACTCGTCGTTTGAAACTCTAAAAAAAGAAGAAATATACATCGAATTTCAGTACATCATAAAAATCATTGGTTTTCTATTTGTGAACAGGGATGAAGCGCAAACTGTGGCTACTATATTTCCTTTTCGTTATATGTTAAATGTGACAAAAATAAAATTGAAATGTGCAACGTAATAATTCAAGGTTATATAATGAAAAACAAGGCTGATGTCATACTGCCAAGATTTAGAAAAATCTACAGGGTCTCCGCCCCACCACCACCATCTCCAGTAGTAGCTTTGTGATTGTGTCTTAGCGCCGTTACGATGTACGAAGTCGTCACTCCAGTTGCCATTTAAGTGTCCACAAAGGCCTTCGACGTTGTTCATGTCAGCAGGAGAAGGATATATATAAACGTTCATTGGTGACCACCATGTTGAAACAAAGTAGTATACTTGTATTGAGGTTCCGTATGGAAGGTAGAACTAAAATGTTTAAAGAATGGCAGAGATTCTATATCACGTTTATGTTTAATATGCATGAACATACATAATCTGCGTATTTCCTCGAAATGTTACTGGGTATAATATAAGAACATAAATATACGCTTTCATGATTGACATATTCAAAATGTTGTTGCTTTAATCAAGCGCAACAAAAACATACTTCTTGACTGTAGCTTGATCGCTGCACACCATCTAAAACTCCGTCAGTTGTGTTAACAGCAGCTACAAGGTGGTCGTCATGGCAATGGTTGACCACGAACAGGTCTTTGCCAGCTCGTACAGACACACCACACGTACAGGATGCCCACCCTCCGTTACATAGCTCTGTCTCAATCTGAACCTGAAAAATAAAATTATTGGAAAGTTTGCATGGCCGCTAGTGTTAAGAAATGTTCATTTAAAGGGCTTATGAACACATTAGGAAAGCATTACCTCCACAGGGTATTGCTTATGTTTGTACATTATAAACTCTCCCTCTTGTTGCATGCTGTAGTATCTGAAATGATATAAAGCACGCTGTATGTTAGTAATGCTTCCAATACACTTTCGGACATCTGTACGGATGAACGGAAATTATAGTTTACATATTTACGCGTTTTTTATTATGAAATCATACTAGCATTATTGGTATTCGACGTTAGTATTATAGAAAATGTAGTTGATGAATCGAGCTTGAATACAATTTCTTATTGATTGTTTGATTCTCAATTGTGTTGAAATTTGATTATTACTGTCCATCAAATGTTTTGAGTCTCGGGTCGTTTGTTGCGTAACACAAAGTGTTTTTCCAGAAGTGGTCTTGGTCACGAACCACTACCTGTAAAAGTATTTTTAAAGTTTTATTATTCTATATGTGCATAAAAGGCAAAAACATGAGACACATGAAAGGTTAAGCATGACATCTCTACAAAAACAAATCTAGATGATTATGTTATAAATACTATAATTATTAGAAAAATAAACGCGTAGATTTCAAAGATTACAAAACCCGTTAACATGAAAAACATATTAATTTTTTGTTTGACATTTCATTCTTGCCTGAATTTTGGTTCTAAGTTTGCACTTCTTCCAGAAAGAATCTACTTCACCAAAGGCTTCAATTTTCATGGTTAAAGTGAAATTATCTCGTAACTTGTATTTCTTGTTGTTTTTGGTCGTAAGGCGCATGCTACCTTGGTAACTATTCTGCAATGCTCGCCTTGAACGACCATTCTTTTCACCTTGAAATCTGTTCCCACATGTTTGCTTACTCTGCATTTCAAAAAGATTGATATTATTTGACAGTTCAATCTTTAATTAAAACAATCATTCATATTTGATTTGATATGACTACACGATGCGTTCATGTAACTTTATCTCATCAAACATTTGGTTAAGACTGCGAACTTATTACCTAGATATTGAATGTGCATGCTTTATGATATTTTATCGCAATTGCAAAATTGATATGTTTATAAATAAATTTAATTCCATACAAGGTTAAAGGGTGTTTGTTTTGCTTGATTTTAATACGCATAGCTTAATTAAATTAACTGTATTGAAAAACACCTTCTTATATTCACAAGGACAATAAAGATTGAACAGGAACACTTGATATCCTCCACTTTTCTGTTAAAGATACCATTTAATGCATACATTTATTATTTAAAAATAATACAATGACCCACAAGAGCACGGTAGTATGAAATGTGGAGGTAAAGCAGATAAAGAGGGTTTCATTATTATATAGAGTGAACAAGACAAAGGGCGATACATCGGTCAAAACTGGAAGCTGCCAACATTCATGTCTTATCTACACATTAAAGTTGTTCATCTGTGAAAGTGTAAGCAATATTCGAAAGTTTAGGCGCTAAAAGATGTTTTAGAAAAAACTTCGCGACCATAGTGGAAACAACAGACCATGGTCCATAGTTCTGCCAAAAGGCGTCTCAACCATTATTCAGTTCTTAACGATTATCTTCACATAAAGAGGCTTTCAACTGAGAAAGTATCGGCGGGATTCACACAGAAGTTGAAGAGATATTGAACAAAGTACGGGCGAATCGAAGATAGAACAAACGACGAGTGAAATGCTTCATTACTCCGACTCTTTAAGGGCATAATACTGTATCATAATCTATTTAATTTATATACCTTGACTGCAACTGTGGCATCCTCGCAGTTATAATTATCAGTTTCATCAAAGAGCCTAAACTCCAAGTAGCAGTCTTCATTATCTTCACATAGCAGTGGAAGATTGACGGTGAAATAGAATATGGTTTCACCACCTCGTGGGATGTAAACGTTGGGATCACCTAACTGATCCGTTAGAAAATTAGTTATGCATTTTAACATATAGCAACGAGTGACTTACTATTTCGAGCATTACGTGCAAAATCTTATGTATAATATGTGCAGACGTAAAACAAGTGTTTAACGTATTGGTTGCTCAAGTTTAGAAGATATGTATAATGATGTTTACAATTACATTAAAATAGTGATATACATACGTCAACGATTTTAAAATCGGTACTGTTTATTGTTGGAAGAGCCTCTGAACCATCGCTGTAAAATGTTGAGATGGAACATTTCCACTGCAAAATTGAATAAAAATAAATCCTAGAAATAAACCACTCAATTCATTTTCATTATATACAAGTATGTTTTTCATGTTAATAAGTACCACAATCAGAGTTTTTATTGATGACCCCGAACAAACTAACAAAGTTATGCATAACGCAAAAATTGCAGCTTACTTCACCCCATCCTCGTTTAATAGTATATGCTACATTTTCATAGCAATATTTTTAACATGCCTCTAGACCCGACCCAATACGAAGAATGTGTTAATTTTAACCTTACCGCTTTGTCAAGCGAGCATCTGTCCACTGGATTAGTGTCTAAATATTCTTGAAACAATTCATCAACCGATATCGAGTTGAAACCTTTATCCGTCGTCTGTTTCAGTGAATTTGTATGAACGACTACGTCGACAATAATCCTTAAAAGCATAATAATCGTGTTATCTCTCTGGCAGTAGTTGTCAACATATAGTTTCTCATTATAAAGCAGTTGTTAAATATGCATTTTCCTAGGGTTTCTTTATGACTTAGTTTATATACCCGACATGCTTATATATCACAAGTATTTGCTCTTAATAACCGTTAATTAGTGAATATTTACGCATTTTATTTTTTAAAAAGTCAACAAGCATTAATAAAGTAAGCATTATATTAATCTCATTAAACTGCTATTCACCATGAAATTGTGTATGAAACACCAGTCTCAAATTCGTATGCACATGTTGACATCCGTTGCTCTATGCCGTTAAACGTCGTAACGTAACTAAACGTCAGGAAAACTTTAAGAAAAAATGTGTAAAAAACGTATATTTGTTTTATAAATCCGCTGCAACCGTTGAGAACAAAAAGACGCAACACAATAATACTATTTTATACTTGTTATATTGATAGTCACTAAATACATTATTACATCCAAATTCTGCTGGAGAAATCAGTTTTTAAACGATAATGTAACCATCAGTGTAGTTCTTATTAAATTATTTACTAACCTTCCTTAAGAACACATTCTGGAGTGGCAAATGTCTTGTAACCAATGCTGCAGCTACATACCCTCTCTCCGGAAGTAGAAACGAGGCAGGAAGCGTGACGCATATGTGCACAGTCCACGTCCGCGTTACACGGGCTCGCCAAACCTTCAAATCATTGACATATTTGCATATTGAGTATGTCAAACAAGTCGTAAAATAGGTGGAACATATATCATTATATGGCATTCACTGTTAAATAATACCTGTTGAAATAAAACAATACTTTTTTGACCTTTGGTTTGTTAAATAAATTGTTTGCCTTCTTTCTTAAAATGATATAAGTATGTTCAAAATTGTAAACATATGATTACATTGAATATTAGTACCTTTTGTGTGCAAGAGGAACACTAACAAACGCGTTTCTTACGTTTAATGGTACACGTTCCATATGTGTTGTCATATTGATTACTGCATACGCAGGTTTCCGTTTGATTGAGGTCACATTTAGCGCTATGGATATGACCGCACTGATTATTATTGGTGCATCCGCTTCCGAGAACTGTAACATTTTTTAAAAGCTCAGATATTTGACTGCACTGACGAATCCACACGTGTAAAGAGTAAAAAACTACGCACGAACATGCATTATAAACCGTCATTTAAAAATCAAGAATCGAATTTAAAACAACTTAGAATTTTATTAAAGAAACGTCATCACGAAGAAAATGCGAACTAATCAGTAATCGGGCACTTAAAAAGGCAGACGTTCAAATCAGGAATAACACTACTAATAGACAAGCAACAGCCGTTGTTTAAAGCAGATATTCTAATATGGAATTATAAAAATAAACTGATATTCGTTATTAATATAAATAATAAAACACGACTCTTTTTGATTACAACATATTCCTAAAAGTTCAAGATTAATGCCATAGTGTCTTAAATGATATTTAGAATCGTGGATTCTTCCTCGAACTATCGAACATATTTAGATTACATATATGTGTTCGAAACATAAACGATTTTGAAAAAGAACCTTTATCAAAACTTATGTTCTAAACATCATTAATTTCACGTCTACATTAATTATTTTTTTTACTGTTCCAAAACGTCTTACCTTTTGGCTTGCATACTCCATATTGCAGCTTTAACTCTGCAGTTATAACACATGCGCAACCTCCATCCGAGCATTCGGCGTATGATATCGGGTCGCAAATACTCGCGTCCGTTGAACAATCTGTTGTTTAAAAAACGAGTATAAGATTGCTTGTTAAACCAAGTAAGGGCGTCGCAAGTTTGAACTTTTTACCATTTTAGTAATGTTTATAGCAGAGCTTCTGCAGAACGGTGTTTGAGCATTATGTGTATTTGTCATATTTATATATGAATTGAACAAAAAACTACATCTTAAAAATATTGAATATGGATGTTTCTTTTTCAAAACGTGTCCACATTTAATACAGCTGCACCAGCAAGACTTTTGCCATACCCTTTTGAATACATTGCCAATTGACGTTTTCGTGCGTTTCAACGCATTCACACTTAAATGTTTTTGCATTACAAAACGCACTGCCGTTAATACTGGAGCAGTGATTCTCTGAAGGAATACAGCCGTCTCCTATTTCTGCAAAAAGTAATGATAGTGAGTATCGTTATAACACGAAACACATTAATGCACATAGAAACATTTGGTTTCGGGTTCTAAGCGTAACTTGTCATTTCAATACTTTGTTACGGTTCTAGTTTGGTTGTAAGCATCTTTAAGTAATTCAATAATACTTATAAACCGTATTGTTTCCGTTATAGTTATACTCAATCAGGTTATTGTTTTACGTCGTAATAAAGACAAATCCTTCGTCCATTCGAAAGGGTTAACAATCGGGTAGCAAACAAACGAAACATCGTTCTCGTTGGTGTCGTTCTTGTTGTAACATTTGCCATCTATGATGCAGATGTCGGATAAGATCCACTGAAAATATCAAGTATAAACAGCATAATGTCCAGGTAAAACTGAGTACACATTTCAAATCCGATAATTGTAGTTATATTAATTGAATGTTTAATTTTGTTTCATAAAAAGCTTCATACGATGTACATGTAAATAATCGAAAATATCAAAAAAGAAAATCAGTTAGTTTCAGCCCGTGATAATACTTACCGAAGGAACATCTCTGATATCAACTGCATCACTGTAAGCGGCTGGATTCGTTGAAGTTGTCGATCCTGTTTCATACACTGTGACTGAGCAGTAAATCTACAGCGAAACAACACTTATGATCATGGATATTCAGCCGGGATCTACTATTGCCCTTTTCATTCGGAATGCTAAAGTAACCTTATACTACACTTTCTTTGCGCAATTAATAAAAAACAGACCTGAGATTTTTGCAATTGATCTTTTCATTTTTATTTCTCCAACATTATCAATTTGTACATGCTTTGGAAATATCGAATGAATGCAACATCTGAACAAGTGATTAACAACATAGTTTGATGTGTCTAAGTTTAAAAAGTTGCCTTTAAACTCGTTTATGCACGCTTTGAGCTTTATTTAAGGTTACTTTACCTCCTTATTTAGAAGACAGTCTTGTCCGGACTGGTTGAAAGTATCTTTCAACACCAGCACGTACATTTCATATGCATTTGCACTTTTTTGCTCCTTTATAATCATTTCATCGCCAGCATACCTACAACATAGAGCAGTGTATTACTAAAAATTATAATGAATGCGATGTTTGTAACGCAAACATACACAGCGCATGTTTCAAATAATGTGTAAACGAGTGTTCTTACCATCTCACTATGTGTTGTTTGTTTTTAATCGGATTGAACTCGCAGGTGATTCCACTGGGTTCGAGAGATGTGAACACATACTCAACTTGGACAACAGGTTGAAACTGTGAGCCATGCCATGTCAGCCCTGTGTGCTCCTCTGAACATGGTATTGATTGTGAACATCTTACAGCACCAGTTATTTGCTTATAACCGCTATATCCATAGTTACCATAGTAATTCTCGCTAATAAGCTGCGTCAGACTTGTTAATTCGTCCTTCGAAGGGCAGTCACACTGGTAGAAACGTTCCGTGTATGCATAGGTAACATGCTGACTTGGATTGGTTAGACTGTCTTCCAAGGGAACGCTTCGAGGTGAACGAATGAACATAATTAAAACCACATGCTACATGCATTTATAACATGAACTACGCTCCAGGAGTGAAATAACGTAATGCTCAATTTTGTTTATTATACGTGTGTTATAACACTAGTTATATAACTGTGAAATGACGTCATTTTTTACGAAATGACGTCATTATTCCAGCGAATTTCTTCTGTAAAACTCTTTTACAATGTGAATAAACGATGAAAAGAGCATAAAATAAAAAGAAAATTTGTTGGTCATGTTATAAATAGAATCTTAGATTCGTGGTCATTTTGTATTGAATTCATTTAACTCGTCATCTAAGGCAAGCCTCGTTTTTGTCTTTATGTAGATGACTTGTTTAATAAATTCAATACAAAACGACCACTCAGGCAAGATCCTATATGTATTAAATTCAAGTGTTTGTGTTAATGGTATTTGGCAAATATTAACAAAGCAAAAAATACTTTATTTAAAAGATATAACCGTTTAGAAGTCCATTAATTTTGTTAAATTGGTACAATAACTTAAGGATTGTACAGTTATTCTAAACAAACGAGTGTGGATTTACCTCCAACTTTTTTGAAACCCAGATTCGTCTTTTACAAAGGAGCCATTGCTTAGACGGTATTGCTTCTGTTGGAACGCTGCAAGACCGTCCATAGAGACAAATTCTTCGTTTGTGTAAGTGTCGGTTAAGGTCAGTTCAAGTGAGTTTCTTTCGAAGTTTATTATTACTTTGACATGAATTCCATTAAGAAGACGCACGCTGTGTGTAGATATGTGCGCATCTTGATTCATCCACCACTTAAGCAAAATTGATATTCAAATAAACCATCAAAATACATGTTCATGAATTCCATGCATATGTTGATAAAACTGTACTATTATAATTGTACTTCAAAATAAATTGTTAGTCGGCCATAAACATTTATGCAACTGACAACGGTAATTGTGTGCGTGATTTTTAATCACATTATACATACCATATAGACATATACTTTAGAACTGGATTTTATTGAGAAAAATCGTGTCCTGTTCAGAATCTTAGTTTTATTCATAAACTTAAATAAATTGTTTGGCTAGCCTGCACAAACCGACAAACTTTATACAAAGCAAAATCACTGCTTCATATCAGGAAGAGATGTGTAGGTTTATTGTATCTCATATTCATGTTGAATCCGATTTACGAGCAAATATTATCATTGTGTATTAAATGTAGTGCAAGCATGACACTTGTAACGCATATTATCTGTTCGAAAGAACATTTTATTAATGCTATACCCATGCGGTATCCTTCGCAAAGCTATGCAATCCGTCTTCGTTTGGGTGTACCATTAGAAAACCTTCGATTTTGATTGAATCGCAGATATTAATCGTGTAGATCTCATTCCCGTTACGGCAGGTGACTGCACACAGACATGCCGATGTCGGCTTCTTTGTACACGATCGCATCTTGATCTGGACCTTTAAAAATATTAACAACACCATGATTCGTATCCAGAAAAAAATATATGAGCTTGTTACATGTAATTGGTAACGAAAACGGCTGTATTATAATAACGAATGTCACGTTTTTTATCATTACAGGGTTTCTGATTTAAATCTATATATTTCGGTTTACTTTCGTTAATTATCCACGTACAAAAACATCCTACACATGAAATTTTACAACATTTTAGATTCCTTGATTTACGCATGTATGTTATGATTTATTGCATACAAAAGTGTCTCTTTAGCATTTTACCTCCACCGGAAGAGTATTGCCCCTCAACATCAAGAACTCTCCTGTTTCACTAAGGGCCATCGAAACTGAGTGATTGAAGCTAGAAACAAGACGTAAAACGAAACACTAGTATGATAATAATAAAAAATATAATAGTAAACTCAAATAATAAAAATAAAGGTTATTATAATGCTTCACAATCTAATTGTGTTTTATTTGTTAATATTTTATTCAATTTCATGAACATAAGTAGAAGAGGAGCAAAACTATCGGGTACGTATACAATTGTTAACATTGTATCGATATATTTTAGCGGGTACGTCAGAACAATAAATCATACAGCTACAGTTTGTGAACAAGTTCCAGATAATCACCAGTTCCGATTAATTTGTATTTAATTTTCCATAATGCCCCAAAAAACAAAATGAAAAGTGTTTAATGTATACATTAGGTTAAGGAATAAATTAACAAAGATTTAGCAAGAAAGCTTTTGTATTATGTTTACAGGGGGGATAAATGCAGCAAAAAGTTAATCGGAACTGATTGAATGAGTTATGTTTTGAAATGTGCATATGGATATAGATGGCTTTATTTCAAATAAACTTTTTGCTGATTGAAAACAAATGCCATGACAATGTTTTGAAATACTTATTATGTAAGTTGAATGATTTTTAATAATTTTTCAAAGGGTGAACTTTAATTGGCTATTTTTGACAAATAACTCCATATGCCGTCTGGCCTAACCTGTTATCATAATAAAGAAATGTTACCCTTTTTTCCATCATCTTACATTGACACTAAATCCCGAAAGAAATTATTGTGATCAAAAGAATTAACGTTTTTTTTTGCCGGGTGATTCTAAACTGGTTGACTGACTGTATATACCTGTATGAAATGGCAACTGTTTTAGTCACGATCGTCGTTTGGTAGCCGGTATTCCAGCCCACATGCACTGTCGTATTCTTCTCAATAGGGTCAACAAGCTTGATCTGCAAATAATACACACAACTGAGGGATTATTTTGATTTTTCCTGGATAGCAATACACAATATTGATCACCTGTGTATAAAGGTGAATTTTAATGTGTTGTATTCGGACAATATACGTCAATGTACGGTTGGTTTCACTTACTTCCTAAATAACTTAAAATACATAAGTACACTCTAATACATCAAAATAATTAAAACTATTAAGACAGGAGTATTACTATTACGAAGCATCCGGTACACATCCTGTGTATTTTATGAATGATCAATAGTATAATTACACGTATCATTGATCACAGAAATGTAAGTTATATGCCCTTCTGTAATTATAATAAATAATAGTTTATGGGTATGCCCAATTACTCAATATAGTCATGGTCACAAAACAGAGTCCTACCTCAATATCTGGAAACATATATCCATTCCAAAGATCATGACCAGTCACAGACGGTCTAAATTTAACTTTGTATACGTCATCAGGAGAGTGGGACTCAAACTGGGTCACTAAAATTTTGAATGCGCTCTCATAATTTGCAGAGAGGAATGTTCCGTTCTTATAATCCGTCGTGTAGTTTGTATACAAATTCCAACGGGCACTATCCCATGAACCATATTTCTTCAGTCCCTCTGAAGTTAGTCCTTTAGTAGTGAAACCACATACAGGGTGGTCGTCAGCACTAAGGGGACTTGCGCAGTTTCCTTCCTCAATGAGTTCCCATTCAATGTCACATGTTAATGAAGTGTCATCTACCGCCGTCTTGCAACCAATTGGTGAGTGGGACACGGTATCGATAAAGCCTCCATTAAAAGTACTGTTCACGAACCACTTAAAAACAAATCCGATTTGTCCCAAGCCTTTTACATATGTAGAGATGCACAACTTATTGTAATACCGTTGTTATATTTTTTTCAACAATACATATCGTAAGACACAATACGTGATCTCTCAGAAGCCCTCTTTAACAAACATCAATATTGAAACACATGCATGTTTAAAACAAACTCAAGGCATAAATTTACTTACAGATTCAAAGCCCACAACTTCTGTGTTACTAAATATTGGCGTTGACCTGTGCCCAAACATTGATTCCGACCATTCAAAACTACATTGAACCTGATAATACAAAAATGACGAGATAACACCTCACACTATGCCTACTCATTGAACAGTTTTAGAATATTAATGCAACATTAATTATATGGATGATATATCATGATACTAAACATAACTACAAACTACGATTATTACATCCGTATCAAAGTATGAGAACTGATTAAATTGTTTGTTTTGTTGAGAGCATTAGTTAACACCTAGTTATTGAGCTCGCTTGAATCAAAAGCCATCTTCTTGTCATTTTTCTGTTACTAAATATTACTTTGCATCTTCATATTATTTGTCGATAACAAACGCGCAGGAGTCATCGATTCTTGCACTTTCTAATCGCTGCGAGCACTATCATTTATATAAAAGTAAGGTTACCGAAAATCCGGATAGTTGTTGTCCACATTCGTCCTTTATCTCTCGTTCTGATATGTCACTTATGTTCAGATTTGGTCGTTTGTACGGACCAGCTGACTTACAATGGGTGCCGTCGATGTACCTGTAATTCATACTCATACATATTTTGTGTTCAGTTCTAATGTCTAATGTAAGTACGAATTCAATAAATATAAGTTTAACTTGTTATAAGTGAACGATATGAAATATTAAGTAGTTTCGTGTGTTTACGTACCAATTTACTGTGTAGAAAAATCCGTCATCGATGTAATAGCGGAAAAAATAATTGTTGCCACAATTTTCACAGAAAGACTGATAATAGCTAATACGACTATCAAATATGTGACATTGGAAGTATGTGTACGGAATTTGCATCTCCGTTCCAGTTGTTGCATCATACTCAACATGAAAATCTAAATTCGTTGCAACCTGTGCCCATTTTCTCGAAGAATTACCACCAATGTTTGAAGATATTCCAGTGTCTGAAATAATTTTTTTCCAAATTATTACAAACACACTGAAACCTGCTGATGTCGTTATTACTAGTATGTAACACAAGGCTTATTACAATCTCGCAATACAAGAATAACTATACAGGGAAGTCGAAAGGAACGGTTGCATAGTGAATCTGCTGTTATTACTTAGTGATATGTTATATTAATAAATAATTTAAATACACAACACAACGTACATACCAACACAATATCCAGAAAAGGAAATGGGCGCTTTCTTTATGAAGATGAAATAGCTTCCAGAACAATTTCGGATACTGACGTTGAATTCCTTTGATATTCCATACACACTAAGTCCTCCAATTTGAACAGTTTTGTCAATGGATTCCCCAAACTGGAGATCGAATACATCCGCACTATTAATCCCATCTGAAATTCAAACATTTACATTTATTTCAATAAGGAATGGATTTAAATTAAACAGCCGCTTCGTTGGATATGTGTATGCAAGGAAAGTATATAAGCGAGATCGTGACACGAATTGTGGTCTTTTCACAAAGGAAGTACCTTTTAAATAGATAGGATATTTTGTTCCACACGTCCCAGGGCTCGTATTAGTAACAGAACTGGCTTCAGACAGCATGTGCTTGCCAAAGTCATACCATTTCTCTTCGATGAGGTCATCACGAACGGGAAGTTCTGACGGGGAAAGTCGGTACAGAGGAGATCGACGATACTTATCCGGGAATTGGCGGATTCTTTGAAGACAAATATCTTCCCTTTCGGCTGAAAATAGTCAGGTTTGCTGGTTTAAATATATTTTTAATTTAGCATGAAATTGTACAAAATTTGCTAGTTATTCATATTATTTATATAAAATTATTATTTTGCTATTCGTTTTCTTTTCAACTAACTAAATCAAAACCAAATTCTTAACGTAATTAGTGTGCATAAATTAGACTCGTACCAGAAGAGACACATTTCCGATTCACTTCCACATATCCTTCAATACAAGAACAATGAGATTCCATACATCTGGTCCAAGCAAGCTTTGAAGAACAAATCTCGTCGTCGGTACAATTCATGCCAATCACTAAAATGCCAGAGCAATATAATTTGTTGAGCAACCGGTATACACAAATACATTTGTACTATAGTTCAAATCTTATGACTGGCTAAATTCTGCACAGCTTATAACGGCTTTTTATGTTTGTATCGCTTTGTAATAACCTGCAAGTGAAAGTGTTAAATAACAAACTTTTCATTTAAGAAATATCATGCATAACATAATTCCACAAACATAGTAATGTGTCTTTTACTTTTGGATGACGAAGCCAATTTAACCTATGATTGTTATCACACTTAAGTTCTGTTTACAAGTTGAAATCGATTCAGTTAAAGACAAATCTGTGATACAAAAAACTGCCACTCAGATACATTTATTCATCTAATCTATTTATTTATTTTGATTTGGGATGAAACCAATGTTTTTAATACTCGTATGGATATTATACGTTCTAGCTAAATTCTGTCAAGGACTACTTTACGTGCCTAAACCAAAGTAACATCAAGCAAATAATAAATAGTTTGTAAAAACAGGATATAGCAGAACTTTTATTTCCATAACACTTATGTATTAGCTTATTTCGTAATGTCTGTAAAAGGTCCCTGTATGCAGTGGCTTCCGACGCTGTCTTTCAGTTATTTCTAAATTATTGTTGCCTGAATTAAAATTGATTTTAGCAAAACCAAAATACAATTAATAGTACGTGTTATAGATAAATAAAACATTGTCTCTTTTTATCAAGTATCGTACATTATCCGACTACGCACATGCAATTGAGATGCTCTTTAAAAAAAAAGTCACGTTCTTTGTTAACGAAAGTATCGTAATTCACGATGTTAACACGAATTCGTGTATATTGTAAAATTAAAAACAGCTTTGTTGGGGAAATGGTTTTTTTTGCATACAGAGGTTTGTTTTAAAACTATGCTTTTGCTTTTTATTTTTACTTTTTTTATGTTGGCTCTGACCTTTTTGTATTGGATCTATGGAAATATACACCATTCAAAATCATACGAGTTAACGTAAGAAAACATAACATGTATCATAAATCATTTTAACAATTTATGCTTAACCAAAATAAATTGATTAATCATAAATGTAAGCTGCTTTACCCGTGTAATGCGAAAATTGAGTACAATATTAACATTGGTTAAAAAATAATCATACAACATTTTTACAATACATGTATATGCTAAACCAAAATAAATGTATTAAACATACGTGTTAGCTGCCTAACCTGTGAAATGAGTAAGGTTGGTACAATATGGAAGTTGTTTTATTTTAACCTAAAAAAAACGGGTGACGGTCAATTATTGAGAATAATATATGATCAGAAAAAATCTACAGATTGTATTTATTTTGTTTATTATTGTATAGATGTCCTGTTTGTTAATAACATTATGTTCCGTCTTCTTGAATACCCTTTACTATTGTTTAAGCATATGATAACACAAGCTTAACTAAAACACCTAGACGGATGTAAACTCCAATACGGAGAATTCCATCTATCAAAACCTTAGCAATACTCTGCTGAATTATCTCTTTGTTGCATTGCCATTTCCACCACATAAGCTGTTCACACAGATCAATTAAATATGTTTCAATTTTGTGTGGAATGATAAACCACGAATAAGCAAAACTATTTTACTAAAATAATATACAGAATTGATCTTTTTTAGCTTTTTTTTCATTTCTCTGAATTGCTCATGGATCCGTAGAATTGCAACTGGTATTGGAACATGGATAAATAATGTTAATACAATGATCGATTTACAGAAATAATATAACTTTTAAAGTCACTATTCTGAAAACTTAATTAACAATATATGAATAATTTTTTAAATGAAAATTTGAAATTATTTGTTAAAATACGAACGCAAAAGTTTGTGCACCAAAATCCATTTTCTACAACCCATATATAAACAAAAATTGTGAACAACTTAGTTTTCATTTTAAGTCATTGTTTCAAAAAAAGCTTTCATTTTGTCAGTGGATTGATGCACAACGCTGAATTACATTTTTTTACAGTTATGATGATTTTTTAAGTTTTCAATCAAAATACTCATTTATAGAAATTAAACTAGCACTTAAAATATACACAAAGCTCAGAATTATACATAGCAAAAGAAAAAAAGACAAAACGGCTACTATACGTACTACACGGGTATGTAAAGTTGAAACACATATGTTTTACCCGAGTATGTTTTGGTATTTTTGAAAAAAACAATTTTCGCGGTATTCTACACAATTTAAACCACCACGACGGTTAGTCAACCAATATACGCTTATCCAGGGTAAGCGGGTTTACCAGAACTAAATGCATACCGGTTAAGTCAGTAACAGAAAACTGCCCTATTCGATTAAAAAGTATGGATGAGAATGGCTGTATAACTAAGTAATGACCACGCTGTTACCGCAATCTGGAGGTATTAATTAAACCGTTTAGATAATTGGAAATATAACAGTCAATCCTCTATCTTCTACCCAGTTTATTCAAGGCTTTGATTTTCCGATTTCCGTCTTTTCTTTTGATTAGCAGTGCTGCCTTATTTTGGCAACTTACATGTTTAATAATCTCGTAGGCGTAAGCGCTCGCCTTTTTTGTGAATTTCCCGATTTGGAGGTAAAGATTAAACTTTATGTTCTCAATGCGCTGCTGGCTAGAAAAGGATTTAACGTGACAGAACTTTTATGAAATCTTTTGCGAAAAGACTACTGGCTTCTTTCAACAATCTTACATATTTACTGAAATAGTTTTGATTTAATTTTGCATTTTTTATACAAATAACGACTCGTTCATAAAAATGCCTATGATATTAAAGTGTGAAAGCTTTAAACATTTTAAGAAACTCATATTGTCCTAAATATACTAGCCAGTCAGTATAAGTAAAGTACATAAAAAAAACTTATAAACATAGTGACATTAAATGATGCGTATTATTCTTTTGTTTTCTCTGAAAGCTTTGGATAAAACTAGGCAAAGCGTTTTATTTGAGTGCGTATTATATTTATACGATTTAGAACAAACCTAAACTGCATGTTATCTACTAAGATCTAAGTATGTCGATTTATCTTTCCTTTTACACATTTTTCGCTTCGACTTAAACTTTAGTTTAACTGTTCTTTTATTTCATACAGTAATATAAATAACGAATTCACTATCAGTTGATAGCAATGAGTTTCCGCTACCACCGACAAGTTTCTGCTGAACACAATATGCATGATTCCGATTCAAATGCTAACGGCATGATAAAATGCAAAGCACTTACCAGGTTCACACTTGTCCATGTCTTCAGTAAATCCTATCCTGCAGGAGCATACATTCTGGACATTACAATAAGCATTGTTAACTATGTCACACGTGTTATCCCAAGCGGAACAGTTTTGTCCAATAACTGAAATTTATATAAAACATTTGCCTTGTAAATAACAAAGTCGGGTACTCACACACGTTTATATTTAAAGACAGTTTCGAAGTGTTCGTGTCCATTTTTATCAGGGTAGATCAATACTATGTTAATCTAGTTAGTTTTCTTAAAGAATGAATTAACATAGGTATCGTTTCTTTAAGTTTTGTTTTAAAACTCGTCTGTAAATACGTACTTTTAAAACACATCCCGTTACTTTCGAATCCTTCCACACACATGTTGACTTTGACTTTCTCGACATAGGAATTATAAGTTGGCTCGTTATAAATAAATGAAATATCGTCGACACATTGTGTTTCATCCACTGTCCCATACGAACACTTCATACCGATGACTGTAAATATACACACAAATTAATACTATTTCTAAAAATAAAGCTTTAAATACTTAAACATAGATAACTCTGGTTGGACGTTACCAATTTAATGCAAATAAAATGCATTTTACCAGAAAATTAGAAGTGCCGAATATACATGTACATACGCGGTTTGCAAAGATATTCGTCGTATCCAGTGTCGTCGGACCAGCCGTATAACCGTTCATGCCATTGGTCTCTTATCGGATCATGATGATAGTTTTGCTTACAGGCGCATTTGTTCGTGCCTATGTCACATTTATAGGCGAATGAATTGGAATTGGTATCACCCGCACAGTCTTCATTGGCAACGCAATCGGATTTATAAACTGCAAAAAAACGTGAAATTTATAGTTTCAGAACAATTGAATACAGCGGTAAATGTTCAATTGATACGTATATACCTGGAACGAACGTGTACCAATTGACATTTAGTTTAAACCTATTTATGTTTAGCTCGATTGCATCGAAAGCCTAAGGCTTATATTAATGCTCTCGAGTCCGTTTCCTGGGCCTAGAACCAGTACTTGGTGTCTTTGGGGAAGATCTAAAGAATGCTCCCACGGTGGGGATCGAACCCGTGACCTCCCGGTCGCTAGGCGGACACCATATCCATTACACCACCAATTGACATTTAATGGAATACATAGTTTTATATGGTCCCTCATTTATCACAGTTAAAATATTTCTAAATATTCACTCATTTTTTTACTAACGCTTTGTTGTTGTACGTGCCTAGTAATTGCCTATTTCCTGAACATGCACTTTATTAACGTACAACATCCAGATTGCCATCAATACTAATAATAAGTACAAAGTGCAAATGACGTATGCAAATTGACAGCTTACTGGGTTCACACTCGCCGTCTATGGTCCGTTTATATCCCGGTGCACATTTACAAATATTCTCCACGTTGCAGTAGTACGCCCGATGCGCATAGAAGTAGTTCGATCGCAGACTATACCACGGCATCAGATAATCATTGATGTATGAGAAGTGGCTCGCATTTCCACAATAATGGATGTCGGAACAAAAGGAATCCAACACTAAAATTAGAATGTATTAATAAAAATAGAATCTACTTCATTATATAATATTTTGAAAACAATATACAACATTTATTGATAAAAGCTAATATATATAAAACGTGTTTCGTAAGATTCGTGCACTATAAATGCATGGGCAATGTCTCCGTAGAAAATATCAAATATGTTAAACAAGAAACTTTAAATTGTCAAACAATTAACATCTGCAAATAGTTTATACATGTTTGTGTATCTGAACTAAGTTTTGACATTAATAATTAAGCACTTAAACATTAAACACATCCGTTTGTTCTTATAACTGTTAAAAGTGAATTAACTTATATAACATAAGTATGCGCAAAATAGTTGGTAAAGTGATGCCAAAGCAATCATTTAGCCCCAGTAAAACATATCATGGTTAAGTAATTTAAAGTGAAACAAATGGGTTTACCCTTTTTACAAGTGACATAGTCTGCAGAGGCCAGTGCGTATCCCTTCTGACAGCGACACTTTCCAGCGTATCCGATCACGGTGCTGTCTGGTTCACAAATAACGTCCCCGTCCCCACAGTCGCTTGTTGAGTTGCAAAATGTGTCCAAAACTTGTAATGCAGTGATATTTGAGGGTAAGGACTTAAACTGTTATGCATATCTTTTAAAAAGCATTTAACTGCCGTAAATGTTCTTAAATAATATATCGTATTTCTTTAATAAATCGTGATATACACTTTCGTAAAGGTCAATAAATACATAAATAAAATCCAAGTTGTTAATTGTTCACAATTATTTCCAGAGAACATATTATTTCGACGAAAACACTTACTCCAAATACATTGGTCATCGCCATGTATGTACCCAGGAGAGCAGCTGCACACACCGCCGACACAGGTAGTGTTCGATAAACTTCCACAGTCAGTAGGCTCGACGCATTGTCGTCCGAGGTCTTGGGTGTTCAATTTATTACATAGCGTATTATATTGTCAGTTGAAGTTCAATAATAAAATATAGAAGGTGCGTATTGGAAAAACTCCGTAAAAAGAACAATTCAAAAACAATTTATAAATAACAAAGAATCAAGTAACAAAAAACTAATAATCATATTTGTGTATCAGGCTATGCCCCATGGTAGAGAATAATGAAAGCATTACTGCAACAAACAGCTTTTATACTAAAAGTGTATGGTAATTCGGTTAATCATACACAAATAAGATAAACAATAGGAGGTGGTTTTGTGGTGAAACTTATATAAGAAACATTCTTCAAAGTATCGTACTCAAAAATGTTTATGTTTTGCAAACCTACATGGCTGACATCCGTTATGGTCCTGATACCATATGTCTGGGTTGCAGGCGCATATTCCAGAGGAGCAAATGTAATTGTAGCCATACGAGCTGTAATACGTCAAGTCGCAATTTTGATCGTAGCTGCATGGGAGACCAATAACTGAAATTCATATACCCATTTTCATAACAATTATGTAAACATTGTGATAAACAAATATAGAAGAATATACACCAATCAATAATTGATTAACGATCTATAAAGTGATCAACAAACAAAATAACAAGCTGAAATATTCCAGAGGAGCAAATGTAGTTGTCGCGATACGTCATGTCGCAATTATATTGGTGGCTGCACGGAAGCCCAATAACTAAAATAGACATACATATTTTCACAACAACTCTGTAAAGATTGTGAGAAACACATAGAAGAATATCAACCAATCAATAATTGATAACGAGCTATACAGTGAAATTAATATAGAAACAATATTTAACTCGTCATGATAACGTTTTTGTTGTTAACAAAGAAACATTAAGGGTTAAAATGACAATGGATAGCCTTAAGCCTCCCCCCCGGAAGCTAAAAAGCGCAGAATGCTTATATCTTCAGTCGGAACAAAGTCTATTTTACACCGTACAAAAGCGTGGACTAATATTCGCGTGGAACTGTAATGTCTTCAGTCGGAAAAAATGTCAATGAAACACTGTTCATAAGAGAGGAGTAAAAATCGCGCGGAACTGTCATACCTTCTGTCGGAACAATTACGCATTTAGTAATTAAGTACACATCTCGGGTTGCTGTCGGTAAGCCGCGCAAATGTTTTGATTGGTTCAGATACATAGAAACAACCAATCAGAAAAAAGCGATTAACCTTCATGACTTTTATCCGAACGATTAAGCATTGAATCAACAGGTGTCGATTTCGTTATATTACTTGACATATATCGGGTTATGTGATTTGTTCCGAAACATTAAAACGGCACATCAGATATTGTTACAAACGCAACACCGTGTAGACATTCGTAGTTTGTTTTCCATGAAAACGACCGGTCATATGGATTTGATTAAAGGCATTTAACTTGTTATATTCATATATTTTGAAACGTCTTTATGATTGCACGTTTATTTGACTAATATTTTGTATAATTACTTCATATTTACAATAAAGGCCACTCGATCTTGTGGAAAATTGCTATTATATTCACAATCAATCACTATTGGGTAAAGTAAATTGTGTGACGAATTTGCCAAAGTTTATAAAAGACTGTACTCTATTCACTAATGTCAAAATAATTTTTCAAATACCAAATAATAACAGTGATCAACCTACTGCGTTCATTGAAAAATATTTAATATTATTTGAAAACTTAGTACTGCATGGTAATTTAACAACGATACTGCAAATTAAATATACTATTACTAACGTTTCGCAAACCAGTACACACTGCATAGGGCATGATGAATCATTGGTGGTCAGTGACAACCATGGTGACATTTATTGTCACATTTATTTTATAAACCAATGGTTTTGCTGAAGAAGTGATTGAAATGTAAGGTACTCTCATGTTACTATGGAAATCATGTCAGGCGACATGTGGGAAGGTAGTGTAAGAGTCCTCGACTGTTTTGTAGCTCGATTAGGTACATGCATTGCTCTTATTGTTTCTGGCACTATACTTGTTACGTCATTCGCTTACAGCATTTTATAAAAGTAAACTTTGTTGTTGTTTTAAGTAATCAGGGCATATTTTATCTGCAGATTTATTGCAAATTGTTTAAATGTATGATTGATAAGCATGGTATGGGTTTTTTGTTGGTGGGAGGGGGAGGGGACTCTTATCTTATAACCGGTATTCACTTACATTCCGGATATCAAAACGTTTTTTCCCCAAATCTAGTCCCTAATTCCTCATTGATAGTTTGACCTTTTAATATTGGTTATTTAATGTATTCAATGTATAAATACGGCCCTTTTGTAATATTATAATCAGTTACATAATATTTCTTTAAACATCTTTACTTTGTAGTGATAAATTTCGCTGCAATTTTGTGTAAATGTACTGTACATGCAGGCAAACCAAACCTAATTGTGATTGAATTTAGGGCCTATCGAAGTTAATGTCACTGTTCCCAAAGTAACAAAGAAGAGCTTAAACTAAATAAATTAACTTTGCTTTGTTGAATGTGCATACATTTGGTGTGAAGCTCTTATACTTGAAGACTTAGCTTGAAATCTGATCGGGGCCAGTCGGGTCAAATTGAAGGTCGATGTTGCTTAAAATTGAAAAACAGGCCCCACTGATGAGCTAGAGTTTTCATTTAGGTTTTTCATTGAAATATGTGTGTGGCTTGCTTAATATACCGACCTTGCTTGGTGTTGCGTCTATAACATTAAATATCGAAGATAAACTAAAATAATATAATTGGTAAAATGATTCAACTGTTCTTGAAGTTTTCTAAATCATGACGCTTTTATTTTGCATATAACTAACTATGTTTGTAACGGTAACATATATTTAACATCAAATATGACTTAAGATGTGACTGACAGTAAAATGTATATTGCACTCTCAAATCAGACGAATAGTCTTTGCCATCTTTTGTTATTTGTTCATAAGTGTGTGATAATTTTCGCTGCAGCTGATGTTTGATTTTATGTCAAATGTAATAATTTAAACAAGGATGCACACATGTTTTATCTGGTTAGCTATTTTGTGCATTTTCCCTTCCTGTGAGGTGCATTGTTTCGGACTTTCTAGTATATGTTGATTCTTTGTCACCACAAGAACATGTCTTTGTCGATGGGGGCCATTTTGTTGCTTGCATTAAAACATTTCGTTTTATTTTTTTATTTACAGCTTTATGAACCATGAAACAGTTTATTTATATTTATGTTTCTTTCATCGAATAAAGCGACCTGTGTATCGCATTTTTAAGAAAATTTAATATGGTCGTAGCACTGTCAAGGTCATAAATCAAAACTTCGACCAGATTTTACCACTTTTAGTTTTTCTGCATTACTTAAATAGCGTATTGGGAAGTCCTTTCAAATGAAGGGGACAACCCAATAAAGGACCTCTATTTGTTTATAAAACTGATTTGTATTGCTTTCTGTTTAGACCGTTCATAAGCAGTTTTGTGGCTGAGGGACTTTATGGATAGCCAAATATTTTGTCATGGTCGTTTTTTCTCGTAAACTGGGTAAGTGACATTTTTGTGTTAGTGGAGAGGGTTCCTTGATTTTATCGTGACGTTACAGCATAGAAATAAAGAATTTAAAATATTGTAAAGCTATTTATTATATTGTTAGACCTTAGAACTTTAGTACTTTGACATTTATTCCCCAATACTTTCACATAAATGCATGTTGAAATATTTTGACCTTGATGTCGAAATGCATAAAATAATCGGCCTGCTCGTTCGTTCGTCCGTCTTATCGTACGAGGTCAAACCTTCATGACACGTTTTGTCTAAAATAATTAAAGCTTGCTGAAAGCTTTGATATTGTTACGGATATTATATATGAAAACTCAAAACAACCACATCACCAGACCTAATTTTGATCTAGACACTGAACTGCTATTAGACTAATTCAGCAAGTCCAAATTCTTGATGAAACTTAATTGACAAAAGTTGACCGTTCGATGAACATCAATACAACTTATTTTGTTGAATGCAATTTAAATTTAAATTTGTGAACTGTATTGCAAAAACTGTACATAAGGTTAATGCATACATTTTAAATTAAATGTATTAGAACAAGAACAAAGAATAATACTAAACTATATATCGGTACATTTGTAAAATTACATATTACTATCTGCGATTCTATTTACGAGTGCTACTCTATGCATCTGTTTTGTATTCATGTTTGCTTCAGATTTAACATGCATTTCGAGCATGTATTAAACGCTTTAAGTGTTTTTAAATGTTTTATATTGCTAGTTTACTAGTCAGTAAGGGGTTGTTTATGGTTTGTGAATATCAGTTTTTGGGTGTCCACCTTAAGTAGACAAAGACATGTATAAATAACCAAACATGACTTGCAATGTTACTGATACTAAGAACTTAGATTGGTAATAGACTTGTTCATTACTCATAATGATTTTGAAGCAAACTGATCAAACGTATTATTAAAATTACCAAAACATATTTTGGCAATAATTTACAATCCTTGTTTGTATGACCTTAAAACTGCTATCTGACAAGTTTAGTCGATACAACCATAGAAACACAAGCAAAACCAATTCTTGATAAAAAGGAACTGGTCCAACTGAAAAAAACACACAGAAATAATTGATTATAATACCAATTATAAATGGCTTTTTTGTTGTTGGTAAGGTAAAGGATAACTACTAAAAGTCGAGTACTTTTGGATAATATAAAGAGATTAAGCTGACTTAAAGGAGATTATGCAAAATGTCTTTGCTTGGCTTGTAAACTTTTGGTAGGCATGTCAAGATACAAAATGGATGTTGATTCCTAGTGATTAAATGGAGATTTGGTAGATTATGTAAACACCAAGAAAATTTATTTACATACACACCCAGTCTGTTTGACATTCACTTTCAAGTAGATGTTTTTTTTTAAACCAAGACTAAAAACTCTCAAAAAGACTTTTATATTTCACACTTATCATGAATTTCATTTCGCCCAGTCATATTCTGAATAACCATAGGTTGATACTGTATCAACAGTTATTTAAATAGACGAATGATCGGAAGAAAGATATGATAAGGCCCGCGCGATACATAGAGCATGCTTTTACTGCGGTGTTTAAAAGACAATTGTTCCGGTGGAAGTTATACAAGTTTTTGATTTTTAGATTCAGATCTTATGCAACGCTTAAAGGTCAATTGTTCCGACGGACGATGTGCACAGTTCCGCGAAAATGTGGATTTCCGACATTCCGACATGTGCTGTATGTGTAAACTTTGTAACCCTACGAAGAGGTAGACATTGTCTTTCGCGAGACAATAATTTAACAAAATATGTGCTTCGCTAATTGCAAAGGATGGACTGGATACATGTATAAATCTTAGGATGTAAGACTCAAAATTCGCAGTTTAGACCTTACATTTTTATCGTTGATAAGATAATATAGAAAGAAAATAAATATCGAAAGTGATCATCAAACACTTTCAAACTCATACTGCATACAACTGAAGTGGTGCACCTGCGTATATTTTTTTTTACAAATATTCTGAAATAACTTGTTGAAACGAAATTGATAACTATATCTTCATAAACTGCGAAAAGATTGTAAACTAATTTTTATTTTTTTATTTTACAGTTTTACAATTTAACCAAGTTTCTGTTTGTATTGAAACATCAGCAGGTATATACAATAATTACAAACACTGGCATTTGATAAGAAACAAATGGACAGTACCGGATACACATCCATCGACATTCCAGCGAAAGCCATCGTCGCAATCACATCGCCCATAAACGCAGACAACGTGATCAATATCTGGGCATTTGTTTTGCGGATTGTTTTCACTGCAGTAACCTAAAATGGGTGTTGGCAGTTATTATATGCAATTATCAAATGTAAGGATTATGGTGTTACAAGCTAGACGTGTATTTATAATGGTATGCCACGTTTTTAAATAATTATTCGAGAAAGAATGTAAAAGTCAGTTTCTTACGATATTGACAATGTCCTCGCATTATGCCGAGCACGTAATCAACTGGCTGGCACTGTGTTAATGCTGATGAGCAATTCTGTTCAGCTGAACAGGCCACTGAAGAAGAACACAAACATGCAGACAGAAAGTTAAATATATTAATTGATATAATATCATTTAATTAATAGCATGCAAAAAGACATAATTAAACGAAGATGGATGAGGCGTAGGGATGGGAACGAACACTGAAAATGATATTCGAATATTCGTATGTCATTATTCGAATATTTATACATCCCAGGTGTGACAGTAGCACTTACTTTTTTCATTGACTGGCTTTGAACTTCATACTGGTGACATTATGTGACAAAAAATGTTTAACAATTGACACATTTTTGCACCTGAGTGTATATAACTAAACATCACCAAACTTGAACCTTGAAGTAGCAATCTATTGTATTGTTTGTTTCATCGGTTTCATAAATAAGGCGCCATTTTGTCCTATTGTTATGACATTCGGTAAATGACGTCATGTATTGACCCATTTTTGGTAATTATTTTTGGTCAGTCAATTTAACGGCCAAGTTAATGACCCTTCTCTTGTTCATTACCCGTTTGGAGTAAATTGAGCTCGAGTAAGGATCTTGTAAAGACGTAACTTGTGTTGATGGAAAGAAATTAAGTTTGCGAAAATATTACCCCTAAATTGTTATCATTTCAGTTTCATAGTTAAAATCCAGTTTTATTTTTAAATTGCATACATTAAATAACACGGATGGAACAAGCGTAACACTTAATTAGCAGATATTTAAAGGATAATGGAAAAACGTAATAAAATTGTATACCTTATACCAGAGGTACGTTACAATATATTATAATAATCGATTTTTAAGATTCATATTTAAATAACCGAATTTACGACCTTGCGGGGCAAAACCCTGTTCCTGATTCTACAAATATCACATTAAGTCGTATATTGTATGACAGATTATAATGTTCCTCATTTTCACTTCATACATGTACATTTTATTTGATAAGATATAAGATATTTCCGGTCAATCTTGAACATGAAATCTAATGTAATTCAATACCATACTAAATTATAAGGATTTTTTCCCTAGATAATATTTATGCTGTTGTTTTCGTCTTAATTTAAAAAACGGGCATCAGAACCACGACGATGTCAAAACTTAAATAGAACTTTGATTGTTTACACATTCTTTGTACTGTAAAATAAACACGAAAAAAACACCATTGCGAACAAGTTGTTTTAGTTATACAAAGATAAGGTAGCAAAATTATACCTACAGACAAATATGTGTATATGTACTACTATTTAATTTATCAATCAATAAATTATAATGTTCATGTAGTGTGTACGCAAAAAACACAGTAATACATATTATGTACATGCATCTTAACTGTAGATGTATCTACAACATTTAGAAAGTTTGGGCCTAAATAAATTGACAATTATTTAAAACAAATTAAATGTGTAAATATTTGCGTAACTTAATTCTGATAAGATAATCATGACTTATTTATGGTTATAGAAATTAAATGATGGCCATTTGAAAGTAACGCAATTTGACTCTATTGTCTTTATTGCGAGACTGTGAACAGTTACTGTTTATACAATGTCAATAATCTTGGACAATATAATTTATTAAACACGGTGTATAAAACTATTTGCAAACTATCGGATAAAACCAATAAAGGCACCATCTCTCTCCTAATACATTCCCCGAGTAGTAAATTATCATCTCGTTAATCGATAGCAGCTGGCAGCTTAACAATGGCTGATAGACCAGAGTCGTCTGCCCTGAATCAAACATGAGACTTTGTGCTTTTTTGGAAGTTTCTTTGCACAAAAATCGAATATTTGAAACTGGATGTTGGATTCGAATTTTCGGGCGATTTTCGAATATTCGAATAATCGTTTACATCCGTAATAAGTAGATATTATTTTCAGTTTATGCTCAAACGGGGAACTTACTTTGTTCACAGTTTCCAGTTTCTACATTACAATATTGTGAAGCATCGTAGCAGTCCTCATTTCTCGTGCACAGACCATGCCGGCAGTCTGCAAAGACAAAACATTTCCTTAAAAATCTAAAGAAATTACTTGTTGCTTGTATTGACTAAATTCCATCGAGTCTCAAATAGTTTAAACTGTTGATCCTGTGAATATTAATCCACGTAGTAAATGAATTAAAATAAAATTTAATACATATAATGTTTTACAGGTTTTTAAATTTGTATTGCAATTCTTTGATGTTATGATTTTATTATAGGTATGTGTTTTTTATAATTCTGGGCTTATTGTGACCCCAGATTTAGTCATTCGATGTTTAGTTTGGAGTTGAATTTATATTCCTGCATTGCACAGAAAACATGAAGATTTCTTCCCTAAAAATGTCTCTATGCAATTATTTCATTTTAAGAATATTAAACAACTTTCTTTTAACACATGAAAACTTTATATCTTTGATTGGAAACACTATTTTCATCAATACCAGGTGAACATGAACAACACTTCAAACAGTAGGAGGTAATAAGTAAATGCGTAAAATTCAGACCGGAATTAAAACGGAGCGTACTGATAAATTACGATTCTGCGGGGAAATAATGTCGCAAAATGTAAAACTAGATAAACATCTTACGGAGTAAGATGTCACAAGAAAGTTATGATAGCATTTTAAAATAACTTTTTAAAATAAAATAAGGTTTAAATAAACGCATATTTAAATGCTTGCGACATTCCCACCCAATAAATTGATATCACACAATATTTATTTGCAAATTCATAAAGCTAATATTTTGTATTATTTAACTAAAATAAATGTGTTTAAATTATATAGTTGCAATAACAAGTAATGCATCTACCTAAATTATAAAGAAAGTGTATGTATATGAACAAATCTCATATATTGTTTATTTCCCTGATAGTGTGACGATCTATTCTATGCAAAGAAGTTTAAATTGTGTGAAATCTATTGTACGCTGATGTTATGTTCTCTTGCCACAGCTTCACAATATGTTTTTCCAAGAAAAACAATATCATCATTGTCGACAATTGTGTCGCTTAAAAATAGGAACATCGCCACAATAAATCCTTTATAAGAGCCCATGTGCCAGTCTCTGCTTACCCAAACACTATCTGCATCTTAGACGTTGTTCTTGCATTGCGCATAAGCTTCTTTATTGTATAACTATAGTTGCAAATATTTATTTTTTTCAACAATTTCATCCTTTGAATCAGTAAAAAGGCATTTATAAATATTTCCTTAATATCAGTATGGCAATAAGTGTGAGTCTTGGATTTGCGATATTCTTGACTCGGACTTGACGAGTTTTGGCATTTTTTTTTTATTTTAAAATAAATATAGAGTGGCCGTATAAACCTTTATTGTATTTGATAGATTGATATGATGTCAATTTGTGATTCGATTCTATGTCTGATATAAATAGAAAATGTTAGCCGATACTTGACCATATCACTCTTAGCTCTGTGTCTGTTATTTTTTAATCCCAATCAAGACCTTTTTCTTACGAATCCTTGTCCTCGAAGAACATTTGTCAAGAACAATGCACGGGTCAAATATATGTTGCATCTTTAATAAACCAATTTGTTTGAAGCGATATTGTCTTAATATTACCATGTATGTCCAATTGCATGGGTGTGTCTTTCTTGTGCTTTGTCGTTCTCTGGCATTTGCTGCTCCAAACTCATTCTTGAACATGCATGAAAGTGTATGTTCTGGTTATAATTATTTCAACGTAAAATGTTCTTCTCAACATATTCAGACATTGCCTTATTTAAAAATCGCTTCAAATGTGTCACTCAGATGAAAAGGACTCTTGATTATCGGAATAGTATCCTTCAAAAGCGATCGATGTCAATGTTTTCTATCGAAAATGAATTTATTTATTACCTTCAAACTTAAACCTTAAATCTGGTTTTATCATGGTCTGTTTTTCAGAATCAAACTTAAAGTTAAGTATTGTGTATCTTAACATTTCGACGTTTTAAAAACAAAACATCAACATAAGCAATACAAGTAATGTTGTAGGACAGTAACTACACACCCTTTTAATCTCTTAAAGCTATAAGATATATGACGCATCCGCATCATATGATGTATTCATTTTCGTTGTTAACTTTTCGCTTTATCATTGCATGATATTGTTTGTAATAAACATTTTGCTTGCTTTGTAAGATTGATTTATTAGTAATAATTTTCATTTCATCCTTTTTCCGCTGATAATTTTAATTTTACAACATCTTTGGTCTGTTTTTTTTCACTTTGCAAACATCATTTGAGACGACCATGAGCAAGTCCCCTTTTTTCTGGGAAATCTGGAAAGCCTTTTTCCACAGCTATTTACTATTACATCTTCAAACGTAAAACTTTTTCAAATCCTTGTACAGCTATCCATAGTCATTATTTCGTGTGTTGTTTTGTCAAATCAAACATGTGGCTCCTTACAACGATACATCGAATCTTCCATGAACAAGATCAACTTCTACTCACTTTCAACACAACAAAGTGAAAATGTGTTCACATTATCAACTATGTGTAAGAATTAGCCAAAGTATAATATTCTTGTATTTCGTCAGTTGTGGACCTCAATGTTTATATCCATTTTAGAGTGGAGCACTAAATCCTGATTTAAATATGGCTTAATAATTAAAGTTACAGAAAAAGTTCTTCTTTTGTAATTTTTTATTTGAGCTGTAAACTCATCGGCTTAATTAAATCTCTCTGTAAATTCTTTAAAGTTCTTGATGTTCTCTTGAGTGTCAAGTGTATTTTTGAAACTTGTGCTTTAGTTACTTAACTTTTTTCTAACATATATTATGACATGAAGTTTCTCATTATGTTATGTTTTTTTAAAAAGAAGCGTATAAGCTCAATATTTTTGTATGTTATGTTGTTTTTTAGCAACAATCTAGTAGTATTTTACCCACGCTTGCCATTAAATTTGACTTAAGCACCTTTGTTTGTAACGTTTTTATAAGGCGTGTTTTACAATTGGATAACATATCTGCTTCCTATGGCTGCTTTGCTTCTTACCTATCCATGGTTTGTTCTTTTTTTATCTTTATGAGAATTTCACGGGGCACAATCTCCCGTGATGTCTGTTGAATTCATCACAGTATACACAAAACATGTTCGATCTGCACTGTTGAAATGTATGTCCATCTTTTAAGCAACTATATCAACTACTAAATTATTCGTTCTGTTCACATAACTTGATTCCACCATCACAAACGACATCTCACTGGAAGAAGAGATTAACCAATGGATTTGAAAGGCCTCAACAACCCTTGCCAGATTATAACAGAGCTGACTACAAACACCAAGACGGTTGTTTAACAGGCCGGTGTGTTAAGCACTATCCTGTATGTTAGAGAATCTTGGATCTTGTACGCATCCCAGGAGAAAAATCTTCTTCAATATTCGCTGTCTCCGACGCTTACTTGGAATATTATTTAGCGATCGCGTGACACAAAATAATTTGCAAGAGTGGGCAGCCATCCCCAGCATGGCCCCTCTTCTCCGTTAGCGTTGTCTCAGATGGGTTTGGTTATTTGCCTCGGATTCACAACGGTCAGATCCCTAAAGACGTCCTGTACGGAGAACGTGTCGAAGACAAGAGAACACCTGGTCGGCCACATCTTCTTTACAAGGCCGTTTGAAAGCGTTACCTAAATGCTGGTGGCACCCGTGAACCTGAGAGGCTCTTACTCAGGTAAGATGCAACTGAAGACGTGCTTTGAATGCTAGACTGGGACTGGGAGAAGAGAGGATATGCCAGCTTGCCAATTAAAGGCGCGTATGGAGAAAGGGGAGACAGCTTCGGCCGGCAGCAAACTACGCCTTTATGTGCGTAAGGTGGGGCAGAGATTGCCATTCTTGATTGGGTTTGCACAGCCATGGTAAACACAGCACAAATAACCACCCTGTACAATCTACCTGAAGCTGAACAAACAACATTGACATCCTCATCGGAGGCAAGTCTTTTGTCTACCCAGACATAACTTGATAATGTATATCCGATTCGAACCTGAGAAATCACTAGCCGATTTTCAGCTATTTTCGCTGCTGTCGATAATGATGACAGTGCTATTGGTACTGCTGCAGTGGATAATAACGTTGACACTGTTGTTGCTGCTGCTGAAAGCGACTATGCAATAAGCACTGCCTATGTCACTAATGATGCTAATTATGAAAGATCTACTTTTTTCACTAAGTATTGCTGCTGCTATGGCACTAACGCTGCTGCTTGTTCTATCACCTGAAGTTACGAACGTTATGTCTGGTTGATGATGTCAATGGCACCAAACTTTTGTGAAATGTAACTCATGTCATATGTTTGCTAAAATTCCATACGTTTTGTGAAGTGCAAAATTTCCGCCAATACTTTTTCAACCAGGAGCGCGTACAGTTGACTTGTACAACGATTACTACTAATGACATCATAATTTGATTATCAACGCAAGTCTCGAGACTTATTATAATCAAAGTACTCAATGTACTGGTGGGGCGATTTTGCTCAAAGTTTGTGGTCATTAAAACACTATACACCGTGATGCTAACCAATCACCTTTTTTAAGAAAACAGATGGAAGAAAGGAAGAGTGACAGGCTGTCAACATCATATGATTTAGCTATTAGGGTTTAATGTAAATGCTGCTTTTTAAAACAATTCATTGTCGTATTTGCCAATTGAAAGCTAAACTGCGAAGATATAATACACTTACCCAGTTCCAAACTTGATACAGATTTGATAAAGACACGCATTGCAGTAGTTTCTAATTAGTAGAAAAAGGTTCATGGATCGTTCTTGGCTAAGTGCACGGGCCTCCGTGTGTGTGAAAATATAAAGTAAATCCATTCAGTATCAAGTAAGATACGGCAAATGTTAGTTTTTGAGCTATTGAATACTAAAGGTCAATGTCAACCAGGGTTCAAGGTAAAAAAGTCAAGCCCAGTTCCAAACTTGACAAAAATTTGATAAAGACAAGCATTGCAGTAATTTCTTATTAGTACAGTAAGGTTTCTGGATCGTTCTTGCCTAAGTACACGGGCCTCCGTGTGTGTCAAAGTATAAAGATAATCCATTCAGTATCAAGAAAGATACGGCACATGTTAATTTTTGAGCATTTGGATACTAAAGGTCAATGTCAACCAGGGGTCAAGCTAAAAAGTCACCAGAAAGGTCTTGTCCAAAAGGGTGTTCTGTCCAAGGATTAAGTAAATCCATTCAATAATAAGGAAAAAAATATCACCCTACGTGGCTCTTCAACCCACAACTCCGTCTTAAACAGTATCGTGCTCTACCGACTGAGCTAGCCGGGCGGACTAATTAGTTTCCGCAAAATGTAATAAAATATATATTTTTTGTAGCGCATTAATACTAATACCGTGCGATCGGAGCTATTTTGTTTGCAAATGCAGAATCTGGAGATGCAAAGTGGTTGGTTGCAGTAACGGACTTCTTTCTCCGGTTTACGAATAATATGTTACCTATGGGGCAAATTGCAGGAGGCAATCGCCCCAAAATTAATCAAGTGTAAAAATTGCTATGATTTCTGACAAGCATTCAATACTTTACTTTTTAGTCAGAACCATATAACTTACTGGCAAAGCATTTGCGTTAAGTAGATAAGCAATTGAACAGTAAATCGGTTAATTAGATTAGTAACACAACTATTTACAACTCAATTAGACCCTGATCAGCGATAATTCGACTTCTGTGATAAACGTTTATTTATGATTGTAAAACTCATAAACGCCTTTAAGTTCATGTACTGCCGCATAATATATGCATAGTCTTAGGTTTTAGTTTAGATGCGAAGTAAATAAAATGTAGTTATTGGATAACGCTCTTCCAAATATGCCCATACTCAACAGAGTGTGTTGATTATTTATTTTCCGATACGGCTTAAGTTTAGAACAGGTCGTGAAAAAGAAAACCCAATGTTCAACATGTATAAACGTACATAATGGCTTTGTGGTAGATCCTATTTATTGCATAACCGTAAAAGGCATGCTATGGTACCATATTTGTTTAGTTCGATTCAAATACGGAATGAAATTAATTACAGCCCTAAAACAAAATAAGGAGGGTAAACGAGAATCACATTGGACGTCTATATGTTTGTTTGTCCGTTAATCTGCCTGTCAGTAGTGACAAACTTCTCCTCATATTTCAACGTACCAGGGTGCAGAATCAACGGGGTTTTTAGGGGTTTGCACACGGGCTCGAAATGATGTAATCGTACCGCTGAAAACTTCATTTTTGCAAATATCTCAAGTTATTGAAATGCATTTGCAAAACATTTATAGTGCATAAAAGACATTTCTTCGTGCAGTTTGAGCCGATGTCTTAAGGTATGCGAATAAATCATTGAACATGTCTGAAATCGGTGACAAACTTTTACGTTGCGTGAAGCATGGTAGTGTACACTGAATGCAGTAAAAATGAAATTTTTTAACAAGAACACATGCTTATTAAATAAAGTAATTCTGATGTAAGTCACATTGCCATAAGCAGCACAAAAAACCGTCTTTTCAACACTTGTTGAAATTCTTAAGGAAACTTGTTTTTAAAGTTATTTGAAATAAAGCTCCACTTACCGTCGTGTTTAAATGCATTAAAGTTAAAAGGTGGAACCCCAAACAGTCACGTGATCCTTCACCCTGGTGCACAAGTCAAACCAATAAGCATCGTTTCTTATGATAACATGTGCGTGTGCGATTTCTATCATCCTACATTATATTAAACACCGAGATTTTAGATACTATTTTGTAAATCAAACCAAGTTTTTTGTACGTGTGCAGTTGCAGCATACGTTTAACAACATTAACTATAAAGTGAATACCGACTACAATTCACCTACATCTTTGAAAATGGTGGCTTTAAATCATTTTATGATTCACGTAAGAGTGAAAAGTATCATCGTATTAAAGCGATTGTATGCTTTTGTTCTGATTTGAAGTACAGTTTTATCATTAACGTTCATGGAACATTATCACAGATTGACAAAATGACTAAGCAACGTTTTACCTATCATTTTAGCTATGGATCATACACATTAAAAGCAAAATGTGAAAGGCATATACGTTTATCGTCAAAGTAAATATGTGTATTACTAAAATACGCCTCAAGTGAGCGCATTGGTAACATGTCATATTTTAGTCCGGATGTGAATGTAATTGCTTTTTTACGTGATCATTAAATATCAAATACATCTTAACGAAATCAACTTTATGACATATTATTTCTACTTGTTATTCACATAATGACAATATTAGACGTATATAAATGATAAACTTCAAGCACGGTTACGATCAAATGGAGTACTTACAAATCCATTCAAAGTTTTCAGTTATTGTCAACGTTCCTTTACCATGAAATTCAACCGTATTAATTTGGCATGTCAACTTCTTTTCAAACTTCGGATTGAAAAACGTTTAACCGAATATTTGCCTTTGCAAGCTCAATAACATGACAATATGGACTTGCGATTAGTATCTTCTAAATCCAACTTATAAAGATATCACCTTGGTTCTATAGAAATTAATTGCCGATCAAAGTCTAGATTGTTAGACCCATTTATATAGATAGATCGGTAACTTCATATCTTTTAAAGTCAGATAATATTTATGTGTACACTTATCATTTTAAAACAAATTCCTTCGTTGCAATAGATATGCGACAATTACAAAACTTTGACACTTAAATGTACAATATTTGATTCGCGCGACACGGATTCCGTGTTTGACTTATGCATGCAGATTTAAAACTTATATAAATAAATGCACTTCTTTTAAATCTACTGCGCATATTAAAATAAAATGGGTATTTAATGTGGTGTTCACAGTTTTGCACTCGTTCATTGTCATGCTCATAACTGGCTTCTTGTCATATTGTCCCCGATGTCACATATAGAAATATTAAGATATATAGCAAATATCACACCTGAGAACCATGTGATTTCAGAGAAGTTATTGTTCGAATAGTGTAAATTAATAGTCATTATGCTATACAACTTTTGGAATCTTTAAGGTAGGAAAATACAATCATATTTCATGAACAATTTAATATACAGAAGCAGGAACATACGGACACGCACACGTCCAATGGGATTTCAGTTTACACCCTTTATTTCCTAGCGGGGCGGGGGTGAAATTAATGTTTCTTTTCTTTAGTATTGCAAGTAAGTTATTCACTCTACGTCATTGAAGGAATGCTATATGACTCCAATTTCAACGAATTACGTGACTTCACAATATATTGTTAAATTGGGAACGATTTTAAACAACCTTAATAAAATGTAATAAGTATCCGTTTATAGAAATTTGAAAATACCTTATTCCAAGTACAATGTCACCACAATGCCAATATAAATGAATTTAAACAAAAACATTATACAATTTAAATTGAAAGGTTTTGGTTTATTATTCTTGTCGGCTTTTGATATACCGGGGTACACGAAATAACACAACGTTACTGAGCGCTTTTAATTAAAATCCATTTTAGCCTGGGATCAGAAGCTCGTAAGCCTACCGCTTATTGATACGCTCTCGAGTTTGTTTCCTGTGTAGAACAATAACTCGGCGCCGTTGGAAATACCTAAAGAACGCTCCCGCAAGTGGGATCAATACTGGGGACTCCGGCGACCATATCCACTACGCCAAGATGAGCGCTATTTTAAGAATAATTCACTAAATAATGTACTTGATTCGAGTCGCTAATAAGGAAAAAACAGGTTTTACACACTCATACAATGAAATAGTAAATGTAAGATATTTTACTATTTCTATTTCGCACATTTTTTACAAAATACATAAAATTGAGGGTGTATTAAATACAAAAAAACTTCATTCTACAGACAGTTATAAACATTATTATTAGGCTTCAATAACCAATTGTGTTAGTTTTTATCTTTGGAAAGAAAGCAGCAGTTATTTATGTACTTTGAACAGAAGCAGTATGTTTGCATTCCATTTTCTTTTTAAAGAAAATCTACTTAATTAGTTTGGCATTCAATTTCGCCGTTTCTTAAATTATCGCAAAAACAATTTTAAAAGAAAGATTCTACAGCGACACCAAAACTATCCGAATTCGATAAAGTACATGGGATATGAATTGTAAAAGTGAACAATTAAAAAAAAGGGTTTTCGAATTTATTGTTCAGCCGAATGTTATTTTCGATCTTGTATGAATATGTTTCACAGCATTTCAAACTAACGATTCGATGAGAACTTTAGTCAAAATTAACCATTCTTGTTAAATATATTTTTATATTAATAATAATAATAAAATACACGTACTTGCAACTGACAGAACGGCTCCAACCAAAATGAGTTGAGTATACAACCAGTTCATTCCGTCGCTATCACTGTTTTAAATTAAACCATATTCATTTGCAATATAAACATTAATTTCAAACTTCGATTTAAAATTAATATAGCCGAAAAAATAAACTAATGAAGCGTAATAGCTTGAAAATAGAGAAGCGGTCACAGCGACCGCCACACAGCTTGTACGGTAGTTAGCGGAAGTTGTGATCAATTTGTATAGGATTGGTTCAATAATTACTTATGCCCAATCGTCGTCTTATTTTGTAACTGTTTTGTTTGTATTTAAATTTAATGGTCTATTGAAAATACAACAAGAAAGCCATTGTTGAGAGGCATCAACGGGGCAATTTATATTGCGACACAAGTAAAACAATTGAAACAATGGCTAAACGTTGAAAGTCATCCACTACCCTTCAACTAACCTCATTTACTTTACCATTTCATTCAAACACAATCCATTGTTTCAAGGTATTGGTAACTTATTAATTTGACAGCAAAATGACATAAATATTGATGCCTGATAAGATGTAAAATCATTATGTTTTTGATGTATACAAAGTTGTGTTCTTTAGTGTCGGATAGGATAGCTCAGATCCGTAGTGGAACAAACAACACCTATAGAATTCGAATAGAACTGGTTTATGGACAGCGGTATTGTGCTATTCATCTGTCTCTTCATCAAATAGTCATTTAAGGTCTAATGTTTTCGAACATTATTTAAAACTACAAAGGCATTCTTCAGTCAATTTGGAACTTCGCGTGGATTTTAAAATATACTGGTTAACACCGCATTGAATCGCAAACAAATAATTATTGGTGAACTTGAGAAGCGTACTTTTGTATAAAATAATAGAAACGTAGGGATACACTAACGTTTAGTTATTGACATTCGGTAACAAATATATTCGTAATCAGTTGAATAGACTGTTAATTCAATCCAAGTCTGTGTGAAACGGGAAATTTAATACCGAATACTTTGCGCGTAAACGGCTTTTTAACGTACAATTGTTCGTTTTGTTATCACAGCAATACGCTATTGAGCGTGGTAAATGTACATACCGTGTTCTTCAATAATGCTTTAAACTTTTTAAATGCTTTTACACAGTACTTTTGTTGTTGCGTGAATCTAATACTAAATACAATCGAATGTTGCAGTGTTTATTGTTTAAAAATGAAGTGGAACGTATTAGCTTTCCTTTCCTTTTCGATTTCAGACATTTTCTATTCACCTGCACTTATGTGTCGTGTTATTAAAAAAATCTACAGCGGGCAAATATATTTTTTTTATATTACTCAAAAGAGTGAGAAAAAATAGGACACATTTTTATAAAATTTTAGACCAATGCCATTTAAAGAGTTGATATATGTTGCGTTCCACACTGACCAACACTTGGGTTATTATGTCAGTTATTTAGCTTTTTAAAAATAGACGTGCGGATCGAATATATCAAATGTATACACATCTTAACATTTACTTATTATTTGCAAAATCATTCGTGTATGTGATAAACGAAGTTGAACTATTGTCAATTTTGCATAAACTATTTGCATTAAAGCAACCAAGTTCTAGTGAGTAACAACTGGTCAGACGCATAGCTCACATTAGACACAGTTTGATTGGGTCTTAAGAATTGTTTATTACGACATGATTAAACAACTTAAAACAATACGACATTCCGAAACATGTCCTGTTATTATAAAGTTAGTATTTTCATTTATTTCGCTAAATCGGACCTTCACTTCCTTAAAAATTAAATAATCTTTTTTTTAAATGTTCACTGAGAACGAGCAATAAATGCGCGAACAAAAGCCGACCCAGTTTCAGACCAATGCCATGTAAATAGTCTTGATTAATCAGATTCCGTTGTCGACCAATACGCAGGTATTTTGTAAGTTTATTGATTAAAAACGTACGGTGAAAATTATCGATTTAAAAATGATTATATTATACTCCATGTTTAGAACTAACTGAATAAATAGTCAAATAAATCTTTTATCAAAAGCATTGGAACGATTTTTAATGTGGCACTACATTTACTTGATACACAAATGAATATGTTGAACTACGTGTTTAGAATTAACTGAATTTATAGTGTATTAATAATTCGTTTATGAAATAAAAAAGTAGAGCAATTTTTAAATGTGGTAATACATTTACTTCATACAAAATAATAACTGACGATATCGAATGTTTTAAGTGACATTAAGTGGCGTTATCTTACTAGAGTCGTACAAATGAACTAATTGTATTAATTAGCTAAGTATGGCTCACATAGAAGAAAATGATTTGGACACTGAAAGTTTTGAAAGTGTCCCCATTGATGCAAAAAGGTACCATGTGTCATTAAGATTAATAGGCACATGGTACCTTTTTGCACCAATGGGGCGTTTTTCTCCATTGTATAAATGTTAATCTGAAAATCCCATAATTTGATAACAAGCTAGCACGATTTTATGCATACCCACAGGTATAGGTGTTTATCCTTTGTGAGTTGTCATGGCAACTTGCATAAAAGCATGTGTGTTATCAACGGTACAGGTATGGTTCAAGTCAGTTGCAATCGTATTTTCAATGTGCAACGTTTATATATTTTAAATTCAATTTAAATAAATTCTATTGGTTTCACTATTTGTCGTGTAAAATAACATTTAATGTCACAAGAAATTCCTCATACCATAGATTAATTATAATATTTTAAATATAGCAAATGTATTGACAAATCTTATCACACAATCATGCCGCTTAAGCCATTTCATACGGTTTTTTTGACGAACTTTTATGAACGCATTCTTTCTCATATACGACTTAGAAATAATACAACTACAAGGCCGAAATTTTAGATAAGTCTAGTAAAACTTGTTTGGCATTCGGTGTGAATGTGTATGAAATGAAATTAAGTAGAAATCAAAGCGTTGAAGGCACTGAAGTTGTTCGATATTGCATAATATTAGACGCAACTCAGTTTTCAAAATTATGTAATAGCTTTTTATATGGCAAATTTGAAATGAACACAACCCATTTAATTTATAAAGAGTGTGTCTTAAAGCACAGGTTGTGCTTGCACTGTGTGCACTGTTTATCCTCATATGTATGTTATAGAGATAACTTAGACAAAAGAACAAACAATATGTCTCTTTTTTGTCGCAATTGGTTTCTGCACTGGCAACCATCTTAGGAAATTGTGTTGCCTTGATAAAGAATAACAAGCCTATAATCATGTACATGTTGTGTTATGTGTATATAATACAATCATATAAAGTATAAAATACATCTCTCATGGCATGACAAGGATGACCGAGTGATCTAAACGATTGACTTTTATTCCAGGGGTCAGTGGTTCGAGCCCAGTTGAGGGTAACTTTTTTAAAATTGTATTATTGTTTTTGTTTTTTAATGAAGCTTCTAAGATCCAATGTTTACATTTATCAATGTTAAGCATTTAATGACAAACTGTTAAAAGGTCCCTTTAAGATGTTTACTAGTAAAAATTACCACAAGGTAAAAATTTAGAACTCATTGGTTGTTTATTTGATTTAAAAGTGATTTTGTTTATTTGCCTTGTCAGCGAGGTTACTTTGAAGTTATTATCACTTTAATCTTTTTTTTCAAATCATTAATAAAAAAGATAATTTAAGCTTCATTTGGGAAAACAGGACTTAATGCATATGCATTAATTGTCATCCCAGTACCAGAGACTCTTTAAACGAAAAACACCATACAATCATAAAGTGTCGTCCTTGATTAGCGTGTGCGCATTGCAAGGCTTATCAGTGTGCACAGGTTAATCTTATTTGACATGAAAGCAGACAATTTGTACAGATTTCAATGATTAAAACTAGACTGGCCAATGTCATCGCACAAGCTGTTAAACACTTTTGATTACATACACACACTCTGCTGTCTGCAGTGTACCAGTGGAGTATAAACAGTCAGATGCGGTGTTTATCGTTCATGTCGTAGTTAACAGCACACTGACTTGCAAAACACCATCTAAACATTGATTAATATTTAAATTCATTTGAACAGCAAAGGAATTGTAATCAAACACATTTTATAAGTGGATCGAGGAAAATCAACTACATATTAAAAAAATACAGATATTTGAGAAACGTTTCGGTTACCCAACAAGATTTGATAACAATGGTAACAAAATCTCAACCGTTGCACTTTAATTATTATCTAATAAACTGCCACTATAACATTTAATGAATAATATCTATACCAGAAAAATTGTGATCACATCAAAACTGCGCATTAGTATCAATTAAAATTGCCTTTGCATGCAAAATGTATGTTTTTATATTCTGATTACTATACTAGACTCATATTCAATCGACTTTGGTATTTGCCCCCCGATCAATGGGATATAAGTCGTCCGTTTACATTGGGCGCAATTTGCAGTCTCGGCACATTGGCTTTTTTCGCTCACAGGTACCCATTTATACTCCTGGGTGGAGAAGAGCAAGCGTGGGATTAATTTTTTGCTCAGGAAAATTCCGTGGTATGAGCGGGATTTGAGCCAGGGACCTTCCGGTTCCTAGACCAGCATCCTACAACTAGACCACGGTCCAATCATTAGGATTGACTGTCCATAAAAAGCACATAATTTGCTGAGAAATTCTTCGGTGTTTGTTTAGATAAATAACGTAATCGGTTACGCCGAAAATTTGAATGTTTTCATGCATGTTCATATGTGCCTGTATTATGTACAAAAGACTGATAAAACATACAAATACTTTAAGTTACCATTCACAGATATTGGCAGGAACGTAAGCGATATATCAGTAATAGTATAGAATAAATACTAGTTCGACATACAAGTGCAAGGTGTAATAACGATGTTTGCTTCAGAAATATATTAATTAAACATTACTTAATACAATACTAATAAAATGTAACTCAAACATGGTATTTAGCTTATGTTGGACTAAAACATGATATAAATTATTTAAAAGGTTTCATAGACGCTGAGACACTACGTGAAATATGGATCCACAGTCTGTGTATCAAAACCATAGGTTAATTTCCTATAAATTCCCATAATGAGACAAATATTCAACTGTCAATTTCGATGATTTATAATCGGTTCATGAATCAATTGCAATTTATCCAACCTGTTTTAACCTACAAAAACACTACACCATTGTATGTAGATTTATTTTGTTCGTATCGTGTGGTAGCAAACTATCACAGTCGACATGCCGTGCCTCGTTTTACAATGAAGTAAACAAATCATGTATTAAACATTGTAAAATGAGCATTTACTTATCTTAAACCAAATCAACGCCATCTTCAAAAGGCCTTTGTAAGGACTTATAATTCAGTGTTATTTGATTCGACTCAATGTTCGAACTTCCTGTTATCAGTCACGTTCAAAATAAATAGAATGATCCCTTAGTTCTTAAACAGTATTCGATGCCATATTCAACAACCCAAAACAATCAATTAAGAAAAGTACACTGTTTAATTAATATTATCAGTATTTTAACTATTTTATTTTCAAAATGGTGGGGAAAAACTGTTTAATAGCATATTGATACATGTAATTGTGCCTATTGTCAAAATATGTCCATTAGGCATTTAAAACGTGTAGCTCGAAACTTGAATATTGATAGCTGTTTGATATGCTGTTATTAGTTTCACGTGCATTATTTTATGCCTGGTAGGGAAATCATTAAAGGTAAAATACACAGGCAGTGCTGCTTTGAGCACACTACAGGGATCTTCACAGTACATTATGTATTTGAAATTGTATCGGCGGGAGTTGAAATTCAATCTTAAATATTGTACCGTAGAATATTTTAAGTCACACCAAATGTATAAAAGCCTTTGCTATGTCTCTTTAGAACGAACTAGAGGCTTGTAATTTACGGACTCGTCTCGTTAAGCGCCATAAGGAATAACCACACTTGTCAAAGAGGCGAACTTTCCCATCGTGTACCTTTAATTTGTCAGGACCATGTCTTCAACTCTATCCCACACATTCAATAATCTGCATGTTTTACCTGTTTCTTAATACTTATAATGTTTTACAGCTATGGAAACGTAGGTGAATGCAAATAATGATGTCTTTTATGAGCTTAGTTCCATGTTTTGGAACGATAGGGATTCAAACATGAGCACTAAATATCGAGCAGGGTAAAATCAGCACTGACATCGACATTCACAGATAAATCGCAAATATCGAACTAGGTTGAATTTCGAACCAGAAATTTCTTCGACATTAACTGGCAATCCGTGAATATAGAGCTGGTACTACTATCGTGCCAAATCAGAGATCGAAATTCAATACATTTATTATTGACATGCACATGAAATCGATACCATAAATCTGCTGCGTACATCAAGCTAACTCTGGCATCGAAAGTTCAACATTAACCTCAAATATCGATCTAGATAAAATTTCGACCTAATAGTGACATCAACATTCCATCGACAGCCCAATCGCGAATTTTATTCAGGTGCGAAAATCGATCTAGCTCTGAAATTGTTTTTCAAACACGGCAGCGAATGTTGAGCTTAGTAAAATTTCGAGCGAGAAATATCATCGATATTCACAGAGGTCTCGCGAATATAGAGTTTGTATGAATATTCAGCTAGTTTTGACAAATACTACGGCATAAACAAATTGCAATACTTCTAAGATAAGGACGATGATTCATTTTTATTGCGCAGTATACATCTCCAATATAATATCAACGTACCTATGATGTTTCACATCTTTCATTTTTCAAGATATGCTCCAGAAAATATTTATCAAGTACAATAATAAAGGAAAGATTTTTCTTGTGGTTTTCGTTCTTGTTGAACGCACATTCCTTACTCAGATCGATTTAGCTATGACGTGTCAAGTTGTAGTGTTTACGATATGCTTCGGTAACCATATAATAAATAAGATATGGAGATAATTGTAGCAAAATTATTATTCGTGTGCATAACCCATTCCATCTATCATATCTATCTACGAGAAAATTGTTAACTTGACAACTCGTATCGTTGTTAAATGATCCGTATTACTTGATTGTGCAGGGGTATAAGAATTTATTACCGATGAACTTGACCATACTCCATCCCCATTAAGAAAACTATGCAATTACCGCTACAAACGATGGTTCAACTATCATCTAAGCCAAAACACAAAACAACAAGTCATTTATAAGTTCAAACCACACAATATTCACTTTATTGAAACATCATCTAACCAGAAAGACAAAAACAACAAGTCATGTATAAGTTCAAACCAAACAATAAACACTTTATTGAAACATCATCTTACCCAACATCTAACCCGAAATAAAAAAACAACAAGTCATTTATAAGTTCAAACCACACAATATACACTTCAATAAAACTCTATAAAATACAAACACAACCATTGTTAAAAATAATAACGAAAAATATACCTTTTTGCAACTGTAACAACTGTTAATAACGAGTTCATGCATCTGACTATATAATAAACATGGTGATCAAAACGTGTATTTTCTGTTAACGTGCGTGAATTTGTTTTGGTCAATGTTTCCTTTGCACTTGCATAACAATACCTGTTTTGCAGGTATAAAAGGTAAGTATTTCAGTATAGACATAAAAAAAACACAACAATCTTTTTAAATATTACTGACAATTGGTCGTATTGAGTTGTTTTTTTCATTTAAACATATTGTCATTGATGAATAAAAATTCGTTATTAAATGTTATTAATTACACAAAACTCTCAACGCTTTTCTCATAAAAATTGAAATTTGACTTTTCTTGTTAGAAACAGAGTAATAAACTAAAACATTTCGGAGGTATTGGATAAAACTGTATCGTAGTAAAATGTGATGTCATGCATATTCACATGCTCAAAATCATCGAATGTAAAACAATTATAATTTACATTGTTGCAGGATAACTTGTTCCTCATTAATTTTACTGTTCACTATGAAGAATGGCTTGCGTCTCTGAATTAAAATAATCCTCTTTTTTTATATACTTAACTACACGTATATTAATGTTAAAGTATCAATTCCTTTATTTACATGCACAATCAAGTTGAAGTCATAGACTTTCACACAGCTTAAAAAAGCCATCAAGTCCGCTTCTTGCAATAATGTAAAGTCGGTCTGTGCAAAAGAAATAGAAAGAATATTAAAACGCAAGTATGTAGTTTTTTTCTGGTTCTTTATTCCGATTGAGGTTCGTTTGGGTGAGACGGCATGTTGTTACAATGCATTTCTACTCGCAGAGTCGGGTACTTGAAGTGGGTCCCCTTGACATTGTCATACAGACTTGACAGGGTCCTGAAAAAAAAAAATCTACAGGTGTTGAGTAATAACTAATTACTATATTTCTTGTCAACTTTTTCAAAAGAAACTAAAGAAAAAAAATCATGTGTGCTATTCCGTTTTTGATAATTGATATATTAGATCTGAGATCGCAAGCCTACAAGTTTTGCCTAATATTTTAAAATACAATAATGTCTTGCTTTATAAGTAAATAAAAAAAGATTGATTTCAATATCTTACTTATCTTGCATATATCGTATATGGTCATAATAATGCAAGCAAACAAATAGAAAGTTAGTTGGTTTTTATATAACTACATTTTCGAATAAACAATAAGGAACATTTCCTAATTCCTAATTCAAGCACCACAGGAACTGAGTATTGATAAACATGAATATATGTAAAATGATTTTCATAGCTATGGAGCATAGTTTGGTACATGGTTTATATGGTAATTTTTGGTAATTACAAAATTGATATGTACAGTTGAAAGTGACAGTATCTTATTCCGTTTTAATAAGAAATATTATTTATACCCTGATTAAGGATCTGTATCACGTATACTTACTTATACATAAATAAATGTGTATGCAGTTGCTTAAAGTACACACATTTAAATGTCAAAACGATGTATGTATCATTTAATTGGCGTACTGTTATGTTCATAAACAAGTATCGCGTAGCTAAGAGTAAAACGTTTTTTTACGGTTCAGAAATTGGGAACGAGTTTCTTATTCGTTACTTTGGAATGAATTTATGAATTAAAAATGTTAAGATTTTGTTGGGTTAACTTAACAAATGGTATGAATATTTATTAAAAGCTGAGAAAAATATGTATACACGAAATGGTTCCTTATTCCTTATTTTAAATTAACAATAACAAAATCAAAGAGTAAATGTTGTTGAAACGACGGACGTACACTATTTTGTTGGCGTTGTGTTTCTTGTACATAGTTATAGCCACTGCAGCCACCAGAATCACTGCCAAAGGAACTGCTACCGCTACGCCAATAATCACAGGCGTCTTGTTGGACATTGGCTGCTCACAACCTAAGCATTATTGTTTTACGACAATTAAAAAATAAAAGGCCAATTACTGAACATTGTAATATTAAACGTTTTTTTAAAGGTAATTCAAACATCTAATAAACAATATCGCTTTATGCTTCCAATATTAATCTGTAAGAATATATATCTTCTAGAAATTTTCAGATATTCACTTAAGTTAATAAGCTAAGAGGAGTGAAACGTACACAAATAAAAAACACATTTCCTACCATTACACCCAAAACCCTATTATGCATGTAAAATGTTAAAAGCTAATTCGTTAAATTGATATCCCCCGCTAAATAAGTGTGTTCAATGTATGCATCAGGTACAGGACTAAACGATAAAAAACACTAGCTCTTTTATAAGAAAGTGTTGGGTAGGGTTATGGTTCATGTGCATAGCACTTATCCTCGGTGATATCTATACAGCCGTAAACGTTCATGTCAACATATTGTAAAGTACCTTAGATATAGCGTTGAAAAAATACATCATACATAAAAAGGACAATACATATTCTTAAGAAAGTGTCGGGTTATGGTATAGATTTTTTTGCATGGTTTTTTTTTCTCAGGTATATCTATACACACTCGAAGTTTCATGTTGAAATCTGTATAGTATGTGAGATATAACCCTGAAAAGTTACATTACACAAAAACAGCAAAGTGAAACAACTCTTATTTGAGAGAACGTAGGTTATGGTTCTTGTGCATGACATTTTTCCTCATTGATATCTGCTACCTGGAAAGCTTCATATTAAAAACTTCTATAGTTTATGTGATATAGCTCTGAAAAAATATTGACAGATGGACGTACTGACTGACAGACGAACAGACAGAGGGACGGACGGACGTTTGGACAGAAACAGCCAAAACAAAATCCATCCACATTTTGCGGGGGCTATTAATTGTGAACATGCATCACGATTAAGAATTGTGAGAAAGGTACACAGCACAGAACGGTACCAAATAATAGTTTTGTATTATAACAATGAATGTCGTTATATACTGTTTTACACTCACCGTCAGTTTGCCATGCATACGTGTCCTTGTCGGGGCTACAATAGCTACACGCGTTACCAGGATCCGTCTCTCCAGAGAGAACACATGTACCAGCAATCAGGCAATACTGGGGCTGTGGATAATTTTTTAATGATTTTAAACCAAACGTGAACGTGAAAGATGTTCAAAACATTTATGTTATATAATATTTAAGTATTAATATATTATAACACGGATAGAGTTACGGGTACATGGCACCGTTGTCGTGTTGTAATTGTTAACCTTAATGCACTCGCGGACCGAGTTATACTTCAAATAAAAATAAATAAAGCGAGTCGCATAATTTAGTTCTTTTTAATTACGTATATTTAGTAACTCATTTTTTTTTTCTATTTAAAAATAATTCAATAATTGATCTCACTAAAATAGGGGTTATGTACGTTTATTTTGGACGTTTTGTTATTTGTTGAAGATATATATATTCATTTACCAAAATATACAGTTACACATGGAATCTTAAGTTATTTTACACTCATATCGGATAAAAATGTTTGCCTTTTTAATACGATGTTTGTAAGGTTTGTTGCCGTTTGTTCAAAAATATTCATTTTAAAACCCGTATCCTTAACGAAAGAACATGAAATGTGTTACTATTTATTATGACGTTTTTAATATATATAGGTATCTATATATTATCACAATGTACAGAAATACTCCTACTTACGTCAATAGTTATAACCTCGGTGGAGGAATGGAAGGAAAGACAAGTTGTGTCTAGCACAGCCACATGGGTACTTCTGCTGTAGCTGATGTTGTTGTTGCTAATCGCTGTTTCGTACTACAAATATACTTAGATAAAAATTATACCGTTCACTATCTTTCCTTCATACATTAATGTATTCGTACTAATATACAACACATAAATGAACCGATGCCATACATATGCCTCGCATTCAAAATTCCAATAGTCGCACAAAATGCTCGTGTATCCACAATAAAAATAAAGCCTACATAACAGCATTGACACCCAAATACAATTTTACAAGTTAATGCAGCATTTTCATGAATGATCACAAAGTTAAAGGTAATCATGTAATGTGCCCCCCAAACCGTCTGTTTTGGTTTAAATTTCTGTCATGTTATTTTTAAATCCTCAAAAACGCAATTAAGGTACATATTTAATAAGTTTTTTTTATATTGTGTACCGTAATTTGATCCCTTACCCTTCACTATGAGTTAGAGCTCTACATAAAAACTTTCGAAAAAGATAACAAGTATGTTTTCATAAGTATTTGATGGTTTCTGATAAATATATTGCTATCTAACAACAGTGTGTATCATTCGCTTAATTTGATACATTTTAGAGCATTTACTTTCTTGATAAATTATGCATTGTTCCTTTTTAAGTTGCAAATACCGATATGAGTAAGCAAAATAAACTTTGTAATTACACATACATGCATGCACTTATCAGTATAAAAAGATCCACATACATGAACATAACACGTTCAACATGGTTAGTATATCTCAAAACATATAAATATTCGCGATAGGCATTTCTTTCTTCAGGTTTGTCATAAACCCAAATTCACTTTTCTTGTCCTATATATCAAACTCATGGATTGTATTCACATTAAATAGTATATAATTATGTTCATAATTCTCGCAGTTGTGCCTTAATGTAGTTAGGAATGTAATTATATCTTAACTGCTTTTAAGATAAAAGTGAAATTTGTCATATGCAAAAAAGTTAAACGCGTCTTTCGTGTATGAAATGATTTTATTTTCATGTAATGTTTCATATCTGAACATAACGATTTTGTTTAAATAAATATTATATGTTGTCAAAAGCTTTGAAAAAGGCAACCAAAATCGTGGAGAATATATGTTGCTTGTGCTATTAGTGAAAACACTATGTTTACTAGATTTGGTGCGGTCATTGGATTTATATCCAAGTGGAACACACTTTGTTTTGAAAAAAACAAAATATCGTTTGCCCAAGCTTATGTATAATATGAACAGCATGTTTAAATACAACCTTCAATCATGCACCTTGTGTCCTTTTTCTTACTAGACTTATAGTTATGTTATACGAAGCACCGTACTATATAACATGTAGAAAGTTGAGCACAAGTGACACGTTCAGTCCAAAGGGATGATGTAGTCTGGTCGAGTCTTTTCTTGACAAAAAAAGCGGTATTTGAACATTAGACTTCACAATGTGACATTGATCTTAATGTTAGCCACGTAGTAATTTCGCACGACACTTCACAAATCCCATCTCATGTGATTATAAATTAATTCAAAACATAGTCATGCTATAAAGCACAAAAGCCGTTTTTGATTTTTAATTTATTAATAATTTTGACTGTAAAGTTTGACCTCGACGTCAGTGTCATAGTAAGTCACTGCGATTTGATTCAAATTGGTAAACATGTATGCCCAGTAACTTCGAAATCCTTATATGCATGGGGAATGCAGATTCGGCACAAGCCCTATTTAACAAGTAAACCTTGTATTTTCTTCTTAAATGATTATTCATGCGCTGTAAAAATTACACGTAGAACATGTCTGCATATTTGTTTTAAAATCTTTCAATTATTGGGAAACAATTTTCCACACAAGTTTTGAACTGACCGACATAGAACCACTCCGTCATCCATTCGTTTTAGTACATTCAAGCGAACAAAGACATATTATCTATTAAAGTATTTAATATGAAATCCAAATGAATATTAAACTGTTGAAAACCCGTATGCATTTTGACTTCGTCTAGTAATAGAATATACAACACCCTCCAAATAACTATCAAACACGAAAACGTTAATTAACGCGACGGCCCAAGATTTGACAATTAATAATCCGACATGTTCCCTTAGAAAAACACGGACATATATATATTAATATCACATACATGTGCGCGTACCTTTGTACATATTAATAAATTTATCTTTTTAGCGTTTTTTTTGTCATATGGCCGGCGCATTGAATATAAACTCGTGTAGAAACGAACCAAGCGGAATTGCACATTTTGGAACATGCAATACAAAAAGAGAATGTTTACCTCCACTACCAGCAACGGATCGACAGACCTCTTACGTCGACTGTTGAAAGGAGTGGGGCAATATGCATCCCAGCCATTGTCGCATATTGCCGCAACGTAGGTGGTCTCGTGGGTCACTTTGTTCCCAGTTTCGTAAAACTGATAACAGAACAATAAGCGATAATGAAAACTAAGGATATATCTATATAAAGTCGCATTACCCAAAATATTGACTATAATCTTTTAAAGAAGTTGTTCATATCCTACAAAAGTTATGTACAAAATAACTCACTTCCTTTGCAGTCATCTTGCACACACTTTTTACACCACAGCCATGTTTAGTCGTGAATCGTAACGCCTCACACGCTTTCACCTTCGAATTGCAAACGCCGCCCTCAGTGGTGCTAATGATCTCGGGCGGTTCGGATACGTTCACCTTACAGTTGCTTAACAGGTCAAACCCTTCGTAGCATTCACATGTATCTACGGATTGAATGACTTTAAGACATGAATAATTGACATGTTTTTTTCCATTGATTGAAATATTTTATGAATTATCTTAGAACATTTAAACACTTAAGCGGTAGCCTGTTTAATTTTAAATAACATTGTGTTCAACATATATAACATAATCGATCGATGCGACTATCAAGGTGAAATATTGCTGCCGATAATAGTAAAGAACACTAAAATAAATCAGGCATATGTTGAAAAAGAGAATATTTATTTAAAATAATATTCACCATTTCCCTTGCAGACACCGTGTCCATGACAATTGTCAACGCATGTTTGTTCAAACAAATGTGTAACAACGGGATTGGCAGCCTGTAAAATAAGATATTTATATTTCAAATGCATGCGATGAACACAATAACATATGTTCACTTATCCAATGCAAATAACCTTACATACTAACGTTAACAGCACATCCTAATTAAATAAAGTTAATTTTGGTTCATGTTCATTCAGATTCAAATGAAGATAACATGTGATTGAACGGAATTTGTTGTAAACTCTTTTTTTAATTCAGCTCAATACTTTGATATCGCCAAACCATGCGAAAGAAAAAATAATTTTAAAAATGTAGGACATGAGGTCCAATAACTTGTAAACTATTTACCGGACCTCTCACGATTTTACCGGACCTTGTCCTTCTTTAACCGAGCAATAGAAATTACCTTTTTATAGCGTTGATTTTTATTATTATGGCGTTCGCAATGTTTACTAATTCTAACAACTAAACCTGTTCTATACAAATATGGTAAAACTGTCAATCATATGTGAAGAAAAATTGTGTTTTTTTAACACATGACAAGAAATGTAATTGTAAAAAGAGCGGCTTCTACTGCTGACTTTCGCATACAATCTTGACAAGGAACAAGCATTGTCGTGTGGTTCTACGTTTCCGATATACGATCATTACAAAATTCAATTCAACCAGAAACTACGCCTAGAAACAATGTGCAATATTTAATTGGTTCTAAGAATGGCACTTGGAGTTTGTTACGTCCCCAGCAAAGATAGCAAGTTCGACTGGTTCATGGTAAAATCCGTTTTCTTTTATCGTTAAATTATCTATAATTATAACAAACGTAAACCCGTCCGCATTTAAACAAACATAGTCCTAGTTTTGTTTTCATTTTAAACTCAGTCGAATTATCACATATTGTTTTTCTTTGACACGAGGTCGGACAGTTTCGGTAATAATACCGGACCTCAGCAAATTGTATCGGAATTGTTCAAGATCCGACGTCTATCTCATGGGTTGGAGATCGGAATAAGTGTATTGAATCAATCTGAAGAGCCTCTTGTTTACTTGTTTCTTATTTTCCTAACCGACCTATGGCAATTATGTTTAAGGTTTTTAATAAATACCTGGAACTCAATATCCCTTTGGATTATCTGTTTTGCAACAGACTTGGTGCTCACACAGGCCGATTCCGTGGCAGCTGAGGAATCCACATTGTCATCCACCTGAGATTTAAGTTCTTTATTTACAATAATAAACCGTTTTCGAATTTTGTGATACACCATGACAAAAGAAGTATAACAGTGTAATAAAAACAAAGAAAGTGAAACCTTCTTTAAAATAGGCTTGAAGAGTAATATGTAGTTAATATTCAATCATAATATGAATATCTATCTTTATACCATTCTATCCTGTCCACAGTCGTATGACGTGTGTCCAGTTATTAATGATACCGATGCAGCATCATTCCCATTGCAGTTAGCATTCAGATACTGCTGACACTCCGTTACTGCCTTATCAAAATCTTCATCAGAGGCTGCCACTTGCCGCTATAACCAGATCATAATTATAGTATTTACTGTATAATGTACTCTTTTGTTATAACTTATCAATACGCGTTTAAACCACACTTAAGGTAACATTTTGATGTTGATGTTAAGTCAATCGTAATAAAATGTTGATGCCGACTGAACAATATGCAGGTTTATGAAATGCTATATGATGGAATTTTGAAATTTTGAAATTCCATTTTCGTTCTAACGAGTGTGTTAAAGGGATTGCAATTTTAATTATTCAAGTTTTACCCGTTACATGTTAATTGCTTACAAATTCGCTAGTCGCCTTACGAAACCAAAGTGACTACCAGCCCATGTCTGGAGGATAATTTCATTTCGAAATAAAAAGAGAAGACAAGTTATAACTATAAATTATCCCTTAAGGACACTTTTTCTACGCACCACTTTGACATATTAGCACTTAGAGTAGATTACATGTATTTATCTTGCTTACGAATCCACATCTACATTTCCATTTCGTGTGACTATGTTATACCATAACGACTCAAACCAATTCACTGACGTTATGACATTGTTTTAACCAGAAACAGCCCCGAGAAAAGTCATTTTAATGTAATTTTAATGTAATTAAAATATTATTGAAATCAAACATGACGCCGGAATGTGATTTTCTTTACCCAAATAATAAATTAGGCCATAATTTTTAATTAAATGATTTTCGGATTTTTTTTCCCCTTAAAGTGTCGGGTAGGAGGGCGGAAAAAAAAGATGGGTGACCAAATATGCACTCATTTTAAAAATGTTATGGTATGTAGTTCTTTTTAATAAGCAACAACACTGGTTGTTTTCAAACAGGTTGATGTGCAAAATGATCATAATCAGACTGTAGGTCTTGATGTGCAGTTTTTAAATTAGTTTGAATTTTAAAAATATCTTAACTGGTTCAAAATGTATGCAATTTTTTCACTTGTCTATAATAAACATGTTGGTGATTGTTTTTGCTGAGCATTTTGATCATAGTACCTGTGGAACTGTCCCAAAAAAAGTTGTCGCCACTTTATCGAGGTGTGAAAACCGCAGGTAATTCCAACTTTATTAATAAGGACAATCATTTAAGGAACCTTACGACATTAATAAATAAAGGCATTGACTATATTTTTATTACTTTGAGAAGTATGTTAATACATAAATAACAATAAGTACCTTCATAAGTCTTAATAAGCTTTATTTTTATATAAATAAGATATTTTTTTCCACTTGCTAAACCAGGTAACCAACATTATATAATAACGTTAACACTAATGTTACAGTATGCTGCATAACTGTTTCAGAATTATTTATTACAACATAGAATCACACAAATATACATCATCAGAAAGGAAAAATAAATCCTACATCAGAAAATAAAGCATCTCAATTCAAATTGTTAAACAGTTACATTTGGTTATTTGGACATAATATACATCAAATTATGTTTATTATCGAATTTTACAAATTCTATAACAACACCTATTGTAAAAATGTTTTCTGTTGGCTGTGGTGGTCGATTTCCAGGTTTAATTAAATGAATATTTTTCACATCTATTTCTTGACAGAAAGGCCCAGGATAATTGCCACCATCCATTCTTGTTGTCTGAAATAACACAAAAAACATTGTTACAAACTACATACAACAAATCAACACATAAATATCCCTTGATCGTTATATGTCCGAATTTTAACATATCCGGAATATAGTACATCAAGGTAAAGACCTACTTTTGATTTTAGAAATAGTTGGTATCTTAACTAAAACATATCGTTCCCAGAACATTATAATAATGGAACTGTTAAACATAAATGCTCGAAAATGCCTGTTGAAACAAGTTAACATGTGTTTTTGTCATGGTATTGATAAAAGAAATAGCGTCCCTAATAATCGTTTTAATTATTCATCTTCGTGACAGTTTATCCCAGGATAACATAATTTATAGTTCAATGTAATCAAGGAGCTGTTAATCCGATAATAACCCCCATAAACTTGACTTTTTTATTTGGGCATTCATGGCTTGAAATCGTTTTAAAAACTGTTGACTTTGCGATTTTTGAACTTTTGGTACGAACCAGTTCGGAACAAAACCGAAGTTTCGTACCCATTTCGTACCCATTGAAAATAACGAAAAAACACATATTATATGCACAAATTCTTCACTACAACTGCATTAAACAACACATAAAATTTTATTCTCTAAAATACGAACGTATTTGTGCCTAAAATATGGAAGGTTTAAATTTAATGTAAATGGGTTTCGCATTTCGAGTACCTGTTAACTTATATTAAAATCGTTCTTTTCTTATTGCTTTCATAATAATTTAGTCATTTGAATACTATAAATTTGATAAACTTGTAAAGAAATAAAATATTTACTTACAAATCGATTCCATTCAGGATTTCATTTGACGGTTGCATAATTATTGGGAAATTAGCAGACTTTGCTGATGAAAGCGTTGTACATAGCGTTCTTGAACAAACAATGATGGCGTAGCTTTTGGTAAATTCCAGCACATGCACATGATGATGGATGTTCACGTATTAATGTGGGTAATTAAAACTGGGTTTATTATGATGATTTTTTACTCATTTGAACTTTTTCTAAAACCTGGCAAGCGTTTCGTGTTGAAAAGCCACCTTTTGGCATCCGAAAAAAATCGAGATTTTTATTTAATTTTTTTTGGTTTCGTCAAAAAGTGGAGTCGGCGGGTCCGAAAATCATTTCATTACACAATTCTGGCCTTACAAACAAATTGTGACCTTAAACTTCTTCAAAGTAACCTTACCGTTTGCTTTCGAGATAATGCCGTGAATTTTTATTCGCAGTAAAGTGAAAGCACTTAGATATGTTCTCATTTTACTGAGAAAATATTTAACTCTTTTACCCCGAAAGCAAACAATTGCGCAATATCAGTTTAAACATATTATTAATAACATTCGGAATAAAGCATGAACGAAACCCAAAAGTCATCAACAGGGGAAAATAAAAGTTTCAATCCCCTACTCGTTAAATTATAGCAAGCAACCAATAGTCCATAACATACATGACAAAAATAAACAACTTCACTAAACATAAAAGGGACGTAAGCTGTGGTTACCGATTGTGAACGGTCAATGCAAAGCAATTCAGTTTATAATCGGCTACAAGACTAGCCGAACCTTAAGGTCTGATTGCATAACATATCTTATTTCATGAACACTTTCCACCTTTGTTTAAAATATTATTTAAAAAAATGAAATATTGTTTACACAATACATGCATACTTTTATGTTTAAATATACCTTTACACGACTGATGCTACGCTTGACCATTCGGTTTGTCATCAAATTATTAAGTCTGTCGATTATATCATTGTCATCAAAAAAGTTCAATGAACGTCGATCTCTATCGGTCCTAGGTGTTTCCCCAACATTCGCGCATAAATAAGCCTCTCTACGGCTGCAGGTTGGTTCTCTGTATCCGTCCGATATATTCGGACATACACAGTATTGCTCTTCCTCGTTCCATTTTGAAAGCGTCGCGATCCGGTGAGGATTCAACAGTGACTCGTCTTCTGAAACTCTAAAGAAACACAAAGCATACACATAATGTCAATATTCTATCAAAGAAACATAATGTCACAGAATTTGTGAACTAGGATAATGAACAAAATTTGGATGCTATATTTCTCTATAGTGTTGTTATATTTAAATTTTTTGTTTACGATCGAAATTAAAATGTTATAAGTTTGTATCATGAAAAACATGGCTGATGTCGTACTTCCAAGATTTAGAAAAATCTACAGGGTCTCCGCCCCACCACCACCATCTCCAGTAGGAGCTGTGTGATAGTGTCTTAGCGCCGTTACGATGAACGAAGTCGTCACTCCAGTTGCCATTAAAGTGTCCACAAAGGCCTTCGACATTGTTCATGTCAGCAGGAGAAGGATATATATATATGTTCATGGGTGACCACCATCTTGACACAACGTAGTCAACTTTTATTGTGGTTCCGTATGGAAGGTTAAACTAAAATAAGTACGGAATTGCATATTTGATAACTCGCTTATGTCCAACATTATAACAAAGTAAAAATAATGCATGGTAGAACATACAGTAAACATGCAGGCTTATGTCATCAAGATCTTAATGAGTATATTATAAGAACTAACATGTTAGGCATTGTAAAAAAATTGCTTTACACATGCAAAACAAAAGCATACTTCATGACTGTAAGACGAGCGCCATACACTATCTAAAACTCCGTCAGACGTGTTTAAAGCAGCTACAAGGTGGTCGTTATTGCAATGGTTCACAACAAACAGGTCTTTGCCAGCTCGTACAGACACGCCACACGTACACGATGCCCAATCCCCGTTACAAATCTCTATCTCGATCTGAACCTAAAGAATAAAATAGTGAAACAACATGCCGAAGTTTAGAAGTTTCATTTGAAATGTCTTTGAGAATATTACGGAAGCATTACCTCCACCGGGAATTTCTTATGTTTGTACAAGATGAACTCCCCCTCCTGTTGCATGCTGTAGTATCTGAAATAATGATATGTTATATGTATGAGTACTATTTTCGATGCATTTGTGGGTATCTAGATGTAAGTGAGGATCAGCACTTTTCGTAACTACATTATATTTATGATAATCTACGAGTATCATATAAACTAAAACCACGATATACCAATACAAGCTTTTCCTAATGATGAAGGCCTACTAATTTTTTTTTTCAACGTTGGTATTAAAAAAATAGTTTTTGGTAAATAAAAGGCGCTTAAAACCCTAATTGATTGCATGTTTCTAAATCGTGTGAAAATTTGATTATTACTGTCCATCAAATGTTTTGAGTCTCGGGTCGTTTGTGGCGTAACACAAAGTGTTTTTTCCAGAAATGGTCCTTGTCATTCACCACTACCTGCAAACGTATTTTAAAGTTTGATAGTTATTTACGTATATTTAAAGAAGACAGAACAAAATATTGCGCATTTAATCTCAACAAAACACATCTACATAATTATTGTACGAACACTGTAACTGTTTGAAAAATAAAATCATCGTTTTAAAAGATAACACATCCCATTCACGTAAATATTATATTGAAAAACGATTTTTTACATGTTAATCTTGCCTGAATATTGGTTCGCAGTGTGCAATTCTTCCAGAAAGAGTCTACTTTCCCGAAAGCAACAATATTCATGGTCAAATTGAACCTATCTCGTTACGTATACCACTTGTTGTTCATCGTCGTCAGACGCATGCTAGCCTGGTAACTATTCTCTAATGCTCGCCTGGATCGATCTTTGTTTTCACCTCGAACTCTGATCCCACAAGTTTGCTCACTCTACATTTAAAAAGATTAATAATAAAGGACAGTTCTCTCCTTACACTTTTGCAATAATAAAATACTCAAAATAGAAAGTTGAAGGTACTACACGCTATTATCTTGATTATATTTACTCAAATATTTGGTTAAGATGACGAACTTAAATATTTTGGCTGTATGATATGTTGTCAGAATGGCATTATGAACATGTGCACAAGTTAAAAAAAAAACAACATTGCTTAAAAAAATATTTGAAGGCAGAAGTAAGTGTGTTATGATTAAATTGAACTACATATTCCATATTGGAAAAATGAGACCATAGGCGATAATTTTGCCAAATCTCGTCGTAGCCAAAATTCCGTTCTTGACGATCATCTACTCAATAAAAGCGCTCCTGAGAAATTTTAAGCGAGAATCACCGAGTAATGAAAGGGGTCTTATAAGCCTCGAACGAATCAAAAGACGTATCAAAAGACATTCAATGCTTCCGGACTTTTAGGGGCTTGATACCGGATGATAATATATATTTAATGTCTATACCTTGACTGCAACTTTTGCATTCTCGCAGTTATAACTGTCCGTTTCATCAAAAACCCGGAACTCCAAAATAGCAGTCTTCATCATCATTACAAAGCAGTGGTAGATTGACGGTGAAATAAAATATAGTTTCACCTCCTCGTGGGATGTTAACGTATGCATCACCTAACTGATAGATCCATCAGAAAATAAATTATGCATTTTAAGAAATTGCAATGAATAAGGGGCCCTTTAAAAAGTAAACCAAATCAATTAAGTTGTTAATGTTTTAAAAGCACAGACATTCAGTTAACAAGGTTTTGGTAAATTGTTTGTGGTAAGTTCAAGAAAATGTACACTCAAGATAACAAGGCTATTAAAATTGCGATTTACATACGTCAACGATTATGAAATCGGCACTGTGTATAGTAAGAGGAGCTTCTGAACCACCGGTGAAAAATATTGATACGGAACATTTCCACTGCAAAATAAATGTAAAATAAGCCTAGAAATAAATCACAAAAAGCAATATCAGCATATAAAGTATGGCATTCATGTTAATATGTACCAGTATATAAGTTTTTATTGGTTACCCCTACAAATGAAATGCAACGTAAAACGTGCAGCATACTTTCTGGGTCGGTTTCTTTATATAGTCAACGCAATATAAACATGCAAATAAAGATTTTGTAAAGTCCCATAGACCCGACCCATGACGACGAACGTGTCCACTTTAACATTACCGCTGTGTCAAGCGAGCATCTGTCCACTGGATTAGTGTCTAAATATTCTTGAAACAATGTATCAACCGATATCGAGTTGAATCCTTTTTCCGTCGACTGTTTCAGTGAATTTGTATGAACGACTACGTTGTCAATAATCCTAAAAAAGAATAAGAATAATGCTATCTCTCTTGTATTTGGCGAACATGTAATTTTTTATTGAAGCATACTATTGTTCAATGTGCATTTCCCTAGAGTTTGAATATTACTTATTTTGCATACAAAAACAGATAATATATCACAATACGATGCGATCAATAAGCATAAATACATACATATATTTACGTTTACGTAATGCAATAGATCGAATGTATGCCATACAAATGCCAACACGCATTTATTAAGAAGCATTATATTAAACCCATTTTACTGCTTTTTACCATGACACTGTGTATAAAACACCAGTCTGGAATTCATAAGCACACGTTGAAATCAGTTGCTCCTTCGTTACGTAATTAAACGTCAGGAAAGCTGTAAGAAATAATGTGTTACAAATGTATATATATTTTATATCTCTGTAATCGTTAAGAAAAAACAGACGGTTCAAAAGCTACAATAAAATAATATGTACATGTGGTTTATTGTCAGTCACTAAATACATAATTACATCTACATGCAGTTGAAGAGTATAGGTTTTTTAACGATTATTGGACTGAGTGCAATCTAACAATATTTCATAATAAAATTATTTACTAACCTTCCTTAAGAACACATCCTGTAGTGGAAATCGTCTTGTAACCAATCTTGCAGCTACAGACCCTCTCCCCAGACGAAGACACGAGACAGGAGGCGTTATTTATATGTGCGCAATCCGCATCCGCGTTACACGGGCTCGACAAACCTTCAAATCATCGACACATTTAAGTATTGAGAATGTGAAACAAGTCGTTAAATATGAGGAATGTATCAAGTAATAATATAATGTGTTGCAATCACTGTATGTTAAACACAAACTTAATTGATTTTGGCGTTTGTATTGAAATTGTTGGTCTTTAATTTTTTTATCTTGTTAAAATGATAAACACTGTAAGATATTCGTTATTGAGAACCGATGCTACCTACAAGACACCAACACTCATACACAGTTGGAAGATCATGCACGAACGTATATTTAAACGAAGATTCAAGCTATTAACTCGGAATTTCATAATATAAAACACTTAAAATTTGAATATTTCGAACAAAAATCCAATTTTTTTCTCAATAGGGACTAACATTCAAATTACACACGTTCAATACTTAATTATAAAGTTCATCAAGTGTCGTCATAGTAAAGCATTACAAAAAATATATATAAGCTAATATGAACATATATATTAAAATACTGAATTGCCTGACATTCAGTTATTATGACGTTGAGTCTTCCTCAGGCGTATTATACCAAGGTGACTATCGAGTTAACCCCAGGGTAATACGAGCTGGTCATCTTGGTACAATCGACACTTTAAATATATTCACTCGAGCAAGCACTCGAGAAATAATAATTCTCACTGAGAAAGTATGTTTATTGCATCCTCAAAAGCAAGCAAATATTATCTATACATCATGACAGTCAAAAAAGACGATGTTTATTTGAATAAAAACTGTAAACATTTGTTAGTTTATATATTGTCTACCTTTTCATAATTTCAAAAAGCTTATATTCAGATATTAAAACTTGTTCAAATGTATACTAAAATCAGTGCGCATACACTTGAGATTGCATGAATGCTCATATGTAAATCGATTAATGATATTGGCATTGTTTGTATGGCACTTTTTGTAAATCTGAATTATTATATAGTCATACTTTTCCTAATTGTATCAAACTGTACACCGTTGTTCTAAACGAAAACTCTAAATACATACTTTTGACTGTACACGCCCCGTTTTTGTTGTCATATTGATTACTGCATACGCAAGTTTCTGTTTGACTGAGGTCACATTTAGCACTCGGGATATGACCACACTGATCATTAATGTTGCATTCGCTTCCGAGAACTGTACAATTTAATAAAGTTCACATATTGGACTTCATTGATGAAGCCACACGTGAAAGTAGTTAACATCAAAGCACGGAAATGCACTCAAGCCCGTCAAATAAAAAAAGTTAAACGGTAACATACAATTTGTTTAAAGCAAAGTCAACATGAAGGTAAAAATGGGACTAATCTACAATATGGAATACAATAGTGTAACGTTCAAACCAGGAAAAGCACTACTCATACAGTAATAGGTAAACCAAAGCCGTACTTTTAAGGAGATATTCATACAAGCACTTCGTTATAAATAATAATAATATAACACGACTTTATTTTGTTCGTTATTATCTATGCCGAATAGTTCAACATTAATTTCATGAAGTCTTTAGTAATATTTAGCATTTTTATTATTTAAAATGTTTAACATTTGTAAATCACATATTTATGTCTGCGAAACAATTGATTAAAAGAAACAATACCTTTTTTAATTTTAAACATAATTCATTTCATGGCAACCACATTTAACATGTTTTAACTGTTCCAAATATCTTACCTCTTGGTATGCATCCCCCATATCGCAGATTTAAGTGTGCAGTTTTATTACACGTGCAGCCTGCACCCGAGCATTCAGCATACGATATCGGGTCGCAAATACTGGGGTCCGTCGAACAATCTGGGGTTTAATTAACAAATAGAAGTACGATTATTCAGGTTAAATCAAGGAATTATGTAGTTGCATTTCAAATACTTTACCAATTATGAGTAATTTTAAAAGCAATGCTTCTCGTTTGCAGAAAGGTGTGTAAGCATTGTGTGTTTGGGGCGTAGTTATGTTTAAATTGGACTCAAACATCTGAAAATATCATTCACATGTTTTACAACTCCAACACCATTTCGCCATACCTTTTGTAATACATTCTCCATTTACGTCTTCGTACGTTTCAACACATGCGCACTTTGACGTTTTTTCATTGCAGTACGCACTGCCGTTAATACTGGAGCAGTGATTCTCTGAAGGAATACAACCGTCTCCAATTTCTGTGAAAAGTAATGATAATGAGCGATAAAAACGGCCACAATCATGATTAAAGTACAAACACATTTCGATTTCGGTTAAATAAAAAACTTATATATTTGATACTTCTTTGTCATCGTTCGTATAAGGTTGTGTACGCCTTTGAATACTATAATAATATTTATATACTGTATTGTTAATATTTTATATTTATATTGAAATTTATTTATAATAAGATTGATTTTACTTCGTATTAAAGATAAATCCTTCGTCCATTCGAACGGGTTAACAGTCGGATAGCAAACAAACGAGGCATCGTTCCCGTTGGTGTCGTTCCTGTTGTAACATTTGCCATCTATGATGCAGATGTCGGATAAAATCAACTGAAAAATATATGTAAAAACAGCAAAGAGTCGATACAAACCTGAGTTATCATTTAAAAAAAAGTGTTTATCGTTAAATAACTCGATTGGTTTCATTGTTCCCCTCTCCAATAATAATTCTTACCCAAGGAACAACTCTGGTATCAACTGCATCACTGTAAGCTGCGGGATTCGTTGAAGTTGTCGCCCCTGTTTCAAACACTGTGACTGAGCAATAAATCTACAGCAAAACAACATTTTTGATCAGGGAAACTATCTTATATTGCAGTTTTTATTTCGCAATGCTCAAGTAATCTTACTCTGTTCTTTTCTTGCGCTTATTATTTAAAAACATGTAAGAGATATTTACAAGTGCTCTTTTCATTTATGTTTTCCCAAAATAACAAATGATTAGAATGCTTTGGAAATATCGAACGGATGTAGCATTTGAGCAAGTGATAAATATCATAGCTTAATATGCGGTAAGTTAATAATAAGTTAAAGAGACCGTGTTTAAGCTTATTAGTGCACATTTATAGCTTTAATTAGTTTTATTTACCTCCTTATTCAAAAAACATTCTTGTCCGGGATGGTTGAAAGTATCTTTCAACACTAGCACATACTTTCCAAATATATTGGCACTGTGTTGCTCCATTATAATAATATTGGCACCAGCATACCTACATCATATATCAGAGTATGATTATAAAATACAATGCATTCGATTATTGTTACTCACAAAGCTACACTGAATGTTTGATATATTTTGGAAACGTTTATTCTTACCATCTCACAATGTGTTTTTTGTTTTTAATCGGTGTGAACTCGCAGGTGATTCCATTGTGTTCCACGGATATGCCAACATAATCAACTTGGACAACAGGTTGCAACTGTGATCCATGCCATGTCAGTCCTGTGTGCTCCTCTGAACATGGTATTGATTGTGAACATCGTACAGCACCAGTGATGTGTTTATAATAATAGTAGCCCTTGTAACTGTATTCCAAATTATGCGTCAGACTTTTAAATTCGTCATTCGAAGGGCAATCACACTGATAGTAACTATCAGTATATGCATAGGTAACATGTTGACTTGGATTGGTCAGACTGTCCTCCGACGGAATTCTGCGAGGTAAATGAAGGAACATAATTACCAAAAAATTTAATTATGTTCTGTATTCGAGTATTTGAGTAAAATGTATTTTTAAAATCTTAACAAAGACAAACATGATTTATATAAGAGATACATCAGTTTTTAAGCCCAATACATCGTTTAATTGTTGTATTAAATTAAAGGGTTTTATTTTCGTACTTCATTCGGGAATGCTAACTTATGAAGTACGTTTGACTTTACCTCCAGCTGTTTTGAAACCCACATTCGTCTGTAATAAAGGAGCCGTTGCCCAGACGGTATTGCATCTGTTGAAACGCTGAAATACCGTCCATAGATATAAATTTTTTGTTTGAATAACTTTCTGTTAAGGTAAGGTCCAGTGATTTGCTTTCGAAGTTAACAATCACTTTGACGTAAATTCCATTCAGAAGGCGAATCCCTTGAGTAGATATGTGTGCATCCTGAGCAATATAATCCTTATCATTTTCATCTTCCTTGAAAATAAAGTGTTAAGCGATAAAAGTGTATGCAGCTACAAACGGTCATTTTTGTTGTTGTGATATTGAAAAGACGCAAAAGATTATGTTAACTTATGAGCAAATTACAATTATAAAGATTGATATATCATGCAGAACTGAATTCAATTAGCAAACATGTTGTCATGTTCAACATTTTATATTTACATTGTGTATTTCGAAATTTAAAAACAAGTTTAAATAAACGTCACAAACCGACAAAATCTCGACGAAGCAATTACAACGCTACAGTCTATGGGTACCGATAAGTTTTCTAATGATTTTAGAAAAATCTATTATCATAAAGTATTGTATTTAGGAAACAAATGACATCTCAATATTGATTTCAACGCTGATTCTCTGATTTAATATAATAAATGTAATACCAATTCGGTATCCATCGCAAAGCTATGCAATCCGTCTTCGTTTGGGTGTACCATTAGAAACCCTTCAACTTTGATTGAGTCGCATATATCAATCGTGTAGATCTCATTGCCGTTACGAAAGGTGACTGCACACAAACATGACGATGCCGGCTTCTTTGTACACACTCGCATCTTTATTTGGACCTTTTATTAGAAAAAAACGTCATGATTCAAATCCAGAAAATATAAATGAACACGTGACCTTTAATTTGTAACGAAATAAGGTTGTGTGTGTGTGTGTCATAATAACGAATAGCACGTCATCTATCATAAACATGGAATCTGATATAAATCTATACATTTCTGGTCACGTTCGTTAATTATACACGTACGACATACACCCGAGGCATGTGTGCTTGAATAATTTTTATATACAACGTTTAAGCTTCCTTGAATCAAATATATTGCATTACGCTTGTATGGTATGATTTATTGCACAGAACCATGACTCTTTGGCATATTACCTCCACCGGAAGTGCATTGTCCCTAAAAATCAAGAATTCTCCTGTTTCACTAAGGGGAATCACTACCGAGTGATTGATGCTAAAACAAGACGTGTCAAGGCATGAGATGTCATATAAAATATCATAAAAATACGTCGAAGAATAGCAAAACAATCGGGTACTTATGTCATATATTACCGAACATCGATTTAATTGGGCACGTACGTTAATTTAAATAAATATTACAGTTTATACCTGTATGAACTGGCAACCGTTTTGTTCATTATCGTCGTTTGGTAGCCGGTATTCCAACCGACATGCACGGTTGTATTATGCAAACTATGGTTAGCTAGCTTGATCTGCAAATTAAAAATACAACTTAGTTTTTAGTGCTTTAAAAACAAGAACAAGTTTTGATTCTCTAACCTATGTGGTGTAACGTGTGTTTTGTTTGTAACTTGTTGTATTTGGACAATATGCGCCCATGTTCAGTTGGTTTCATTTACTTTGTAAAACTAATCACAAGACTTTTTTTATTTACAGCCATGTGCGTAAGATGTTCTATTGTAGAAGTTATAAGTTAAAGTTTATTGGTAAGGGAAATAACTCAATATTTACTTGGAAAAAAGGTCGTACCTCAATATCAGGAAATACATATCCATTCCAAAGATCATAACCAGACACAGAAGAATTAAATTTAACTTTGTACACGTCATCAGGAGAGTGTGACTCAAACTGAGTCACTAAAATTTTAAATGCGCTTTCGTATTTTAAAGTCATAAATGTTCCGTTGTTATTTAGACTCGTCCAGTTCCTATGCAAAAAATAATGGGCTTTATCCCACGTGCCATATTTCTTCAGTCCCTTCGCTGTTAGTCCTTTGGCAGTAAAACCACATACAGGATGGTCGTCAGCACCAAGGGGACTGGCGCACTTTCCTTCCGCATTGAGCTCCCACTCAATGTCACAGGATAATGAAGGGTCATTTACTGCCGTCTTACAACCAATAGGTGAGTGGATTACACCATCGAAACTCTCGATAACACCTCCATCCAAAGCTCTGTTCACGAACCACTTTAATACAAACAGGATTTGTCTCCAGTCATTTACAACTTCAGATATGAGCGACATATTATTATAACGTTCTTTGTTTTTTTTAAACAATGCATATTTTAAGAAACCATTTGTAACCTTTCAGAAGCCCGATTTAACAAACAACAACAAATTAAAAAATGCAACCCGAACAACCCAATCCGTAGGTTAACTTACAGATTCAAAGCCTACAACGTCAGTGTTACTAAATATTGGCGTTGACCGCGGTCCAAACATTGATTCCGACCATTCAAAACTGCATTGGACCTGATGATACAAAATGATGATACAAAATCTTATATAATGCCTACTTAATAATCAAATTCAGAAAAACGTTTATGCCACCTCATATTGTATAGTTTGCATATACTATTACTTAACATTACAACAGACAAAACTGCAATCATTTTCAGCTGTATCAGCATTGACGAGATTAGTTTATTATCAAGGACATAAGTTTAAAAGGAGGTATTTTAGCCCGGTTTCATTAAAAGCCGTATATTTATTCAGATACGCTCGTGTACGTTTCTTGCAGAACTATACGTCTTAAGATCAGATATTGAGAACGCTCTCTTAGAGGTGATTGTTACCGGAATCTTCTGATCGCTGCGACATATCAATTAGAATAAAAATAAGGATACCAAAAATCCGGATAGGTGTTTTCCACATTTATCTTTTATCTCTCGTTCAGTTATGTCGGTTTTGTTCAGCTGTGGTCGTTTGTAAGGCCCAGCTGACTTACAATGGGCGCCGTCGACATACCTTAAACATACAATAGCACAGTTTGTGTTAAAGATCCATAAACACTCAAAATCAACGAATACTTCGTAAAGTATAGTTAACCCATAAAAACATCAGTGTTTCTTAAAGCACTAGCGAAATTCCAACGCTATATGTAAAGTTGGAATATTGATTTAACGAGATATACACTTCTCTTCTTTATTTTTTGTGTAGGACAATATATCCCTTTTGAATTTCTCGCGGAATTATCCGAACATTAACGAGTGAAAGCGAGATTTCCTTTAGGCAGCGTCGAAAGCACTACTTAGTTCTCATGACTAAGCATGACATAGTTATCATTATTTTATTTATAAATGAAGCTCAAGCGAGGACATCCTGCGCTTAGCAAATCAGCATGAAAAAAATAAATAGAAAATGGAGCATGAACAAATGAAAGTGTATGCTGGGCAATTCATAACTGAATGGAACTGCCTCGAAAAAAGAATGGGGGTTTACCATGATTTTGAAGTTTCCCGTTGTCTATTATACTATAAAGATAGACCTAATAGAAAGTACAGGCACGTGAGCTCCAAATGATGCAAATTAACCCAAAGTTTGTAAATTAACCCAAATCGAATGAATCCGTTCCTGACTCAAGATAATCCGTAAAATGAAACAAGATGACATCGATGCTTAAAAGTTGCAAATTGTTTGTATATTAACGTTTTTACACCAATTGTATTTGCTTTAGAGTCAAAATATTGTAATAAACCTTCGTATTGCACTTTTTGTACTTATACGTTTTTTATATAGCATAATAGTATTTGGCAGTATTTAGGAATCTTTATTTTGTAATATTAGCACGAATAGAAACTAACTTGTAATATTTGAACGATATGATATATATATAACTGAAAGCTTATGTACATACCAATTTACCGTGTAGTAAAATCCGTCATCGATGTAGTAGCGGAAAAAGTCTTCTTCGTTGTAACACATTTCGCAAAAATGCTGATATCTAACAATACGATAATCAAATATGTGACATTGGAAGTATATGTACGGAATTTGCATATTCGTTCCAATTGATGTATCATACACAACGATAAACTCTAAATTGCTCGCAACCTGTGCCCATTTACTCGAAGAGTTACCACCAATGTTGGACGATACTTCGGTGTCTGCAAAACAAAATAAAATTTATTTCATAATGAACTAAAATGTGACAGAATAACGTGTTGGCGTTTGTAAAACAATTCTAAAGACGATCTCGAATTACATGATTTCACTATTCAACGTACATACCAACACAATATCCAGAAAAAGGAATGGGCGATTTCTTCACAAAGATAAAATATCTTCCAAAACAATTTCTGATAGTGACGTTGTATTCCTTCGATATTTCATAATGTCTAAGTCCTCCAATTTGAACTGTTTTTTCAATTTCTTTACGCGTCTCTAGATTTACACGTTCTGTATCGCTTAGCACATCTGAAGTATAAACATGCACCATGAATTGATAACTGCAAAAATTATCGTCCACTACTTGAAACATGTTGTAAAGGAAAAAACAAACGATATCATAGAAACAATTGTATAAACCTTTTAAGTATATAGGATATTTAGTTCCGCATGCTCCAGGACTCCGGTCAGCAACAGAACTGGCTGAAGACAGCATGTTGTTTCCAAAGTCATACCAACGCTCTTGAAGAAGGTCATCGCGAATAGGAAGTTCTGTTGAGTTGAGACGGTAGGAAGGGGATCGACGATACTTATCCGGGAATGAACGTATACTTTGATGACACGTATCATTTTTCTCGACTGGAATATAACACCCTTGTTAGTTTTTAATAGGGCAGACGTAATATCGTCTATGTAACACTCGAGGTTAAAAACGTTTCGTTTATCTAAGTACTTTGTTTCATTCAAAACAATTTATATTTAAAATATGAACATATAAGTTTAGCAAATACTCAGTAAACGTTTTTATTAAATATAAAAGATTAGACCCGCTACTGTTATTGAAATCTGAAAAAGAGTGACGTACGCGAAGAAACGCATTTGTGATTAATCTCCTCATATCCATCAATACAAGCACAAGTGGATGAACTGCATCTGGTCCCAATCAAAGAACACGTCTCGTTATCGGTACAATTCATTCCGAGAACTTGAACGAAAACATAACAGAAATATGAAGCTTTAAAATGACTGTTGTTTTTCAAGATTGACAGTTTTGCATCATTGAGTATCAAAACAAATTAAATGCACTTGTTCATGTAATACATGTTACTATATATATGAACAAAATATATCTAAATAACTTCAGTTTTATTAAGATCGCTATTTTATTTGTTACTAACTAAACGATAGGACAAATGATTCACTAGCGGTTTTTTGGGGGTGTTAATGCAGTCCAACTGACTTTTTTGAAGAATTTCGTTATTTTGTTTATCAACGTATTAATCAATATGAATTTGGTTTACACGCATACGTGAACTCAGATTATTTTCACGGATCATGCGTACTTCAAAATAACGCACACAGGACATAACTCCTAAATTAAAATGAGTAAATGTTATCCGGTTTTTAAATGCTCTGATGCACGGTCGTTAACCACTTGCGAAACTCTTTTTTGACATGAATTCATTAAAAAGCCGAGGATATATCAGAGGCGTCGCAAAGGTGGGAATGTTTAAACAGACGATCTTGAAATCTAGAAGGACGAATAATTTTGTAAACGTATTCCGCTTGAAAATCGATTAGTTTAGTTCGATTAAGCGAACATAAATTGATCCACAAATGTGCAGAAACACACAATCAAAATCAATTCTAGAACGTGATTTATCTTTATAATTTGTGACATTATGGTGTTTTGGAAAACGTATCGATGCTGTTGCGTGTGTGACGAGCACCCAATATAATCGATGATGACATCAAATTGGGTTCTGGTAAATCTATAAATTTTTGTTCGCATGTTTCCGAACGAGATGGAAGAATGTTCATGGGGTTGCGTTACGATCAGGGGGTGGCGCCGATGCATGAGAAGCGATTTGACAGTCGTATTACAGAATTGTCACCACATGACAAGGCGGCAGAAGATAGTTTATGTCATTAGCGCTTTATTTTGATTACATTATTCTCGTCATACAGGTAAAAGCATAGATTTTTGTTTTACTCTACCGTGGTTCAAATTATTAATATTTTCACGTTCCCTATTGGGGAGTGACTGTCTCTTTTGGTACATTTTATGCAAAAATCTTCGCTATGTCAAACTACATCACTCTGTGTTTAAAGTAACGAAAAATGTGTTTAAACAGCAACAACATATCAAATATATTTAACCTCTAGATTTCTTTATCGTGTTTTAAATGTCCGGGCCTTAGCACCATCTCGAAAGTAACATTGGCTTGATTATAAATATATTCCGAAAAAAAGGTTGTGCGTCCCTGTTGTAGCGTCCCTGTTCTTCCAACAAATATTATGAATATAAATGCAATTTAAGTTCTTACCCGCTTTGCAAAAGTCTGTGTTGGTTGGCTGAGCAAAGCCTTCCTTGCAGGAACACAGTGTCTGGTTGTCACAATATGCATTGTCAACAAGCCCACATATGTCATCCCTTGTTGAACAATTTTGTCCAAGGACTGAAATAACGACCATATGTACATTGCCAATAGTGTTTTAATCATAGTATTTAAAATTATCTGCAACATGTATTTATTAATCGAGTATTGGATTATTAACAAACTAAGACGGCTATACTTCAATTGAAATTGGTAACGAACTTGTCTTAAAGTTTGAAATCAACAACGTGTCCAGATTATTTTCGAGTACGTCTTACGAAAAAATTATTAAAACCATTTTCACCTACTTTTAGTGCATTGTCCGTGATCTTCAAAGCCCTCCACGCAGACATTGACCGGGTAATAATCAATAAAGTTATTGTCCATAGGATTTTGATAAATAAATCTAGTGTCGTTGACGCATTGTGTATCGTTCACCGTTCCATACGAACATTTCATTCCAATAACTACCAATTGAAACAGAATAATACTGGATTAGAAAAAAAAATAGGTTCGAGTACAAATGCATGCTTTAAAAGTAAACAAAAACTTTCCAAAGGGGGTTTGTTTATACCAGAAACATGAATTTAACGTTATTTAATGATAGTAATTACGCTTTAAACGACTAAGTCAAATGTATTAAATTGCATACGCGGTTTGCAAACATATTCATTGAAGACTTCGTCATCAACCGAACCATACGATTCGTGCCACTGGTCGCGAACTGCGTCTTGATAATAGATTTTACTGCATACACATTTGCCTGCTGAACATCTAAACGCGAATTTATTAGAATCAGAGTCACCAAAACAGTCGTTGTCAAAGGTGCAAACAGAGTCGTAAACTGAAAAATGAAATTATAAATGTTAGAAACGAAAACTATAAGACGTGACACAATAAGCATTTATAACCGCACTTATATCGATAGTTCAATCCATTATGCTAAGAAATACGTAATGAGTACATGGTTATTATAATTAAAAACGGTATATTTCACTCTTCGCTAAAATGTATACCTTTTTACGATAAAACAAGCAATTCTGGAAAGCAACTACATTTTAATAATCAAAACGGATTGCATTATACTCATACTTGCGTGACATTCGTCTTCTATGTTCCGTGTGTACCCTGGTGAACATTTACATATGTTTTCCACGTTGCAGTAGTACGCCCTGTGTGCGGGGAAGTAGTTCTCACGGAGAATATACCCTTGCGCCAGGTAATCATTGATAAATGAAAAATGGCTTGAATTGCCGCAGTATTGAATGTCCGAGCAAACTGAGTCTAACACTAAAATATAAATTAAAACCGATAGTATATTTTTTTTAATAATACAAAGAAATGTACACCAACGCATCATTTATATAAAACCTGGTTTTGTTTTCAGGACCATTTTACAACAGTTCTGATTTGAAACATGTTTAAAGTCGTGTTAAGGTTTTGTTGATTATTTGTATATTACCAATATCAGAATGAAATGATCCTCTTGAGCATTACAAAATGGATGTACTAATTATGGCCAGATGTTGGCTACTTAAGCCAATGTCAGCAAACGTATGATTGAATATGCAATTCACAGTAGCATAAGATTATTACCCTTTTTGCAAGTGAAAGAGTCTGCGGAGGCCAGTGCATATCCTTTCTGACAGCGACACTTTCCAGCGTATCCGATAACGGTGCTGTCTGGTTCACAAATAACGTCCCCGCCCCCACAGTCGATTGTTGAGTTGCAAAATGTGTCCAAAACTTGCAATGCAATAATATGGTATGTCATTCGGAATATTGATTAAAAATGTACTCAGTGTAAGGGAGTTGTTAATATAAATTCTAACCGACATGTAATTTGATTTTTGCAGACAGCAGAATCAAGAATGGGTAATTCGGTATTTGTTACCAATGAACTTAATGATCTGAAAAATTTCTGAATAATTCATGAAAATTGTTTTATAAATTGCAGGGGCTTAAATGCGCGCTAACAAACTAACCGTTTTTAGAATATAAAATATGCAAGCAAATAATAAATATTACGTTATGTATGATGCTATTTATAACAACTTTAAAAAACAAAATGAAACCGTTATTGAACTGATTAAAGTTTTGTTTTTTAAAATGTTAGACTTACTGTGATATTAAATAAAGATACATTGATAAATATAGTTCTTATTTATAACATTTCTAAAAGGACTAATTAAACAAAAAGCATATTAGAATCGAATTTGTTTTGGTGAACGATAATTTGATTTTGAAAACTACACGGTCATGAGTAAATTTGCTTGTTCTTAAACTAAATCGTTTATATTTGACATTTAAATACATGCAATTGTATTTGTTTAGGCAGTAGTACCAGAACGATAATATACATGCCATTACAGAAAACCAGCTTTTACTAGGCTAAAAATGCAAAATAAAAATGTGTTAATAAACTGACGTTTCGTAAGTTACGTTATAAACAAATACCGACGTGTGCGCGCATTTCATCGTTTAAACAAAATTGCGTGTATTAAATTTGTTTAAGATAATCCGTTTATAGTAAGTACACTATATAATTTCATAACATATTCAATGTTCCTCTAGTAAAAAAATTAATAACGTTTCTCTTGTATATTGGTGTCTTCAATCCCATTCATATACATGAATTTTCTCCGTTATAATCACATACCCCAAACACATTGGTCTCCTCGTTGTAAGTACCCGGATGAGCAGCTGCATACACTGTCGGCACACGTGGTGTTAGATAATCTACCGCAATCTGTCGGTTTATCGCATTGTCTTCCGAAGTCTTTAAATAAATGGACAATACAGGTTCCAATGTGAAATATTGTCTCAGTATAGTGGGCCAAGTTATATACTTGTAATAATGGGATAGCGGACATTTGAACGGACATGCACGAAATCTGATTAAACCGATCTGGATTGTTCTATTACGCTTATACCAAGATTACTTGTTCCAATTTATATTGGGTTTAAGCAATACCCTGAATACATTTAATGTAGGTCACCTTGGTCTAATACGAAGACCGAGTCATGAAAATTAGAGGCAAATAATTTTATTAGTGTATTACTTTTAAGTTAAAATGGAGTGTGGAATATATGAGAATGTGTGACCTGTAACTGTGCTATTCAAATGTTATTAATCTAAACAAGTAGTCCATACTTCGACGATGTAACACTGTTAGCAATAAGGACATTGATTTTGAAGATATTTGACTAAATATCCTAGATATTGGTTTCCAATATTTCATCTTTAACGGATTCAATGTAAATAAAATGAAGTACGACATTTTAGTGTCACGTTTACCCTTGTATAGTTTCTTACATTATGCTACATTATGACAGTATGTATAGTAATGTGCGGTAGGACTGTCGTTTAAATGTACATAGCTCATTTGATTAATACTCTGTTGGCAGTGTAAGGATAATAACCTGGTATATAATTAACAGAAATAAACACTTTCACAAACTAATCAAAAACACTCTACGTGATGAAATTAGTAACTATAGACTATAACTATAGACTCACTAATATAAATGAATATATTAATGTTGCAAACCTACATGACTGACATTTGTTATGGTCCTTATAAAATATATCTGGGTTGCATGAACATATTCCAGAGGTGCAAATGTAGCTGTAACCATAGACTTCATGGTCCGTCCTGTCACAGTTATCCGTGTGGCTACATGGGAGCCCTACAACTATAAATGGTAAACCAGTTCATGCATGATCTGCTACACAGCACAGAACAGCATTAATTGCGTGTCTGCGCAAAACACTAATTAATATAAAGTTTCGCGATTCAGGTTGCCGTTTTTAAATGTTATAATGTAAAAGTGTAAGGTAAATAAAAATGTAAGGAGCCAAACGCGGCAATACTTGTGCTAAAGTTGATGTTTTAGTTGCTTAAATACAGGAAAAGTGATACCCGAGAACAATTTATGATTTTTTTATAATGAAAACGTCACACACGCATAATAGCTGATAAAGCTGATATATATCGTACTTGAAATGATGAATGTTCATAAATAAATGGCAAATACAAATCTAAATCAATTATACATGATCAGACACGTAAAGACTTGAAATCAAAGCAGGTTAAATACAACATTAAGGTCCGAATTAAACCCTCGTGCTTCGGGTCTAATTGGTGCATTTGATAATTATAACTATTAAACGGACCGTCAAAAACGAATGACGAAAAAAAAAAGTTCTAAAATACCGTATTTTTTTACAATCATTAATATATATTGATTAAAATATCACGACTGGCATATTACATTACTTGAAAAAGTTCATATTTTTAGTATATTCGGTAATAAAATTTCGCGATGTGAAATCGAAAGTGCATCGCGAATAGGTGACATAACGATATACACACTATAAATAACGCAAGAAGATTGATAATTTTATGTATAAAATATCTACAATTCACTACGCAGGCACAATTTGCATTCCTGGTCTTACCACGTGACGATGATGATCAATCTACTTGCGTTATTTATAGTTAACTGGCAGTTACTTGGTACATGTACCCAGTAAATTTTGTTACCGAATATACTGAAAATATGAAAACTTAACAACTTTGTTAAAGTAATGTAATATACCAGTCGTGATATTTTAATCAATATAAACTAATAATTGTAAAAAATACGGTATTTTAGAACTTTTCTTTTTTCATGACTCGTGGTTGACGGTCCTGTTAACAAGAGTACTTGGTTGTGTGTTTACAGAAAAAATATCATTTTCAATTTTAAATGGTGTTAAAATAACTAATACTTCTTTACGGGGAGTGTTTAGGAACAAACCGTAAACGCATCCGTTGACATTCCCGCGATAACCTTCTTCACAAGTACATACAGTGTTCTCGCAGGCAACATGTTCAATATCGGGGCACTCTTTGGTACTCATGCAGCGATCTAAATAGATTGGTAAAGTTATTTAATACAATGTTCGTTTGTTCAATTGTAGCTATTTGGTCAAAGAAAAGTAACATGTAATATGCAAACAATTTAAGCAGGGTATTCAGACGGAGGGTAAAATAGTTTCTTACGAGAACTGCAATATCCGCGCATTTTGCCGAGCACATAGTCGTGTGGCTGACATTCTAATAATGGTGTCGAACAGTTCTTTTCATCCGAACAGATCACTGCAATAGATCATTTGCATACAGAATAGATTTGGGCGTCATACTCACGTGTGGCGATGTTTATGAAATGAGATTAATTTCAGAGCACTTATAGAATGATTTATAATTTTGAATTTGTACATTTGTTTGTTGTCAAAATAACGATTTTAATACATAAAAAAAAAATTTGATGTACATGTCGCTGTAAGTTATTCCTTTTTTTTAATTTCTTTTGGACAAATAAAACCATTTTTACCACGTTTTTTCACGATAAGGTTTGCTTCAATTACAATAGTTATCTATTTTAAAATTATGCAAAAAATCGAGAATCGCTAGAATTAGAAGCATGTCCAACCGGCAAAAAGTTTAACTTTTCTAAATCATTTCGCATTCAAGTAATTTGTCACCAATATTTTTGTTATAGTTTAGAGAATGATTTTAATACATATTTTGGCTACTTTGCTACATTAATATGTAAAAATTAAGACAAAAATAATTGTAGTTTCAATGTAGCAGTGTATACATAAGATAAACAGTTATTTTTTTAGTGTAACAACTATGCTAGAAAACATAAACAACTTAAGCGAATCAAATATTTCTCGTAAAAATATTATCTTGTTATGACAAAAAAAGTGAACTAAGTTCCCACAACTGCATACACTTATCTTATTTTTTCCAAATGTTCTTAGTTTTTACAAAAAAAATAGGATCTCATATACTTTAAATAATGCCTATACAAGTTCATTAAATCATTAAACATTCTCTCAAAATCCTCAAAGTAATAATTTCAGATCAGCAAATTTCAATTTTTTTACTTGTCTTGTGAATAAGAATTCAATCTCCTGATAATATTACTTAATGCCATTATTAGTATCGCGTGACAAATTAAGCATGTGTTTTAAAAGAAAGAAATACATTTTCCGGTAAACTGTCATTATGTATTAACAAAATAGAGCGGATGAGGTCAGACATGATCACATCTTATTAGATCGCTTTACCTTTGCAATATGCACTGTAAATAATGCCCATTTGTGGCTTTGAAGCAATGCCTTTTGTATCGAATTGTAGAGCGATGTGCATGCATATATGCAGTCAGTAAAATGGTAAGTTATATTGAAATTTAGATGAATACTTAAACACTAGCTGTTGGCAAGGAACGTTAGAAAGTAATAAAAATAATCCACTCACTGGTTTCACACCTCCTTGTGTCCACTATACATTCATATGTTTCATGGTCGCAGTCGTCGTTGCTCTTACAATTATTATGCGAATACGAGCCATCTGTTAAAAAAAAATACTTATTACAATTATTTAATATACAAAGGTTCCAATATAACTTGCAGTTTGAGTATATCTCATTAAATGTGTGAATAGTATACACTGTTCGTCGTCTTATACTGTATATAAACTGCTGTTCGCATAATAATGGTCACACTTGCACACAAAAAAACAAAAAAGCGGCTTTACATAGTGTTTGTTCTTGATGTATTTGAAACCAAATGGTTAACTCATACACGAAAAATAATAACTGTCTCGGCGATTTTACACATGGAGGAAAAGCAATATCTGCAGAATTGGCATCTAATTCTTGACAGGAATGTTTTCATGGCAGATAATGTTGCGCATAGGCGACTTAAAGCTCGTTTCCATCTTTGTTGATATGGGTATATGCCTTTGAATGCCTTGTATTCAGAACGGCGTTGTAAGAAAAAAAAAACACATGTATTGCTCACCAATATTGCCTATACATTCTAACTCTATTTGCCTAAATGATGCGCTCGAAATATTTTCGTTTAATCTAGGAGTGTGTCCTTTCATACATCTAACTCGAGAAATCTACGGAGCTAATATATTAATACGTTGTGTCGTATTATATATAGTACCAGTGTTTTTTATGTATGCATGCAGACCAATGTCTGATTTGTTTAAGCAGGATTGTATTTTTTCCGTCATTGAAAAGTCGTTACTTGAAAAGTGAACGATCTAGTTCACAGAAGATGTGATTCGATATGGAATCACCTGATAACTACGTCAGAAAAACATTCGAGCCTTGAACACGTTTATGCGGCGTTGCTACTCGCACTCACGAGGGATAACGTGACTTAACACGCTGTTGAAAACTGTAGGTAAACTTTAGAAAGAGTAGATGAATAAATATAATATAATTCTTGTTTTGTAAGTAAACGAAAAGATATAGCAATACATATGCATGAACAATTAATGTTGTTTCAAATTTAAAGCATCTTCAAGTATGAGATTGCTGTTTATCAGTATTGTCTTTAAATTGTCGGTTTGTTACATTTGCCTGGTTAAACGATTGCTGTTTATAAATCCCGCAGTATTCGGAGCTTTTTATCTGTTCTGAATTACATATACGGAAATAATTCATGAGACAATCGTCGGAGCAGGCGTTTTAAATGAAAATAAAAATCTATCAATTAAAGCAGCGTTTTCCTTCAAATAATGTATTTTGCGTGCTATCAATTTTGTCCATATTGTCAGTAGGGATTGACTCGTAATATGTAGGTTGTGAAACAGTGTCAACATTATTTTTTTGCAAAAATCGGAAAAGAAAAATAGTCAGCATGTTTAACTAGTAGGTTAAGTAAAAAACGAATGTGAGCAAACTAAAGAAAAAAGATGTTTTATTTAGCTGGAGCAGTTTTATTCCTTTTCATAGTTATTTATTTTTGCTATTACATCATATAAAGTACACAGTATGATCATAATATTGAAAAAAAAATCATACGAACAATCAATCTTTACTTAACAGGAATTTAAGTGAATATTAACAGAAACATATTTTAGAAGGTCTGTATCTCAATACTTTCATCAGTGCCCGTGATATGACACATTATGGCTTTAAGCAACAGCGAATACGAATTATTAAGTTTATTCTTTTTGATAAATGCAATAATGGTATTACCTCATATTGCGATTTGCTGATAATTTTTTATGACACAGCCATATTGACGATAATATTTATTATATGAGTCTCGTTTGTTTATTTTGAGATTGGTCTTCTGTTGGGCGTGAAAACATACCATAAACGCCGATTGTAAATAAGAACATAATTTGTTAGATTTATAATTCGTGAGCTCTTATGTGCTGTTATCGATTTTAATATTATGATAAACAACACCTTCGAGGCGGGGTTAGACACGGGATGACTACGCGTATCTACGCTGCTGTGATTTTATAAATATACAAACACAGCTGATCAATTTAAAATCGTTCAATATCGCATGTTCATATTACTATATCTTGTTAATAAATGAAAGTCTATTTAGTTGATAAAGTAGGCAAGCATTGTTTGTTTGGTTTGTTCCAAAGTCTGAACCGATATAAGGTTAACAACATAGCATTTCTAAATAGCGAACATTAAAAAGACAGCGATGTGTTCTTGTCCTTCGTGTAATATAAAGGCGAAGTAAATAGGTCCGTAGTTTTACTCGCGTCGCAATAACGACAGTGCCCTTGATTGTTGAAAGAAATTTAATTAAAAAAAATCAGATATGTTATATATGCCAAAAACTTAAAAACTTAATAACCATGACTTTACCAAATAAATACATAAACATCCGGTACAAATGTCCCAATAAGGGTCGATTGGCAATTGTTGGCCCAGCTACTACTTTAAAGTTTCCAGGGAAGTCTAAACTATACTACAAAGTAACCGTGGAGCGGAAAATATACTAAAAAGTACCCCCTGAGTATGGCCGGGCGCCTTTAGATGTATTTTGGTATGAAGGGTACATCGCCGTATACGAAAGCGTAGCCGGGATACTTGTGCGTAGTACCTGCGCCGACAATGACCTATTGCGTGTCCCGCGATTGATCTTGTCGGCTAAGATTCTTCTTAAATGTACCCCGTGAACCTTTAAGTATTCTATACAGCGCCCGAAGTTGTAAAATATACTTAAATGTACGCCTGGATATGACTGGTAGTCTTTAAGCGTGGTTTCCTTTTCGGTGCACATTGTTGTATATTTAAGAATTCCCTGGGGTACTTTAAGTCATTACCAGGGCCGAATAGAACCAATTGAGCCACAATAAGCCATAACGTATTGACCCGCTTCTATACAAAAAAAACAATGACCCGAACAATACGCGTAATTGCAATTTATCTTGTTGAGTGTTTTGTGTATAATTATATTTTAAAAGTGTACATGCCAGTCATACAAGAGCGGAATATTAAATCAAAAACTGAATTGAAATGTTTAAGATAATCGTGAAAAAGAATGTCAATTAACCAGACACAGTATCTGTCCTTCCGTGCGTGTAAAATATTTAAGACCATGAGGGTTTGTTCAAACAACATATGCTTAAAATGTTTTATACCGAAATAAACATTCTGTACCTATTCATGCTGTAGCAAGTTAGATCATTAAACATAATACTATAATATGTAACGCCACCTGCCATTTACCGCAGTGCCTTCACACTTATTTAAGAATTACCATAAAAATTGAACAATTTAAAAAAATTGTATTTTTTGTTTTTGTTTTGTTATTCTTGTACACTTATTGATATATGAAAACGTAAACGAGTGATACAACGAGAAAAAGCCAGCGTTACTACGCGCGATTTTAAGAATAATGTTTCATTAATTCACCGGATCCTAGTCGTTTCGAAAGCAAAAACAGGTTTTAAAAACTGACACATTTAAATGTGTAAACATAGGCTCCAAGTATTGAGCTATTTCTATTTTCCCTAGTGATTGAAAAATACAGAAATTCATATTTGCGGGAAAGAAAATTCGTATTTATACTGACAGGGCATTCATGAGCTGATTTCACAAAGACCGTCATGGTCGGCCTCAGTCAGCATAGTGACACACTACAACGGTTACATAGTTTCTATACAATAGTTATTTTATTGTACGCTTGCAAAATTTTGATTTTTATAAATAATGAAGAACAGTTTGCAAAATTGTGTTCAGTGCTATTGTTCTTCCAGACACCGATAGTATTGTTTACAAGTTAATTTAAATAATGTTGGTAATGTTAATCTTCAGAAAGAATACAAAAGCTATCGGTAAAAGTAAGCAATTACGGTACATGTAAATGTTTATACCTTTATTCGTGAAATTGTGCCAATATTGCTTGGCATTCAATGTTTCTGCAGCACACATTATCGCAGAAAGCTTAGCAAAACGTTAGCTTGGTCAACTACACCGAACACAATCCGAATTCCATTTAAGTGCATACAAAACTACGAGTACAGGTCGACACTTAAAATGTTCGAATTTATCTCCTAAAAATATTTCATTTTCTATAGGGAATAACGATATTTGAGGCATTTTAAACTTCAAGTGCAATGACAAGTGATGTCTAAATGTATCATTCTAATTCATTATACATTTTAAAATTAAAATATAGAAAAAAAACGTACATGCAACTGACAGCAAGGTTCCAACCAAAATTGGCAGAATATGTAACAACCGTCCCATCCTATCGTTGCTTTCAATTATTTATATTAAACCACATTCATTCGACTTTTAAACATAGATGGATTGTTTTTAAATAATTATTGAATTATTGAAACGTTATAAATTAAATATAATAGGCGCACTCACAGACCACCGCTCCGTACGGCTTTAAGACCGTATGCGGAAGTTTCGACCAATTAATTGTTCCGTAACAACTTCTTAACCAATCGTATTCTTGTACTCGTACCAATTAATTTTGAAATGTCACATTGAAAGACATAAATCTTGTTCAAGTGTGAACGCTAATCAAGTTGTCTTTTGTTTTTGATATGTCAATCAGGGTAATTTTAACTATTTTAATATACGAACTTTCTTCTACCAGTCACGTTTCAGCTGATTATATATTCTTTCAAAGTCAATTATTGGCCGCACTTTAGCGTGAACATGTCATTGTCAGTAATTGTATAACACTCCATTTTACATTTGTATATGGAATATAAGGCAAAATGCAAAGAGATATAAAGTACTAAAATTATTATGTGCTTAAATGTTGTGTAAAATATCCACATTTTAGCAAATATAGCTTCCACACACACACACAACCAGATTTTTAGAGATCTGTGCAATGGCAAGCACATTAAAAAATATAAAAATTAAGGATGAATAAATATATTTAATATAAATAATATACAAACGACACATGTACGATACTCACATGTATCATGAATTATACTTTTCTTCGAGAATATGCGAGTTTTGACGAGTCTGTACGCCATTTGTACGAGATAATTACTATATCTGATGATCATATATAGTGCGCAAGTCTTCCAAACTATCCGAAAACTCGTGTTGAGTCGTAGAACGATAATATGCAGCAAACGCTACGACAAAAGAAAACATGTCTCCGGATTGTGTTCCAGAGTGCGCGAGTTTTTTTTCGACATCGCTTCGACAGGTATATGGGAAGAAGAAGACAAGTAACGGCATTATTTTAAGTTTACAATTTTCTTAAGTATCATTTTTAAAACGATAGCCAAATTATGGACACAAAAAAAACGCTTGAGAAGAAATTTCATGTTGACATTTATATTTAATATATTAAATTCCCTTTGTCCACTTTTATTGGGTGTTTTGGGTGATAAGATACCGAAGATAAAAACGTGGACCCGAATAACAAGTTATTAAGCTCATTATGAATATCCACTATTGAAAAACAACGTAAGTTTATTCCGTGATTCCATTAATGTGAATTTACAAAACCATCAAGTCTCTGTTTTCAATGGTTTATATTTGAGTGACCATTCAATTGTTATGTTGCCCATTATGACTTAACCTACATGAAACGTTAGCACTATCGCATGTGTTTGTTCTTTTATGGTTTGGTAATAAATAATCACAGTCGACATAACGTGCTTCATTAAACAATAAGGGTAATAAGCATTTACTTATTTTAACCCAAATCAATGTCATCTATAATGGCCATTTGTATGAGACTAATAATTCAGCGTAATTTGATCCGACTCAATGTCTGAACTTCCTGTTACCAGTCACGTTCAAGTTAAATATAATTATCTAAAACTTATTTGTCGTTTCACAGTATTCAATACCATATGAAACAGCTCACAACCCACGTTTTAGACATACATTTGTGTAGTGTTATTTATCCGAATTTCTTCTATGTTATATTTAACATTGAGATTATTTGAATTAACTGTGCATATTTTGAATATATTTCCACCAAGCTTTGAAACCTCGAGATCTTATATTTATATCTGATTTATTTGCTTTTTAAAGGTGATCAGCTATACCTTGGACTAATCTACCACCTACGGTCTTACCTATCAAATACCTATCCTATTTTTAGATGATTTTTGTATTGCATTCTATGTTTATCTTATCTTTAAATTCCGGATTTTTAACTGTAACAAATAAAACAAAAACGTCTCCATATTAAAAACAAACTAATATGTACGTGCCATCGTGGTTACACATTAAAATTGTACTATCGTGCCATCGTACTATCGCATTGTCGCCATCGTACTATCGCATTGTCGCCATCGTAATATCACATTGTCGCCATCGTACTATCGCACTATCGCATTGTGGCCCTCTGGATTTCAATAAGTAACCACGATGGCACTAACGGTATTCCGTAGTATTGTCAGTTGCACGTTTCGTGTCCACAATTGGTATTGGAAATCATCTTATGAAGGTGTATACAATGACCTTAGATGACATTTAGTGTATCTGTTTTTTAACTGCTAAATTATTTGGATTATAGTATTAGACGAGACATTTGACTAGATAAATACTTGATATTATACGTAATACTTTATGGGTATCTCCGTTCCTCTTATACCTATAGCTCTAATACAAAATAATGAAAATGTTCCGTTATTGGTATTAATTAACTATTTATGTTTGAATCTTGTACCCTCTCTTAATGTAAATGTTTGATTTCGCGGAATCAAGACGATTTATGTATTACTTTTTTCACCAAATATGAGTTAAACGAATATGTTTTCGTCGCTTACAGACCTAAATAAAGTATCAAACAACCGTTTTTTTTTTCTCAATACCAGTTTATCTTTAGAACACTGTCAAATACAATGCTGTTTAACTATCCACTAAATCTTTTCTCAACAAGTAAAAAACGCTTGTAGTTTAGAAAAAGATAAGAGCAACCAGTTCGCTGTTTCTTCTTATTTCATTTATTATACGGTGCCCATTATGTGAGATAGCACTCTGCACATGAAAGTATATGTATGAAGAGCACGTGCAACTCATAAAAGAAGTGAACTTATTCCTGAGTGATTGGAATTCTATATAATGTATATGCCTTTATGGAATAGTACGATTCTTGTTTACACCGTCGACATACTTCTTGTTAAACAGTAATGACTGCTACGCCGATACCGCGTGCATATTGGAGACAGGAAAAATGTATAAGAAGTGAGACAGACTTAAATATTCTACGGTATAATATTGTTAATTGTAGTCGTTTGGAGAAAAAAAAAGATTTCATTCCTAAGTCTAAAATAATTTACCTGAAACTATAATAACGTTTAAATATATATGTCATCGATTTGCTCCTTTAGAACGTAGTAGAAGCTTGTAAATACCATTCTTGTTAGGCGCCGTACGGAATATCCAAACTTTTTAAAGAGGCTTTGAGGTTCAACATTAATACATGTCATATCTTTATTTCTATTGCCTTGTACATTTGCAAGCGTCTGATCTAAGTAGTATTCATGTGAAAAAAAGGTGGTCGCATTCGCATAATACAAAAATAGGAATGACGTTGGTTTCTCTCGTTTAAAACATTTTTAAAAACATAATAAGTACTATATTGTCATTTTCATGATTATTACCATATCCATTACAGTTCTCACAGAAGACAGACATCAACTGATTGTTCTAGCCTCCCGCTTTTAAGATACATAAAGAGCAATATGTAACGTTTGACCGCAAACAAAATATACAAAATGTCAACAAAGTAAACTGTTTTCATACAAAACTTTGCACAACCATTATACTGTTTACACAGTTGCTTAAGAACAGTCGATGATAGATAACAACAGTCTTAAAAAGTAATAACTATTGGTCGAAATTATGCTTTTATTGAATCGTGTATAATACCGGAAAACACCATTTTCGATCTGGTTAGTAAAATCAAAGCACATATTTACGCCTACTCATTAATCATTTTAAGACATAAATACTTCCGTCTGAATACATGGTTATATTTAAACAATAACAATTAAATGAATAGCAAACACACTACGGAATCTGATTAACTTTTTGTTAACAATTTTATTTACGATTTCGTTGAATTAAACTTGAACTTTACACATCAAAACTGTATATTACAAACTTGATGAAGCTAACATTCGTGAATTTATGCATAGAAAAGTAGTTAAACAAAAGGATTTTATTCGAAACTAACCTTTCAAAATGATGAATATCTATCACAAGAAAAGTGACTTCTGTTTTGTCCATGGACATTGTATAACTTTTTGCTTCTGGCAGCCTGTTCAATTAGTTTCTAGTTTACGAATTAAAAATATTTAATTTCAAAGAGCGAAATTGACCGGAAAAGCGAACCTTATGCAGCTCAGGGTATACTTATTTAGAATATACTGTTACAGAGAGCGCCATTGACCTGTTCAATTCGGATCGTTCAGTTGATCAGAATGAACGTTAATTGATCAGTTAAACAGGAACATTATGTTGCAACGTGCACACGCATTGGCGATTACCACATGTAGTGGACGAAATTGGCCAACTTGACCTGTCTCTTATGTTGATGAGAGTGTACTTAATTAGCAACACTCAATTGCAGCCAGCGATATTGTCCGGTTCGACCGGACCATATGGCTTATTCGAGACCCGCTCAATGCCATGCTGTCCTACTTTACATACTAGGCGGAAACTACCGGTCACCATACTCGCCTTACCGACAAGGAGGATGTTCTAAAAGGTGCACAATTATGTTCGTTTGGATTTTGTATAGGGTTTTACATTACTTTTATCTTTCAACACGATGCTCTAGTTTATACTTTTCTTTATAAGGATTGGTTGGTCGTTAACAAGCGTTAAGTGCACATAGTGTTCAATCTACTCTAATTAAAACATTTTTATTCATCGGCATGACATTTTCATTCTTTTTAATTACATTTGCGTGGTTTTCTGATCATTAGAAATATGCGTCGGTAATTTTCCGATGTGTTTGTGGTAAATTCGTAGGTCGGACAACCTACGAAATCAAAGAAAATAAGTGATCAAAAGAATTCAAATCAACCTACAGTTGTCAGTAACTTACAACTATGACTGGACCCAAATTTAAAACTTGTTGTCAATGACGCACCACACTTTCTTGGAAGAATAATCAATCGCAGCTGATTCAAATGAAACATAGCGGATGTCATTTTGAAGAGATCGTATGTTAATTTAATTGTGTGCTGGTAGCCCATAAGTCAGTTTAATGCCTTTTGATTTCATTTCGATTAAAAAAAAGGCATATACTAAGTCGGTTTAGTCCGTTTCTTGGGTAGAACAACTGTTTAGTCGGCGTTTCTTGGGTCGAACCAGTTATAAGTGTCTTTGGAGAACCTCCAGGGAGCGAAGCCATTACCTAACGACCGCAATAACTACGTCGTAGTGACCCTAAAATAGGTAGCCCTGATGGGCACAGGAAGAAAAGGAATTTACTTTGTTCTGAGGATAGTCTATGATTATATGCAGTTTTAATGTAATTAACTATGCTCGAATACGTTTAATACAATTAAGATATTTGCGGAATTAATCAAAGTTGCTTGGACAGGCTTGATAAACGTTATCAGGGACGACACTCTACGCTGTTATTGATAATTGTTTCTGTTTGAAAGAAGTCTCTTCTTACTGAAATCCAGTTTACGCGGGAAGTATCGAACCTGATTTGCATGTGCGTACACTTGAAAACTATTGCTTGCTGTCATCAACTGTTCGTCTTCTTGATTGAAATGTTACGAATTAAATCATTGTACAACAACTTTTCAGCATCAAATAAAGAATTTCCATTACAATTTCAACCTCTCATAAACTTGTCAGTACATACGTTACGTGGTACTTACGCGTCATCAACGTCACGTTAACCAGGGCAGGTGGTCCAGTGGCCGTTGTTCAGTACGAGAGATTGGTTTCTGATGCGGTGGCAGAACTGAGAGCTCTATCACGTGAGTGGGAGCCCATGTCAACAAAGTCCTTGAACCAAAACTATACTATACCAGAGCGCGGCTTTTTTGTATGACTGACGAAGTCTTGTCTTTTAAAACATACTCGTATGGTATGCTCGTAGCAACGTTTGACGACCTCACGAGTAAGAAGGCATGGATACGAACCCATTGTTTGTATCATTCTATAAATTGTCATTCAAACTAAGGTGAACTCAAATACTTTTGTAAACATTACAATAATAATGCAATACTAGTTCACACGACAGTGAATAGTTGTTTGTACCAAGGGATTATATGAGTTAGCATCTTGTGCAACTGAATTGTTACCAGAATGGTAATCACCTCTTACAACGTTAGCTTAGAGACAGGTCTTTGAGCTAACACTCTTCTCACCATGTTCCAATGCGGTCATTTACTGGTCTCTTAGTAGAAGCGGTTACATAATGGCTTCGGTTTTGTACGGACGCGCTTTATTCAAGGATAAATCTGTCAGCGCGTTATCTTGAAATAGTAATGAACATGTTCTCTACCAAAAATATATGTGCGTGTGGGTATCTCGATAAACTTTCAGAGGCGAACCGCAAATAATGTTGGAAGAACTTTTGGTAAAACCATTTTTCTGCTGCTGTATTTTCTCTGTGTACTGCGTACTGTGGATTCTGTAAAATGTATTCGTTGGCAATACAAATTGTTTAAACTATCCGGAAAAAAATAATTGATGAAATTGTATTTTTTTACTTGCAGTTAAATGTCGAATTCCAAATATTTAGTAAGGTTTGCATAAGTGATTTTCATCAAAGCAAGATATTAATTCCGTTTCGTGTGTGCTTAAAACTAGCATTTACACGCAAAGAGATGCACAACCAGGTTATGTATGCTTATTTGAATATATCACCGTTTTGAAATATGTTTTAGCCTTATAATTTCGGTACCTTAACCTACTCCTATACTAAGGCTCGATAAACCACATCTCGGAATTCAGTAACACATTGTTACATTTATTTTAATGCGTTGTATTCGTTACCATATACAGCTCGTCAATCAGTTCCTGTTAATGAAATTATCCGAGTGTGAAACAAATACACGGTGCATAAAAAGAATTTACTTTATTATTGATTCATTTGATAAATGTCTTGACTGAAATAATCTGTTATCAATTGATTCCAGTTTGTATTTTACTTTTCGAAAATTTCTGTTTTTATTTACCCTTCAATCAAGCATTTCCGGTTAATCGAAGGTGTTCCGAATAATACGCAAAACATGTACTGGGAGCCATCTCAAAAGGGTTTTTAACTGTCAAATCTGACAGCTGATTGTTATATTACACGAAACAACCATAAAACAACATTTATTATTCATGGTCAAACATTTTTATTGATAGATATATACAAAAATTATCAGGCACCATTTTGCAAGTAAACTTTCCATATAATAACACTTCAGATATCATGTGACATCACAAGTTCCATAGCTGATCCTTCAGGTTATGAATTAAGTGCACCTGAAATAACATCAAAATCATTTCTACATGTTGTAGATATAATGTAATCACAAGGCAGCCCAACTCCACCCCCTTCTTCGTGTTGGGCTGGCCATGGGGGATAACTTAGTACAGGTGCACCAGTGACCTCAGACAACACTTTACCCCCATTGTCAATAATGTTTCTGAAATAGGGTGCTAAAGATCTAGGCACACGACCAATTGGCAAACCAGCCACATCTGTCAGTTTTAAATGTCTCTTATCATCAGTAATCATTCCGTGTATATCAGGTGCAAAGAAATCCAACTCTGGGATCCAGACCAAACAGGCACAAACATCCTTTATATTTGTGTACTCTGGCTCCACATTAAGCGGACAACTAGGTGAAATCATATGGGGGTCTAATCTCAAAGGCATGATAACCCTTTATGACAGAGTTCTTTAAAGTCATTTTATATATTAAACCACTATCATCTGCCTTGGAGGAGTTAGCACAAACATCACCATCTTGCTTCTAACAGGAATAAAATATAGTATGAATAAATAATACGTTTATTTTTTTCAAGATAATCAATATCATTATGGAGTCTGATCCCTTTAAAGATGACAAAGAATGAAGAACAGAATAAAACAAGAATAGGTCAGTTTAATGGCTTTGACAATAACAAACGAATTTAAATGTTTTTCCAAAACAGACATGTATGATCTATTTAACTGACTAAACAATGTAAATAACTTTTTATGAAATCCTCAATTAACATTCAAACTTGTGCAATGATTGTACAATGTTCTTACAGTAATATAACAGTTAAAACATAATGGTGATCCAACGACTATATTATTATGAAGGTTGATCTTGTTAACTGTACCAAAACATTAATATACACATAAGTCACTACATTCCAACAATTGTATATGAAGTTTTATCCTATACACAGTACCACATATTCATATACACAAAATTCAGCCTTTTTATATGCTTTCATCAGATTTTTTTTTCAAATTGGTGAAACTGGTATGTGCCTTTTTATTTGTCATTTATGCATTTATGGCAAAGGAACTTCTCTTCTGTGGTATCATACTCAAATCCTATTGGTAAGCAGTCTTCATGTAACCATGATGTGCAATCATCACACTGAATCCATGTGGTGCCAAGCATTAATGTCTGGTCTTCCGCCCATGACATTTCACAAACAACACAAAAAGCTTTGTCATTATTGTTAGAGTCCGGGTCCAAGCTTGGTTCAGCTATCTGTTTTCTATTGCGTTTAACTGATTTTGCAGCGGCTTTCCCTTTTGATGTATTAATAGAGGATTTCCCTTTAACAGCTGTGTTTACAGATGTCTTCTTTACATCACTACTTACAGATGAATTCTCCTTAGATCTTCTCTTTCCGAGCAAACTTACGTATGTTATCAAGGTTTTTGTTTTCAAGCTTTCGGATACATTCGGGTGAGGTCAAGTGGTCTGGCAACTCATCTAAAGTGCTCTTGCGTTTTATTGTTGTGGCTTTAGGTAATACCAATGCCTCTTTCAGAACAGGTGACACATTACTGCTAGGTGTTTCACAAACAGGATCAGACTCTTGGATGAGATCAGTGGCCACATTCGCTAAAAGGGTCTAGTGCACTGCATTCACCTTGGGCTTTGTACACAGAAGATGAGGTCCCTGCCTATACAGTCTCGTCAGGAATAGATTGAGATGTCACTTTTGATTTCAATATAACATATGTGTCGTAACCAGGTGATATTCCTTTGATAATGTATCCCTCTTGCAGCCTGTTTTCATACTTCTGCTTTACCGGTGTAGATAACACACTTTCGTAAGCACTTAATACTTGTTCATGTACACTTATTTGAACCTCAGACAAGGACCTGCTTTCTGGTTCCTTCTCATATACACTTAGTATAGACTCCTTTTCAGATTCACTGAATGTCAAATTTGTCTTTAGTTGTTCATCTGTGATGACTTCACGATTCACAGGATAGATACCAGATGAACGAAAGCTACTTACAATTGTACATGGCTTGTAAAAGTCATTAAAGCACTCCTTCAACTTCTCTGCAAAGTTTGTTTTGTTAATCATAACACCTGGTTGTTCTCTGTTGTGTTTCCTGACAGTTGTATACCATTGTTTCTTCAAGGGTCCAAAAAAAACTTTGTCCTGTGGCTGCATTAGGTGCGTTGCGTTTGGCACTGTTCTATACAGTTCAATACCTTTTGACTTCGCTTTTGTAAAAATGTTACGATTTATGTGCGAACCAACAGAGTCTATCAACAATACAACAGGTTTTTCTGTAACTATGTGCTTGTCGAAGTGATCCAAGTATTTCTCAAATGTTACAAAGTCCATCCATTCTTTCTCTGTATATGCCACAGATCCACCTGGTAATGAGCAGTTCAAAGGATTAACTCCTTTTTGTTGTGGTTCAGGGTACACATAGAACGGTGGCATCATTGAACCACTAGCACTAGCTGAGAACATAACTGTCAAACGCGCTTTGGTTGACGATCCCGAAATGTGCGGAACTTGTGTCGGAAATTTCTGTTTGGATGGTCCTTTAACATATTCAGCCTTACTTCCCATCTGAAAGCCTGTTTCGTCGGCATTCCAGATTCTTTCTGGCTTTTTAAGAAGATCCCTTTCTGCGAGAAAATCCCTGAAGTTTAAATACCAATTATCCATTTTTTCACTTGTTAGTTTGCTTCGTTAAGCTTCCAGCAAAACTTCTCTTCTTAACCCAACAATATCTTTGTTTCTCTCCATGAACCGCTTATACCATTCATAAGGCGGTCTATTGTTTGTGAACGGAGTCTTTCTCTTTTCAGTCACTACAATATTCTGTACTAGATCCATGAACTCACCAGATCTCAGACCCATACCCCTTTTGACCATTTCACTCAGATATTCAGTTAGTTCTTTCTCTTCTTGAGTAGGAAACACTGTTCCTGGTCCATTCTTAGAATCTATTGCAGTCTCACCCGAAACTTCTGTACAGGTAACTATAACTGATATCATGTTCTACTGAAGCCTTATGTATAGATATCTTTTTGACTTGAACATCATACAAAGCACGCCTTGTTCTGATTTTCTTGTCTTCTCTGGGTGATACAGGCTTTCTGTATTTCTTTTTAACCTTTTCTGCTGACCGCACCACTGGACTGTTCCCAACGTTAGCCTAAAATAGCAAAAAATACATATTGAGTGAATGTTTTATTTAATTGGACCATTCAGAAAATCAGTTTTAAATTATATAGATCTACCTTATAGAAAATGACTAACTATGAATTAAATGGCTTTTTAACAACTAAACCACCTTTTATAAATCACAGCATTATTACAATACATGCAAAGAAGACAAAACACATCATTTTATTACATATTCCATGATATAATTGAAAATAAAAATTTTGAGCCGACCCCTACACTTCATAAATGGCTGATCCGCAACTGATTGAAAGACATGCGTCATAAATAACATCGATAAAAATAGATTGCATGAACAAATGCATAATATTTTTTCTGTGTTTATACAGCAATAATAGATGTACATTATGCATATTACCTTTGTTCTTTTTGGGGCCATTTAGGGTTCTTAATTTTGAGTATTTGATTACATGATCGTCAATTGCCGGCAAAATTTACACGTGAGCGTCTGCAGTAATCTTCTTCAACAGGCGCTTGTCCGGATGTAAACAATGGAAAAAGTTAAAATTTTGCAAATTTGTTTTCAAAAAAGATTATCCTACGAAAGCAAGTAAAGAAAATCCTATATTGTTTCGATTGTTTTCCAACACTGGGGTTTAATTTTGAAAGTTAACCGGAACTGCTTTATAATCGGAACTGATTGTCAAACTGTATTTGTAGAAAGTTTAATTGAGTGCTTGTCCATTTTTTGAGAGTATCTTAGTGTATTGCGTTGTTTCGCATGCACGACCATTGGATATCACGGGCGCGAGAACAACTTACGAACATGCGTACATAATACGGTAATACGAGACCCCAATGTGCGAGCGCGAGATCAAGACGCATATCACAAAAACACATGTCAAGATTGTTTAAATTTTATTTTTTACGATCTATTTTTATGTAAACATTAAACTTGTATGATGTGTATGAACAACAGCCGTTTATACACAATTTCTTGTTGTTTCAAATGCTAGTAAGAAACCTATTACGTACGATAGAAATACAAAGAAATATATCGTCCTTACTCAATATTTAGTTTCCATGGAAAAATAAGACTATACGCACATGTTAAACTTTGAATACATACTTATGATGTTGAAATTTTCTATTGAAAAGCGTTCGAACGTGTTCCCTTATGATAAACATGTGTTATAGAAAACGTGTGAAGTTTGAGCTAATTGGTAGAAATTTAATGATGCATAGCTGGCAATGAACAAGTGAACGTGTTGGAAACGGATGTTTTTCATGCTTTGTCGATCGGCTTATACATATGACAGAAAATAGCACAGATTTGCCAAACAATATACGACGGAAAAAAACAAACAAGTAAATAAAACAAAGACTCGCTTATTAGACACAGTAGCAGCGTATTAAAATCGATTTGGCTATTGCTTCAGTGCTGGATTGTTTGTGAGATCTTACAGCAAGGATGAAACGAGTCGGCTGGTTGATTAGAAGCAGTTTGTCCATGCGAAAGGTTATCTTTGCTAGCGTAGCGTTCATCGCACTGTTATTGGTCTTACATAAATTCAGAAGCCATATTAGCGGTGAGTTAATTAAATAGTATGTAGTTTTTTTTCTGCCATATATTCCCCTTGGTGCAAAAAGGTACCATGTGACATTGAAATAAGAATGCACATGGTACCTTTTTGCACCAATCGGGCGAATTATATTTACATTTTACATGTTTCACTGTTTGAAAAATATTTTTCAAAAATCGATGTTTAAACTTTCCATCGATTGTCTGGCGACATAAATTTACCCTGAAGCTAGCAAATCAGCCGTTCAACGACAAATCCTTTATAGGTGACGCCAGTTAAGACGTTTGAAAGATAATTTTTTGACGTTCTGTTTTATTTATCAAGTGCATACTTATTATTGTCGTACCAATGTCGAAAATTCTATTCAGTGAATATAAAAAACAAAACAACATCCTTAAAATAAATCATTCCTGTGAGATACCCAAAATCATATTCGTTTTAGTTCTGGCACTCTTAGTGTCAAATGTTTCCGATGTATTGTTTGACCAAAACATGTGATCTTTACCTTCAAAGTTGGGGAGTCGGACAATGTAAGATTGATTTCTTATTTGTATTCACAGACACTGGCATAGGAAGTAATTTAAATACACAACAAAATACTTCAGGCGAAGCGCAACTGGACAAGAAAAGCTCAGTCAAATGTCAGTCAAAGTAAAACAAAATCTGTCTGGATCAGGTACAAAGGGCAGTACAAAATTGTCTGACAAACTCAAATACTTCATACCCGTCGACACAATTAAAGAAACAAAAGGAGTCATCAAACACGGTACGGTATGATAGTGTAATTTGAACTCTTATGTTCCCAATAAACCCCTTCTGACTTTTTGAAGAATTTCTATTTACAATTAAGCCATATTAAGTTGATAATCACAACTCTATCGATGTAATCGTTGCCGTAATTTAAAACGGCATTTTTTTGTATTTTTGTATAAAGAATGTCAGTCTCCTTAAATATAACACCTATAATTGCAATAGAAATATTCAGTGTGTCATCTTTGATCGTTTCTGCCACTATTATCTAAGCTGTATACCACACAACTATCTTTTCTTTAAACAACATAATTTCCTTTTTTATATCAGCTATCTGTATTTCACACAATTGTTCTATATTTACACTACACATTTTTGTTCTGTATTTATACTACACAATTCTCTTTATGTTTCACAATCCTCTAGTCTATATACTTTATCATGCGGATGAACGGGTTCTTCACTTTTATTTATATTTTGTCAGCACGTAGATTGTATATTAAGTGCAGTTATTTTACTTAAAACCTGTTAAAGCTTTGTTTTCGCGCTGATTGTTCACTGTTCTGATTTCAATGAGACTCATATTCGTTTGAATTCATTAAATTTGTTATGGGAACGACCACGAAGATATGCTTATCCTCCTAAAATAACATGGTAATAAACATTTTAGTTTAAATGCATTTATTTAAAAAGACTATTGTAGTTAAAGACTTATTTATTTAAAAGTAATAAAGCACACTATGTTATTATTGTTTAAGAAGAATGTCGATGCAATCATGTTTACTTTATTTTACAACCAATTGTTATTATAATAGTATTGTGCTTATTGTGCGAAATGTGTATCTTTATGTTCATGAATATTCAGCTGGAAATCGATTACAATCCTAGTCTTAATATAGATGAATACTGATAGTACATATCATGATATACGCCGTACACTTACTGACTATGCATACATATGGAAAACTGGTTATGATATCCGAAGTGAGTCATTTGAAATTTCAAAAGCACAACGGGTAAAACAGTTCATAACATTTGTTTCAATGAGAGGACATGCAACATGTACCTAAAATGTTTTTTAACGAGGTGACAGTCGTTGCCAAAACATCATTAAAGATAATCCGTCAGTTCTGTGAGTGTTTGTACTGCATTCCATGGAGCAATTTTTAATTAATGTTGATGTCTTAATCAATGTGTATTTGCTTCTGTATTTCAGCACCTACTTCTGGGTTACCTCATTTTGAACTCCATCAACCTTATTTTGAACCAGAAGTAATGTACGATTTCCCATCATCATCGTCCTCTCCCAGAATTCCCCACATCATCCACCAGACCTACAAGACCGAGGCTATACCGATGGATTTCCAGAAGAATGTACAGTCTTGTATGCGTTTCAATCCAAACTGGAAGTACATCTTTTGGACCGACGAGACTGCCAGACAATTGATACAGGCTATGTATCCAGACTTCCTAGTGGTTTGGGACAATTACAGAAACAACATAAACAAGGCGGACGCTCTCAGATACTTTGTTCTGTATGAATTCGGTGGAATCTATGCTGATATAGATTTTGAGTGCCTACGACCTCTTGACCCGGTGACTCGGAAGTACGCCGTCATTTTCCCGTTGGACATTTTTAAACACAGCGAATTTCGGTTAAAGAGCCCCTTCCTGCTGAACAACGCGATTATGATGTCAAGACCGAGGCATCCCTTCTTGAAGCACATGATTGACAATCAGCAAGCGTCCCAGGCCTTGTTTGAGCAGCTTGACGTCGCCGGTCCCTGTTTGGTAACAACGAATTTCATCATATAACAACTTCACGGCAGCTGTCGCTTATAAATTTAGTGTCTCTTCTACAGGACAATCGCCGTATTTGTACAAAGGCATGATGGATGAAACAGACGATAACGCTGTCTATATACCTAACACGCACTTTTTCATGAATATCCCGGTACACTCGGTACTATCGGTTTTAATGAAAAAGGTTTTATAAAATTGTGCCTCAAATTATCAAATGATTCGTCGATTCTGAAACGAGGCTGCAACGAACTACGTCGACGAAAACCGCGGAGTATAAAAAAACCATTTCCGATTCACGTGTACTGTCCACCATTGGTCGCAGACATACGGAAATGATTGGTCAAATGTTAAGCGAAAATACATCAATCTACCGAAAATACATCAATATAAGATATATAGTTGCGGATAAAATGTTCCGAACTTACTCCTAAATATTATCGGGTTTTTCAAATCGTTTTCTAATAACATAAGAGCAACTTTAAACCCTATGCTCAATGACGTTTATTTAATCATAGTCGTGTATCTAACGTATCAATGTTTACAAAATACTTGAATTCTTCACAAACTCGTTTGTATTTTCATTTACCTGTGATGCTTGTGTATTATAGACAAAATGAGTATTAGTCCGTTTTTTAATGTAAACTAGATGTTTTCCTTGATTCAATAAAGTCAACAGAAGAATAAAAGATCATCTTACATTTGCAAATAAAGCAACTACGTAAATACCTATGCTGTTATGAAAGGTTCCGGGTTCGAATGAGTATTATCGCGTATTTTCACGGTAACATTGGTTCAAACACTTTAAACAGTATTTTATTATTATGAAACTTTAAACATGACATGTGAATTACATTTAAACAAAAATAGATAAGAAAACAAGTAACTTAACACTTATATGAATTCTTCCCATAGATATTCTCATAGCCTTTAAGAAATTATTTTATAGTTTGCGACCAGTCAATGTGAAATGTTGAAAAGAAAATGTCAAATAATTATGTACCATATAAAATAAAACATTTTTTTCAAAAACTTATAAACACGGATCACACGGAATTAATAAAATTGAGATATAATGGAGGTACATAAACATTTTGAACGAAGTCATCAATTATGTAAACGAATATAACAAAAAAGTACAGATAGGTTTATTATATTCAAAAAACTTTGAATGCATAGACCTTATTTTGATGTAAAAATGTAATTTGACATCATGGGTTTCAGAAAATGCCCAATACATTTTGTGAAGCTTTTATTATCACTGTGTTGTAAAATCTTGTGTTACTTAAAGTGGGTAAGGAAGGGTGTTTTTCATACGCATTAAATTACTAGCTGATTGAATAAGAAAAAAAACAATTATTAAGGGAATAAACATAAGCAACAACTACCTCAAACGAACATTATTTGCAGATGACGTCTGTTTACTTATTGACGATAGTCACAGATCATTTGAACATTTATTTGTCACCCTTGAACAATTCACCACTAAGAGTGCTCTGTAATTAATTTGCGGGTAGGTGCATTTATACATAGAAATATTAAAGTGTGCACTAATATGAAGTTTGGAACTGTGAAAACGATATACACTTAAACAACAATACTGATGTAACAGCTACTACACTATACATGTATGTCAAATCATTCAGGAATATTAACACTGTTAACTTAAACGGAAATGAAATATAATTTTTCACAGATAAGACAAAGTTGCAGTTTTCAAATCCTTTAAGTGACAAAACTTACAAATACATAACAGTTTTAAAAAGACCACATCATGGTCAAATTAAAGATTTTAAAATAGTCATTAAAATGCTTAATTATTTATGGAATGACAAACCCGACAGGATTGAACGGAATCAAATAATAATAAAAATATAAGAATCGTTGATTGAAATGATTGATATAGATGGATGATCTTAAGGCTTGTTAGATTAAGCGATTGATGCATGAACCTGAATTAAAAAGAAACAGAAATATACAGTACTTTTCTCAACAGCTACGGTCGTTAACAGGTATCTGATTATGTATAAAAGTGTGACTCTATATCAGAAAGAATTGCTAAAAACTGAAAACGTTAGTAATATTTACTTTCCTCGAATACATATTCAACTAAAATTTGAAAATGTGTAAACCGAAAACACGTTTTGTGTTAGACAATTGATCTAGTCAAGGCAATAACAAAATTGGAATTATAATTAACTAAGAAGTTGACACAAACTTTTTCATTCAAACGTTTAGACTAACACATGACACCAACCTTACAACTTTCGAGAATCATTCATAATAAAAGTTATGTACTACTGTCTGGTTTTTAACATACCAGTTAGTGGGATTTTGTTAGCATGTCAGTAGATCTAAAGGTGCATATTTTTGGGGATATATTAATGTAAACAGTTTCAAGAACGGTTATAAATAACGTGTACATCAAACGATCTGCGCATTTGCGAATTGTATCATACTGAAGGCATTTTTAAAAATCAAAGCGCTGAAGGCCCTGAAGTTGTTCGCTATTGCATAATATTAGAAGCAACTCAGTTTTCAAACTTATGTTATAGCTTTTTATATCGCAAGTTTGAAATTAACACAACCCATTCAAATTATTCAGAAACAATTTTGCCCACATTACAGACTTTTAATGAAGCATTAAGCCCCGTTTCCCTGAAAGCAGCTAATATGTACAGATTTCAATGATAAACTGGCTAATGTCGTCGCACAAGCTATTATAAACACTAGACTGGCCAATATATCCCACAAGTTCTAAACCTATTGTTTACATAATTACAGGCTGTCTGCTACAGTGTACCAGTGAAGTATAACCAGGCAGTGGTAATCGTTATTTGCGTAGTGACTTGTAGTTACCGTTCTTAGCGTAGTAAAAAGCAGACTGACTTGCAAAACTTGCTCTGTAAAAATAGTCGTGAGCTAACGCTCAGTACAAAATACCCACTGTTTACCGTTGTCAAACATGCCTAATAATAGGATACAAAAAAATAAATAATTGTTTTCGATAAAAATCAAATATAAACTAAAGTGTATTACTACTGTCTCTTATATTAATTAGGCAGAAAGGTACGTATTTTGTTAGTGTCTCGTATATATAATTCGACAGTCATGTATATTGCTACTGTCTTGTACATTAATGTAGACAGATATGTATATTGATACTATCGCGTATATTAATGGCTACAGATAAGTGTGTATATTGGTATCGACTCGCATATATTTGCACCGACTCGTATCGAAAGATAGGTATAATATTGGTGCCGTCTCGTATATTCATGTCGACAGATAGGTATCTATGTTAGTACTGATTCGTGTATTAACATTGGCATATATGCATAATATTGATACTGTCTTAATGCCGACAGATGTATAATGGTATTAATTTATATATTGATGTCGACAGATGTATACTCGTATTGATTCGTATATTGATGTCGACAGATGGTAGTGTATATTTGTTCTGTCTCGTACAATATTAACATATCAAAACTATAAATTGTAACAAAATGACGTCACGAGCGGGCAGTTATTCGTATAAAGCGGACCAATATTAATTATATTGGTCCGCTTAGCAGGGCCGATTTTTCATATCTGAAAAGAATCGGATCACGCGGCTTAAACTGAACAAAATGGCGTCCGTATTCATTCTTAGCCAACGGTGATCAATATAATTAAGCCACAACTCAACAAAAGAATGACACGTCGCACACAATATGGATACTACAATTATGGATTGGAACTAAACTCTTCTGTACATTAGATTGATGCCTACATTTGAGCTTTAACTTGATTCATCGAACAGCAAAATGTATAGTAAACCACACTCTTAACTCGATGACAACTTTAATCCGATGCTTATAATAAATATAAAAAAAACAACGAATGTTTGCTATTCTGTTTTCTCTTATTCCATCCTTTTATCTGTATCTATTGTAATAGCACATCGAATCGATTGTATCGAATGCTAACCACTTTTACCAAAAATACGATTTACGAAATCGAATGACTTGTCGGAGCGATTACAATAATTGTATTCCTATCGAAGCTTCCAAAAATGCATGACAAACACACAATCCGAAATACGTTTTGGGTTCGTTCGATGCCAAAAATATATTTAACTGTAAAATAAACCTCCACGTCCGAATTGTCATCCCTAAAATCCAGAGAGTCTAGTTAAAACTGGTGTGTTTCTTCAAAGAAATTACATGTACGTCATATGAGATACGTCATTATTTGCGTAATCAATTGAATGAAAATACAAGTACGGACATCTGGTTCTGTAATACGTTTCAGCGATGGAACAAAATAGTATAATAATTATGTAATATAAACGATAACACACGGCAGAGCTGGGCCGGCGTCTATAATCGGTTCTAGCCGCCAAAAGCCATCGGACCGTTATGTCGGCAGTGGGCCGATTATAGACGTCCGGCCCAGCTCTGCCCTCTGTTATGGTCGAATTAATGTCGACAGATAATACTTTATTGGTACTCTCCTGTATATTAATGTAGATATATTGGTACGTATACGTATATTAATGTCGTCAGATAGGTATATATATTGGAACTGTCTTGTGTATTGCTATCGACTGATAGGTTTGTAGATTAGTTATTCTCTCGTTTTTTCTCTTTTTTGCGATTACTGTGTGTGTAAACATGATTTATACATATACATACTTATATATATATATATATGATAAAATGTGTGTATTTGAGTAATTGAAACCAAACAGATTCGATCATGATTAATAAATACAATTAATGTTTATTTACGATTTGAAATGTTCTTGAACGATGCAATTATGATGAAAGCTTACATAAAATTTACATACAAAAAATGCGATGACCTTGAGGTAAAATACATTACTTCTTCAAAGCCATCAATCTTTCGATTGAACGTGCTTAATAAATTAAAGTTACTTTTAGTACAGTTTATCTTGGTGGTTCGCTACGAATTCAGGAGTTTTCTTAAGCTTTCTTATCGGGGTGTAATACGTTTACAAATCTCAACTCATAGTTTCATATTGTATCTGTTATTACAACAAGATGGTAACACATTCAGAATCGTGCCTTGAAAATGAGGTATTTATGAAGTTCGCATTTTACGCGGCACTGGTACTGTTGAAAACGCTCTTCATTAGTTATTTGATTTTTCGCTTCATATTCCTAAAAAGGTAAATGTGTATGTTTATGTGAACTGTTTCGTACATGTGTGTTCTGATGTGAACCTTTTTGTGCATGTGTGTGCTGTTGTGAACCTTTTTGTGCATGTGTGTACTGTTGTGAACCTTTTCGTACATGTGTGCAGTGATGTGAACCTTTTCGTACATGTATATACTGATGTGAACCTTTCCGTATATATAGGTGTACTGATGTGAACTTTTTGTACATGTGTTTGTTTATGTGAACCTTTTCGTGCACGTGTATACTGATGTGAACCTTTTCGTGCATGTGTATACTAATGTGAACTTTTTCGTATATTTGTGAGTTCATTTGACCTTTTCGTGTATGTGTGTGTTGATGTGAGCCTTTTCATACATTTGTGTGTTGATGTGAACCTTTTCGTACATGTTAATGTTGATGTAAGCCTTTTCGTGCATTTGTGTGTAGATGTGAACATTTTACTGCAGGTGTGTACTTATGTGGACCTTGTCGTGCATGTCTGCACTGGTGTGAACCTTTTTGTGCATATGTGTTTTGATGTAAACCTTTTCGTGCATGTGTGCGTTTATGTGAACCATTTCGTCAATTTGTGCGTTGATGTGAATCTGTTCTTACATTTGTATGTTGATGTGAATTGTTTTGTACAATTGTGTATTGATGTGAGCCTTTTCGTAATTTTTTAAGAAATATATTTTTTTTGTCTATATTTTTTTCTAAGCACTGCGTAATGAAGCGTTATTAAAAGAAATTGATATTCAAGTGCAAATTAAAATTATTGCTGACACCACAGGCTAATCTGGGACGATACTTTACGCACATGCATTAAACCCAATCTTTCAAGAACGCGACGGATGTTCCGTATCTTAGAACTGTCCTGTGTTTATCGTTTTTATTTCCTTTGATAGTATCAATTGAGGGATACAATATGTTAATTAAGAGGAAATACTAATAAAGCATTGTGTCATGGAATAAATAATGATTATTTGAACTATTATTGAAGTATGATTTCTTTAAATTACTATATTTCTCATATTATTATCTCAACAAGATTGACCAAAGCTTGAAATAACTTTTATTGATGAATTTGTTTAAGTCAGTATATTCGACGTTCCGACATAAATTAGTGTTCTGGCAAAATTTACTGTTCAAATATCGCTGTGATAATATCGCCTGTCGACTCTCGCGTTTTTAAACGGTGTTACAGTAATTTTTAACCATGTGTTACAGCAATTTTTAACCATTGACAGCCATATTGCTAATAAATGGTAAAAAATTACTGTAACACCGTTAAAAAATGCGAGAGTCGACATGCGATATTATTACAGCGATATTTGAACAGTACAAATATCGCGTGTCGCTTAGTGTATCGCACAAAGAATCGAGTATCTACGGAATACCGTTAATGCCATCGTGGTTACACATTAAAATCCATTGGGCGAGAATACGAGAACGCGAGAGTACGATGACGATAATGCGACTATACGATGACGACAGTGCGACAATACGATGGCGAGAATGCGAGAACGCGATGGCGAGAATGCGAAAACGCCATAGTACGATGACGACAATGCGACAGTGCGATATCGACAGTGCGACAATACGATGGCGACAGTGCGATAGTACGATAGCGATAATGCAAGAATGCGAGAACGCGAGAAAACGATGACGAGAATACGATAATACGATGACCACAGTGCGACAATACGATGGCGGGATGCGAGAACGCGATGGCGATAATGCGAGAATGTGAAAACGCGAGAGCACGATGACGACAATGCGACAATACGATGACGACAGTGCGACAATACGATGGCGAGGATGCGAAAACGCGATGGCGAGAATGCGATGATACGATGGCGACAGTAAGATGTGATGATCGCTTTGTCGCCATCGTACTATCGCACTGTCGCCATCGTATTGTCGCATTGTCGTCATCGTACTATCGCATTCTCGCCCTCTGGATTTTAATGTGTTACCACGATGGCCCTTACGGTATTCCATTAGTATCGCTTCGTGTGTCGTGTGTCGCCGTATGAAATTAGAATGCTATACACGAGATTCGGATAATATGGGCGATATTTGAATTATAAAATATCGTGTTTCGCTTCGTGTGTCGCGCAAAATATCGTGTGTCGCTTCGTGTTTCGAGTGTCGCCCTTTGAACGCGTGACACGATATTTTGCGCGATACTCGATATTTTGCGCGATACACGAATCGACACGCAATATTTACCACGATATATCGTCTCTTGGGCTACCTACACAAGGGCGATATTTCGTGGTATATTCTCGTGCGTCGCTTCGTGTATCGCGCAAAAAATCATTTGTCGCTTCATGTGTCGCGCAAAATATCGTGAATCGCTTCGCGTGTCGTGTGTACTCGTAACAATTAATTTTTTTGACAAGGCAAATGCTCATCTCTTGAAATGTCATATTGAAATGACATAAAGTATGTTCATGTTTAAACGCTTATCAAGTTCGCGTATAATTGTATTTTGTTTTTGATATGTCAATCAAGGTAATAGTATCTGTTTCAACTTACGAACTTCCTTCTACCAGTCACGTTTAGGCTGATAATAGATTCTTCCAATAAATGATTTACCGCACATTCGCGTGAACATGCCAACTAAAAGTTATTATAAAACTCTCCATTTTCCATTTGTATATGGAGTTTAACGCAAAATGCAAAAAGTACTGAAATGCGCATGTGCTTAACTGTTGTGTACACTAACCAAATAATTCTTGTTGATATAAAAATAACGTGTTTTTCTAATCTCACGTTTAGTCATTATATATGTCAAGGTCTTGAATTGATTCAATTAAATGTGAGCTTATGGTTTAGTAGATGTTCAAAATAGATACTAGTATACACAATACTTCGCCCGAACCGCAGAGCTTATCGATTACGGCACATGTACAGTTTGATCAATACGATATGTAATCAGATCGGACCAATGACGTATTGAAATCATGAAAGGCATTTATTTATTACTATAAGGATCGAACCATATTCACCGTCATCATACTTTACGAGAACATTTAACAATTAAAAATAATTTAGGAAGATTAAAACATGAAATAGTAATAATATACAAACGACACATGTACAATAATCACAAGTATCACGAACTGTGTTTACGATATCTTTCTGACAATTGTATACTTGTCTTAGATAATATAAGAGTTTGGACGAGTTTGTACGACATTTGTACGAGATAATTTCTATATCATATGAGCAGATGTAGTTGACAAGTCTCCAAACCTCGCCGAAAACTCGTGTTCGTCCGAAGAACGATATTATGCAGCAAAACGCTACGACAAAGGAAAACATGTCCACGGATTGTATTCGAAAGTGGGCGAGATTCTTTCAACGTGTCTTCGACAGTTGTATGAAAAGAAGAAGAAATGGAGCGGCGGCATAATTTTAAGTTTGAAATTTTATTTAGTATCAGATTTTTAAACTAATAGCCAACAGATTGTCGCAAAGACGCTTGAAAAGAAATTGCAAGTTGACATTTATATTAAATATCTTAAATTCCATTTGTCCACTGTTATTGGGTGTTTTGATTGATAAGATAACAAAGATAAAAAACGTGAATCTGAGTAACAAGTTATTAAGCTCAGTATGCATATCCACAGACTTCGTATTGAAAAACAACATAAGTTTATTCCGTGATTACATAAATATGAATTTACCAAACCTTCAAGTCTCTTGTTCACTGTTTTATAATTGATTTACGATTCAAATGTTGTATAGGTGTGTTCGTTTATCGTTTGGTTATTAATAATCACTGTCGACATAACATGCGTCGTTAAACAATAAGGTTAATAAGCATTTACTTATATAAACGCAAATCAATGTCAACTATAATGGCCGTTTGTTTACGACTTATTAAGTCTTACATTTATCAGTGTTATTTGATCCGACTCAATGTTCGAACTTCCTGTGACCAGTCACGTTCAAGTGAAATATAATTATCTTAAACTTATTTGTCGTTTCACAGTATTGGATGTCATATGAAACAACGCACAACAAACATTTTATACATGCACTTTTTTGTAGTATTACTTAACAGAATTTCTATCAAGTATGTGTCTGTGTACGCGCTGTGTTTTTCTTAAAAGATTTTTTTATTTCGTTCTATGTTTATCTTATTTTTGAAGTCCGGATTTGTAACTGTTACAAATCAAATAAAACGGCTTCATTTTAAAAACAAACTGATTTAAACCAAAACTAGAGCAACAAAGACCACGCCCACTTCATGTAGTTTTACCATAGCAGTCTTAACAGTTTTTTCAGTGTCACGTATGTTTGTGTCCACAATTGGTATTTTAAACCATCGTATGAAGGTGTATTCAATGACCTTAGATGGCATTCAGTGTATATGTTTGTAACTGTTCAATTATTCAGATTATAGTATTAGACGAGACAATTGACTAGATAAATACGTGATATGATACGAAATACTTTATAGGTATAATGTCCTCTTGTGACGAAAAGATTTGGGTTCGAATGAGATGATTCACGTTTCATCACGGTTACATTTTAATTAGTTTTACATTTGCCAAGTAAACAATATTGATATGTTAATTTAAATAACTCACTAAGTTCTGTTTTCGTATTGGAAATGATTTATTAAGAATGTCTAGAGCATTTGATATTTTTGGAATGTGTGTAAATAAAATCCTGCATATATATTCGGCTTGTTTCTAAGCCAGTGGAGAAGGAATTGATATTATGTAATTTATGTTGAGTTTTGAGGGCAATCGGTAAGCTTCGGTAGTTCGGTAACGTCGGTGGTTTCCAGATCGTGTCTTTCCGTCGGCTAGGTGGCGCTCGGATCGCCATTATATAAAGGCAAGTTGGTCACTTCTCCTGCGGATGCGAGCAGGACAACATCTGAAGAAAGGGTGCGGTACTCTGAAGAACATTTCTCTGGAGCATTTGGGTAATAACGTTGTCTTCAAACAGTTTCTGTTGCAAGTTTGGAGGGTCTTCGGAGGGTTGGTATCCACGGATGTCGTACTAGGTGGTGGACGTTTCATCTAGGGCCTTGGTGTGACGAATAGCTAAAGCTTCATTGAAGGCAACGGTCCCCTGTTTGTCGCACTGTATATATTCGTGGCGACTTGATCACTTTTTAATTTTCTAATCAAAAGGCAGGCAACCTGAGGAAAATCATTGAATCAAATTTTATTTTGTAATTGGCCTTTCGAGGGCTTCGGAAGGCGCAACGGCATTGTGGGGCCGCGCACATAGCGCTCGATGGCGGCCTCAGGAAGACGGCCGGTCTCGCGCTACACTCTTATACCAAAGCTCTTATAAAAAGAATGTCGATGTTCCATTATTGGTATTTATAAAATATTTTGTATAATATACATCAGGTACCATTTCTCACTGTAAATGTTTTATATCGCGGTATCAAGACGATTTATGTATTTCGGTTTTCAACAAAATGGATTTAAGTGAATATTGTTTTGTCGATTACGGACGTAAAGAAAGTATTTAACAAGCGGATTTTTTCTCATTACCGGTTTATATTCGGACCACTGTCAAAAACTGTCAAAAACAATGCTGTGTTATTATCGACTAATTTTTTTCTAAAAATAAAAAATAGTTTTAGTTTAAAAAAAAGATAAACGCAACCAGCAAGTTAGCTGTTTCTTGTTTAAATATTTATTATACGGTGTCCATTATGCGAGGTAGCAATGTGCACGTGAAAGTGTATCTTATGTAGAGCACGTGTAACTCTTAATAGAATTGACTACTAGGCCAAAAATAATTTACATGATAATTACTTGTGTAGCACTGCAAAAGAAACTTTAAAAGCACATGAACACTCAAAATCAACTTATATTTCGAATAAAATTCGATGTTCCTTATAGCAATAGCTAACATTTCAAAGATAGATGTGGTCTTGTGACATAGATTTAACATGTTTTGTTGTTTGTGGGACAATATATTTAACATAATTTATGTTCATGCTCCTGTTAGTGTTCGTGTGTCTTATGAATAGACATCGTTGCAGAAAATTAAAATGTAATATATTGTGCCACAAAAGAATTAAAACAAGCAATTTGTATCTCGTTAAATCTATATTACCATAACACATCTAGTTTTTGCTATTGCTATAAGGAACACTGATTTTTATGGTTACATTTATTTTACGAAATATTTTGCGAAATATTCGTTGATTGTGAGTATGTATGTTACTTTAAAGCCGTGACTAACCTGCAAGACCACACCTACAACTGTATGACCTTACATACGGGCTCCCGGGAAAAGAGTCTAAAAAGAGTGAATGTGTGTTTACAGTTCGTGACGTTCATTACCTTGTCTTTCTTTTATCAGTGAATTTCGTAACATTTTCTTTGTCTCGTAGTTCATCATAGTTCATGTAGGCCAGATGGTGCAAGTGGCTTGGTACATAATAAGCACGTATATTTCGAAATGAAATCATAAACAGTTGGTTGAACCAGAACCTAACCCGACAATTGTTTAATATATACAAATGTATAATTTTTATTAATATATATAATGCATGCATATGTATTTTGACTCTTATTAAAACAGCAATTACTGTAAAAGCTGTGCTTTTGAAGAGTATGCATTATTGTGCGAAATTAAACAAAGACAGAGACATCATCATCATCATCATCATCATCATCATCATCATCATCATCATCATCATCATCATCATCATCATCATCATCATCATCATCATCATCATCATCATCATCAAATGTTCAATGTCTTGCATCAATTGCTTTTCCATAGGTTAACATTTTCTGATCGTTTGTTGGTTGTTCGACACGATTTTAAGAGGAAAAACGCTGTGTTTGTTTATCTACAACAGTCTAAGCGTGACAAAAATGTCTTAATTAACGAATTTTATAAGGAGTAGCAAGACTTTTTACTGTACATCTCATTTTGCTGCAATTTGATTCCTCCTGATCACGCACTTCGTTAATTTTCTTTAAGGTGACCATGTGACTTGTGGTGTGCATGACCACATGTACCTGCAGAAGCCATGAAATTTAGGTCGGCGGCGTCATTCCCTGCCATGTTTAGTTAAAGTTACCTAAGTATACTTAGAAGTTCATTATCTACGCTATCTGGGAGACGAACGAATCTAGAACGTAAAGGGAATTCGGCTACCAATGAAATAAACAAATAAAACTTGGCCGATTTTATTTACTTTAAGGTATTAAACGCGTTTTCGTTTTTAGTCGAAACGGTTGTTTGCATGATCCTGCTTACAAAAACGGAATTCCAAATTGTTGTAACAATTATATTTGTGTTCATTTGGTTTTGCTTTACTTATTATCCTTCATGTGCGCGTATTTTCTTCTATTCCCGTATTGTTCCATACGAGCACCCCCTTTTTAGTTAGCTTCCTGATTGAATGTGTCTTTAAACTCTTGTTTCATATTATATCCTTGTTTATTTATGATAAAAGCAGATTACAACAATCTTTTAAAGTTACTGTTATACAGTTAATAACAAATTGGCGTTATTTTAACGTTATCAGCGAAAGGTTATTTTATCATGGTCGCAGCGAGTGAGCTCAAGTTGAAGCATAACAATTGTCATAAACTAATGTAGGCTATCTTGGTCAAATACCTACACTTGATGGGGAATTATATAAATTAAAATACCCGAACAGAATACTTTATATAAATAGTATGTATTTACATAAACCATTGGATAGTTTTGAATGAGCTAACAAATAGCATTCCTCGATAAATAAAAATACACAACAACTAAAACATTGTTGAATGGTAAAGCATACGCATTCCATTACAGCTAGATCTTCTTTCGTAAAAACTTGGAAGCGAAACTGGGTTTGAGCATGAAAAACATTGATGATGGAGCCTCTTTTTCTCAAAAAGAGGATGTACTTTTATCATTAGCTCGCATGAGCGCAATGTTCTCGTAAGCAGCCTTTATGTTCGCTTGTTTGTGTGGCATACTTTAGTCATGCGTTAACATTTGTATTCAAAGACTTAAACCGTTTGGCCGATTTTCACCGAACTGCACAGAAATGATTACATGTGTGCACATCTTTCAAAGGCCTTCATATTGTTCTGCTTCATATTTAGGTAATGCGTTGATCAGAAAAAAGTGTAAGAACTGGACAATTCTTCTCTTCTGAAATCGCAAGTTTAGGTTGAGAGCTATTATACTTGGCATAATTATGACATGTTGTGCATTGCATTGTCTTGCATTGACCGTTACAATGCGATTTCCCCAGCTTTATTAATTAAAATATGTTGTGTTTGATTTTACTCATGTATTGTATAAAACTATGAGGGTACAAATAATTTATTTTTTAACTTAATCCGGAGTTGACTTATTGCAATATTTTGTAGATGTCATCTTCAACGATTTCTCGCCTCAAACATTATCTCTAAATATGCTAAAGTTTGTTTCTGTTTTACAAGAAACTTTTGATAATGACGTTAGTGTCTTACCTGTCCGCGGCCAATTGGTCATCTAGTTAATATACATGAACTAGTTTAGAGATTGTTAAATTTTTCCCTGGAACTGCATAGCTCAGATATTTAATATTAAATATAAAACCCTAATGCTACCCGCTGTTATTTTGGTCAAAATGATACCCATGAGTTCAAAACTGGCAATATGCTAGTTTTTTTTAATTGAACAGATTACTAAAAGGACTGGAAACATTCTACATTCTCATAGTAAATTATACACTCTAATAGTCCAGATGTTTTATATTTGGTTTGACACAGAGTAAAATGGTCCTCTAAAATGATTCAACTGAAGTTGAAACTGAACATGTCCCGATGGACATCGCGTATCATGCATTTATTAGACCACTATGTTTAAATGAACATTTCAAAAAATTATAAATTTACAAACCTCATTTTCAATATAATTGCTTAGGATTTTATTAGATGCACATGTATTGGAAGTATTTTTGGTACTGTTGTTTGTACTTTTTAAGCTTACCTCACATAGATGACTACTCCTACAGACCACATGCCTCAAACCTTAATGTCAGGTTCAACATATATTTTGTAAACTCATGATTGTGGTTCTTGTAAAAGAGCCGTTTATTTGTGGAGACAGAATGACGTTAGCAGTTGTGGATGTAGCTTTGTCTGATATATTTGCACAGCTTTAACGTTCCGCCCTATTGCCTTTTGGACGTATACTTTTTCCTTTCTTTTCCGAACTGGAACTGTCCAGTTTGAACTGTTCTTTCGTTACTTTTCAAGGCATTTTACTCCACAGAAGATGATTTCACTAATTTTAAACATACTTTCACCTTTCAATTAGTGTAGTTACCTGTTTTTATGTGTTTTATTAATTAAATATTATATTTTGGTAATATGTCGTATACTGTATTTTTGAAAGAAGTTTATAGAAATACCAATTTTATAACACGTAGTAAAAATTCCATGTCAATTTATTTGAGATCATCCTTATAAATATCATACTTATAAAGAATCAATGCAACGCGAGCTCGAAGGTTTATCAACAGTGTTTTCTTTTAACCGGTACAAAAGTAATCATTTTGATCCGGGGGATGGATCAAGCTCAATGCCCATTTTGTCCGTATCCGTATTACAGTTGTAATATGCGTTGAAAGTTTTGTAGAACCACGTTCGTTCATTGAACCAAATAAATAGTTTTCTGTCGATATGTTTTCCCGTTTTTACGTATAGTATAAAAACTTTTTGGAAATGATATTCAAATTTGCTTCAAATGACGGATTTTGATATCAATTAGGTTGCCAATCTTAAAGCGATCTCGGTTTGTATCTTGTTTCTTTTCTCCTGCTCTATATCTCGAACTTTTAAGTATTTATGTTTATTAACCATCACACTGCATGCTTATAATTACATTAACATAATGACACAGTACGCCTCTCACAGGTTTTTTTGTTTCAGTGATACAACCATCATTATCAATTAATGACCAAGAAACAAATCATGCGCTTGCCATCCTTTTAATGTAGCTTTGTCTTATCTTTGGATTTATATAAGTTACATCATAAAATGTATCATAACCAACTTACTTGTTTGCATAATAACGAAAATGCAAAGTATTATGTATATATTTATAATCCTCTTCAATACAACAATTAAAATCCGATAAAACACGATATATCCACAATTTTTTGCAATTTGCAAATTTTATATTAATTAATATCAATCAAGAAACGTTACGTTAAGAATAAGTGTGAGCATTCGAAATTCTGGATCAGGTTTTGAAAGCAGTATGTTTTGTATATTGTTTTCTCAATGCAGTCTTAAGGCGTGTACAAGGATATACCGGTAGACTATAAAGTTAAATAAGCCAGAAGCATGTGGATAATTTCCGATTGAGATAATTTGTACTGGATAGCGATGATTGCATGCACGCTCGCTGACGTCATAACGTAATAAAACCTAGTGCGTCTCGTTCACGGAGCTCCATTAGGGTTTATAGTACATTATATTATAAGGTAGCAGTAAAACAATGAAGTACACTCGTCCTCAACTAAATTAGGCGAATGCATTATTGAGAAAGAAATGTAATCGTTGTAGGGCAGACGTTTGTAAGCACACATTTTATTTGAACTGAGAATGTTTATTCTAACAGTGAGCCATGTCGATTTCTGCTCTAAATTATTCTAAAATACCGTTTCTATCACATACGATCGTTACAATAATAGGTGTGTATCTTTTGCTAGCCAGTGTTTATATTTTATTTTAATTCTCGTCAGAACTCACTGAAATAGTATAATTATGTATAATGCTACTGATAAGAATGTTTTACACTCTGCCTATAATTTACGTTGTACAAATTGAATTCCTCGGCATTTACGTAGATTTATAAATTGCTTTAATGTATAATGGGCGGTTGATGTAAGAGTTATAATCACAATGAGTTCAATATTATAATATTTAAAATATTTCAGTTTTGATATAAAATGAATATTTATCTATATGTTTATATTAAGAAGCATTAAACATGCCACATACGAAAACGATGCAATCATAAAATTGAACACAGCCATGTTTAGTAATCGACACAGATGGAATATTTCCACGGAGCAAAGGTTATTAACGTGGCTTAGATATGACACGCACAATCTAGTACCGACTAGAAAAACCTGTCAAAGCTTCAAAACAAATCATTTTAATTGGGATTGCTTTGCACATCGCATTAATTGTTTACGCTTAGAGGAATGAAAACATGGAACGAAATGTTCTACAACTAGGTAAAAAAAAATTTATTAATTCAATAAAATAAATATTTATGATCAACCCCATGCGCGTGTGGAAAGCATGATGCATTTTTATTGAAATTTGTATAAAAAAACAACGGTGTTGTCTAAAAAACGTAGGCAGCCAGCTATTACTCTCAAAAACAATCGTATCAAAGCAACTTAATATTAAAAAAATATAACTTTTTTTCCGGAAAACAATTAGCATTATTTTGAATAGTCTACTTATTTGGACACAAAATGTAGAATTTATCGGTTTCTTTCAAAATCGACAAAAACACACACAATGGAAACTTCATATTAATAATGACTATTGTAGGAGCTGTATTTCGTAGCATTTGTGAGTAATAATGGCATATGCATAAATTGTGTCTGAATCAAAGTAATTCGTTCGACATAATATTCATGTGTTTCTTTCAACGAAGGAAAATGATGATTTTGTTTTGTTTTTCGTTTTGACAGCAGCCCTTCTGTTTCTGCTTGTGAGCGGCAGTGGTATGTTTTATTTATTAAACGTATGTCTAGGCATACGGTGTATATTGTATTTTAATATTATGGCATAATGTGAAATCTGTTCTGGTCTTAACTAACCTCATCTTATATTTAAAACGTAGAATAAAAATAATAACACAGAATGGTATTTTGATTGTGTAATTACCCGCCTTTTTACTGCAGTTTTGTAAAAATAATTTGACTTAGTGACAATCCATTATATTTTATTCTGGTTGTTCGTATGTATTAATTATGATCATTTGTTGATGAAAATAAATGTTAACATACTCGGTGAATTGAAGACCAAATCTTAGGGTAATATGAAAATCTAATAGATTGAGCAGCATAAGAAAAAATGTGTTACTTTTCCTGCGTCCATAATTTTAATACGTTACGTCCTGTCTCTGAATCTTTATATAAAAAATGTTATATCCATTCATAATATGCGCAGTTAACGAACAATGTGCAGAAGAAGACATCCAAGTAGATAATATAATAGAATATTTTGATGTTAAAATAATGTCGTATGCTAATTTTTATAATTAACAAACAATATTGGCTAGTTGTGCGTAATTTGTTTGAAAATGTGTAATGTTTTGATCCACCGATTTTAACTTTCTCTACAAATTATCCTTACATTAACGGAACCATTATATATTTATGTTTGTTAACAAGATTCTCTGGAGTGCTACAGTTGCCATGGCATCCACGACATAACAACGTGCAGGAACATAACAACATGTGGAGCAAATCAGGCACGTTTAATTTCTGTGTTGATACGGATTAACAACTGAATATGCTTCTGTTTCTTGTTTATTCAAAATAACAATTTAACAAATTAAACTTCAGTGAGTTGGAAGACGCGGAATGCATAGAATTGTTGTTAAAAATTTCAATTTTATATTGGCATTTGTACATACTTCATATGGATATTGTTGTCTATTTAGTACGTGAAATGAAATAAACATATTATAACGCGGAATCATTATGACATTGTTTATTTGGGATTTAAGAAAAAAAGCGTATGCAATTGCAAAAGGATAGTATACATACTTTTCTTTATTTGATTAGAACGCACTATCACCATGTACAAGTTTATTCGGAATTGAAAACATTTACAAAAGTGAGTGCATTGAACAACGATGATTGGTCATAAATTGTTATAACACATATGATTGAACTTAAACATGTATCGAACGTCACGTTCTTAACTGACTCAACAAGTTAAATCTTTGTCATATTAGGCCTGCTATCATCGCATGAGGGCTGATGCTTCCGGTAACGTCATGGATGTGGGATGTGTGGATCATGCAGTAAGACAGCTTCGTTATCTTACAAAACTGCCTAAAATTGTATCTGAAATTCATGCGCGAAGTTAGTATCTGCTTCATTTGCATTGTCGATCAAATTTGCTTGTTTACGTCGATAATGCAAACTATACCTTAAATGTCCAGTGATGTTTAAGTAAATTTTGCAGCAAACATTATAAACATAAATCACTTCTTTAAAGCTGTGTGTCGATGCCGGAACTCTCATAGGACGTTCTCTGAAGCGACTCAGACAAACGTCGTCCAGCTGTTCAGAATGCTGTTCAACCGATAGATGCAACGATCAATTATGCTCTCATAATTTACGTAAATATGCAACTTTCCGTATCATCAATGTTCCATCAGTTGTTTAGTCTCCATTGTTTTGTGCACTTTCATGTATAGTGTATACATATCCGTATACAATTCCATTTAAAGAGTTCTATAATGTGTATATATACACATGCCACGTTTATACAAAAATAATTAACTCGTTACTTAACTTAATTTCTAAGTTATTGAATCCCTATAATTATCTACAGATTGCCTCCCTCCCTCATTCACTCACACACACACTAACTTTCTTACTAATTAATTCACTCATTATACAACTACATGTTATTCCCTTAATCATTCACTCAGTCATTCCGTTAATCACTAATTAACTTACTCGCTTATTCACTCTATCTATCTATTTCGCTAACTCACTGAATCAATCACTCAATTACAATCATCCTTACCCAATCACTCCCTCAATCTGTCACCTTATAAAACTTATCGACATTTACCGAAAATGCACAAAAATGCACAAATGCACATTCGCAATTGGGTGTTAGAATCTCTTTATACACATATGGCAACTATAAATAGGGTGTTTCATTTCACATACTTGTATTCCCATTAGCCGATACAAATATTCTTCTCCAATATATAACCAAAAACATATAAATATAAGTGTAACGAACATATTAATGTTTATACACGTGGGAAAACGTCTCCTCGTGATACAATATTTATTGTCAAAATAAAAATGGGTTGTAGTTCAATTACGTGGTTTCTGCGGCACTCAAAGATAAATTATTAAACATCAGATTGGCTTCTAATGTATTAGAAAACGCAAACTTTCTTGCAGCTTCCGCCTGTGTTGACGATGAGACTGTTGACTGCGCAAAGATGAGTTCCATTTTTAACATCTGTGCTGGCGACTACGAGCATGCTGCGATAGTTTGTCCTCGATTCTGTAACCTGTGCAGTTTAAGTAAGTTGTCACTTTATATTGCAGTAAACAATCAGTAATGTTAAATTTACGGCATATGTTAAATGTTGAGTTTCATTTATCAAAAGGTGTTATCAAACTTATCGTTGTATCAATTATCATAGTATTGCATCAACAGCTAACGGTAACTGGGCTGACTGGTCAAGTTGGTCATCTTGTGCAATCACATGTGGAAGCACCACACAGGCGCGGACCAGAACTTGCACTAATCCTCCACCAACAAACCATGGCAAAAACTGCGTAGGACCTTCCACGGACTACAAGTCATGTGTGAGAGACTCTTGCCCTGGTAAACACCAATACGTTTAGTCATACGGGTTGAAGTTTGTTGAAGATTATGTAGTTATGAAAACATTGGTCATGTCGTCGTCTCATCATAAACTGGTTCATGTTCACACAACATATATTTTATACTTGAGTTAAGTTGCTCACAAACAAGGTAGTTACGATAACTGTCATACTTTCAACTAATTTACAGCAAACAAAAGAAACTGTTGTTGGTACAGGGAAATGGGAGTGACAATTAATTCAATCAGAAACGTATATAATATGTGGCGTGTATCATGTGTATGTGTTCCTGCGAGTTTGGCATTTATAGATATACATTTCACACGGCCATCATGAAAGCTCGTGTTGCTGTCGGATCGATGTCGTTGCGGTGTTTAGACGCCTGACGTTTTGCATTTTTTATTCAGGTCACACAAGAACGAGCTGTGATCGGTCATTCATTACCGAGGCTCAAACGAAATATTTAACTACAACTTAAATGTTTGTGAACTGCGCTTATTTTTAATAATATCTAGTACGTGGTGTGTATACCGTATCTAGAATTTAAATTGATTCTTATGAGAGAATTTAAAATGTGCTAGTATAATTATGTTAACACTGAGTTGAAATTCCTTTCATAGTTTATTGTGGCAACCGAGGGAGTTTTAAAACAATTATTTTTAAGAACTGTTTTTGCATTCATTTTCTTTGTGGAGACGAATATTTATAAGTAAAAAATGTTGTTTTTATTATAATGTGGTCATCATTTGCCGACTGGACAGCGTAAGTTAATTTGGGTAAAATAAAAATTACTAATTCACGAAATCTTTTCCCTTTTGAATAACCTAATCATCAACATATGGTTTCTCTATCAGTCGATGGTGGTTGGGGTACATGGGCTACTTGGGGATCATGCTCGGCTTCGTGTGGCGTAGCATTACAACACAGAACCAGATATTGCGACAACCCACCACCCGCGAGGTCTGGAGATCACTGCTTTGGAGACTCTCTAGATTACAGAATATGTATACTTCAAGGATGCACAGGTATTGTATATACACGCGGTACGTATATTGTGCTGTGCAGTAACATGCGTGTAAAAAAGAAACCGGGAAATTCCATACATGTGTGAACCATAAATGCATATAAGCAGCTCTGGGGTTGGGGCTTTAAAACGCATAATCTGCATGTTCGACAATCTATTTCATGTGTTTTTCCGATTATTCATTTTAGGTTTCTTTGATTAATAATGAAGCCTATGGAAAAAAAGATGTTATCCCTAAGATGTCAATATTTATACAGGAAAAGGTAAACACACCATTGTTTTATTTACATATTGTACTCGTCCCTTAAGATGGTGGATGGACCACGTGGTCAACTTGGGGCACATGCTCAGCCTCGTGCGATGAAGGGTTTCATCAGCGTAGTCGCCAGTGCACTAATCCCCCAGCGTCTGCTTTTGGTCAGCAGTGTGATGGTCCAAATGTTGACGTAGGAGCATGCAACACTCAGCAATGTCCGCAAACAGGTCATTTATTGAACAATCTATACAAAAAGTTAATACGTTTATGATAACATTGGAGCATGGGTAAACATAAAAACCTAGTGGAAAATAGATTTTGTACAACATATTTCTCATTATTTTGCAATTAGTTACTGGTGTATATTAGCTGCTATACAACTCCATATTACGTTTTAAGGTGATGCAAAATAGTGCATGCAAAAAAACAACTTAATATGTGTCACTGACACTCATGCCTCAACAACACATGTTTGGACATAGATTAATCAGCTTTATATTCTACAGTGCTCAACAATACAAAAAGCCAAAATAAAGCCAAAACTTGGCGTACTCGAAATTTTATGGTTGGTGCAAAATCTGTCAAGCATTTAGAGAGACAAAGGGCAATCATTCTGACAAAGCATTTACCAGCCAATATTATTTTCTAACTATCAACATCATTGAACTGATAATAATTGATCGAGATTTAACAAGCTATGAAAGATGAGTTAAACTGAGAAAATGTTGAGACCCTAAGATATTAAAAAACGGACATATGGTCATAAATCTGCGAAAATCCGTCGCAGCCAAAATTGCTGTTTACTAGACCTTCTATACATAAAGGTAATACAACTGTAGAAATTTGAGTAAGATCCACTCAGTTATAAAAGGTTTGCTGAAAAAAAAAGCTTAAATGCGTAAACATGACAAAGCGCCACAATTCCATCGAAAAACGTTGCGGCAAAATTCCTGCCTTTATGGTCATCTTTGCCTTCGGGTCATTCACTATTATAATGTGAAGATCATTGCAATAATAACATTCCATACGTATATAATGGCTAATAATTTTTTTTCCAGCTTTTATACAGGTCAAAGTTTTTTAACCAAATTTAGAAAACAAAACACTGAACAGAAGGAGTATTTATTATTAATAATAATAAACAACAACCTCTACTTATATTTTGATTCAATTTAAATGCATAGATTTCTGTATTAGAATTTTTTTTACTCAACTCCACAAGAAGTATTCTTGTCATTGACATCTCAGCAACGTTCATGTCTTCAGATGGCGGGTGGAACACATGGTCTTACTGGAGCACGTGCACATCGTCAGCCTCGTGTGTTGGTGGAATCCAGCAAAGATACCGCGAATGTTCGTACCCAAAACCTTCTCTCTATGGTGCGCCGTGCCATGGAGCAACTGTAGATACAATCTCGTGCAACGCATACCAGTGCGCAACCAGTTCAAACGGTGGTAATTTATTCGTTGTCACTTTCACTTATGCATGCAAACTATGAATAGTGTGTTTTCAGTAAAATAGCTTACAAAGTATTCTTACGAATCATTTCGTGAAATATCTGTTATCTTAAATTCGTTTAATTTATCAACATGAGTCTCAATCGATCTTTCTTGTATTATTGTAATTGACATCTTAGAATTTGTACCGTCTAAAGATGTTTAGAAGGAGTTGAAAACAAGTGGAACAATCAAATTTATAATAATAGTGCGGAAACGGTTATTTGAAACGGTTGGAAGTAAAAGTAGTTTAAGATGCAACTTCACTATTTGTTTTAACGTATTGATATTATTTCACAAGGTTTATTTGCGTAATGATAAAAACGACTAATCACTCGGTGGTAGCTGATTTAGTTTTATACGACCTCCATTTCAGTTCGTTTGGTAAATAATCGAGTTGAAATGTACTTGAACGGGCAGTGGGGAACTGTGTGTGATGATAACTTCAATAGCAGTGCTGCTCAGGTTGTGTGTAGGATGCTCGGACTACCAACGTAAGTTGCAATATTGTGTGATACTGTATTCAGTTAAGGTATATGCCGTTATAAGACCGAGAGATTTCATGTGATCAATAACTTTATTTTCGAAAAGATATTTAACTTGTGGGCGATTCGCGATGATATAATTCTAAATGCATATAAAAGTGTTTGGATTTTAGGAGAAATTAGTTAAGATAAACGTTTGTGTTTTGAACGGTGATCTTTTTTTCTATTTGTTCTAATTAATACTTGTATATGTCGTTAATGTTTGTTGACTCGAACTTTAACACTTTTGTTACTGTCGGCAGTACATAATTCATTTACATGTATTGAAGTAAGGAGTTGTGTTTGATATTAAATCAATGTATACTTGGCATTTCCTGTTATTGTATATAAAAGAAGCTTGTTAAAAAGCACCACTGCGAATTTCAAGTATAACTTGCATTACCAATCCAAACAATGCGATGTTTTGGGGATCATTGTTATGCTTATTAAGTGCCAAAACAAAATGTATTTTAAGGGTTATCAACGGTGTTTTATTTTTTGCAGATCCAATGCGAATTATTTTAACCCGGAGGATGGACCTAGCTCAATGCCCATCTTATTGGATGATGTAACCTGTGCCGGATACGAATCGTCATTATTGTTATGCACACATAGTCCTATCGGTACTCACAACTGTGCGCACTCTGAGGATGCTGGCGTAACCTGTTCATAACTTACATGGAGGTCAAATAAATACGTACATTTGCTCGATTTACGTTATTTACGTATGGATGATAAACAATGCATACAATGCATCATATGTGGGTATTTGTCCGAGCATCTTCGTCGTTTTTCACCTATAATAGCAGTGAGATGATTGCATCGAATAACAAAGTGAAAAAGGACGTAGTCAGTATATACATTTAGCATTAAGTGTCGTTTTTGACGAACTCAATGGTTTGCGTCACATTGCGATTGTGTCTTCAGTAACGCGACATGAATACTGGTAGCGCTCAGTTCCAATTTACTTCATTTATTACCATTTTAATAATTATATATATAATTGATTATATAAATATCAATTCGATAACTTTACACGTCCGACATATTATTCAAACTGTGCTTTCGGCATCGACACCGATATTTTTTTGGATATCTTGGATAGCTGGGATATCATAACATCCGTATTAGGGGTTTATTAAAAAAGGAAACTTTGCGCTGATGCAACCATATTATTGTACTATGTGGTATATTTCAGCTAAAAGTTAAGTTGATCTGTTTTCATAGAGGTTGGTTGTGAATAAAAATAAGCAAAATAATTTTGTTGGAATTTGTTAAGCTGTCCATAATAATATCGATGTCGATGCCGAAAACAAAGGTTGAATAATATGTCGGAGCTGTAAAGTTATCAAATTGAGGTCGGCTTTAACTGTACATGTATACTTAAAATACATTTTGATAAAGCGCTTGATTTCGGCTATTATCTACCTACGAGACAATTATTAATTTTAATACAAACGATACAAAGAGCGTATACAAAGAACGCACTTCACCAACAAACAATCATGAAATCATGAGCAATATATAACATTCTAGTGTTTGTTATTTCTTCGAAATGAAATCATACTTCAGTCGTGTCGAACTTTTGAAATTCGTTATGCATACAAATTAGCTGAAAAACAAATGCTTGTCGCCTTACACATTTTTTTTATAGTCTTGTTGTTATTGTCGCGAAACGGAGTTTATGCATTGTGCTCGCGAACCCACACGTGTAAGCTGAAAATTATCGGGATCACTTTGTGTTCATCTCGCTGGAAAAACTTATTTGTTTGCATCATCGACATGGTAATCTTAATGTAAGCTCAGTATATACTTGATTTATTCCGGTGGCACCAACAGACGTCGCATGTACATGAACTAAAGGTTTCTTGATAACCTAAACGTTGTTATTTGATTGATTTTGATACGTGTTTTCTTGTATTTTAGTCGATAAATCGTACATTTGAATTAACATTTTATCTATTTAACGTGGTAAGGAAAGCTGTAACCACTAGCTTTATAAACAAATATTAAACCTAATGTCCTTAAACAAAACATGAAATGATATCTCTGATATGTAATAGTTATATATTCAAATGCTCGTTTTCAAAAAATAAGATGCTTTTAAACTCTTCCAGCAAAATACGGTGATAACAAAACTGAAAGATGTATTCAAATGTAATTATTGTAAATTTAAAAGCAATATTCATTTTATGAGAAGCAAACACAGAGAAGCACACGTTATTTGCAAAAACCACCGACGGTGACGCAGGGCGAATATGTAACAGCCATGGCAATTTTCACCCTGGCATAATTCATGTTGAAGCCGGAGAAGTGTTTAGGGTACACGACGCAGTTGTACGTTGTTTTTGTTGTTTTTTTTGTAAACAATAGGAAGAGGCGCTGTTATTATCAGTGAGTACGAAACCCATGTTCATAAGATCGCAGTTATTAAATGTGGATATATAGGCACTATCACAATCCCATGTCGTATTTTAACTACGTCATGAGGAGAAGTCTTTGAAGATTGGTTATTATAATGTTCGATACCGAATTATTGCTCGTCATTGTTAATTCGTTGCATTCAATCATATTCAATTGAATTGTATACGTTTTTTTCTGATTTTGCATACTTTTTTAACCTTGGGGCATTGCTATTATGTTTCTTCACAAGTAAATCTCTGCTTGACGGTAATGCACGCAATACAAGAGTTACCTAACCGGCAAGTGAAAACACCCATCAATTTTAAAAATGAGCTTAACCTTCGAATTGTCCCTTATATTTACACGCGTGCAGTTGTATGCACCTATCTTCATGTTCTATTGTATTTTTTCGTATTTTTTTCACTATACTGAGGGACATATTGTTTTTGCCCTGTGTGTTTGTTGGTTTATAGGTTTGTTTGTTTGCGTCAAACTTTAACATTGGCCATAACTTTTGCAATATTGAAGATAGCAACTTGATATTTGCAATGCATGTGTATCTCATGGAGCTGCACATTTTGAGTGGTGAAAGGTCAAGGTCAAGCTCATCCTTCAAGGTCAAAAGTCAAATATATGGGGGGGGGGGACATAGTGTTTCACAAACACAACTTGTTTTTATAATTTTTGGAACAGTGACACGACTTTTTACCTCTGTCAAAATGGATATTTGTATTGGTCTCAAATGGCACAAATCGAAATGTGTATTGTTCTAAAATGGTACTTAACACACAATATAACATTTCTTTTAAGAATCACAAGTCCTTTCTGAGAAATCGCAGGATCAAGTTCTATAATACATACCTAAGCAGTTATTTCAGTGATAAGGGACAAACAGATAGTCGAAAGATACACGGAACATAGGGAAGGCTTAAGTTAAATGTGCACACCAATTTTAATTACATTTGAATTGTCTTATCGAGTTATCGCAGGAACAAATCTTGAAAACTGACGGACTGACACAAATGCGGACAGACGGCCGGACATACAAGGCGGATGGATGGTATGTATGTAGTTACCTACGATTGTATTATGTTCATAATGTTCACGTATATCCTCGCATGACATGATATCAAGGGTATTACAATTATGTATTGGTGAACAATATGATTTAAACTTATAATAAAGCGGAATAACATCCACATATATATAAGAGTAAGTTGTTTATGATGCTCAATATCAATTATATACATGTAGTATACATGTAGCATCTTCAAAATCACGATAACACTACAAAAGCTCAAGATACAAAAAACATAAAGCAAAGCAACACATTCTACTATCTGTTTTTAATGTTGGTGATTCGTCTGAATTTTGGTACGCTACGGGTGAATTTAATTTCTTGTATTTCTCTTCGTCGCATTTGTACAATCCAAGAATTTAGCATGTGTCGCCTGATGAACATCGTTTACAACATTCTACCCACCGGTTCCTATCTCACAACATTCGAATTTGGTTACCATTTAATGTGCTTCAACTATTTAAATTGTGATAGTATTCCATGAAATATGAAGGAAGATACAGCATGATTTTATAGGTGGTATGCATGATTTTGAATACACTTTTATGCACAAGTTGGATAACAGAGACTGACAAACTTTCGAAAAAATGGGCAGTCGGTTAAAGAGGTGTCCATGAAAATGTGAAATCTCACTCTTGAAACGTTTGAATTTCCTCAAATACGATAGTAAACTACACACGTAACATTAAAAGACATATTGATACTTCAATTCGAAAAGCAAACACGTGCATCATGATTGCCTTAGTATTTTAATGTAGTTGAAATAAGATAAGATAATAAGATAAGATAATCTTTTATTATAGTGACATGTGTTTACGTACAGGAGATTAACAGACATATATACAATGCATACAAGAACACCCGGCCTAATAGGCCTATAAGTCACCTTAACAACAGTGTAAAATATAACGTGATCATTATTATACAAATAGACAGTGAAATATTTGAGCAACATACTTAGTTCAATGAATAAGTTAGCATCTTCTATATAATATATGTATAAGAACATAACAAGAGTTCAATGATAATATGATATGTACAATTTTATCATAAGTAAGAAGACATATGCCTGAAAAATGTGTAATTCGTAGTTGATACTTAGAAGCCCATTTACATAATTATATTATTTTAAAGTTTTAACTGACACAACATCATACAACAGATATTGTTACTTATATAAAATACTGCTTCTGATATAAAAAGCATTTACAACAAATTTCGCACACTTTCTTGGATGACATTTAACCAAGAGAACTAATTTATCTTTATTTGATTGACAGGTAGCATATTCTTCAGAGTTCAAAATGTTCCCAAATATAACTGATCTTGTGTTTTAGCACATTCAACAAGAAAATGAGTTTCATCTTTGACCAGTCCACTGTGACACAGCTTACACCGTCTTTGCTCGGGGGCTTCACCCACATACCTTCCGGTTTCGACCCTAAGTGGTAGAATTCCGGTTCTGAATTGCGCAAATAAGGCGCGTTCATTTCTTTTTAAGTTCAGTGTCAGATATTCTTCACAAACAAATTCAGTTTTGAAGGTTCTATATGTTCTTAACTTTGAAACACGTTCATAGTCTCTAGACCAAATTATTGAATAAAACTGAGTCATGCTTTCTTTAGCTAAATCCATTGGAATGGGGCGTTTACGGTTATAATAATCCGTAAGGTTAAGACTAGACATGACCGTTTTAAATTCACTACACCAGTTATTGTTATTTGATGAACTGTAATCCCTTTCAAATGCTCGTTTGGTTAATCTATATTCGTCAAGTTTTACAAGTCTATTCCAAAACCTAATCATTGCAAGCCATCTACGGTAAATGCTCGGTAACCACCCAATTTCACCTAGTAACGCTAATATAGGCGTAAATCTATGTACACCTAAAAAGTACCGTATTGCCCGGTGGTGAACATTTTCTGCTGATTGAAAGTGTTTAAATCCCCAATATGTATTGATAATCCAGTTCAAGCTGATTTTCGATGGCATTGTCTATTTTTGTTTCATGAAATCCACCATTCATCCGCTAATGTCGTACTTCGCAATACGAAGTATCGATATCACATATCGGCAAAACAATACTCTTAAAACCCAATCACAAGACATAAGGGAAAAACGAAGAACTCCCCACCACTCGCGCGTGGCTTTTGATTTTCTGTTAGCGAAATGCCCTCCGTATGTCGAAGAATCCGGCGTGACTACTTCCTCATTTGCCTTTGTCCGTCCATCTAGATGATACTTGCACTGATAGATGTTATTGTAATAAAACAGTCTGTTAAATGTAACGTTCAGTTTGTTTGTTTTTAAGAAAATGACGTTCTGTACTGCTAAATACTCCAATATACTTGTATTTCTTTCAAAATAAAAAAAAATTATCGACGAAACCCATTTTATTTGTTATCGTGTTTAAGTGAACTTATATATCAATTTTCACGTGAATTTGGAGGTTCTACGTTTAGTACAATTCGTGTTCTATTTTACAACACTTTCCGCTAAATTTTATCTTCGGAACAGAAAGTTTATACTTGTGTTTCAATCATAACACCCTCAGTGATAACAATATATTTATTATTAGCTCGGCGTTTTCGGAGAAAACCCGAGCTATTGTCATAGCCAGCTTGTGTCGTCCGCCGTCTGACGTCCGCCGTCCGCGTCGTGCTAAAACCTTAACATTGGCTCTATAATCAAAGTGCTTAAACCTATAACTTTGAAACTTCATATGTAGATGCACCTTGATGAGTTCTACACGCCACACCCGTTTTGGGGTCACTAGGTTAAAGGTAAAGGTCACTGTCACCTCTAAAAAAAAATCTGACAAGCTTTCATTTATTCAAAATTGCACCCGTAGCCGTTATGCGGTGCTCTTGTTTTCATTGTGTTGTCTACCATACGTTTAAATAAAAAATAAGGGATATCATATATGTGTTGGCATGCCAAGCTCATCTAAACCAGAAAGTGTGATCTAACAGTGATGTTGGGAGGTAAAGTGATTTTAATTAATTGAGAACCTTTTTTAAAATTATTTTTGAAATATCCAGTTAAATCATAAATATTTATGTGCAAAAGCACTTAAAGTTATGCATATTTTATTTAATGTAAAGAGTTTGTCTTGAAAACGAAAACACAATGTCAGCTTTTCGATGCTTTTGTTGAATCTATACTGAATTATATATGTAAGATATGGGGTAAAACAAAATCAATGGAATCGGAAAGGGTACACTTAAAGTTCTGAAAAGTTAAACGTTAAGCAAAATGTATGTACATGTAATGCTGTAGTGTACGGCGAGTTAGGAAGCTACCCACATTTATTCATAGAAATGGTAAGAAGGTTAAATATTGGTTTAAACGTATTCAAACTGACAGCAAAATTTTAAAATCAATCTTTATACAAGCATTAAACGATTCTGTATCTCTGATTTAATTGACATGATAAAATTTATTACATTTCGGGTTTTTATTACAAAACGGGTTGTTACTGTCTAAACGAAATGTAATAATGCATCGCAACCCACTTTGTAATAAATTAGAACATTCATGATGTGTTGATGGAGTCTATAAGAACAAAGGTCGGGGGAATACCTTCTTTAAAACTTATGATAATTTGAAAATAACTTCAAAAATGACTGTATCTCGGACTTTGTCTGACTTAGTTACATTTATTATAATTTCGGGTTTTTATTACAAAACAGTACTGTCAACCCGAAATGTAATAATGCATCGCAACCCACTTTGTAATAAATTATTACATTCATGATTTGTTGATGGAGTCTATAAGAACAAAGGTCGGGGGAACAGTCAATACCTATTCTAAAACTAATTTAAACATGAAAATAACTTCTAAAAAAGTCTGTATCTCTGATTTAATGGACACGATACAATTTATTACATTTCGGGTTTTTATTACAAAACGGGTTGTTACTGTCAAAACGAAACGTAATAATGCATCACAACCCACTTTGTAATAATTATTACATTTCGGGTTTTTATTACAAAACGGGTTGTAACAAAGCTCTGATTTTAAGAAATATTATTTATAATGTTGTTACATAACGTCAAAAAGTAATCCTCCATATATAACAAGTATTATACCCAATCACTTCGTAACCGTATATGATTATGCTCATTTTTTTATTACTATGTTTACCTCTGTGAAATAATTGTATGTGAAATATCCAGTGTTTAGATGATGTACACTGGACAAGTCTTAATAAATATTTGTCTTGTCTTGTCTTGGTCAAAAAGAGTGAACTAACACTGACTTCGATATGTCAATCTTTTCTCGGGCAAAATGTGTGATCTATCTATGATATTGGTAGGCTGAGCTTATCTTGGTCACACAGCTCTTTCTAACACTGACTTCGATTAGGATCGATATTAATATCCAGTTATATCAAAGAAAATGGTTCAGAAATCCGCCGTTTCATTAAAATACAAATACAAATATAATCCAAACTGACTGGCATGGTAAGAGAATTGACGATATTGTTATGTTCATAGTACATAATTTACATAATTTCTATTTACAAGGCGCCCGATTTGCAAACTTTCATTAAAACTGTATGCAAAGAATGTATTTTACCATTTAAAGTATATACGTTTTAAAGAAAATACACGTGTTTGCACAATGAAAAGATGTCATATTGTGATATCATTGACACCATATATATATATATATATATTTAATTGTTAACACTCAATCCCATATTAACAAACGATACTATAATAAACAATGTACAGGTAACAAGAATTCAACCACATGATTCTGCAATAACTGCGTATTTATAAAAAAAACACGATACTATATACAAACACAGATAAATTTAATCCACAGTCACTTGCTATTATATTTGAGAACACCAAATTATAGCAATAACAGGAATAATCAGCAACAACAATGTGGCCGGCGTTGATATATGTGCGCTATTTTCGGTTGACGTCACTTCCGGTGTGTCAAATTGAAGCGTGAGAATGGCGACCTCTGACCTCAGACCGAAAGTTGACCGCTGTTGCGTATATCTGCGTCGACGACGTACGTTAATGTTTCCACCTAGTCCGCATTTCTAAAATATACAATTAAGTAGCGTTTTAGAAATATGATTGTTTTCCACATAGATGCAAATAATGTTTGCCTTATTTTTTCATTTTTAAACAAAGTCTATAATACACTAAAGTGAAAAAATTGCATCGGATATAAGGTGCATCAAGTCATATTATTTTTTATGATTAGCACACTTAGTACAATAACAGGTGTTGTTATCTAACTACATGTACCTCAAAGTAAACGGAACCACGATACATGTTAATATTTATTTCCCTGTTGAACGCAAATTAAATCATTAAACATGAAGGTAATTGGTGTTTCTATAAGAGAAAAATGATTACTCACCGCAGTGCAGTTCTTGGTATCACTGGGCAGACACACTCGTACGGAACACACAATCGAGGCGGCGCTGTCGGTTCGGTCCGTAAAGCCGACCGGAAATATCGTCAGGAAACCGCCAGCGCCGGAAGTCGGGACAAAGTCGCTCACTTTGCCGGATGACGTACTGCATCTAGAGTTAAAAGTATAAATCAGTGCGCAGTCAGCATTTGCAACATATAGAGTATATATATATATATATATATATAGTATAAAACATATTTAATAGTTTAACAAGTTATGATGTTTGAACGTTATTTTAACCGGATCGGGAAATAATTCAGGAACAAATTGTGTTGTTGGAAAATTACCCATTAGGCTCCCACTTCTTCGCGCGCTCACCGTAACATACTAACACGGGTTTTCCCAAAAATATTCAATACAGGATAGTCAAGCGGGTGTGAACATGAATATGCGAAAATCAATGATGGCTTTAATAGCCTATACAATATCCACGTCTACTGCTATTTTTTTTATTTAAAAGTAGAAGAATGAGACTCCACTGAATAAGAGGAGGCATGGGAAAGTAGTGTCATTCGGACTCGGTTCACATTACTCTTTTCAAGGTACAACATTTTCTCTTCTGCTGTTGATATTTATTATCTAACGATTTCTATATAGAATGCAGTGTAAGAAATGCAAGATATCTGTAGAACGGCAACAATATGGGATTATTTCTAACAAAAAATGTGCACCCGCTTCCCCGCGAAGAGATTTGTGATGAGTTTAAAAATATTTACTTGTTACGTCAGTTTAACATTAACCGATTCTAATCGAGCTCGTGTTAATTGTGTCTTACCCGTTCTGAAGCAGGATCACCATACCAGTGGTCGACATGTAGCTGCACACATCCGGTATGATCCGAAATTCCACTGAAATTATATAAGCCTCGCTCTGAGAAAATGGGGTTGAACGCATATGCGTGCATCGTCGTCACCGTTTGCCTGCGCAATCCGCGAAAATCCGCAAAAATCAAGTGTATACATAAAGTGTTGCATCTGATAAGCCTGTGTGTGTTGCATCTGATAAGCCTGTGCGATCCGCACAAGCTAATTTGGGCCGACTCTTTACGCACATGCATTAAACTCCGTTTTCCCATAGCCAAGCGTATATAGGTGTCATGTTATTAACTCAATCGCCAAGCTTGACCCGTTTTTTACACAACTAAAACACAAATAAATTAATTTGAATTCCGTCAAACTAGCAAATCTATATTGTATATGATAACAAATCATGAGACGCGCTTATACAAATTGTTTTTTGTTTTTGATTTTTTTTTAACAAGAGTACATTAAAGGCGTATTTTATCCTAAGACGATGGAAATGGGTTTGGCGAGCAAAGCGGAAAAAATATGTGTTTATTACAATTACTTTTTGCTAGTTATCAAAAAGCTTTGGCTTCCCATACCAATATGTAAATCCCATACTATCTTCCTTGCGTCCTGCACTAGGACCTCCGTGCCGGAAGTGTCTTCCCCAAGACGAGTCATTATGCGGATAACGTTCGGCAAGTCCACGTCCTTCGTGGGTATGTGGATGTCCTCGCTAAACATTGGAAAACATCAATAATGGTGTCGCTTTATACTTGAATGTTGGTTTTGCCAACTAAAGAATGTACTGTTGGGAAGTTCTTGTATTGTCAGTAAACTATTAAAACGTATTAAATGCGCAACCAAATTGGTCGTTTTTTAAGCGGTAAGTTGGTCGGAAAAGTACATCAATAAGAACAACGTAGTTTAAATATACGTTTCAATACCTTATGAATTATAAATAAGTATATAAGTTTAATTAAATATTATGTCTAACGTGTCTTTTTATTACTCCGGTGATATTCGATCCGTTAAATACTCACGTGATGTGAAGTCCCACACTGACGTCACGCGTGACGCCCTCGTTCGGGATCTGTTTGCAGATGACAGGCTGTGAGAAGTAGTTGTCCACTGTGACGAGACCCGAAATGTTCTGTTCCCAAAAGGTCACTATGTGAATCTCGTCCTAGAAGACAAGTGCAGTGTTTGTTTGTATGCCTTGAAACGCATGAGCCAGAAGTATATCAACAATTTTGTCATTTAAAATTCATCATGCTCATCTAATAAACAACAAAAAGACTGTTCCGTTCGAACGAGAAATTCGTTGAAAAAAGATGAAGTTTGTTCAAATAAATAGTGAGATGTTCGTTTTGCACTAATGTAATGCAAACAGACAAAATCATCAGATGAACTTAAAGTCATACGGATTACATTTTGTCGTGTTATAAGACTTTTTTTTAATCAAGTATATGTAATATCATGGGAAAAGTTAAAGCCACACACTTTCAATAATTAAGCATCATAGATTGGATAGCATCTACTGGAGTAGGTGAAATTCAACCGACGTTCCAATATAAATTGACATGCTCAGTAAGTTTATATTCATCAATTCCCAATGTATTGAGTGCTATCGCAAAGAAGCCTTGACCCCATATCAACAGGCATGTGTACGATTTGATCGACAAATACCCTGTCAATGGGGCTTGGTGTCCCAGTGTTTTTGTCCAAAATTAATTTATAAATTTGGTGTGACTACTTATGTTAATTATTATGTAAATTTTAAGCCTAAACTGTTTAAAGCGGTTATGGATCGACATCAAACAATTGTTATGATTTTGATTCCCTTAAAGAACAATATAGTATGCTAGTTTCTAGGAACCATTAATAATACTTCTTATCCCTATACACTGAATGTATGACTACTTTTAAAGCCGTCATTTTTCAAATTCAGACAATGTCAATCCTACTCACCAGCTGACATTGGTCGAGCCAGACCTCCACTTGCGCATCAGCGACTCTTAGACGACACGTCTCTGACGTCACATTCACCGTCTTGAAACAGAAGTTGGGGTTGGGAACCACGATGGTGCCGTTAGGAAAGCATCTTTGGGCTAATAAGAGAAATTCTAAGAGTGTGTTAAGCTGTCATTCAATAACCTAACCGCATATACAACTTTTCACAAGTGATAAATATGAGCGGCGTTCTGAGAAAACTGGGCTTAATGCATGTGCGTAAAGTGTCGTCCCAGATTAGCCTGTGCAGTGCGCACAGGCTAATCAGGGACGATACTTTCCGCTTTTATGGTATTTTTAGTTTCAATGAAGTCCCTACTTACCGAAAATCAAGTTTAGGCGTAAAGTGTCGTCCCTGATAAGCCTGTGTGGACTGCACAGGCTAATCTGGGACGACACTTTACGCACATGCATTATGCCCAGTTTTCTCAGAACACGGCTCATATCGTTCCGATAGTTATACTTTATATAGTAAAGGCCTACGTTAGTCTGATTTTACATTAATGTGTATAACATTATTTATCCATAGGTAAGCTTTGTCCTAAAAATAATACGTACAGTGTGATTAACTGTTATTCAAAAACCTAACCACGCAGATTATTTTCCACAGGTGTTTAATAATGTTCCGATATACACTCTCTATATAAATGGTGTTTGTTAGTCTGATTTTACATTACTTTGTTTAACGATATGTATCTGTAGGTCAGCTTTGTCCTGTGCTTCATAGGTCGCCATTGCGTATTGGAAATGGTGTTTGTCAAGCGACCAGTAGGTCACTTGTTTGATTCCCACGGTGGGAGAATTGTTTAAGTATCTCAAAAGATTCCAAGTACTGTATCTAACCAGTAAACGACTCGAGAGCGTTTCAATAAGCGTTGGCGTTTAATGAAATCGATCAAAAATGTAAAGGATTAAACTAAAACTATGCTGTAAGCATCAAAGTGTTATACACATTATAACATATATTCACATGGGATTATAAGATATCCGGAAGATGCAAGTACGTTAAATACGTTGAATAATATATATAAACTGTGATTTTGACCTCACACAATTATGCAGAATTCTCACTTGTGTATTTAAAAATAATCAATCATGTGCGGGTATCCAATTAACATAAAAAATGTAGCAGATAATGGACAATCACTATTTTATTGTTCGGCCCAAACATGTTCATATAATTATTTGTATCATACGAGTTAATTACTGTTCAGAATTCTTAAAAAAATTCTTACGCCGTCATTTTAAATAGTATTTTATTAAAATATATTATTAACAAACCCAATACTAGCACGATATTGCGATGAAAGTGAAGTTAATTTACATGTAAGGAAGTATTGTGAGACACATAAAATTAAATTGAAACGAAATTTTACATTCTTTAATAGGTTTATTTCACTTTTTAAAGTATTAATTAAAATGTGAAACAATTACCTCAAACTGTCATCGAAACATAAACCGATACATCAACTTATATGCAAAAATAATAAGCTGTCAAAACTTTGTTTATTCAACATACCTTCTTCACTAAATCCAAACATCACTAACAAAATGAAGTTGAAAAGCATGACTATTCCTTATTACTTCGAACAATTTATACTAGTTTGTAAAACAGCTTTACAAAAACACGTATATGTTTGCGGAATAGATTCTGCAGTCATTACCTTCTACAACATGCATTTATATAATCACTAAAACCGTGCAATAGTCGTGGTATTATATTTGAATGCATTAAACTTGACGACTTTTTTTTTCTCGTGACATTACCAACATTATTCTGCGAATTTCTCAGTTTTGTTTACGTATATAACATTACCTTATTGTATTAGGCACGTACTGTAATAAATATTTTTAATTTGAAACAATTAAACAAACAATGCTTTATCAATATACATCACAGCTATGTCAACCTTCGAACTTTTGAAATGATAGTCTCCGCTTCAAATGTTAAAACGTAATTGTCTGTCTATGTCTAGTCTTGAATACATTTTGATTGACACTTGCATAGATATACACGCTAACGATACGTTTGATTTGCGATAATGCGTTTTTAGTTATATTGTACTCTGTTTCTTTTCACTTTAATAAAGGGCTATTTACCACCGCGTGACAAATACGTGTCTGTCAATCAAAATGTAATCAAGCTATAGGCGTGTGATTCGATTATTATTTTATTGTGTTACAAGAAGATTAAGGCGTAGCAGCGCAGACTTTAATTACTAAAGTTCGAAGGTTCGAAGGTTAACATACCGGTGATATTTGGAAATAAATTCATGATTGTGTTTGATTTAGTCTGTTTAAAATGTTTATACCAATACGTACTAAATACACGAATAAAATAAAATTATTGAAACAAAAAGAAATTAATTTCTTACTGCAAATCATGTACATAATATTTGTAATACACTAATTTCCTCGTAAACTGTATTGTCCGTTTTTGACATTCAACTTTGAATTTTTGTGTTATGGAAAACCGGATACTTACGCTTACTACTATTTTACTTTATTGCATCTCATAATATAATCTTGCATCGGCTCAATCTTCCGATTCGACACCAAAAAGAGATGGAACCAGTGTTTACAGGCCATGATATACTGTATTAAAGTGTTTTCAGACCATGATATACTGTATCAAAGTGATTATATTTACGTTTCGTTTCGCATAACTGTTTTATATATATTAATAATAACTGTAAATACGAACGACTAGCAGACATAAGCTCAACAATAAAAATATATAAATACAATTTGGTTTTGGTATTTTCTTTGTCTATTGACAACAAAGAATATTTATACGGGAATATTTATATGTACACAACTTTGACATTAATATGATGTTGACTTAATTTTGAATACGCTAACAGTGAAACTCGACCCATGAACTCGAGATAACGATTATCGATCTCTACTACTACTGCTACCTTTTGTATGGAAATTGAATTTTGACGTGTCGCATATCTTTTATATGTTTTATTACTTTTTTAATATTGCTAACTCTCAATGATGTATACACATGAACATGCAATTGAAGTACACTGTCTTGATTTACGGAGCACCTTACACGTCATAGCTTGCATAGCTTATTCGGCATAGCTATTTAACCCGGCATTTCTCCTTAAATGACCTTTAAATAACGACAGCAGACCCCAATGAATACATTCGAATATTTCATTGGCTGATTCGATAGAAATCCCTCAGAACTTCGGCCTCATCACTGCGTCGGTGTACAGCGTTAACGATGTAACGCTGCTCAGTATTAGGATTCCGTACTACCATCTGAATGTTCATTAGAAATATTGTGATACATTTCGCCCAATTACAATTACGCGTTAAAATTCATCTCGTAAAATTTCAGTATCCGCACTTGGTCACTAAATCAGGGGAAAACATAATTGACTATCAATAAACGATGATAACACAGTCTTGCTTTCACGATGAGGAAAAAAAACTACCAAAATAGTGTAGTATCATGGTAACAGAGCAACCATTTTATTATCTAACCACAAATGTTTTCTGTACTCGGTTAGCACGTCTGGACATCTTTCATGAAAGTTTTGATATACTGTAGAAATTTGCCAGTTTGCTATAAAAAGCACAGTTGACTCCAATGTTCTATCGAAACAGAGTGTGCTACGATGTTCTATTTACGAGACGCAATATGGTTTTTAAAGACCGGCGTCGTGCGAAAATGTGTATTATGCCATATGCGGCCAGCGTTGCTATAGCCCAGTCTGCACGTCCACACTCTGGTTAGGAGATACATAATGAGACCATGAAGCCTGGCGTGATTTTATGAAGGGAAACATAGCTACTGACTAGACTGCGCATTTGCACAGGCTTGGCTTGAGGTACGCTGGATGAAACTTCATAAGACCCATTTTTGCATGACGCCGCCCTGACAGTGTGATTTGAACGTGTCGAAAGAAAACTGTGTGTTAATTAAGTATTAACCTATTATATATTTCGATGTCGAAGAAATAAACTTACAATAAGTATTGTGCGGACAAATATGATGTTATCTCCCGAAGTATAAAATTTATATACGAACACAATTGTGTGGTGTGAATTAACGTGCACTTAAGAACACACATTTCATGCGGTGGATATGCGACTAACAAGTGATTAAACAACAAAAACCATAAAACCTTTGTTTTCAATTTAATTATTTAGAAACGTAAATTTTCAAACTTTCTTTCAAAGTCATGACATACACCGAATATATTGTTTAAAGTTGCTTCTTGCTAATACTTTAACACTTGAAATTAGCATCGTCGCATTGCTGTGGAACGACGAGTCGCATTTTCGTTATAAATTCTTTCTTACAACGTCGTCAGTTATTAAACTTTATCATGTTATTCTAAGTGCGTGTATAAGCAAAGCTGGCATGTGGCGTCTCACACTTCTTCAATTTTGAAATATCGCCGGAAGAAGTTCCCAGTAACGTTATAACAAGTAACTTATAAACATATATTCAAATTGGATTTGAATTTGTTTCAAACATGTCCGCGTTTTTATTTAAATGTAAACAGAGGGAGAGTTTCTTTTTGGAAATCATCGGCACATTAATAGATAATTGGATTCCAAAACAGTTCCGTCGCACGACGAATTATGTCCGCACTGTAAATGAAACAGTCATATATTTTGGGCGGGGGAATAGGTACGTCAAAGGTGTTTGATGCATTCCACACTTCGGCTTCACAGATATGTTTTGTCAGTGTTTTGGTACTGGGGTATCCAGAGAAAACCCCATCTGGCCGGTATGGCGACCACTTACCAAGACCACATGCTCCAAAACGGTGCTAAAACTCAATATAAATATATCTGCCTCTCGAAGTCGCATCTAATTCGCTCCCCTTTAAGGTATTGCTTTACAAACGGACTTCAGTCGGCTTTTGTTTGCAAATAGCAGTAACTCGTCTACCTACATCACGTTGTAACGATCTGCTGGTCTACCAGTAGCAATTCCATATAGGTATTCCAGTAAATACAAACTGAAACGGAAATTGAGTTAAAATTATTATCAGTAACGTTTTTTTTAGAATTCAACACGCTTGCAAAACAGTAACTAGTTTCGTTGTAGAATCACATAATTAACTTCAAACTAAACACATATGGCATGCAGTATAAGCCATACAAAAACATGGCGCTATAGTGATTTCCACACCTACAGACATGTTTCAATAAAATGCGTAGTAAATGTATAGTAAAATGTAAAGGTCTAGTATAAGAGTAGTCTACGAGTGTGCTTCGTTATAAAAACACAAAAAATTGCACAAATATAACTGTGAACGAATAGACTGTTTAATCGGCGTACCGCCTCCGTGGCCCAAGCTGTTTAGTGTTGTTATAAGAAGACGATAAAAGTATTAGTGATCGTCTTTTTAAAAAAAGAGCGGCGCAGTAGATAATAGAGGGGTGCATTAACAAAAGAGAAGAGAATTTTAGCTCGAGGGAACGAGTTAGACAGCCTTTCAAATTTTGCGTAACATGTGCAAATATTCTGTACGCTTATATATAGCTGTCCAGGTCACATAACCCCAAACCGGAACTCCTGTTTTTAGGGTTACATGCAGTCAGTTTGATACTTAGCACACATTGTTGAGTGCATGCTGCCTAGGATTTGTAAAATACATTGCAAATGGTTGGTTTTGGTATCAACTTGAAGGTATATTTGTAAGCAATAAGAAAATAAGCCATTTTTGTGCTCTACTTTTTGTGTTGATGGTTCCCGGCTTCGAAAGTAGGTCATACTATTTGAGCCCAAAATGGTTGTCTGCACAGCTGTCAAAACCGGTTTGCCTATTCTAAGGTAAATATTTTGAGTTTGCGCGTATAGAATTTAATGACATGCATTTTTTTCAAAAGATTATGCATTAATCTTTCCAATGATGTATGATGATATAGTGGGTATGCGCTTGATCATGGTAAAAATTGATATCGAACTTCAACTATTTTATATGTAATATAGAAGGAAATTAATTGCGCATGCGTAACCTTTAAGCACATCCGACCAAGTTAGTCGTCTGCCAGAATTTTGACATTTGACCATCAAAAACTCTCTGTATTGCAAAACATAACTGCCAGATGTCATTTTGACCCAAATAAGGGCTGTTTGCAATTGGGCTGTTGCACTTGGGGTCATAAGGGGGGTAAATGCTGGAAAATCACACCGAAACCTGTTCCGGAGACATATTCTAAGACTACTTAAACACCCGGTATTGTTTTTCAGTGCCATTTTGACATTAATTTGCATCAATCTCAATAATGAACCTAATGCATGTCTTTATTTCATCTGTATTTATTATTATTGTTTACTTTTTGAGCCTTTTTCTGTTAAAAATGCCCGCCAATTTTGGACCTACACTTCTAACCGCCTTCGCCTTCAACCCATTCAGGCAGATCTACTCAGAATAACACTACTTTGCCTTATTTTACCTGTTTGGATATCTCGCTGAGTTCAAGTAAAATCAAGTATTCAGCTGAAAACACAAAAATGATAATAATATTATGCTTTCTTTCCTGGAAGAATGTTGTTGCGATAGACCCTGCATGAAAAACACCAGGGAATCTGTATTTAAGTGACCTTAATATTATGCGTAAACCTAAGTGTGCATTTGTAGGCGGTGTCGAAATGGGTCTATAGCTCTGCCTGAACTGTCGTCCAATTGGTTTACAAGTCCGGCTGAAGTGACAGGCCATCAAAAACTGTACAGTGTGACTGATTCGGAGACGGCCCTCAACACTCGCCCAGTCGTGTCGAGAGGATCGGTGTCTTTGCAGGTTAGTACGCCGTTATTTTCAATTAAATCTATTGTAAAATGATTTCTTTGATATCCTGGCACACTTTTGTCACCAAAATTAGGAAATTTGTGTGTTTTACATTGACTGCAGCTCTGAAACCAAACTTTGTGGCGATAACTTTGCCGGTGTGCCCGACAATGTGATGCCGGCGTGGTGAATTAACCATTTGCAGCAAATAAAGCGAGAAAGACTATTGAAAGCTTACTCTAATTGTATCTAACTTACATTAGTTGGCACCGTAATGGGCAAATGCGCACAAAAAACCTTTTTTGTTTTCTCAGATTACACGGAATTGAGCACCCGGGCCAGACTGACACTTTCCGGAGCCTGCCCTAGACGGAACTCGAGCCGAGGAATCATAGGTCCAGGTGTGACAAAAGACTTAAAGCTCATGTCTGACGATGACTTTTTTTAGCCAGGAAGCCAAGTGTGTTGTTTTTCCATGCAAGCGAGCCCTTTTGTTGGGTCAAATGACATCAGCATTGCTGCTTCTACATGGATTTTACCTAAAATGTGCAAAAAAAATATAAAAAGTTTGTTCGAATCCAGTTCAAAACCTGCTTTGATGCACAAATATTGCCATTGATGATTTTTTTCACTTATTAAGCCATATGTAAGATAAGCTTTGCCTATTAGAATCGAAAGACATGCCTTGTATGGAGTCTAAGTGCTGCATGTATGATGTAACCGAGTTTGGCTTTTCTACCTTAATTCTTGACGCGAAACGCTGTTACGCATGGCGCTTTCAACGGCAACTTTTATGAATTAATCTGTGTGTCATTGTACCGGAACTTTGTGATCTTTCTCAAAACAGATTATACCTGTGGGAAAAGTGCCTTTAATTTAAATTTGAAGGGGTTGGGTTCTCTTAAAGGTCACATAACCCCAAACCGGAACTCCTGTTTTTAGGGTTACATGCAGTCAGTTTGATACTTAGCACACATTGTTGAGTGCATGCTGCCTAGGATTTGTAAAATACATTGCAAATGGTTGGTTTTGGTATCAACTTGAAGGTATATTTGTAAGCAATAAGAAAATAAGCCATTTTTGTGCTCTACTTTTTGTGTTGATGGTTCCCGGCTTCGAAAGTAGGTCATACTATTTGAGCCCAAAATGGTTGTCTGCACAGCTGTCAAAACCGGTTTGCCTATTCTAAGGTAAATATTTTGAGTTTGCGCGTATAGAATTTAATGACATGCATTTTTTTCAAAAGATTATGCATTAATCTTTCCAATGATGTATGATGATATAGTGGGTATGCGCTTGATCATGGTAAAAATTGATATCGAACTTCAACTATTTTATATGTAATATAGAAGGAAATTAATTGCGCATGCGTAACCTCCAAAGCGGGCTTTTACTGTTACAGTGATGATTACTTCCCTTTGCATAAAGATCACCATGGACGATCATATGGAACTTGAAGAATTGACATAACAAACAATTTGATTGGCTCTCAAACTCGTTGCCACGAGTTAGCTTAAATTCTCTCCTCTTTTGTTTAATGCACCCTTCCTTTATTTACTGCACCGCTCTTTTTAGCTTACCTGAGCACAACGTGCTCATGGTGAGCTTTTGTGATCGCCTTTTGTCCGTCGTCAGTCGTCCGTCGTGCGTCGTGCGTCGTCAACATTTTGCCTTGTGAACACTCTAGAGGCCACATTTATTATCCGATCTTCATGAAACTTGGTCAGAACATTTGTCCGATTGATACCTCGAAACTGGGTCATGCTGGGTCAAAAACAAGGTCACTAGGTAAAAAAATGAAACACATTGTGAACACTGTAGACGTCACATTTGATGCCCAATCTTCGTGTAACTTTGTCAAAATGTTTGTCTTAATGATATGTTCGTTGAGTTCAAAAATGGTTCCGGTCCGTTGAAAAACATAGCCGCCAGGGGGCGGGGCAGTATTCCTTATATGGCTATAGAGAAACCTTGTGAACACTCTAGAAGTCACAATTTTTGCCCAATCATCATGAAACTTGTTCAAAACATTGGTTTCATTGATATCTCGGACGAGTTCGAAAATGGTCCAGATCGGTGAAAAAACATGGCCGCCATGGGGCGGGGCAGTTTTCTCTACATGTATATAGTGAAAACATGTGAACACTAGAAGTCACATTTTTTGCCCACTCTTCATGAAATTTGGTCAGAACATGTGTTTCCTGGAAAAGACGGTTGAGTTCGAAAATGGTTCGGATCGGTAAAAAACATGGCCGCCAGGTGGGGTCATTTTCCTTATATTTATATAATAAAAAAAGCTTGTGAACACTCTAGAAGTTACATTTTTTGCCTAATCATCATGAAATTTTGTCAAAACATTAGTTATGTGGATGTCTCGGACGAGTTTGAAAATGGTCGTGGTCAGTGGTAAAACATGGCCGCTGGAGGGGGGGGGGCAGTTTTCTTTATATGTATTGTAACGCCTGCCTTGTAATTGTTTACTTTGTTTTTATACTTACTTTAATTCTTTAAAGTACAATTTTTAATAACTTTTAAATTCATTAATGATAGTGGATAACTTATAAATTCATTAATGATAGATCATGTATATTTTCATTGTATGATAATTCTTAAGAAATGAAATAAATGCTTTAAACTCTCTTTCATTGTGGATGCAGATAGTTTACATCAGTGGACAGTGCTGTATCTTTTTGATCAGTGCTTATCTTTGCCTGGATGCTAAGAATAGCAGTGCTCTCATTTGATTGGATGTTTACCTATGTTTCTATGCCAGCTTCACTTCAGAATCAGGGGACTGGCACATTGTTGGCCTTTCCCATAAGAACTAATCAACCGAAACATCTGGGTATACAAGTGTAAGACTTATGCTAGACCCCTGGCTCTAAGTTGAAAGAGTTAGTCCACTAATTGAAAGATTGGGGTAAGTGAATTACTAACCTGCCAGACCTGTTTAGTGTGAGTTTTATCATGGAGGTGAGTTTAATGTTCTAAGTTGAAATTTCACCAAGTAAAAGTGACTTAGTCTTATTTTCTCAAAATGAAAATTTTGAATTAATGATTTACTGTGTTTCACTAACTGGGCATGTTAAGTTAGTGGAGTTACTTTAGTTCTTTTAACTAAGTGCACTTATTAATTAAGTGATAACTAAGGCAAAGTGACTTAGTATTTTTTCTCTAAGTGAAAATATTGAGTTAGTGATTTAATAAAAACAAGACTTAGTGAATTTATGCAACAACAAGTAAGTGTTTTGAATAAGTGATGAGTGAACATAGTGAATTTATTAAATAACAAATCTCAGCTAGTCTTTTTATTAAAGTAACTTAGTGTGTTGTGATTAACGCAAGTTAAAAGTGATTAATCAAAGCCGAAGAAATGGATTTAAACTTTTTGTTTTCTCAAAGTGTCTTACATAAGACTTAAGTGAATAATACAATGAAAGAGATTTCTTAATTATTTGTTCAGTGAAAATGAAGTTTGTGAGTGAATTCAATTATAGTGATCACGGGTGTTTGTTTATCCTAGTGCTTTATACAGGCATTTTCCTCATACTGAACACAAACTGTTGACCAAGTTTAGACATGAAAGTGTATAATTGTTTGCGAAACCTTGTTTTAACTATGATAAACTTTTGAAAGTATATGAACTGTATTTGTATATGAATTGTTTGTACTGTTTGCATTATTGATTAAGTATAAATGATGAATGTTTGGAAAGAATAAAAATAGTTTAGTCACATTGTTGTTGAAGAACAGGTTATTTCTTTTTATCTCAGGTGAGCGACTTTGGGCCTTTCAGGCCCTCTTGTTTTAATTGCACTCTTTTATTTAGTTTTGCTCTCCACTTTTTTTCTATCTCGTCGCCTCGACATAATTAAACGTAAATTTGCCACACTGTGACAGAAATCAATGAAAGTGACGTGTTAACAGATTTAAGTATTTCTAAACAATTTCATTAAATATCATAAATAACAAATCTATAATGTTTTAATAGTCTAAGCTTTTAATATTTGCAAGAAAAAGTTGTATACAAAATATTGCCGTACCCGGATCTGCTTGTGTTTAACGCATATTATTATAATAACGAGTAAAAACCCAACTCGCAGAATTTCAGGGTCCGTACTCGGTCACAAACTTGTCCGGAAAAAAAATATTCGACAATCAATAAACCGAAATAGTATAGTATCATGATAAACTGCCATCGTTGAATTAACTAACCACACATGTTTGCCGCACTCTGTCAATCGTTCTTTAAAGTCTAAATATGCTACCGAAATTTGCCAGTTTGCTATAAATAAAACAATGACTTCAATTTTCTATCGAAACTAAGTATGCTTATATGCTCCATTTACAAGAAGCAATTAGATTTTTAAAGACCCGCGTCATGCGAAAATAGGTTTTATGCCATATGCGACCAGCGTAGCTATAGCCTAGACTGCGCATCTCGCAGCCTGGTCAGGAGAGACTTAATAGTATACAAAAAACTTGCGTGAAAGCGGAAAGCGCAGATCCTGGCAAGACGGCGAAACTGTGCAGACTTGGCTTGAGCTACGCTGGCCGAAACGCCATAAGATCCATTTTCGCATGACGCCGCTCTAAAAGTGTGATTCGAATTTGTCCAAAGAAAACTACGTGTTCATCAAATATTAAAATATCATTTATTTCGACGGAGAAGAAATAAACCCATAAGAAGCCATGTGAGGACACATATGATGAGATCCCTCGTAGTATAAATTTTACTTACGAACATTATTGTGTGGTTTGAATATACGTGAATTTAATAAAACACATTTCATGTGGAGGATAGGCGACTAAGAAGTACCAAAAACAACAACAATAATTAAACCTTTGTAATCAGTTGCATTGTTTAAACAAATAATTTTTATAACTTTATTTTAAAGTTTGGAAATACGCCAAATTTTTTTTGTTTGATGTAATGACATTTTTTGTCGAAATAAACTTTTGATTTTAGATTTAATTAACCGAGTAGTATGGATTGAAATGTACTCGCACCTGCGTGCGTTACTTAAATTACATTTAGATCGACGCTTCTGTAGAGATGTTACATTTCTAGCCGAGATAAACTTTGGATAGATGCTAGATTTAATTTACCGAGTCTTATATATTGAAATCTACTCGTGTATGCATGTATTGCGTGAGTTTTAAAACATGATTATACAGGAAATATTCAAATGTAAGCAAACAATACGAGTGGCAGAACAGTCCTGCTAAGTCCTCAAACAGAGCTGCCAGTGTACCATAATCAATCATTAACCCATTTATGCCTAGTGGACTCTCCCATCCTTCTAAATTGGATCAATTTATTTCCAAATTTAGGGATGTCTAGTATATTTATTTCTATATATAGAATATTTCTTACATAAATTCCTTTAAGTAAACAGCGCATTGTGCGGCGTCTCATCTGGGTCTACGCTGTTTGCCAAGGCATTTTTTCTAGACGCTAAGCATATATGGGTTAATGGCTTACAGTATGTCGCTTGTTAATAACGTGCTTTATGTTTTTGTTAGCTATGTACCACAGCAAAGCATTAATGCTGTACAGTATGCTGATTATCAATAACGTGCAGTTTGTTTTTGTTAGCTGTATCACCAAAGTAGCTGTTCTCTCTGCTGTCACATATATTGTTGCGATATCATTCATGTTTGACAATTTCAATTCGATTACTAAGTGTACTTTATATTAAAATTGAGGCAAACTTACGTAAAGTCATACAATTGCATACGTTTACGGAACTATTACTAACTCGTATGACGCCTTAATCTTCTTCTTCGTGGCAGCTAAACTCGGAGTCTGAAAGCAGGGAAACAATGGGTGGTAATCTGTAGATTCTCCATCTGGTTCTTAGGCGAGCTCACAAGTTTATGCCATTTGTTTCCCTCAGTGTTATTTGGTCTCTGCATTCCTGGATGAGGAGTAAAGGGGACCCACTGGACTACCATTCTGAATCATTTGGTGTTTTCCAAATTGAAGTGTTTCTATGTGGCGAGGCAGTTTGTTGGCTCTTGTGGCCTTCAGATTGTGAGCCTTGGTCTGCATTTCTGCTAACAGTGATGGCTGCGGCATGGCTCAGAGATCCTTCATGAGCTTTGTAGATTTAATAGTGGAGGCATTTTGTTTTTTTCTCTGTCTGTCATTGTCAACATGGACAATTCAGGCACGCTCCAGTCCCTACCCCTTTTTAGGGCCTTTCTTTCGTGACTACTCGGAAAAGTCGGCTGTCTAAGCTGAGGTGTTGTCCAAATCCAGCTGACTCTCATTTAGTATTCGCTCTTCTTTTTTTCATTAACATGTATTGAAAAACAAAGCAGTGTGTGCAAGAGAGTGTGATAAAACTTCGCATTGAAACGCACTTAAATACATTTCCGCTTGACCAATAATCATTATTCTGTTGAGATTGATTAAATACATTTAGGGTTAACCCAGTTATGCCTAGCGTCCAGAAAAAGGTCTTGGCAAACAGCGTAGACCCAGATGAGACGCCGCATAATGCGGCGTCTTATCAGGGTCTACGCTGTTTGCTTAAAGGAATTTCTGTAAGAAATATTCTAAATATTGAAATAAATATACTAGACATCCCGAATTTCGGTAATAAATTGACCCAATTTAGAAGGATGGGAGAGTCCGCCAGGCATAAATGGGTTAATGATGGGATGAGGTGGGGTCTTCTGCTGTTTTGGAAATATTTAACCGACCGACGGGTCGCTTAAATATTTTAGATAATAGTGTCAAATTGATAGTCAGAATAGTTTTTACCGGCGATACTCGTTTTATTCGGAGTTAAATTCAGTTAAAATCCCGTTAGTCCAACGTTTTTTATTTTACATTTTGTTTAAATTTTAATTTTGTTATTATGCGTCAGATCTTTAGTTCGGCTTTTTATATTAATGAAAAAACATGTTATTATGTTCTTTGAAAAAAGTCCCTCAACATGCAAACACCATGTAAGTTGCACGCAAGCATTTACATTTCTTTTTAAATTATTATTTATTAAGAAAATATTTGAAACCGTGAGACTTTGTATTCACAAATATGTACACTAATTATTGTCATAACTTCACACCTGCTCATTAAATCTTTTCAATTAAGAAATAATATCCATATATTCACAACTTCACATCTTCTCTTCAATTATGTTCAATAAAAAAATAATATCCTCATATATACAGAAGTCTCTTAAAATAATAAAGCAACTGTAATAGTAACAACTGCAAACACAATCTCCGTAATACAAGTTGCTGAGTGGGCACTATTTTTTGGATCGTTTGATGTCGTATTGCCAACACTGCTCCCTGTGCTGCCGTCTTGTACAGTAATTCCGGTTACGGTACTGAGGAAGGTTGTCGTCTGCCTATCAGCTTGACCGGAAGTGGATCTCGTGACCGGTGCTGCCGTGGTTGTAGCAGCAGTTGTTGTAGCGACTTCTGTTACTACCGGACGCTTTGTTGTTGTTGAAACAGGTCTGACAGCCGGCGTGGTGATTGGAGTTGTCGTCTGCGCCTGTGGGGAAACTGTCGTCTGTCGCGTGGTGCAGTCTTTCTGGACGTAATTGATGACCTCAGAGGTCAACTTGACCCAGAAGGTGTTGCACGTGGCAACGACGCTACACCTGGAAAATATGAGGCAAGTGTTTACAATATGTAATTGTGTACATCGATATAGGTATTCTATATATATATGTGTGTAAACATTTAAAAAAAGTTATCAGAAACATGAATCTTTGAAAACCACATCATCCATTATTAAATTCTATTTTCAAATAATATTATTAATAGAAATTTTCTAAAGTTTTGATATCAAATGACCACCTTTCTTAAGATTGTAATACCACCATTAGCTTACACAATGTAGACTGGTCGTGCGATCGTTGGTGTCCAAGAGAAGGTAACCCTCTGCTTGTTAATGCGGCCCTGAGTATGCGTGAGTGATCGTCCATGAAAGGTAGATTATGTTGCTGTTGTTGTTTGTTTGTTTGTTTTTTGTTGTTTTTTGTTTTTTCAATAATACGATTACTACGAGCTCAAAAATAAAGCTCACTTTTGTCTGCAACGCTGTTAAAAAATCATTCTATTTTTAAAATATCACATTCTTTGAATTATTAGCACAAATCACGTTCAATATTGATTACATCGACAATTCTGACATATCGCGAGTTTGTTCACTTTATTTAATGACGTTATATTACGTTAGCTATAAACATTGCTTCTCGTGAAAGAAAGGTATGTAAATCATACTTTATTATTTAACAACTTTTTTGGCAGACGTGGAATTAATGTATATATATTTTTCGTTAATGTCATGTTCGCAGATGACTCGGAATTCATCGATCTTACTAGGACCTAACAATGCGGACACTATTTGATATAATTATATAATAAACAATGATTTGCGCGTTGATAGAAATACTCGGAACGACCGAGCGTTGTGTGTGGACCAATAAATAAAGGTAATCCGATAGTTAGATAGATCCGAACATTTTATGAGTATGCTCCGATAAATAATTGTGCGATTGAAACAAGTACTTTATTTTTACTATTATATGCTATTTTTTTTACTTTTTTACAACGTTACTTCTGCCCTTAGTCTTTTTTAGTAAGAATTGCCAGTGTCGTGTTTGATAAGTAAATCAACCGTAGCTATAAAACCGTGTTGTATTGGTGACTATCGTCAATGATGTCATACATAGAAATAGTTGTAACATGATACTTACTACCACGCCTATAAACAAACTAAAAACAAATGCTTGTAAATCTACTCAATAACTAAGTAAATATATGTTCCAAATAAAAATCTTATGGATTTCAAATTCGCGGTCTCAAGTTTTTTCAAGGACAAGCGCTTATAATTGTCAATTGAATTTGCGAAAATTTAAACTAAAGCATCTTTCAAAACAGCCACTGAGTTCCCTACCTCCCCGCAAGGATCCTTCATATCCGATGCGCTAGGTGGCGCGCTGATCACGCCTGAAGTGTAGAACACATTCGGGCTGGGGCGGGGCTGACAAAAGAAGCCGCGGAACACAGCGGGTCACTGGCCCACCAGCGAAACTGTAAAGGGATGAATGCATTATTGATAAGTTTTTCAAGAAATTTCCATTTTAAATCTTTATATTTAAGCTCGATTGCATCGAAAGCCTTATGCTTATCGAAACGCTCATGAATCCCTTTTGTGGGCAAAACCAGTTCTTTGTAGGGGAAATCTAAAGAACGCTCTCATAATGGGGAACGAACACGTGGCTAGCGGTCGCTAGGCGCACACCATAACATAAATACCTGAAAGAAAACTTTAACATTCAATTTAACATTAAATTTTGTGTTTTTTTTACAATTCCTGCAACCGTCTAAGCACAATGTGTTTTATTGTGTTTCAAGGCGTTAAATAAACTTCTCGTTCTTTGAATCCTGGGTTTAATGCAAGTGCGTAAAGAGTAGTACCGGATAAGCCCGTGCAATCAGCATTTTAAGCATAAATATGTTTAGTTCGGGAACGTCGCAACATATAAAAATAAATCTTAACAATTCACTTTTTAAGATGATTCGACGTGGAAATTTAAAAAAAAAAAGCTTAAAGTCAAGACAGCTTTGAGCGCCCTAAATACCTGAGCTACTAACTCGTAATTCGACATTGACGCTAAGGCGAGATCGATAGTATAGTATTTGATTTAAATAGGGCACTATAATATTCACAATGGCACCTTACCGTAATGCTTCTTGATTTATTGCCCGTAACAAACAACCAATTCTTGGGCGTACAAAGAACACAATTGGAAAATCGTTGTACATTCAATTAAAATGTTATGCATACACAAACTGCTTCTTAAAAATGCATGGACGGAGATTGCTTATAAATTGATTGTATGTTTGAGTTCATATATTTATTGCGTTTGGCGCTCTAAAGATTACATGCATAATAACGCATCACCTGTAATGTTATCGGTCGGACACCCGAACGAGTTATCGCTGACTTCGATCCTGTAGGGGGCGGGCCCTGGCTGGGCGGGGACCCCGTGTCCCGGGTACATGAGGTTACACTTCCCCGGGGGTGCGCCGCTACTGTAACCTGTCACGCCCCTAACCACGCCCATTAGAACGATCAGCTGTAGTATCATGTTTGTTTGCATGGAATCAAAAGACGTTGATTGTATCAAAATGAGAAATATTTATATTTATGTTACGCTACTATCGATCGATAAGTAATTCACAAAAGTTTATTTCAATTAATGCCGAATTTATAGATTTATTCAAGTTAGCAATATATTTTATGCTGGAGGACTTGTTCACAAATTTGCGAACTGACAATTTTCCAAAACATTATGTAAGACTTTCAAAATGAAATAATAGTATATGTATATATATATATATATATATATATATATATATATATATATATATATATATATATATATATATATATATATATATATATATATATAAACGTCAAAGCACAGATAAAAACAAATTAGTTAAAATTAAGTTTTGCATGTCTAATCATCAACTGAAATTTAAAAAAGAGAGATCTCGCAAGATTGTACTCTATCATAAGTGTCAATTGCGAAATCAACAATATGCACAAATTAGTGAAAAATATTTTAAAACACGAATTGCGTATTGTTCAAATAAAGCACTGCAAAAAGAAAATTTAACCGAACCTTTTATTAAAATAACGTTAAAAAAGGTACAGATTCATAAATTAAACATGTGATCGAGACATCAACAAACGTTAGAAATCGTCGTAGATGTTTTTGTTTTATTTTTCCGATATTATCCGCATTAATAGGTTAATATAATCATATTTCTTATAAATAATCATTGGCGTGTTCGAAGGCTTTGGTCGATAAAATCAAGATTGACAGCATGTGATCGATAAACATCCTCATAAAATTAATGAAGATGTACAGGCTTAGACATTAACGAGACCCTCTTGCGTGGACCTACAACACATCCTAACTGTTTTATTAACATAACCCACAATATTCAGGGAGGCAAGCGTGCACTTGGGCTGACTGCGTTTAAGTAAGGTAGTTGAAACTGACTGACAAAATGGCGTCGTTTTCGATTGTTTTAAATGAGAAAACGCATATATTTTTCCCGGAATGCACTTTGATAATTTTAAATCATTCTAATGAGTACGCACATTCGGCTCTATGGTGTTTGTGCTTCCACGGAATTTATTTTTTTTTGTTTAAATATAGAAGACGTCAGAATGAAAACGTTACATTCCACAAATCTTAGTTTACTTACGTGACCTTCGCTAAATTGTATGATCTTACATTACTCTCATCATAAATAGGTATTTTAATGATAGCAAATTAATAAATAAATTATGAAAATCGTAAAACTTAACTTTCTTGAGGCTGTTCTATCTATTTTAACTAATTTATTACACCAAAAATTGTTTATTCAAATCTTTTTGAAACTTACTATCTTAAAGCACATTATAATAACTGACTTCCAAATGACAAACCCAGCTCATACCTATTTAAAAGACTGTTCACATATGACCTCTTTTTCTAAAGTCGTATACGAAAACATGAATTAATATTTATTAAAATAAAGATATATTGAAGCGTTTGAGGTAAAATGGTATGTAGGTATATTAAAATATAATATTTTAGTCCAGCCTTATATTAGATCTATGGCATATTGTTTGTTGATTCAACTTGTTGACCACATTCTTGACCATATTAAATTAAACATAGTAATTATCATCAAAATATATGTTTGTTATTTTATTTGCTTTGTTTTTCCAGCTCAAACCATTATAAAGTAAATGCAGATGAATGTGCAGGGATCCACATGAAAATCGCTTCAACGCAATGAATGATACCAGAAATACTTATATGCAGTACAATCTATTTATCACACAATATCAGTTTCTATGCTTGCGTTATATAAATATTGAAATCGTTTGCGATAATTTTTTAAGACACTTATGCTGGGAATAAACAAAATGAAGTAAAATGACAAAACTTAAATTGTTCGAACATTTTAAATTAACGATGCATGCGTGCAAAAAAGAGAACGATTGTGTGAGAGAACAGCGCTTTACGAAAAGTAACGTCCGAAATGCCAACATAAAAAACGTATATTTGCTGATTATGTTATAGTTAATATTATTTGATACATAGTGCATGTTAATTGTATTACATAACTCTTTTTCGGTAGGGGGTTGGGCTGGTTGGAGAGGTTAACAATTTTCCTACTAACTTCTGCGATATCTTATGAGCAGATGTAGTTGGCAAGTCTCCAAAACTCGCAGCAAACTCATGGTATGTTTTATTATTATTTATTTCATCAGTTTTTAATACTTATTATAAACGTACGGCGTAATTGTAAAATTAAAAATGAATGTTTTAAACTACATGTATATGTTTATAATTAAATCAATTACTCGTCGAATCACTCTGTTATGCTATGTTATTCTCAACATGGTGGAAACAAACAATTTAATCTGAGATAATTGAAAAAAGCAAGTGTACATTATTGTGAATATCGCCCATGAATTACTGAATTTATTATACGGTTCCAAATACGCGGGATAGCAATGTGCGCGTGAAAAAGTATATTATAAAAAGCACGTGTAACTCATAATGTAACTGACTTATTCCTATGCGATTGAAAATCTAGCTCATTTAAACGCCCTTGTGGCAAATTTCAATGTATTTGCACACTGCTGGCATACTTCTTGTAAAGCAATAATGACTGTTACGACGATTCAAAGAGGTGCATGCCAGAAAACAGGGGCGTTGCTGAGCATACGCAAATACGCACGTGCGTACGCTGTTTAGAAAAAAATTAAAGTGATCGAAAAATGCAATAAAATGTGATTCCTAACCTGGGTTAGGCATATTTTCTATGCGAGAGGTGTGTTTTCAACTTTTCATATCGAAAACAATGTACATGTCTTACAGGTGTTAGTCAAAAAGAGATTACACTTAACAAAACCACGTTATAACTGTGTCATGATTCTTGATGGTACTTTCAATTTGTATGTAGACACTTTTTCGCGCTTGATGACCCTTACATCGTGCCTGATGACGAATGTCTTTTTTCATTCGGCTCAATGGTATCATTCATCTTCACAGATGCAACATTCTTGTTCGTAATTTGCATGCTGGGTATGTGTATGTTGGTTTAACGCGATGGCAAGATGTGAGTTTCATCCAAGCACAAAGCATCAATCATGCATGATACAATTTTTTTGCAGTTGACAGTCGTTTCGAAATGCAACGGACTACTACGGAAATTTACGGCGTTTAACGGGAATGTTATGTTATGGCCGAAGTTGCACCGCATTAGACATAATAAGTTGGTCCTTAATTTGAAATTCCGTCGCGTACGCTGGCTCGGAACGCCGTGTTCGGCAGGGCGCCCGCGGTCGCAGGCCGAGACAAACTGTCCCGTGGGTCCCGAGCACGGTAACCCGACTAGGCCTGCGTGACCACCTCTATTATAAGCGAGTCCTTGTTACAACCACTCTTCACCCGCCCGCCGCGAGAATCACCCCAGCGTTCAGGCCTCGCGAGCTTGGAAGCTAGACTCGCGCGACGAGGTCCGCGAGACCACCCCTACAGGAGCTGTTTATAAAACATTGTTTTCAAAATTGATTGCAAATTATATTCTATGATATTTTTATAGTATCAGACTATTGTTTTCTTAACAAGGGGCACAATAGTTGTAATAGACACAAGTACTTGTAATTTGAGGTTTCACTATAAACAACATAGATTAAATAGACATAAAATGATAATTATGTGTTTATATACATTGCATTAACAGCCTGTTTAACAGCTTAGAGAAATCACAAAGTTACATGCACAGGTCGGTGGCAATTGGGGTTGTGCTTCTTTATAAATATGAGGTCGATATACAATTAACATCGGTTGATTACATCTACTGTAATTATTTGAACTAAGGATGGGCTACACTTCCTACACATAAGATCCGTTATGTCCTGAATAAAATACATTACTGTATATTTTCTGGAGTACCGACCGCAACTTATCAATATCAAAAACATTAACAGCAGTCAATTCTTATGTACCCAGTGGGACTACTGGTTTTAATTGCAAAAATAAACATATTTATTTAATAAAGATTATAAAACAAATGGAACTCATTCGGTATATTAGTCAAAATGGTTCGGATGTATTCTCTTTTTTCCGAAAAGTAATTTATTCAACGAACGGAAAAAACGTGCGCCACATGCTGGCAAAAGTTGGTAACTTGCATTCGGCTTATTTGCATTCTGCTTAGTGCCTGTTTCTTATTGCCGTTGTTAATAACGTTTAGTGGTAACCGATTATTACTGAATTCATAATGACTAGTAAAGTTTCATGACTTTTGATAGAAATTTTAAAGTACATATTTATGACAGTGAAATTATGTGTTATTCAATCATAAATCAGGAATGATTAACACACAAACATTCGAAAGTCACAAAGCATGTTGCAACAATCATCAAGTATAAACGAATAGCCAACACGTATGTTGCTACAATCATCAAGTATAAACGAATAGCCAACACGCATATTGCAACAGTCATCAAGTATAAACGAATAGAAAACAAGCATCTAGCAACAATCATCAAGTATAAACAAATAGACAACAAGCATATTGCAACAATCATTAAGTATAAACGAAGTTGCAACAATCATCAAGAATAAACGAATAGACAACAAGCATGTTGCAACAATCATCAAGTATAAATCAATAGACAACAAGCATGTTTTAAAAATCATGAAGTATAAACGAATAAACAACAAGCATGTTGCAACAATCATTAGTATTAACGAATAGCCTACAAGCATGTTGCTACAATCATCAAGTATAAACGAATAGACAAAAAGCATGTTGCAACAATCAGTAGTATACAAGAATAGCCAACAAGCATGTTGCAACAATCGTCAAGTTTAAACGAATATACAACAAACCTGTTGCAACAATCATTAGTATTAACGAATAGCCAACAAGCATATTGAAACAATCATCAAGTATAAACGAATAGACAACAAGCGTGTTGCAACAATCATTAGTATGAACGAATAGCCAACAAGCATGTTGAAACAATCATCAAGTATAAACGAATAGACAACAAGCATGCTGCAACAATCATTGGTATAAACGAATAGACAACAAGTACGTTGATGCCATGCTGCATATTAGAATAAACATCAGTGGTAATGTAAATATTCAACATAAATGATGTTACTTGTAACTTAATATCATTCCATATAAAATATAAAGAAGTGTTAATTTTAACCATACGTAGCTATGAGATTGAGATCTTTCCATGGCTAAGACAGAGCATGTTTAAGTCAATGCTATATACAACAAGAAAATAAATTTGGCAATTTGTATTTAATGTTTAATATAATAACACTTTGATAAGTCATTTTCTGTATAACAACACAGCGGACCAAAAAATCGGTCAGTTTTCTGATTGCTTTTTTAAAAGCGAGTCGATGAAAAAGACAGAATTGTAGCCATGAAACATTGGCAGCGATGACAGACCAAGTATTAAAGGGGTCTGTCTACATATGTAGCGCTCTCAGAGACGCTAAGAACTAGTTCTACCGAAGAATCGGACTCAAAAGTGTTTGCAGACGAGACAATAAATGCGTCACCTAATTTGAAGATTGTTTATACATGTTGGTTCACTTTTCAAAGACAAAGTAATGCTATTAGTACTTATATCAATGAAAACTAAGCTGCACTTTATTCTCAAGTCATTGGTATAATTTAAACTTCCGTCATTTCATAAATAAAATAACTTAGTGTAAACTACTCCATTGTTTAGTTTCTTTAACTTGTTGTGAGATACTTAATAAGACTAGATCGATACTACAAAAAGGAATATCAACACTGGCTAAATGCGTATCGCATTAATTTTTGATAAAATGAATATGTACGTAGGTATAAAAATTGGCATTTGCAGTGTTGAAGACACTGAACTTTTAAAGGAGCTTTATTGGATTATAAAACGGGACAAAAACAGCATCATTAAGAAGTAACATATCAGTTTACAAATATAGAAATCCTCGGGTCTAAGGTAAATCGCTCTTCGCATATAAGTTCATAACGTGTACTTTTACATCTGAAACCATGTATGTTTTGATCTGGCTTATCTCTCTTCTCATAATAGTTGGCATAGTGTTTTTTACGTTCGTATTTTAATTAATATAAAAATGGAGACACTTTTTAATAAACACTTCAGATTATTACGTAAACGTAACCTCAAATAAATGTGTATAAACTTATTTAAACTGAAGTAGTCATGAGTTGAAAATAAATAACCTCATATAAGTGTGTCATTCTTCGTCTGTATGCAGTCCTTAAAATGCCATGGACGCAATTAAGTGTTTAAGGACCGGTCGCTATATTCATGTATAGGTAGCGCGTGCTAAATATAGAAGCATGTGTAAAATAATAACCAAAATAGTCGTAAATATGTTAAAACTATGTTCACTTAATAGCGTATTTCAAACAGAAAATATGATTGTACTAAAATCATGAATGTTTACCGATATCTGAGCTTTAATTAAGGCGTAAAAACATGTCTTTTTCCACTACAAATCTGACCGACCTTAATTTTGTGTGCCGATCCTAAACTTGTTTTTTGGTATTCCATGTTTAGCTTTGCATCAACTAATTGTATATTCGTCTCAAATTTCAAGTTTCTCGTTGTTTTCAACAATAATTCTATGAATTGGAAGTGTTACATTGGACCAAAGCATGCTAATCAAGTGCCACACATAAGATGAATTACATAAATCCGGTTTGTAACAGCGTATAAACACTTGGTGTCGGTATCATTAAATAGCAAGTCATTACAGTTCTTCCTGCGTGAGCCTTAGTTTAAATCATTGTTTGAATTGTACGGGTTATGAGCGCTTATATAAATATCAACATATTTGTTAGATCGTTTCAAAACAAATTAACGGATATCAGTGTTTATTTATATTAAAAGTCTGCGTCAGAACTCAATTCGCTGATATAAAGGCGCCATGTTACGAAACATCGGAAATGTCGCCTGCTTCATCGTCGTCCTCATGACGTCTCACCACGTGACCGGACAGGCGCATGACGTGGCACAGTTGAACAAAAGGCTGACAATAATCAAGCATTCCTTTGATGACGATATCGTCAACATCCGGCTCGAGGTCATGGAACTGAAGATGATTGTCGAGCAGATTGTTGGCGGTCAGAGGATCACTAGCGATGGATCCGATATTGGTAAGGAAATTACAGCAGAGAACTATAAATAATAGTTTGAGCATATAAAACGTATTCAAATGACACTTGCTGCCTTGTTTGCCAGGGCCCTGTTCTATCAAATATCTTAAGACAAATTTTAAGTTCCGATTGAGTTGTGACGCTTTATTATATAAACATGTATGAAGAACTTGCGAGATATGCGTAAGAATATAATACAGAATATATGGTTACCAAACATTTTACCTTAACTCAAGTAATTATAGATTTTTGTGCAAACGTTTTTACTCTTCCGTTATTAAAAAATTGACGTATGATGGTTTATAACACGCGCTCAAAAAGTATTTTTAGCCTCACTTTCAATGATTCTAAAACTCAAAATGTTTCTTAAACATAATTTGTTATGGTAAAGGCACACAAGAATGTCAGGCATTTGGTTAATAAGACAGAGATATTGGTGGATGAACAAAACATTACCGTCAGAAAATCTGATATCAACTAATCACAAAATTAGGCTTGTACATTAGATAGTGTAAGTTCATGAAATAATGCATATAATAATGAGGGCATTAAGTTTTAAAGGACGCGGATTGACCGGGATTGATCAGATGGAAATTAAGTCATCGAACCGAGCTTGATCGGGATCCAAATAAAGCTGATATTATATTAACTTTAATTAATGAATTTCATGAAAGAATAAATAGATTTAAGATATAGTTAGCTCATTATCAAAGTAAAGCAAAAGCATTGAATTTAGTCAAGTTAAGTGTTGTTGTTTTTATTTTATTTTTATCGAAAGGCTATGGAATAACAGATCTTAATCAAAGGGATATTACAGATCTCAAGAATAAGTTGAATGCACATGAAAGCCGACTGAACAGATTATTTAGTACTGTCAACGAAATTCAAGTTGAATAAACGGCACTTAAAAATAAAGTAAACCAATTTTTCGAGGGAAAGGAAAATTGCGTTAAAACTGAACTTCTCAAATTGAACGCTGGGATTGAAACAAAATTCGACGACATAGTCAACGTTCTTCAAATGAAGTTTGAAGAAACCGAAGCGGCGATGATGAAAGGTTACAAGGACCTGAAGACGCACGTGAACGTGAAAGTCTCTGTGGTCGATCAAATAAATAATCTTGCCCAGTCAGTTAACTCCGAACAAAACAAACTGAGTACGAGGCTTGACCAGGCAGATGCGAGGATCATAAGACTGGATGGTAAAGTGAACAAGCTCGAAGTCAACGAATTGGTCGAGAAAAAGGAAAGAAACGAATTAATCAATAACTTAAAAGCTTAACTTCTCCAGTTGAACGCAGGCATCAACGCTCTTCAACAGAGATTTGAAGAGTCCACAACGGCGAATTTGGCAGGTTACAAATATCTGGAAACGCAGATGTCCGTTCAAATGAAAAATCTTACCCAGTCGGTGATCTCCGAACAAAACAAACTGAGTGCGAGGATGGACCAGGCAGATACAAAGATCGCAAGACTGGATGGTGGAGTGAACAAGCTGGCTGACTTTTCGAGAGCGATTGAAGAGGTGAAAGCAAAGACTGACAAATGCTGCATAGGTAAGTGGGGTTAAGCTTTAACTGCGCATGCGTGAAGATGGCGGCAGGAATTTTTGTGTAGCAAAAAATACAGGGATATTTTAATTTTCAAAAGCTCAAACGTGCATAGAAAAGGATTTTTTATCTTTATTTTGATTGTGATCATATCGCTGGATGACTAGAAAACGTAAACCGTCAAAACAATCGCCGGATAACGGTCAGACAACAACAAACAGTAACGCCAAGAAGGCAAACAAAGAAACCAAAGAAAACAAAATGGCGCAAAATGTTTCGTGTACACCAGGATACGGTCAAAGTGGTCAAAATGGACAGTTACAAGCACAGGCAAGTCAATCGTTCAATTATTCGCAAATGCCAAATGCGCCCATGGGGCAATTTATAATGAGCACACCGGCATATCAAGGACAGAGTTTTATGTCGCAATTAGCTAGTCCAATTTCTCCTAACCACGACATTTTAGCGACAATACTGGACCGTTTAAATTCCATGGACAATAAATTGTCACAACTCGAGAAAATTCAATCAAGTGTCTCGGCCATGAACATACGAATAGATAAAGTTGACAAGCGGATTAGTGACATAGAAAGCAGAATCACTGAAGTAGAAAAATCGTGTGAATTTAGTGGTAGTGCCGCGGAGGATATATCAAATAAACAAAAGCAGTTGGAAACTCTGCTGAAAAATATGAAACACCTGACAACAACAGAAGATGCACATGTCGCCAAGGAATCGAAACTTCAGGCGGAGGTAACTGATCTGAAATGCCGAAGTATGCGGGACTACCTTCTGTTTTTTAGAATCCCGGAAGAACAAAATGAAATCTGCGAGAACACTATTTTGGACTTTATTGTCACCAAACTACATATTCAAAATGCAAAAGAGGAAATAAAGATTCACAGGGCACACAGAGTGGGAGCTTTCAGACAAGACAAGGTGAGACCAATTGTGGCCAAATTTGCGTTTTTTCCAGATAAGGAAAAGGTGCGGAAAGCAGCCAATCAGTTAAAAGGAACCCCATTTGGCATCGCTGAACAGTATCCCCCGGAAGTAATGGAGAAAAGAAGAAAGCTGGTGCCAATTATGAAGGCGGCACGCGCAGAGGGCAAGCTGGCATATATTACGGTGGACAGGTTGTTCATTAACAAACGGCTGTACGTCGAATAGGAAAACAGTGAGAGTACCATAAAAGTTGTCTCTTGGAATATTGAAGGGCTATCTTCCACAAAGCGTGGTGACAGCAAACTTTTGTCATTTTTGGTCGAACATGACATTATCTGTTTAATCGAGACCTGGACTAACAAGAATTCTACAATTGATTTTAAAGGTTACAGCAATCCCATACACTCGTATAGACGCTTCCAACACCGTAAAGCAAGACGTTCGAGCGGCGGTATCATTGTATATATTAGAGACAGTATACGCAAAGGAGTTTCTCTAGTAAGAAATAACATAGACTGTCTACTATGGCTTAAAATTGATAAAACACATTTCAATATTAAAGATGATATATTTATTTAGCTGTTATATATATTCCACCTGAAAATTCACCAATGCATGATATGTATGACGTAAACATTTTTGAACTGTTAGAATCTGATATTAACTTTTTTAATAATAAAGGAAAAGTATTTATCACGGGGGACACAAATGCAAGAACCGGCAATAAAGCTGATTTTATTGATAATGATAGAAGCTTAGGTGATTTTGATTTATTTGAAATAGATAGTCCACTTCAGAGGGCAGCCCGTGACTCTGGTACAAATAGGTTTGGGGATTATTTGTTAGACGTATGTAAATCTTCTAATATAAGAATTGTAAACGGTAGGCTATTTCGCGATAAAGAAGTTGGCAAATTAACTTGTTTTACCCATAATGGGGCAAGTACAGTAGATTATTTGTTAACATCAGTCAAAAAATTCCACGATTTGACCGATTTTAATGTGCACGATTTCACGGAATTCTCAAATCATGCCCCAGTGACATTTGCTCTAAGAACGCACAACCCGGTTACTAACGGTAAAAATAATCAGCGCGTATACGTTAAATGGAAACCAGAGTACAGGGATAATTTCGTGCACGACATATTAAACGGTGCTCAAGAACTAGAACACAATTTACAATCAGGTGTTCACTCGCGATGCGATCCGGATTTATTAGTCTCGGAGTTTACTGATTTTCTAAATAAACGAGGGGAAAAATATTTTAAACATGTAGTAAGCAATTATGGTATTAACGATCATAATAGATTTGCCTCTGCTGACACAAATAAACAACGCTGGTTTAACGAAGAATGCAAAGCAAAACGGACTGAATATATTCAAACAGTTTACCAGTATAATTTAATTAAGAATATACATACACGAACAACAATGCTAGCAGCAAGAAAAGAATATAAATATTTATGTCGGAAAATGAAATCTAAGTTTAACAGAGAACAGGGTATGAAATTAAATAATATGAGTCGCAAAAAGCCTCGAGAATTCTGGAAACTATTTAAACAAAAAACGGTATCACCGAAAGCAGATAATATATCGCTGCAAGAATTTTACGAATATTTCAATACTCTAGCTGCTGAGGCTGACGTCAATGCAAACAACGACGAAAGTGACAGTTATTTACGGCAGTTTGATAACATAGAAAATCCAGTCAGCTCCTACCCGGATCTAGACAAACCCATTTCCGCAGAAGAAATAATAAAAGCTACAAGGCGTTTAAATAATAATAAGACAGGCTCAAACGATAATATAATTTATGAATACTTTAAAGAAACAGTGCAAATTATAGTCAAACCATTAGAAATACTTTTTAACTATATCTTAGATACGAAACAATTTCCAAAGAGCTGGTCAACGGGAGTTATTATTCCAGTATATAAACGGGCCGATAGTTCCGATCCAAACAATTTTAGAGGCATCACGTTGATAAGCTGTTTTGCGAAACTGTTTACAGGTGTGATAAACGAACGCTTAAAATCGTGGGCAGAAACATATGACATTCTTACAGATGCTCAGTTCGGGTTCAAACCCAACTGCAGTACTGCTGATGCGATCTTCATTCTTAATCATTTAATAGAAAAGCAACTGCATAGTAAAAAGAAACTTTTCTGCTGTTACGTCGATTACCGGAAGGCATATGACCTTATAAATCGCGGACAGCTATGGCATAAAATGATTTTATCGGGAATCGACGGCAAGCTTATATCACTAATCCGCTCTATGTATAGCGAGGTCAAACTTCAAGCTAAACACATGGGCTCACTTTCGGACCTTTTCAGTAGCAAAGTCGGCTTATTACAAGGAGAAATAACATCGCCGATCATGTTTTCATTATTTATTAATGATATAGAATTTAATTTACAAAACGGACTAAACGCCGGCATAACGTTAGATCAATTGTCTATTTACCTTCTTCTATTTGCGGATGACGCTGTCATTTTTTCAGAAACTATAGAAGGACTCCAGGAATCATTGAATAATTTAGAATCATATTGCGATAAATGGAATCTTACTGTTAATATTGACAAAACAAAAATAATGGTTTTCCGAAAAGGGGGCGCGCTTAGCAAAAAATGCAAATGGACCTACAAAGAAAAGGAAATTGAAATAGTTAGCAATTTTAACTACCTTGGTATTGTTATGTCAAGTGGGGGCTCATTTATACCTGCCACGAATACATTATATGGCAAAGCTACAAGGGCGATGAATTCCCTGTTTTGCATTACAAAAGATATGGACGTGCCAATTAATGTTATGTTCAAGTTGTTTGATGCATATGTCTTGTCAATCCTTAATTATAATTGCGAAGTATGGGGATTTATTACGGCAACTAATATTGAACGTATTCACAGAAAGTTCTGTAAAAGACTGTTAAATGTAAAACTGTCAACAAATTCGATGTCACTGTATGCTGAAGTTGGCCGATTCCCTTTATACATTGGTAGATACCTAAGAATTATAAAATATTTTTTAAAACTGCATCAAAAGAAACAAGGAAATTGTATTCTTACTACTGTCATCAATATGCAAAGATTAGAAATTGAAACACAAAATAACACTGTTAATTGGTCCTCCAAAGCTCGCAAGATATTGAACCAAACAGGATTTACAGATGTATGGTTGTTTCCTGGGTCAGTTATTATTGAAAGCTTTATTCCTTTGTTAAAGACTAGACTCAGAGACCAGTATGTATCTGAGTGGAGAGTTAATGTTGATTCATCAACTTCATTAATACTGTATAAAGAACTTAAACCTGTATTTGAAAGGTCTTTGTATTTAGATGTGATTGACAATAAAAAACATAGAAATATCATTGCTAAAATACGCCTATCATCGCATAATTTGTTAATTGAAACAGGAAGACATTATAGCATTAGCAGAAACGAGAGAAAGTGCGCCATATGCAATCTAAACGATTTAGAAGATGAATATCATTTTATACTTAAATGTCCGTTTTATTTAGAGGAAAGAACCAAATATATATCATCATACTTCTCAGTTAGACCAAGTATGCACAAATTTTTGACACTTCTGAATAGTAATAATAAAGGAACGCTTAGGAAGTTAGCTATTTACTGTTTAAAATGCTTTAAAAAAAGAGATAATTTTATTTTTACCTGACTCAACGTCTATTTTCTCATTTGAGTATATTTTATAATGAACTGAATGCATATATTGTGTTGCCTGTTACCACTGTTTTCGGTACACATGTTGTTTATATGTCACAATAAGAGCAGTGTTTATATTAACACAAAACACTCTCACACATACTTGTTTTCACCTATCGGATAATAAGTTAACATTTTGGTAAACTTGTATTGTATAATACAAATCTGTTATTAGTTATTTGTGCTTTGATTATTTATATATTGATTTCGAACAATTTTCACGCATGCATGTATTATTCTGAATCATCACGATGAGCTGTTATATGCTTAAGTGAAATAAAATATTTGTTGTTGTTCTGTTCTGTTATTATTGTACTGTTAACGAACCGTCATATACTTAAAAATATGACCGTAGACATTTGCCGACACTGTGCAGAATACAACCGAAAAACAAGAGAAACATAATTTACGAAACAAGTTTCACGCAAACAAATACATTTTTCCACATTTAAGAAACTGATTTTATGCATGGCTTATGGATTATAAAGGATTTATTTGAAATAGCTATATAATGTTCATCATAATATCATTCGACTAAAAACTCCCGGAGGGCTCCCGTCGATTATGACGCGGCTACACAGCAACCTTGATAGGATCGTTAAAATAAGTCATCGTCTAGAAATAAAAAATGATTTAAGTTAACAGTGCGAATAGTTCGGATTGTATTATCGTGATTATCGTGATAATATTACAATTAATTAATAAAAACATGCAAAATCAGGTAAATGTCATTTACAAGAATAATTAGGAACACAAACGTATAGTTGTATCGAAGAAAATAAAAATGCGGTATTGTTTTCAAATCTGAGGCATGTATTGCATTTAGAGAGGACGCTCTATGTACAATTTAAAAAAAACAACACTGAAATGCTTAACATGATTTTAATCGGTTACCATAGTATCAGTCTACAGATTCAACTATTCCAGTATACACTGCTGAGCCAATCCTTGACAGAAATTAACACCAAAAGTATAATAAAAAGATATAGGAAATGTGATATAAAATATATCCATGTAAGATAACAAGATAAAAACAATAAGACCGTGGGTTAAAATTTGATCAGGGGAGACTGGTAAAAACATAAATATATAATGAAGAGGTAGAGTTAAGAAGAAGAAAAGAACTTTATAGAACATGAATAATAAATTGTATGCTTATTGTTATGACAAACGTTTGATAATTGAAAATATTTCTAATGCAAAACGTATATGTATACACATTACAACTTCAGATTATTTTATAAGGGACAATTATAGAAATTTACTTCTTGTCTGTTCTGCAAAAAAATACTGTCTATATAAAGTTCAATAGGTCAAGTATGAATTATTTTGCGATCAAACGAAAAATACCAATAACAGCTACTGACTGATAATGTATATTAGATGAAAGGTAAAATAAGACTCAAGTCATTAAGTTCTTGGTTTTTTGATTATCCTCCTCATCCTCCTCCTCCTCCTCATCATCATCACCGCAACCATCTTCATCATCATTATCATTATTATTATCATCATCATCGTCATCATCATCATTATCATCATCGTCATCATAATCAACAACAAAATCAACATCAATATCAACTACATCATCAACAACAACAACAACATCATCATCGTTTTCATCATTAGTATCACATTATTAACAATTCTTCAGATTGCGGTGACCCAACACCAGACCGTGGTACAGTAAACACCACAGAAACAACGGTTGGAACTGTTGTTCAAATATCATCAATCACGGTTACGTACTGAGCGGAGCAAACATCGCTAAATACAACGCAGACTTTGTCTGGTCTGAATCAGCCACGTGTAACCCATATGGTAAGAAAGTACTATGCATAATTCAGTCATGGTACACATTCTGATTGCTTACACTTTGTGCTTGTTTCGTAAGTTGGATTTTCTCCGTCTTCAACTGTATTTCAGTCATATCATGGCGGTAATTTAACCAGCTCACTCTATTCCTTGATTAGTTGGTTGAAATAAGTGTACTTTCTTATGCCAGTAACTGACAACTGCTCTAGACTTGTGTCGTTCTTCGACACATTTTTATAGCAGAGCTCATGAACGTTATAAACTATAGCAAACTGTCAGTGTGCTATCAACCAGGGCTATAAACTAACATGTTTGCCATGATGCTCAACCTTATGGTTTAAAGGCTGTTGTTTTGTACTGAAAACAATTTTGTTTTCTGTAACAATCTTTGGGTCCGAGCACACATTTAAAGTAAAATAAATACTCAAAATCAAAGAATATCGCAAAATATTTCGTAAAATAATGGTCATACATAATCAGTCTCTCTTTTAGCAAAAGCCAAAATTTTAACGCTAGATGTGGTATGGTATCATAAATTTAACGATATACAAAATGCTAGTTTTTATTTTTTTGTGTCACAATGTATTCCATTTTAATGTCCCGCAACGATATCTATTCACACGTACACTAACATGGTACATGAACATGCGTTTAATATATTGTTCAACAAAAACACAAAAAAGAGCATTTTGTATCTTGGTAAATCTATGTTACCAGACCAGATCTAGCGTTGACATTTGGCTATTGCTATAAGGAACATTGATTTTTTTACTTTAGTTTTCGAAATATTGTACGAAATATTCGTTGATTTGTTAACTTTATTTTTTTAAATACATGTATTATACGAAATATTCGTTGATTTTGACTGTTTATGGGCTTTTAAGGAATTTATTTCTAGTCGTCTACCACTAGTTTCCATCCCTTTGTTAGCTCGACTATTATATAAAATATATATAGTGGAGCTATCCTAATCACCCGGCGTCGGTGTGAGCGTGAGCGTGAGCATGAGCGTGCAAATGTTAAAGTTTTCGTACCACCCCAAATACTTCCTATGTCCCTTGACATATTGCTTTAATATTTTGCATACTTCTTAACCAACATGACCCCAACCTATAAACAAGAGCAGACAACTGTATCAAGCATTTTGTAAGAATAATGGCCCTTTTTCACTTAGAATATGCATATTATTGATAAATCTATGATAAAGTTTGCGTACCACCTCAAATATTTTCAATGTCCCTTGACATATTGCTTTCATATTTTGCAAACTTCTTTACCAACATGATCCCAACCTACAAACAAGAGCAGACAACTGTATCAAGCATTTTGTAAGAAATATGGCTCTTTTTAAATTTAGAATATGCATATTATTGATAAATCTATGTTAAAGTTTGCGTACCACCTCAAACATTTTCAATGTCTCTTGACATATTGCTTTCATATTTTGCAAACTTCTTTACCAACATGACCCCAACCTACAAACAAGAGCAGACAACTGTATCAAGCATTTTGTAAGAAATATGGCTCATTTTAAATTTAGAATATGCATATTATTGATAAATCTATGTTTAAGTTTGCGTACCACCTCAAACATTTTCAATGTCCCTTGACATATTGCTTTCATATTTTGCAAACTTCTTTACCAACATGATCCCAATCTATAAACAAAAGCAGACACCTGTATCGAGCATTTTGTAAGAATTATGGCCCTTTTTTGTCTTAGTAACTGAATATTTTGTTAATTTTTGTGTTTAGAACCACTTGACTTCTAAAGTATCAAAGCTATTGCTTTCAAACTTCAAATATTTTCTTACTATCATGAGGGTACTGTACCTGGCAAGTTCAATTTTACCTTGACCTTTGAATGAACTTGACTCTCAAGGTCAAAAGAATAAATTTTAGTTAAATTGCCATAACTTCTTTATTTTTGATCAGATTGTATTAATACTGTGACAAAACAATACTTACCTGAATACCACAATGGATTCCACCCAAACAATACCCGACGCCCCAACCCAGAAAACCTGCCCCCTACCACCCCACCCCAAAAAAAAAATTTTTTTTCCTTTTTTATTTTTGAAAGATCGTTGAAAAATGCAATAAAATGTGATGCCTAACCCGGGTTAGGCATATTTTCTATGCGAGATATGTGATTTCATATCGAAAACACTTAAACTGTCTTAACGTTTGTTTGTTTTTCGACTTCATAGAATACGCATGCTTTACCATTTGCGAGGTTATGTTCCTTTTGGTGGTGACTATACATAAAATTATTATCGACTGCGCGTTATCGTTGCTTTCTACTGTGTATCCGAATGTTTTGTTTACGAATCGGGCGATTTTAATAATGGTTGCTAATTTGATGTCGCCCCCGTACAGAGATGTTTTCGACGGAAAATCAGACCAGCCAACATTCAATACAGATAAAATACAATTGTTGACTGCTGACTGGAGCAATGTTCATTTGTATAAGTTCCCTGTTAGGTAGGTTAAACCTTAGTGTCCTCTGTGAATGCAAGTTCATGAAATTAAAAATATGTTTCCAAATTATCATAATATTGTAAAATACTGAGGAATGACAGTTTCAAATATAAGTGTTATTTTCCGGCAAAGGTTAAAACTTTAAACCATCATAAACGCGTTACTATATTTTATGTGCACAAATTTGAAATGGGTCACTCGCGGATATTTTTTAGCTACACTTCTCACCAAAGATAGCGTAACACGTTACCGATCTTATTTTGTCGAAATATTTGAAGAACTATTCCTGGCTGCGGTACTCTGAGAAGACCAAAGGAGTGTCCTGTGCTCCGTGTCACCTATTTGCTGGTGATACTCAATACCCCCCCCCCCCCCCCCGCCCATTTGATCAGGCAGCCATACATGGATTGGAGCAACGTGTCTTCCACTCTGAAGAAACACGAGAAAAACCCTGATCATATTGCACGAGTAGAAAGGGCCGACGATTTCTTAGCAATTGAAAGAGGTAAAAAGAAAAATATTGAGTGTACCTAAAATGCAAATTACACGCTCTTGTAGAGAAGAAATTAAAAATTCTTGTAGGCATCGTGGATGAAATTGTGTCGTTCTGCTTCGGATTCATAGCGGACGAAGCCACTGATGCTGCCACTATGGAGAAAATGGCTATCTGCAATTATTTTACAATGCAGAGAAGCATGTCTCCGGGAGAAATTCATTGGGTTTGCCTTGTGCAATCTATCACCGGCGAAATTCTGGCTCATGCATTTCTCGAGAACCTATAAGCTCTTTGAGTAAACATTCAGAAAATGCGCGACCAAGGTTCTGATGGTGCGTCGAACATGTCCGGGAAGCAGAAGGGGGTCCAGGCTCGCATCCAAGCCATCGTCGCGAGAGCTGTAAACACTCACTGCAAGGCGCACTGTTTAAATCTCGCCATTATACACGCCTCCGACCCGACGCACGCTAAGAACATGATGGCAACTGTCCAAACAATAGCGTTTGCCTTTGACTACTCTGCCAAACGGCTTTTGCGGTTCGAGGAGAACTTGGAGACTGACCCTGTGGGCACAGAAGAGACGGGTAGGAGAACAAAACTTGCAACGCTGTGCGAGTCCAGGTGGGCAGCCCGACATGATGCGCTTCACAGGTTCCTAACATTGTTCAAGTAATTTGAGCACACAATTTAAAATCGCACATCTACATTTTGATTTCAGAGACATTTAGGAAAATAACTTTTGACAAATTAAAAATTATTTCTATTACACTGGTCTTTTTACAAGTCTATAAATTATCTTCATGAGTTTTTTAAACAATCAAAATGGATGTAGATACATCATTAACAATCTGTCTGAAATCAATTATATAACTAGAAAACAACTGGTACAACTTAAGCACTCTTCGTGGCTTCGGAACAAAAAGGTACATAAGTACTGTAGTTATTACAATCAGTCGATTTTGTTTACGAATACGGGAAATGGCATCAATTCCATCAAAACATGATCGAACTCTTTTAGATTCGAATCACCATATTATTGTTCAAATCACGAAAGCTATATTATGTTTCTTGTTTAGAAACTCTCATCAAAACCGGCATATCTTGAAATTGTCAAACTTAAGACATGGCATACAATGCATGCATATCAAGAAAGAAAACATGTGTTATATCTGATTCTCTGTCCGATAAGCTATGTTTCAATTCGTCACGCAACCCGAGGAATATGAATTTTCCTATCAAGGTACCTTAGCATTAAATCTGGTAATTTGCAGAACTGCTGTTGCAACACTAGATGAACTAGCATATGACCACGGGGATTTAAATGCAGCTGGTTACAGTGATGCTATTCAACAGTTTGGGTTAGATTACATCCTGAGTGGGTTGGTCGCCCTTTCTAAGATGTTACACGATAAAGAGTGCGACTTTAAAGAAGCAACATAAGAGGCTCGAACTATCACTTGCATGTTATAGGTATACTACATACAAATTTCTGCATTCTTACACATTTCTTGGGCGGTAACATGATTTCGAATTCAGGATGTAACGTATTCTGATAAGGGAGGGCGTAACTTAACAAAAAAAAAGAACCAAAAACGTTATTTCCGCATGTTGTGTGATATTTCTGATTTTATTACAAATAAATCTCGCGCGCAGCGCCGAATTTTTGTCAAATTATGCCTTTCTATATTCAAAATCGCCTTTTTGTACTGCCTTTTTGTACTGCGGGTCCGATCCCGCCCGAACCCGCCTATTCATTTAATGCATGATTATACCTCTGAATTTGTGCATTTACAAACTGGACAGTTATGTCTACAGGATCAAATTCAGAGCGTTATCCTCAAAAACTGCGTTAGTTGTCACTGAAACATATAAACATACATAGCTTTTATACATATATTGTTGGTTTCAAGAATGTGATATTTTGAATATTTATCAGTGGGTATTTTATAGGCTGAACGAGCAGATGAGATGGTGCGGGATGCACTGTATGAAACATCTGTAGCGCTTGCCGAGGAGTTTGTTATCGACCCATCTATGCCTGGACACGCCGGTCGCCATTGTCACATGCCCAATGCCCCAGCAGCTACCACATCCCAATAATAGAAGACGAACATGTACCTTCCCTTCATGGATCATCTGCTACAGGAATTAAACTAACGGCTACTGCTAGGACACGCACGATTCAATGTTCAATATCTCATAACAACCAAGGTGCGTACATGCCTAAGATATTTTGCCTGATAAGGCATTTTTCATGTAGCCCCATGTCTGTAGCTATTGACTGATGAAAATAGCATGATATTAATTTGCATTTATACTGTAACTTGCATAATCAGAAATTTACGCACATTCCGAGATAGATCTACATTTGTCAAATAAATTATTCATGAATGTTAATAATAATAATAATAATAATAATAATAATAATAATAATAATATTATTATTATTATTATTATTATTATTATTATTATTATTATTATTATTATTATTATTATTATTATTATTAATACACATGCGTTTAAACGGTCAATGATTATATACAAATTAAGTATAAACAAACATTGATCTATTTAATGTTCGGGTTTATGCTTTGACGATACAGTGATATAATTTAATAAACTAAACCATGGGACAAATTTGAAAAATACTGCGATGCCATTAGTAAAAATATAAATCCGAACATTAAGTGTTCTTCCCAATCAGGAGGCACAGGTTATACAAACGCTTTTGTTATAGTTTTATGCAATATGCCGAGTGTATATCCCGATTCAATGACGCGACACGTTTTTTATATTGACGGTGAGCAAGTTAAGAAACGATCTTGTTCAAGAGATTTTCACCGAGTTCCAGGTTGACGATGAAACATTTGCCAGGGAGTGTAGAAGGTGGAAGGCGAAGTGGCAGATTTTATCTCCTGCGCCATTCAAAACCCTATAGTCGGCGCTTACCCCCGCAACGGTAAACTTCTACCCCAATGATCGTTCTGCTCTGTATGCCAGTATCGACAGCAACAGCAGAGATGTCTTTTGGCTACGACAATTACTGTTTTTATTGTTTGCATATTCATGCGAGAATAAGTTCCTCACTAAACGGTCTAGGCCGAAAAGATACGAGTGTCTACGGAGACAGTAAGAAGAATTTTTGTCTGATACATTTTGAAGACATTATACATTGTATTTGGTATTTATAAACATATTTTAAGATATTGTTATTTTATTTTGCGTTAACGAGACATTCAAGAAAAAAGAAAATGAAAAAAAAAACAACAACAAATATTCATGATCATTCTCGGAAATATACGAAGTTAACGGATATGGTATTTCAACTGCGCAGATCGAGCGCGCAAATCGAGCGCGAAAAGTTCTACGTGAGACAACGTACACAATATGTACACCGTTCTTTATCGGGGTACAGGTCCAGTCTCACTATGATGCCGGCTCTACCGGGATGAACCGGGGCTCCACCGGGGACGACCGGGATAAACCGGGGAAAACCGGGGCTCCACCGGGAAAGTATTTAAATGTTTAATACCGCCGGGATGAACCGGAAGTCACCGGGAAAGACCGGCAACGACCGGCGCTGCACCGGGAAGAACCGGGACGGCTAGGGAACAACCGGGACGGCACCGTAGCTCCACCGAGGCCCATACAGACACCGGCAGAGTTACGACAACGCCCCGGTGGAGCCCCGATGAATGCCGTTAGAGTCCCGGTATAGCTACGGTAAATAAGTAAACCGGCGCTCTGGCGGGACGCAACCGGCATTCAGCGGGGCTCCGCCGGGGCATTACCGGCGACGACCGGGGTGGAACCGGGGCGTTGCCTTAACTCTGCCGGGGTCTGATGCCGGTATAGCACAGCAGTGTGCCGGCGGTGTTACAGTATACCGGGGCTCGGCCAGGACGCTGCCGGCTTCCATCGGGGCTCAACCGGGGCACTACCGGCGACAACCGGGGCTATGCTGGGAGCTGCCGGCTTTCACCGGGGCTCAACCGGGGCACTACCGGCGACAACCGGGGCTCTGCCGGGGCTTCACCGGGATAAACCGTAGCCAGTCCGGGTTGACCGGGACTCTGCCGGGCTGTTGACCGGCTTCAACCGGGACGGCTACGGGAAATAGTGTGACTGCGTTAAAAAATTCTACGAATCATCACGGTCCTCGCCGATCGACCGGCGTTAGCAGACCGGGATGGACCGAGGCTCTACCGGCAATAGTGAAACTTGGGCTTAAGTGGATTTTCTTATGTATACACATTACAAAGAAAGTATGAGTGTTTTCCTGATCTGTTAATTATGTGATAGAAAGCTATTTTAGGCTATTGATAGTGATTTATTTGACGCCAACAATAACAGTTTTTTTTGCGGCCATGTTGTTGTTGTTGTATATCTTCACCACATATGTAGACGAACCTCTGCCATATCTGTAGAGTTGAACAAAAGGTTATCGTTCCCACAACCAGTATCGTGTTGTCCTCCACCGTCTATGTACACTGTAGTATATACACAACTATTGTCTATTCTTACAGTCTCTGAGCTTCTGCACTCAACCGCTAGGGTCAATCTGTATACATTCGAACAAAGGGAGAAATTCGGACAAAACATCCTAAAAGCATTTTACGTCACGCTAAATCTAGCCCCTGGCCTTCAGCGCCTACAGCGCTTTGAGAAGGTAGAGAATACAAGACGAGTTGAACGTGACTTGATTTATCGAGTAAATATGATAGACATAGTTGCTATCTAAAAGATGGGTATTTTGCTTTATTATGTCTTTTTTTGTGTTTTAACAATACAAATTAAGCTTTAGCTACTTTTATTCAAAAGTGTTATGTCCTATTTTATACCATACCATATCATGGTTTAATTCAGACATACATTAATTGATATACCCCGATACAATTCTAGAATATAAGTCTTAAAGGAAAATCATATGTTTTAAAATCGAACATAAATTGTATCATATCCGAGTTTATCACGCCATATTTTGCATTATAATATTGTCTGAAACCTATCTAGAATGCTCGTGCGGCGCGTAGAGATAACAAATTTCAGGGAGAGCATGCCTCCGGACCCCCCCCCCCCCCCCCCAGCATGCCGTATGCGAACACTGAAAATCAGCCCAGCTACGCCCCTGACACTTGATTTGGTTATGCACAGCACATGTTTGGACACTGAAAAATCCGCATAATATTCTACCATATTTCATTTAGTTGTTCAATCCTCTTTATTCTATTTTGTGCCACGAGTTAGCTATGTCGTGGCCACGAGTTACTTAGTCGAGGCCACGAGATAGACAAAAGAGGAGTGTACAACTAAATAAAAGATGAGTGCAATTAAGAAAAGAGCGGTGCAGTAAATGAAGGAAGGGTGCATTAAAAAAGGGCGGAGAGAATTTTAGCTATCTCGAGGAAACGAGTTAGTCAGCCAATCAAATATTGCGTAACATGTCCAAATATGCTGTTCGCATATTTATAGTTATCCAAAGCGGCTTTAACTGTGATGATTACTTCCTTTTGTATATGGAACTGGAAGAATTGACATAACAAACAATTGCAGTGGCTTACTAACTCGTGGCCACGAGATAGCTAGAAAGTCGTGGCCACGAGATAAAAAAGAGGAGTGCAATTTAAAAAAAGAGCAGTGAATGTCACCTCTATTCCACCGTACAATTGTGGGAGTATTTAGTTGGGGAAAAAGATTGCCATAATTATGACACAAGTCGTCGAAGCCAACATCTTATTCTTTACGATAACATACACGTAGAGGTATTTTAAAATTGAAGAAATTGATCGACACAATTTTGAACAATATATTCCGAATTGCCAAAACGTGTACTAGCCAAGATTCTTGTGTTCGTTTTCAACGTCATTAAAGTGATAATTTTAGTGAGATATTCCAAGTTCTTAAGAACGAGTTTAATTGACCACATGTTGAGACTATACATATTATTGGAAGTTAAGACATATGACTATAAATCTGCCTTTTTCCATCAAAGCCAAACAATGTTTTAAGGATTATCTATACGTATCGTTGTTGTTAATAAATAATGTTTTCCAACAATGTATTAAAAGTAAACCGTATACAAGGAACAACATTTTTAAACAGATTAAAAAAGCGTATGTTTTACTAAACAAAGTTTTCAAAAGACATCTACGTATATTTCAATCCCGTTTAAATGCATAGATTACTGTATCAGATGTAAATTTACTAAACTCCTCAACTGAGTTCTATTAGTTAATTACTCTTTTTAGTATTTCCATATACATATTAGCAACGTTTATGCCTTCAGATGGCGGTTGGACAACATGGTCTTCGTGGAGCACGTGCACATCCACAATCATGTGTGTTGGTGGAATCTATCAAAGATACCGAGAATGTAACAACCCGAAACCTTCTCCGTATGGTCAGCAGTGTCCTGGAGCTAATGTAGAAACAAACTCGTGCAATACATGCCAGTACGCAACCATTTCAAACAGTAGTAAGTTATTGTTTCGACTGGAATGCATGCACACTATGAATAGTGTGTTTTCGGAAATTATGCTTTCAAAATATTCTTTAGAATAATTTCATGAAATATCTGTAATTCAACATTCGTGTAAGTCATCAACATAAGTTTCAATATATCTTTCTTATATTGTTGTTATTGACATATAAGAATCGTAAGTGTCTTTAAACGTAAAGGAGGTGTTGAAAACAAGTGTTGATAGTTATTAAAATTAAAAATGGAGAGAAGAAAAAGTAATTTAAGATGCAAACTATATGTCACTATTTGTTGTAACATATTGATATTATTTCATAGATGTTATTTACTTAATGGTACCAATGAAACATCATTTGTTTGTAGCTGATTTAGTGTCATAAGTCACTCATTTCAGTTCGTTTGGTAAATGGGCGAGTTGAAGTATACTTGAACGGGGCATGGGGAACTGTGTGTGATGATAATTTTGCGTATAATAGCAATGCTGCTCGAGTTGTTTGTAGGATGCTCGGACTACCAACGTAAGTTGAAAAAGTGTTTGATATTATAATAAATTTAAGTAATATGTCGTTCAAATATCCCTAACTTTATTGTTGAAGAGATATCTAACTACTATGTAGGTAATGAATGTTTATAAAATGATAAAAGCGTATAAAAGTGTTAGTATTAGAGGCGAAATTAGATAAAATAAACGGGTGTGGTTTCAACGATTTTCGGTTTCTTGTATCACATTTGTTGTTCTAATGAACACTTGTATATGTCGTACATGCATGTTTGAAGACTTAAACATCACGTTAGTATTACACTCAGCAAAACAAAATCCTTTAACATGTATTAAAGTAAGGCTTGTTATGTTTGCTAATGAATGAATGTTTTTCGGGCATTTGCCTGATAGTGTATATGCAACAGACGTTTATAGAACACACTGCTGTGAAATAAAAGTATAACTTGTATTAAAAATCCAAACATACTCATGGGCGCAGTGAATCTTTTTGAAATGCCAGCAAGTGACTTCAAATTAATGCGATGTCTTAGAGAAAATCTTCATTCTTATTAAGTGTCAATACAAAATGTATTTGAAGGCTTATCAATGTTATGTTATTTGTTTGCAGGTCCAATGCTCGTTTAATTGACCCGGGGGATGGGCCTAGCTATATGTCAATATTATTGGATGAAGTTCGTTGTACCGGAAACGAAGCGTCATTGTTTGATTGCTCGCATAGTGCTGTCATTGCAAACGACTGCAGGCACGCTGAAGATGCTGGCGTATACTGTGCATAACTTAAATTAATGTCAAATAAATAGAAATGTGTCCTGTTTTCATATATTAATGATAAACAATAGAAACAATTCATCCTATTTGTGGTTAAAGTTCCAAATATGTGTCGTATTTCACCTATCATAGCATTTACATGATTACATCACATAGCAAAATGAAATGGAACCTATCCGTTATTTGACATTTAAAGCCGTGTTAGACAAACTTAATAATATGCGATATGGTGCGATTGTTTGTTCAGCATGGAACCTCGTATTGTTCGTTCCAAAATTATTTTAATCATCATTATTGAATTAATATTAGTATAAAAACATTGTGGTTATACGTTTTTGGTATAAACAGCTGGTACACAATTCTAATAAATAAAAGTTGATAATGTCATCCCCACCCAACCTCTCATATGCGAAAACATTTAGTTAACTTTTAGCTCAACTATACCGCATAATAATATGGGTAAGAATCGTTTGTTTCCTTCAATAAATTCAAAATCCCTTATACGAAAAGTATGCTCTCCCAACTATCCAAGTAATTTCGCTGCCGGAACCACTTGTGGATAATAATGTCCGAGCTTAAAGAAATGATTGTTGTAAAATAAACGGTGATTTTTTTTAATAATTGTAATACGTTCATTTCGTATTTTGGTCGCTAAAATGTCGATTTGAAATGATAAACGCACTATTTATATATTTCGAGTGTTTGTGAAATGGGATTTCACTCTCTTTCTAAAAAATCCTCAACCTAAATTATTTATGAAATGGGAGCATATTTGTTATACTACACGTCTCGATTCTGCATTAAAACAATGAGATACTTTTGATATAACTGTATCCAACACATCGATATTTAATAACGGCTGTATTATGAACGCGGTTTTCCTAGTCGCCAATATTTACAGCGAGTCTTTGCTCTTCCATGACTTTGAACTTATCCCCTTGATGACATAAAAACGTACACATTACAGGACTATTCACGAAATATACTGAGGCGAACATGGCCAAGACTTTCCCTTATTCGTTCTGTGTCGCAGCTTTTGTAGTAAGAATCGGGTTAAGTATCATCATTACCATTATTTGCTATTATAGCTTTTAAAGATTTAAAAAAATACGAGTATATGAAAATGTAACTAACTTTCCTTTACTAAATGCATATTTTAGTTGATAATGTTTTTCAAACACCTTATATTTTAATATGCACATGAAATTGAAAACTATCTCTCTTACGATTATGCTTAAAATTCAGAGTTAGCCATTTACAGAGAAAAGCAGTTTACATTTCTGGCTGAAATTTGGTTTCGAAAAAGAAGGTTAACAATTTTGTTTGGCTCAAACCACCTTCAGCGCTAACAATATTTATATTATTCTTTCATTGTAGTGTCAACCATGAGTTAAACTAGGAATGTGTCATAAGATATATGTTTCGGCAGGTAATGCTTGTCTAAAGAGAAATGTGAGCTCACAGTGATATCGGTAGGGAAAGCTTATCTCGGTCACAAAGTGTTATCTAAGATTGACTTTTTTAGGGAAAGCTTATCTAAGTCCAACCTTGTAATCTAACAGTGACGACGATATGGAAAGCTTAACTAGGTCACACAGTGCAATCTATCATTGACATTGATAGGGAAAGCCTATCGAGGTAACAAAGTGTTATCTTACTGTGTTGTTGAGAAAGCTCATCTAGGTCAAAAAGTGCGATCTAAAGGTGACATCGATAGGGAAAGCTTGTCTAGGCCACAAAGTGCGATCTAACAGTGCTCGTAAGGGAAAGCTTATCCAGGTCACATAGTGTTGTCTAACAGTGACATCAAAAAGAAAAGCTTATCAAGGTCACATAGTGTTGTCTAACAGTGACATCGATAGGGAAAGCTTACAAGTATCTAAGTCACAAAGTGCGATCTGACAGTGCTCGGTAGGGAGATCTTATCTCGGTCAAAGAGTGATAACTTACAGTGCTCGCTAGAGAGAGCTTATCTGGGTCATAAAAGGCTGTCAAAAAGTGACTTCGATATTGAAAAATTATATCGGTAATAAAATGTGGTCTAAAGGTAACGTCAGTATGGAAATCATTTCTTGGTTAAAGGTGTGATTTGACAATAATGTCGGCATGGAAAACCTCATATTTGACACAATGTGCGATATAACAATGAAGCCAAAGAGTACGGAATCCGGATAGTGCCATTTATAATCTCGCCCTTCTTTCAACACGGGCGACACACGACACACGAAGCGATACACGATATTTTGCGCGACACACGAAGCGACACACGATATTTTGCGCGATACACGAAGCGACGCGCGAGAATGTACCATGAAATATCGCCCTGTAAAGGTAGCCCAAAAGGCGATATATCGTAGTAAATATCGCGTGTTGCTTCGTGCATCGCGCAAAATATCGTGTGTCTCTTCGTGTATCGCGCAAAATATCGTGTATTGACACACGAAGCGATACACAATATTTTATTATTCACATATCGCCGTTATTATCCGAATCTCGTGTATCGCGGTCTAATTTCAGATCGCGGCACACGACACACGAAGAGATACTCGATATTTTGCGCGACACAAGAAGCGACACGCGATATTTGTACTGTTCAATCATCGCTGTAATAATATCGCCTGTCGACCCCCTCGTTTTCAAAAAATCAGGGGAGATAAAAAGTGGATATTTTTACGTCATCAAGCATGTGCATCAAGCATGGACGCAGACTCTTACTGAACACCGTTTAAAAAACGCGAGAGTCGACAGGCGATATTATTACAGCGATATTTGAACAGTACAAATATCGCATTTCGCTTCGTGTGTCGTGTGTCGCGATCTGAAATTAGAACACGATACACGAGATTCGGATAATATGGGCGAAATTTGAATATAAAATATCGTGTTTCGCTTCGTGTGTCGCGTAAAATATCGTATGTCGCTTCGTGTTTCGTGTGTCGCCCTTTGAACACGAGACACGATATTTTCCGCGAAACTCTAAGCGACACACGATATTTTGCGCGATACACGAAGCGACACGCGATATTTAGCGCGATACACGAAGCGACACGCGATATTTACCACGATATAACGCATTTTGGTCTACCTACACAAGGGCGATATTTTGTGGTACATTCTTGCGCGTCGCTTCGTTTATCGCGCAAAATATTGTGTGTCGCGCAAAATATCGTTGTATCGCTTCGTGTGTCGCGCAAAATATCGTGTATCGCTTCGTGTGTCGTGTGTCGCCCTTGATGAAAGAATGGCGATATTATAGATGGCACTCTCCTGATTCCGTACAAGAGGGATATCTTAACATGGTCACAAAATGCGGTCTCAAAGTAATGTCAATAGGGAAAGCTTATCTTGGTCACACAGTGTAATCTTACCATGATATCGAGAGGGAAAAGATAATCTCGATCACAAAGTCTGATCTAACAATTATGTCGGAAGAGAAAGCTTAACTCGGTCTCATAGTGCGATCTGAAAATGGTGCCGGCAGGAGGAGCTTATATCGGTCAAACAGTATTAATTGAAAAAGATACGTTAAGGGAAAGTCAAAGTTGTTGTCACTGTGTTAACCGAATGTGGTGCCGAAATAGCAAGCTAATCTTGGTCAAACAATCTGATCAAAAAGTAATGATGGTAAAAGAAGGAAATTTCGGTCAAATGATAAGCTGACGATGATGATGGTAGATTAAAAGTTAATCCAGTAAAAAAATAGTTTCGCACCAGGACGCATTTTGCCTTTAATTTTCGCAACATTCAAACATCTTTTAATAATTATATTCACTATTTACACTTGGTCAGAATGCATTTCAATTTTTAATATTACAAATACAGTTTGATATAGCCCGTTTTCGTTTTTTGAATGAGTGCAGTTATGCATATATTCTAAATCATTCACAAACAACCATGATATAAACTTATTTTAACAAATGATATATCATACAATCTAATTGCACTCATATTCCTTTTTGGTATGTTGCCAAACGTTTTTTTTTTAATATTACCGATTTATATATACATTTTGTATACTCAATATAATCCATTCCAGTGCTAATGTTTTACATTTATTTAGCTATCAAAATACATTTTAAAAATATTGGAAACAAAAACACACATGATAATTGTTCGAATACATTATGTGTATACTATTATTTAACTATTATTTCTGATTGGATATAATAATATTCAGCCATACAGAATTAAGTGTCATACGTCCGCCGTTTCATTAAAATTAAAATATAATCACTATTTACTGGCCCTGTTTTCGTAGAGAAATTTCGATATGATACGTTCATATTTTCATAATTTACATAATTTCAATATACAAGGCGTCCGATTTGCAAACTGTCATTGGAAACTGTGTGCAAAGATTGTATTTTATCATTTAATGTGTATTCGGTTTAAAGAAAATACACGTGTTTACCCAAATAAATAAATGTTATATTATTGACACAGTGTATATATATATATACTGACTAAATATAGTGTGTAGGATCAATTTATGTTGTCAATATATCTTTTCAAACTCAGAATGACCTTGAAACATCATAGCTCCAATTTTACTAATATGTAACGCTTTTTATGCAGTTTTAAATTGTCGAATGTTTATTTGCATTTGGTATTTGTATTAAAATCTATAAAAAAAATATGCGATAGAACCATTCTTCTTTAAAGATAATCTTAATGTTATGCTTATTAATGCATTTTGGTTGCAAATATTGATCCGATCATTTTATTTACAAAAGCGGAAAAGTAACGGAATTGCGAAATGCGAGTCTGTTTACCACAGCATGCTGGCTGTTATTTTGATTAACTTTGGTTTATTTAGTTTTTTCCCGTGTTTGATTTATTGGCTTTGTTGCTTAGATTCTAGTGTTAAATGTCTACATTTCTACAATCTCTGTTTATCAGAGAAAATGTCAACGCAGTATCTCTTTTTGAAATAAAACAGACAATACGGACATCAGATTTTCTAGCAATTCTCAATATTTAGGAACAGTTGATGATAGACAATTAATACAGAAGAACTTGGAAATTAGAAGTATCTGTTATAGTAAAAACAGTTTTATTTTGATTAAATTGTTAATCACGTGCGAAATAAAAACAAGGGACAAAATTGTCACAAAGCCAGGTTTTCAATAATAAAAGTCTGATAAAGGGAGACAACTGCAACTCAAAATGTGCATTGCTACTGATTGTGCATTACAATTACCCCCCTTGTTTCAAAATCAATCTGTTTTTCGACCCCGTGACCTAGTTTCTCTCCCGGAATGACCCTTATTCGAACTTGACCTAGATATTGTCTAGATACAACTTCTGACCAAGTTTCGTAAAGATCGGATGAAAAGTATTTGAATTAGAGAGCTGACAACATGCTCATTGTTTAAAGCGCACTAGGTGACCCCGTGAGCTAGTGTTTTCACCAGGCATGACCTATATTCGAATTTGACATAGATATTGTCTAGATACAACTTCTTCTCGCCGTAGCATTTTACCATGTCCACCCCCTAGCTGTTCGAAAGATGTCAGAACTTTATTTTGTGTAATATGTGGTAATGTAGAAAACAAGAGGAGCCGGGGCAAATACAGAATCTGCGAGTATGGTAGTGCTGAGAAATTCGTCAACGATGAAATACACTTCCATGATGAAGTTTTCACAAGAGTGGCTGAGCGTTTGAGCAACAACCACGAGGAATGTATAAAGTCAGTCATCTCTGCAGACCTATACTTCCACAACACATGTCTTCAGAGCTACCTACGAAAATCTGACCGTAACTTTTAATCTACTCAAACCGGATATTAACAACATCAAGCGTGTACTCTTCAATCGCACACTGCCTTATATTGACAATCTTTTGGCAAAGGGTGAATGTTGCACTATGAGTGATATTGTAGAGTTTGCATTAAGTTTGTTAGAAGAAGGTGATGTGCTTACAAGTACATTCCTTAACCGTGATATGAAGCAGCTGATTATCAGTCACTATGGACATTCGTTCACACTATCGCCCAATAGTAGGGTCAACGAATCTGACATCATTTTTTCATCTGATATAAGCGCTAATGACATAGTGATCAAACTTAAGAATCAGGACATTATGCAGGAAGCTGTTACCCAGTTAAGAAAAGTTTTCATGGACGTTGATTTTGGCCTACACGCATAGTTTTGCGACAGTGCTTACCTCAAGTCTTCATGGGAAAGAACAAGAATGCCAGGACCGCTTCTCACGTTTTTGTCAGCTCTTTTTAAGACCCCTAAGTACAAGCCTTTTCAAAGCATTGCGCATGACATTGAGGAGCTTCTACAGCATCTTGAAGATGAGGTACATGAGGAGTCCTTTACCAACACAGGCAGATCATCAGCCACAAGAACAAACAGAAACCTGGTTGAGAGACCATACGAGTACACAGCTACACTGCCTATTCCAGATGCTTGTGTACATCGGTCAAAGTGGATTGACGCGAACACCATTGCATATGATGCTTGGTCACGCAATTTATGAAAGAGACCGAAGCAGGAGCCTTCTCACTGCTTTCAACAGAATTGGTGCATGTTCAAGTTATCAAACCATTAGATCTGCCCGCAGTCTTCTTGCTAGCTACTCCGTGAAATGCTAAGAAAATGGAGCAACCCCAATACCCAGTACTTTCCCCAAAGAGGACTACATTATGGCTGGAATGGACAACTCGGAATATGCTGACACATCATCAATATCTGGTACCGAAGGTTCACAATATGCTGCACTAGTGTTATTTCAAGATGCCACAGTGAATAGGCCTCTTTCCAAACCCCCAGTGTCCAATACAGGAATAAGCCGTGCACATCCAATTCTGAAGACAAAGCTACCATGTCAAGAGGTACCTCCCCATATCAAGCAAATAGTTAGACCAGCCTTATCACAAGATATGTTGCTGCATCCCGAAACTAAGCAGGCTACGTTGCTCAATACACAAACTGCCCGGAATGTAGCCACAAAGCGTGAATTCACTCTAAGTGTTCTGCGCAATGGTTCAGAAATAGAAAATCCTCATATCTGGGCCGCCGTTCATACGCTTGCTCTTCTGCTGTGGTGCCGATGATGCATTTTGGCTTCCTCCCTGTTATACCAAGACTCACCACTGATGGTGCTTCAGTCAGACATTGCCTCACTAATTTTCAGAGTGTGCGAAGACAGTTAAATCAGGAATCGCTGGCAATGTGGTGTGATGAGGGTGTTTTCGCTCTTGCAGCAGACATTTACCTACACAAGACAAACAAGTTCAGCGACCTCTTTCTTTGTATGGGCCCTTTCCATTGGACCCGTGTTCTGCTTAGATGTCAGGGCAAACTTCTGCGAGGCTCTGGCCTAGATGACGCATTGATCGAATGTGGGGTGTTTGGACCAGGTATGATAGAGACAGTGTTGAACGGCAGCCATTATGTACGGGCCCTCACTGGTATGCTGATGGTGGAGGACTTAATTCATAAACTGGAGTGGCAAGCTTTTTGGAAACATAAGGACAAGGCTACATACCCAGTCCTGGAGCAGATGAAGGAACTGAAATGCATGTGACGAATCTGCTATTGAGTAATTAAAACACAACGTCTGACTAGCGCAAGTGGTTCAAATCCTGCCCGGCAGTGGCAAATTTGTTGGTGATCACAATTACGTACCAATGGCGGCTGCTTTTAAATATACTGTTTGAATGCGATGTAGGCAAGCTGTTATCTGGTCCTCATATCGTTTGACAAGTTTTAGTTATATAAGCTCATGAATCAAAGTGCTGATTTGGAAAGCTGTGAAAGCTCTATCAATCGAAATTCGTGTAAACAATATCAGTTTGAATGATAGTTTCATGTCGCCAATTAAAATGTTTTATGTTTAATGTGTATCGCATTAAAGTGTCCAAGTACGTCCGCGTCACATATCTTTATTTAGAGTCTGGTCACAAGAAAATACTGCCTCTAAAATTCTTGTGACCATAGTTACGTAGAGGTGTATCGTACTGTGCGAGGGGTATTGTTTTTGTTATATTTAAAGCTACATATCCTTAAGTTCCTCATTTCACAGATGTTATATGTAACGCATCCTCGTACCATTAATTCAAAGTACATTCATCATCATCATCATCATCATCATCATCATCATCATCATCATCATCATCATCATCATCATCATCATCATCATCATCATCATCATCATCATCATCATCATCATCATCATCATCATCATCATCATCTTCATCATCATCATCATCATCATCATCGTCATCGTCGTCGTCGTCGCCGTCGTCGTCGTCGTCGTCGTCGTCATCATCTTCATCATCATCATCATCATCATCATCATCATCATCATCATCATCATCATCATCATCATCATCATCATCATCATCAACATCATCATCAACATCATCATCATCATCATCATCATCATCATCATCATCATCATTTATTAATTTTCATCATCATCATCAACTCCATTCTCAGCATCAGAAGTATCAGTATTATTTTCAGCATCATCAATACATATTGAACGTAATCAAAATAAGACAGGCATACATCATACAGACAGACATTTTATTTGAATTGCACAATGTACATCGTCTAAATAACTTGTGGTTGGTAAATGTCAACATGTATATGCGCAGAAAACAAGTGTCAACAAACATGAATATGCACAAAACAAATGTAATGTACAGATTTTGAACAAATGTTAAATGATACGATTTAACAAGTTCGACCTGATACTCAACGATTCATTAACAATTAAACACAGTTTTATTAGTTCAAACCTATTGTTTGATTGTAGGAATTGTACATACTTAATAACAGAAGGATTATTAAAGTAATATGTTTATTGTATTTCTTTCTAATATCACCAAATGTTGAACAAATACATATTAAACATAATCAAATAAGCAGGATCATAATCAGCATTAATTGCATCCATTGCATAACGATAAAACTGTTTATCTAGTTTTTAACTAGTTTTATTTTATCTAAATATCAAAACTGTCAAATCAGTTTTCAAATCAAACAGCACGTACACACATAGCAATATATAATCAAAACAACGGTACTGTCATTGCCCAAAAATAAGAGAGTATGACAAATACATCAAATAAATGCGAGATCCGGAACCTTTACTTTAGACACTGTAGATAATTTTAAATTAGGCAAGTGCTTTTCATTGATAAATCTTACAGGCGCTTAACAAATGCTCACACTATTATATGTCGAAAAGAAGATTATCTTCAATAAAATATTTCGTAAAATGTTGATGTATAAATAGGCGTTTTATATAACTGCATAACACAAGTTTATTTTTTAATAAATACAAAAAAGTTTTCTCTCGACAAATGTTAGCGTGCACAGGAAAAACGTGATAGTAGTAAAATTGTTTTGAATGAAATGCATGCACACTATCTATTAAGGTACTGTATTGCATACACACTATCGATTGAGGTACTGTATTGCATACACACTATTAATTAAGGTACTGTACTGCATGCACACTATTGATTAAGGAACTGTACTGCATGCACACTATGTATTAAGTTACTGTATTGCATACACACTATTGATTAAGGTACTGTACTGCATGCACACTATCTATTAAGGTACTGTATTGCATACAAACTATTGATTAAGTTACTGAATTGCACACACACTATTGATGAAGGTACTGTACTGCATGTACACTATTGATTAAGGTACTGTACTGCATGCACACTATTGATAAAGGTACTGTACTGCATGAACACTTTCGATTAAGGTATTGTACTGCATGCACAATATTGATTAAGGTACTGTACTGCATGCACACTATTGATTAAGGTAATGTACTGCAAACACACTATCGATTAAGGTACTGTACTGCATTCACACTTTCGATTAAGGTATTGTACTGCATGCACACTATTGATTAAGGCTCTGTACTGCATGCACACTATTGATTAAGGTAATGTACTGCAAGCACACTATCGATTAAGGTACTGTACAGCATTCACACTATTGATTAAGGTACTGTACTGCATTCACACTATTGATTTAGGTACTATACTGCATGCACACTATTGATTAAGGTACTGTACTGCATGCGCAGTATTGATTAAGTTACTCTATTGCATACACTCTATTGATTAAGATAATGTACTGCATGCACACTTTTGATTTAGGTACTATACTGCATGCACACTTTTGATTAAGGTATTGTACTGCATGTACACTATTGATTAAGGTACTGTACTGCATGTACACTATCGATTAAGGTACTGTACTGCATCCACACTATCGAATAAGGTACTGCACTGCATGAACACTATCGATTAAGGTACTGTACTGCATGCACAATATTGATTAAGGTTCTGTACTGCATGTAAACTATCGATTAAGGTACTGTACTGCATGCACACTATTGATTAAGGTACTGTACTGCATGTACACTATTGATTAAGGTACTGTACTGCATGCACACTATTGATTAAGGAACTGTACTGCATGCACACTATTGATTAAGGTACTGTATTGCATGCACACTATTGATTAAGATACTGTACTGCATACGCACTATTGATTAAGGTACTGTACTGCATGTACACTATTGATTAAGGTACTGTACTTCATACACACTATTGATTAAGGTACTTTACTGCATGCAAACTATTGATTAAGGTACTGTACTGCATGTACACTATTGATTAAGGTACTGTATTGCATGCACACTGTCGATTTAGGTACTGTACTGCATGTACACTTTCGATTAAGGTACTGTGCTGAAGTAAAAATCTCGATAAAGTGCTCAATTATTTCTAAGGTCACATTGGAGAAATGTGACAAATTTACAAATTAATTCATTAACAAATTAATTGTGTACATTTTAACGATTTTACCAAAAAATTGATAGTACATACATTCATGTGAGAAAAGGGGACAAATCACTGTTTTAACAGATTAATTTATTAGGCGGAAATACCATCGATGGGCCCCTCCCTTTGAACTATTACTTAACTTTGCATAATATTTAAACGTACAACTCAAGCATAACAAGCACTGTGCACAATAAGTCAATGGCACAAAGTAGTATAACGACACGTGGTTTGATTTACATAGACAGGAATGATCTCTGTTTATTCTACACAAGTTTTGAAAGTAGTAATTGAGAATGTATGCATATAAAAACGTTTGCTTAAACTCACACTAGAAACAAAGCGATCAGAATTATTTTATCTTTTGAAAAAAGTAATTATTCAGTCAAATTCTTTTCAATGGCATTTACGCAACATGTTATCGTTTTTAAAATGTCATGTGTACTTACGCTTGTTGTTATGAATATACTGCTATATGTATGAAGCAGCAATACAAATGGCGTCATATTGCGCATTGAACTGTTTGTTACTGAATCTGTCGTCGTTTTGGTTTAGTATTAATGACTGCATTTTTAGTTATTTTGTCTCCTTTTACAAAATAACGTCTCTGTAAAGTTCACGTAATGTATTTCTTAAAGTAAAGGCTGAATGTCGAACACATAGTGCGTATTTCTCACAAAAAAACCGTTAATAAAAAAGATACTTCAGTCGTGTTTCAATCGCGCAACAACTGCTCCAGACATAAATATGCATGTTTTGAATAAACATGTCTAACAGACACATGTTTGAATACAATCGTGTTCCTCGGAGGCATGCATTCATCTCTACGTTAGCGTTACCGATCGCCGAAATCGCCATTGGCGATTACAATTCCTGGCTGGCGATTAAAAATAAGATTTTCATGAAAGTGGCGATTGAAAAACATTAGACCCTATGCTTTACAAATGCACACTCTAAATGCCTGTTTTCAGGCCGTATAAATCGCCAGAAACATCGCTAAGATTACACAGAAAAGGCCCCAGGGGATAACGACGACAGCCTAGGTCGATAATCCACATGGCTAATGTCTTAATTGGTCACGCTTTACACTGCGACCAGACTTTACAAATATTTGGGTTACTTGGCGATTTACGTTCTAATTGAACCACTGAAGCGTGCCATATAATGACCTATGCTATTGATGTTATGATTCAACTTAATCGAATCGACCAGTACGGAATTGTCATTTAATCAGAAGGGCGGAGTTATGGTATTGAAATAGCCACTATAAACTAATTTCCCAAGAAACAACAGTTTTTGATTGGCTAAAAAAGTAGATAAGAGTAACTTCCCTTTACTGTCGCTATGCGATTCAAAGACCGATTTAGAAAGTGAGTTGCAGATTCCGGGAAAAATGGATACTGCGAACGAAAATGGAAAGTCGGAGCAACAGAAATTGACACAATTCCTTAAAAAAGAAAGCGAACAGAATAATGTTAGCTCAGGAAATGACCAAATGTTAGGTTCGCGATCAGAGGACGTCTTAAATAGTGCAGACGTGAATGCAGAATCGGAAACGTCTACCTGTCAAGTCTCACGGTTTCGCCTTGAGTCTCAGGTTTTTGACATGCAACTAAGTAATTTTTTACGATTTCTTCAAAAACAAAAAATGAAAAAAGTAATGTTTGTATTTCATACAATGTCGTATAATTACTACCGAGACGGCGGGCTGTTTTAGTGGTTTCTGGCGGGCTGTTTTAAAGGTTTCTAACCTAAATACCACGTGTATCGAAAACTTTTTAACGGTATTAATGTATCATTACTACGCCCCCGGTGTCTCTGTAAACAAAAAAATCGGCTGCAAAATGTCCGCAAGTGTCTCACCAGCGAAGACAAATTTTCAAGCAAAAAAGGGCTAATTTCAGACAAAAATAGTCTTAATTTTACTCAGAAAATAGCCCCTAAACGCATCACAGACGATCTAGGATCTAAAACTTTTCAGGGGGGGGGCATGCCCCCGTACCCCCCTAGATTTGGCGACTAAGGTTTTTTCCTTAGCGCCAACCTAGCATCTGTTGATATAACTATGTCTTACAGACACATGCATTCACGAGTTCGAGGCTGCATAACTCTGCAGTCGCATGGAAATTCGATTGACGATGTCCTTATCTAGATGTCGAACGAATAAGTTATATGTCTCATCATCAACGATAACAGCATCATAATCATCGTTCTCAACAACAACATGGTCACGTACAGACCAAGATGAATCAGCAGACTCATACCACCTATTGACACGTATCCGGTTTAATATTCGGAATCGTTTCACTGCGACATTCGTCTGTACAGTCAGTTCTCGTGGGATGGTAATATATTCTTCCGGAGAAATTGGATCCGCCTGTCGATAAAGGATACTTTCGTCATATTCATAGGTAAATATTGCACAACCGAATTCCATCTTACTCTCAAGTGTCTGAGTGCACGTCGACAGTGTTTTCACTAGGTCGCGTAATTCTGGCGGAGATATTCCGGTACAGTAGAAATTTAAGTACTTCAATGACTGAGGTAGTTGTAAGTCGATATATGTAGATACATGCAATGTAAGCGTCTCAAGCTGCGTGAGAGATGATAGTGACTGGGACAACAACTCAGCATGATGTACGTTCAAACTACCTCCACAATTACCACTCAGACACATAGTTTTGATACACAGCCCATGCAGAGCCTCCGACAGACCGGAACTGTCATCATCCACCCCAATACTAAGCGTTTCCAGCTGTGTGAGCGATGGAAATAACAGAGACAATGATTTCATTTGTTTCGCTTTCAAGTCTGTCATCCAACCGGTCAGACCTCCCATCAAACTCTTCAGATTAAGACTCTTGATATTCAGACCACAGAGAGCATCCCACAGACCGGGATGGATGATTGGCACTGTTCACTTTAATATTACACGTGTCCAGCTGTGAAAGAGAAGATAGTAAGTGCTACAACGATACAACATGATTCAAATCCCCATTATTCCGACTCAGACTCTTGATATTCAGACCATGGAGAGCCTCCCACAGACCGGGGCTGTCATTATTTACGATAACGCTGAGCTTTTCCAGCTGTTTAAGCGACGATAGCAACTTGTACAGCGACGACACGTGATTAATGTCCAACCTTTTCTCCACTGCCATACACAGTCCTACCAAGTTACTCCCAGAATGGCTAGATTTTAGCCATCGCTTATCAGCAGATCTAATCCGTGTTAACTGTTCTGTGGTCATAAAGCATACTCTCCTGTCAGGCTGACCACAGCCTGCTTGGCGAAAATAAATAAACCCAGGTGTTAACTCTGGCCAGATCTAAATCTGCTGCACATGTTTCAGAGGGTTATCGACCAGTGCAATTAGCAGTTATGCCAAATATTAATTGCTAAAAAAAAAAAAAAAAAAAAAAATGGATATGTATAAAACGAGTAAGCTTGAAATTTGTTAGTAAAATAATTTATGTTCACCTTTGTTAGATTTTAAATTTGACATGAAATAAGCACCGAACATGTATTTATGAAATGATTGAAATTAAAACTAATTGAACTTATATGATTTTAAAAGATATTTTTCTTTACTCTTTCAGAATCTTTTTTTGCTGAGAAGGGACCTCCTTTGAACGGAACATACTATAGCAGCGGAAAGTGTCGTCCCTGATTAGCCTATGCGCAGTGCAAGGCTAATCTGGGACAACTCTTTAACCAAATGCATTAAACCCCGTTTTCCCAGAGCGCGGCTTAGATGAAATTAAAGAGCGTTTTGATGTTTAACCACATTCTCTTGGGTCAAGGATAGGAATACACTGAAGCTTTTGAAATCAACTTAATATTAACTAGAAATGGCGCGGCAGATGCCGACGCGTATCCCCACACCGCCCGTGTTGAAAGAAGAGATGTTCAGTATAAAAGTGACGTCACGCCAATTGGTGAATAAATGAAGAAGTTATGTTAAAACAAAATTTTGGGCCCCACCCCAACCCCCATTCTCCTCCATCTCCTCCTACACTATTAGCACTAGAACCTTGAAACTTTTTGACCCAGGGCTGGGATTAAAATTTCGTCACCGTCGCACATATGCTCATATTTACCAAGTTTCAAGGTTCTAGTGCTAATAGTGTGGGAGAAAATATGGTCCGATCAAAAATAAAGCGGAGATCAATACAATATCCCCACGCGTTTAAAAAACGTGGGGATTAATAAACATTAATAAATTACTTGTTAATATTTCATTTAAAAAACTTCATGCATGGCTTAATCCGAATGAATAAAAATCCGCGATAAAAAGCAAATTCACGTGGAGCTTTAGGGTAGACAAAAACGAGTTGAAATGAAATGAATAAACCGAAAAAGAGAATCTGTATGATCTATGGCAATCAGAACTGATGTTCAGGTCCCGCTGCGAATTTGATAAACCTTAAGTGTTTAAAATATTAATAAATTCATGTTTGCGTTTTGATTACCAAAGATTGACGAAGCAAGACGTATACATTCAGACAAGGACGTGTGTTTTCAGTCCAAAGGAGTGTTAACTTAGCTTGCGGTTAGGAATTTGCATAAGTAACAATAAACGTTGTTCGAGTTGGTCGATATTTAGCTTTTACATTATGATCGGTTGAAGATGAAACCAGTTGGAAACTCTGGGGGTGCGCATTTTCTTCCATTCATCCATTCGTCCATCCCATTTCGTAATCACTGTGAAAAAAATTCATTTCAGATTTTGTAAATTACTTTGCGGAATTATTCAGCATCATAAGCGGATGTGTCATTCACACTCTAAGGCCAAGGTCACACTTAGAGGGAAAAGATCGAATTTGTAATCTCTTGCTTATGATTGCTCAATGGCCGTGTCATAAGAGTCGCGTTCTGAGAAAACTGGGCATAATGCTTGTGCGTAAATTGTCATCCCAGATTACCCTGTGCAGGCCGCACAGGCTAATCAGGGACGACAATTTCCGCTTTTATGGAATTTTTCGTTTAAATGGTGTCTCTTCTTGGCGAAAATCCAGTTTAGGCGGAAAGTGTCGTCCCGGATTAGCCTGTGCGGATATCATAACTAATCTGGGATGACACTTTTTTACGCACATGCATTATGACCAGTTTTCTCAGAACGGAACTCATTATAGGAAAAGGTTCGAGATTAATTTGAAGAAAGGAATATTCATAATTATGAGACAATGCGACGCGCGAAGTCCGTACTTCCTATGTCATATTCCTGTACATAGGTATATTGATGTCTTGCCATTTAAAAAGATTGAAGGGATTAAATAACTTGGCGGAAATTTAAAAGACATGAAGATATCTGTAAATATCACTTGAAACTGGTCTGCTGATTGAAATGCTCCATTGACTGTCTATTAAGGCATGATTATGAAAAGGAAATTTATTGAACACCTATCCAAAAAGGACATACGAAATACTTAAACGTGCATGCACACACTTTCACCGAGGCATTTTCGAAACCTAGGCAACATGTCGAGCCCATTGTCAATACTACCTCTAATAATTTGAGTCGCGTTCTGGGAAAACTTGACAAAATGCATGTGCGTAAAGTGTCGTCCCAGATTAACCTGTGCACTCCGCACATGCTAATCATGGACGACACTTTCCGCCTCAATTGGATTTTTGCTAAGAAGAGACTTCATTTATACGAAAAATGTCATAAAAGCGGAAAGTGTCGTCCCTGATTAGCCGGTGCGGACTTCAAATTGAAAAATTGAAAAATGTATAGCACACCATCTCCACTTGGTTAATACTGCTGGGAAATGATTTTAAAAATGCATTTTCTTACAAATTAACCTGCTATTTTATATACGGACACATTTAAAACACTTATAAGTTATATGGACGTTTAGAAACGTATTCAACAAACGTGTTATCTTTTCTTTTTTTCAAAAATCGATCCGAATGTCGAAATTGCGAATCGTGAATCTCTCTGAGTGATTCAGTTTTTTTAATACACTCCAATATGTGACTGGCTGACCCCTGATGATTGACCGAGTGCCTGGTTGTAGACCAATTATATATACTGCACCTGGTCATATGATACAGCGACGATCTCGCGGTTATACATTAAGTATGATGTATCGTATCCAGAATTATTCATTTAAATCATTGCGACCATATGGCCGCTCGCCGTCTTGCACCAACTCGTGTATAGCTACGATAACAATCTAATAACAAGTGAAAGTACAACTCCCCAACCTTACCCTTTAAAACTTCTCATTTACAGTGTTTTTCGCAAAACATGATCCAAAGACTACAAAAATGCCTCCAAAAGCATAAACAAAATAATATAATTTGCAACAGATACAAAAGCAACGCGACTCAAACAGCCAAAAGCCCGTCATAAAGCTATAGTATCATTGCCAAAATTAAAAATAACGGACACGATCAGTATTTGAGCCACTCTTTGTGAAAACGGGTATTCATGCATGTGCGTAAAGTGTCGTCCAAGATTAGACTGTGCAGTCCGCACAGGCTTATCAGGAACAATACTTTTCGCATAAACTGGTTTTTCGCTACGTAAAGACTTCATTAAAACGAAAAATACAATAAAAGCGAAAAGTGTCGTCCCTGATTAGACTATGCGCACTGCACAGGCTAATTTGGGACGACACTTTACGCACAGGCGTTAAGCCCCGTTTCACAGAGCGCGGCTAATTTATTGAACGTCTCTGAAACCGGTATTTCCTCCAAATATAGCACATTTTCCTAATCCACGATGTTCTTAAAAAAGTCTTAAATTGGATAGCGAACACCGTCCCAATCGACAGGTGCAGACGGCGCTATTTGGTGTAAACATTAATGTTTTTTTCCATGAAATTTCCTTGCTAGAAAAGTTTGGGTTACAATCATGACAGTACTAAATATACATGTATATAGAAGCTTATCATTCTATTATTATAAATTGACAAGAATTCTATAAAGTTTATGTGGCATACTATTTATGCTATCTCAACTTGTTTATATGGACATTAATAGATGTCCATTGAAAAAGTAAGGAATATTCAATTGTTAACTTCTGAATAATGTGATATGTGTAATGGAAAATATCTTCATTATAATTTTATATAACATAAGTATAATTATGCTCTGAGATCATTACATACTCTCCGCATTTATATACTTTCCATTACAAAGTTTAATTAACATTAATTAATATGTTGTTCAATTCAATAATAAACTATGTACATGTTCTGTTATGTTCATTTTAATCCATCATTCAAATACAAGCACGATGCTCTTTATTAAAATGTGCTTTAGTTAATTAATATTATCTCGTTGATACCTTTTAAAATGCATTCCCCTGTATTTTTCTACAATCAAATTATTCATTTAGTGTGTGAGAGTGTTTAACCCTCTGAATTATCAGCATTCTACAGCAATATCTTGGAATTAGATATGGCCAATAAATACCCTAATTTTATGACTTCCAACAGTGACCAGCGTTTCACACCACCTTGATAACGACCCCTGAACAGTTAAATAGATAAGACCTGATCTTGTGAAATCTATGGAGAAAAGAGTAACCGAGTAGGACAGTACAGACTCAGACGTTTGATAGGCAGACCATGCAGTCTCCATCATACAGGGCTGGGCATTCAGGTACATGCAAATCGTTTCCATATTGTTTGATAGGAGGGCCTGCGACAAACTCGATACATTATTTACTATCAGACCACACCACACACTATATATACTCAGTGTCACTGGCTTGATATTAAAGCTGATCAGAGCCTCTCACAGACTGGGGCTGATATCAGCGTCAGCATTCACGTTCATATTAAGCGTTTCCAGCTGTGGGAGTGATTGTACTGACTCAAACAACGACTCTTCATTCTGGTACGACTCTGTATTTAGGTCAATCAATTCTGCATTTAGTCCACCGAGATTCAGACATTTGATATACTGACCATGTAGATCCTCCCACAGACCGGTGCATACAGCCTCCCTCGTATTACTAACTACATGCAAACTGAATGTGCTGTTTACGTCCGTCCGTATGTACGCGCGTATACATTTGCTGAGTGCGCAATGTACATACGATGATATATCACAGTTAATCAGCTCACATTCCACCTCATGGTCCAGTGTCAGGAGAGTGCTGAACATGTGACAGCACGCAATGAAATGTGTTTAATAGAGGGCAATACTGGAGGTGGGTCTGCACACTGCGCTGGATTTGCACTGTCTAAAACAAACCTGACCGGATGTTCCGATCTTGCAGTACTGTAAGAATCTGTAAATATAATTAAATTTATAACGGTAACGATCAAACGTAGTTATTTAATACTCGCTTTGTAATGCTTGACTGCATAACATATATAACAATTGAAATTACGTACACAATTGCACTGGATGTTATATAATATAGAAATCTTTCCGAAGGAGTTAACTTGTTATTACAGTGGTTACCGTGAACACGTACTACAGTACAGCTCACGCAAAACCAACAAAGTCCGCGGCTATGCCGCGGACAGATTCTTCTGTTAACGTATTTTCGCCGCGTATTTATTCGGCATGATGCCGAGGCACTCGGCGAAATTTCGCGGAGTGACGCCGCGTCTGTTTTTGCCTCGGCATCGATTCGCGGAGTAACGCCGCGTACATGCGGCGATTTTCCGAGTATAACTATTTACAAATATTGATTGTATACTAATCTATAACACATGTTATCGAAATATAGAAACATGCACAGAAAATACGCTATGCGATTGTTAACATTTCTCTATATCTGCATACATTTAATTAAATTATCAATCGGATGTCATCTGTCAAAACAATTATTGTGTATGTCGATAACTAGATCTATATCGAGTTAAAGTTTACACAGTTAAATCCCGTAGATTATTTCGGAAACGAGACTTGCTTTAAACGTCTGTCATGTCGCCAAAATTGTTGCTCAATAATTTAAAGAAAATAAATGTAGTATTAGATACACATTTTACAACATGTACATGATTCTAGGCTTGTTATTCTTTAGCAAGGCAACCAAAATTCTAAAGATGGCTGCCAGTGCAGCAACCATCTGCGAAAAAAGAGAGACATATTGTTGTTGCTTTGTCTAAGTTATCTCTATAACATTAATATGAGGATAAACAGTGCACCCACATCTCAACCTGTGCTTTGCGACACACTCTTTATAAATTTGAATGGGTTGTGTGCATTTAAAACTTGCGGTATAAAAAGCTATAACATAATTTTGAAAACTAAGATTATGCAATAGCGAACAACTTCAGTACCTTCAGCGATTTGATATAATGTTTTATTTGACCGTACGATTATTAAACCTTAAACATAACATATTTTTATAAATCTTAAACTTGTAAAAATTCCAGAGTATGTATGTTATGTTCAAATACCCGTTATAATATAAAAATGAAGCTTGCACTCTGGTATATATTGTTGGGACGAATTGGCCATGGCATGTATTACTAGTATGTATTTGTCTATTGTTGAAGATCGTGTACCTTAATCATGATGAACGGGAGGGCTTGTGCGCTTGATATTTCGTTTATGTTAATACACCCAATGTTTATAAGACCCATGGCGAACGCCTCATAAGTTTAAATTGTACTTGTGAAATCTGATACGGCTTTGGAAAATCCCGGTCTGTTGCAATCGATACCCCTGCAAAGCTTGTTTTTGTATATGATAAAATAGGTTTGCAAGTTCGTCCTTTAATTTTTGGGCTTGCTGTTTTAAGATTTTGTGAAATGGGAAGAACATATTTGCAATGCCAATTATTTTCAATGAATAACTTAAGTCGGGCAGACATAACTGATATCTTATTAACTACTTTTATGAATAAAACTTCCGTGTGTAACGCAAATGCTTGATATATATTTGTTATTCCAATTTTCGGAACTGGACATACCGATCGTTAAACTGATACTAGATTTGCACACTCTTAAATAAAGAAAAGAAAATTCCCCTACAAGCTGGCCATTATTTACGTTATTGATAATACACTTAGTTTTTAGATGTGTATTTATATTCTTTTCCTACGAGACATGGTTTACTGGGATATACACGTAATAGGATGATTTATTTTATTAAGTGCGATCAGTTATTATTTTCTGTTTGAAACAAGCATCATAAAATCGATTAATTGTATAATAGAAACACATAACATATTTTTATTATATATATTTATGGTTTTGAATTCATGTTGCATTTTATTATGTTGTTTTTTTTTAAATAAAAAAGTGTATATCCTATGTACTGCAAATGACATTAAGTCTCGTCTTATTATATACCATGTTGTACTTTATATAATCGTCTTTTCCATAAACTCATTATAAGTATTATGGATATGTGAATAATAAAGCACAAAAATATAGTACCACATATAAATGGGGGACACACCTTCATATATTGGCAATACACCTCATTCGTTTTCTTATTTCATTCAAAAGTGTAAGCTCCCTTTAACAGGCCTACTTTTATTCCCGCATCATATTACAAGCTTAATGTTTACAGCACACAGCGATAACATGTTACGAAACTGCAACTAAATTGCATGTTAAAACCCTCTTAAAACGTTAAAACCCGTTAAAACGTGCATGTTAGCGCTGAAAACATGACAGTGCGCCGTTAGTTTAGTTTTCAAACAAACATTTGAATACGTATTGTATTTTTGCAATCTGATACAACGCCCGTGAATGGCGGTCTGATAAAATCAATATCCCAGCCAAGCCTGCTCTACATTAATATATTTTGCATACCAGCAGGCTGAATATAGTTTCTTAATTGTCCATGACAACAGGAAGATAAGTATCGAATGTGTAGAATTTCCAACGACTAACCAAGAGAGTATTATCACTTAAGAACAATTAAACAGGTGCATGCCATGGTGGTCTGATGTGTCATTATGCAAGGATATTTAATACGTGTTTCTTCCGATCATATTATTTTCCTGCCATGTAAATGTTTTGCAATATGCATTGTATTATACATCAAGCCTTTTCAGACAACTATTTGTATGATCAAGAATAAGGAACATTCATGAACAACACGCTTTACATTGTAGTTAAGATCTTTAATCCTGTTACTTGCAAACGCCTATGCGCCATAGTGTGGTTTTCAGTAGTTATGTGAATCACATTATATTACATGTTAACTTGTATAAACAGCCATTGTATTTAAGTAGGTCATTGTTGTATTGATTGCTGAATATTTGCTTGGAGAGGCTTCTTAAGTTACAGGCGCGATTATGTAAATTGATTATTTAAGTCTAAAATAGTGTTCAGGTGATCATTTTCGTCGTAATTGTAAAGCTTTTTGGTAATGCGATAATTTTAAGTGTGGCAGTTAGAGCAGGTATAAATACCATATGTTTCAATGCATATTTTGCCAAAAATCATGATAAAGGTTTACCACTGAAAACTTCACGTATCATTGCCTTCGATACGTATATGTAAGGCAAACGTATAATGGTGTTACGATTACAACCTTTTGGTAATTCATGACACGCAAGGAATTTTGTAAGAATAATGTAATGACAGTGTTCTTATTTTCTTAACGTAATGTTCAACACATGAATTTGCGGGGTACAGAATTCGCGCTATATCGATTGCCAATGTGCTCCTGCGGTCTTTATCTTTAATACCCAGTCCATGTAAAGAAAAGCTACTTATTTTTAATCAGAACACTCGTTTAACCCTTTCCCTATCAGCAAAGTGGAAATGGCTATGTGCAAACAGCATAAAACCAGAACAGCCTGCGAGTAACTCGCAGTCTGTTCAGGTTTAATGATGTTTGCTGCTCATCAGTATCTAATGTTTGTAGATGAAGGCTTAAGAACTTGAATCGAGTAAGAAAGGTCTTAAATTAAATATAACTTTCCAAGGGACTACACATGCGTGAAAATACGTATCTAAGTGGTAAAGGGTTAAATTGAAGCCTATTATGCTTGTTCGATGTACATGTATACACGTCAGTTCTTATGTTTAGCGGTCCACTTCTACATCTATGTTCAAATGCGGTCGTGATATTGAACATAATCAGCATCATCATCATCATCAGCAGCAGCATCGGCGGCGGGGCGGCGGCGGCGTCGTGGTCGTCGTCGTCATTTTCATCACCATCATCATCATCATCATTTGCATATGATACTTCACGTGTCTGAGATATATGTGGTTTCATTAGCTGAAATACAATAATGTTCTGTGAACAGCAGTATTTGGCATACGTACGTGTTTTTTTATGCCCCCCGAAGAGTGGCATGAAGTTTTTGAACTGTCCGTCAAGCCGTCCGTCTGTCTGTCCGTCAGTCCGTCCGTCCGTCCGAACACTTTATCATTGGTCAACACTTTTGCAATATTGAAGGTAGAAACTTGATATTTGGCATGCATGTGTATCTCATAGAGCTGCACATTTTGTGTGGCCAAAGGTCAAGGTCATCCTTCAAGGTCAAAGATAAAATATATGGCTTCAAAGCGGCGCAGAAGGGGGCATTGTGTTTCTGACAAACACCTCTCTTGTTAGTTGTTCGCTTGCGAACAATTAAGGTTAAGAGCTAGTTTTGCAAGTCGGTCTGCTCTTAACTACCCTAAGAACGATGACCACCGCATCTGCTTGTGCACACTGATAAGCCTGTTTATGCTTCACCACTGGTACACTGCAGACAGTGAGTGTGTGTATGTAATCAATAGTGATTAACAGCCTGTGCGACGACACTGGCCAGTTTGTCATTGAAATCTGTACATATTGGCAGAGTTCAGGGAAAATGGTGTCCTGTGCACACTGATTAGCCAGTGCAGTTCGCACAAGCTAATCAAGGACGACACTTTCTGATTCTATGGTGTTTTTCGTTTAAAGACAGTCTCTGGTACTGGGTTGACAATTTATGCATATGCATTAAGCCCTGTTTTCCCAAGAAGCTGCAGTCAGTATACAATACACTAATTGTTTCAGTAATGAAGGAACTGAAACAGCGTAATGGTAACGATACAGTGTGTTTAAATTATATTTTATTTAGAGGAATTGTCCGAACGTAGTTAATCTACATTTAATAAACATCATGATTTCGGAACTTGTAATCAGTTTCTATCCCAGGTAAATTATAGTTTATAAGATTGTTCGCCGAGTGACTCAGCGTCATATCACCAACAATTTCCTCGGCATCATGCCGAGGCGTGCCGCGGCGGGTCTCGGCGAACAGACACGGCGACTCGGCGACCAGATGGTCGATGCCGAGTCGACTCCGCGAACAATTGATGTCGTCAAACTCCGCGGATCGCGGAATTTGTTGGTTTTGCGTGAGCTGTACTGTAGTTATTAGGTATTTAACCCCTAAGATTAGTTTGGTGCTGATTTAGTTGAGTCGTGTTGTTGACTATGTCTATATGTATATTTCCATTACGTCTTTATACTCAGTCAATATCACGCAATACGACATGCATTTACCGGGGCCGTAGATCTGGAACTAGATTTCGATCATTGCAACACAATCATGTCGGGCCATGTGTGAAGAATAAGATTTCAGTATGCACTTTAAATCGTATTATTTACATGTGATTATCATCATCATCATCATCATCATCATCATCATCATCATCATCATCATCATCATCATCATCATCATCATCATCATCATCATCATCATCATCATCATCATCATCATCATCATCATCATATCATCATCATCATCATCATATCATCATCATCATCATCATCATCATCATCATCATCATCATCATCATCATCATCATCATCATCATCATCATCATCATCATCACCACCACCACCACCACCACCATCAATCTGAAACATGGCAATAACTAGCATAAGTGAAGGTATACATGACACTTTCGCATATTCGCCTCGGATAAATGTGTGTTGTCTATAGCTCATTTATTGATTAACCAAAGGGGCCAATATGGCCCTAGATGACGTATATGTACCCTGTTTTTGTCAATGGTAATCATATGCCTCCGGTTTATTGCCAGTTCTTACGCAAGAGGCACAATTTGAACAAAAGTTAAACACCAAGTGGATTACCGCAAAGCCGTGTAGCTTATCAGGACATTAAACGTCCTTGTGTTGCTTAAGAGTATATTAAACATGTGACCCGTATGGCGTTAACTTTTTTGACTATATGACCATTTTATTAAAATAAACTTTTTAGAGAACCACTATCTAATATATCATCACTTACTGAATTTCAAATACATGCAGTTTCAGGGATAATGATTCTTAGAGCTCTCTTACAATACAATAATATCACAATCACGTGATCCCTTGAACGTGGCCGTTTCAGACCCCAGTGAGATAATTTTTACAATCGTGCCGGTGGACCATTAAAAGTGTTACATATCACATAACATCACTGAGTCTTTTTGTTTCAGAAAAGGAATTATTCATTGTTTTTTCATTTAAAAAGTGTATATGAAAGATAAATAAAATTACCCGAGGTGCACGATTTGAACAAACTGTTATCGACCAGCAGTGGACCGGGACGATTTTGACAACTTTCAAAGAGAATCACTCAATGAGCATTTTTGAGAATCGTACTGAAAGTCTATAATACGGTTGAGGAGATGAAAGTCTACCCATGGTAAAGTAGATGTCGTTTATTACAAAGCTGTATGTCCCCTATCTTGAAAGGGGATACGAATTAAATGGATTGTATACTTACCCTTGAGCCAAAAGACGTTCCCTATCAGACATAATTATTTTAGCATGTGGCACGATGACAGGTTAAACTCAATATGGGATGGAGACTCGACATTAGCAGGTGAACTATCTATGTCCGGAACAGGACTATCTCTGTCGGTTAAGTATCTGCGTACGCTCAAGGACAGCAGATTGAACGTGTTCATTTTCCAGACACTATTAGCGTCCTTCATATTGTAACAGTCGCACTCGAGGTGACTAAGTGTCAGGGCAATGCTTGTGTGCGAATTGGCAACAGCTTCCATATATCCTCGTATTATGATGTCACTAAGCTCATCATTAAACCTTGATTTTACACGAGCATTATTGCGTTCGTCCATCATGCCAGAAAGCTTATTAGCAGCCATGATGTCCAGTCCACAAAGAAAGATGAACACCTTGGACATGTCGAGACATGCACCCTTGTGACGGTGAAGATATCCGGAAATGACCTCATCAATGAGATTGAGATGGGTATTACGGGCGATAGGATAAGCAGCAAGGAATTCTTGCAAGCTTTTATGGATAAAAGAAAATGCTGAAGATGATCGTACTAAAAATCCCTTTCGTGTTGCCGATAAAATACCGGATTTCAATGCAAAGTCCAATCGTTCCTGTTCATGTAACTTGAAATTAGAATTTTTTAATTCTGTAATGCTAAACACCAGTGAATTTTCCCGTTGATCTGAAAATAATAAATAAAATGCCGCTTCAGCCAAACGATCCGCGTGTTCAGTATTAGGTTTTATATATTGCGTACATGTGAAGCAACGAAAGGGCGGTCGATAAAATTCACTCGTTTCAATGTCCGCCTTCTTAAGAAGACTTTCCAGCATGAGGCTGTATATTTCACACCTAGATCCCTTCAGTTAAGTCCCTTCTACCCATGACTGCACAATCAACGACAACATCATTGGTGAGATCAGTAATTCATACAAGCCGTTTTTAAATACGTACGATTCAAATTGAGATTGTTTATTGTCCAAATACTTGCTTTCCTTATAATCACCTATACAAGCCAAAAGTCTTTTGCTCACCTCAAAAGGCTCGTTAACCCCTTTTAATTGCAGCAACGTGTCAATTTTTGGGTCGGGCATTTTTGTGTAATTTTCCAAGGTCGAGTTGTAATCAAAATATCGCACAGGCTGAAAGATGCAGCCAATGCCGGCAGGCAATGACTTCCAGTACCGGTCCACTCATCTAGACCATCCAGTAGAATCAAACACCGTTCACGTTTCATGATCTCATTCAGTAGTTTATAAGCATTCTCGCGATCGTCTTTTCTGTAAATGGTGTCAATTATTTGTTGTTTAATCATCTCTAAAATTTCAAATTGACGAACCGAATCCCTTAAAGTAACATGGAATATGAAATTAAAAGATTTAGGAGTCGATATATCTTTAAAGAATTGAGTGAGTTGTACTCGTGAATCACGATCGGCACTTTTAAGTTGAGCCGTGGGCACCTCTTCGACGGATTTTGTTTTATTAGCACTACACCAGTCCATAACTGACTTGGCAAGGAAAGTGGATTTCCCAGAACCCGCTTCCCCTTTAATAAACGTATGTCGGCTTAGTTTACCATCCGTCAGAAACACATTTCTGTATTCCGTAATTTGTGAACCAGTTTTCATAAATGACCTCTTGTCTTGTTTCATAAGCTGCACATTGGGTGGCATGTAAATGTCATCTAAACGTGCTTGAACCCAGTCATTAAATGGCGAGGTTGAAATGTGACTGAGTGTTTTGCCGTAATGATTCATCATCGCTCGCAACATTTTTGAAACCATTCAAACAACATGATTTAAAATATTGCAAGATCCACAATCAGGTACTCCTTGTTAGTTAACATCTTAATAAATAAATGCATATTTTCTGGATATATAACGTATGCTGGAAAACCACGAACAAGTTCGAACTTAATTGCACTAACAGAATCAATTGTATTAAAATCAAATATCGAGTTTGTACATGTTTTGTCCATAATCAATATATAGGCATTAACAATAATGTGCGTTTAAAAAATATCATATTCGTTAAATACTTTATTGAATAATACGAGAACTATATACCTATCTCGTTCATTAATACTTTTACATTTAAAGATTCAAGTTGTAACCTGTTATATTTTTTGGATATGCTCCGCACCCTATTGACGTATTATTACTATAAAAAATGTCAAATACTCATAATGAATAAATAAAATAGTTATGTTTCTTTTAAATTGCCATTCCTCACAGTGAGATCTATCTATCTGAAGTTTAAATGTTAAAAACCGTACTGTTTATGCGCTCCAGATACAATTGAAGTTCACAAAGGGCAGTAACTCTAAAACTGTGGAAGAAAAATGAATCCTCTTAAGCACTGCACACACATCGCTTAGTATTGTATTCCAAATTGTGTATTAAAACATTTATGCATGAACACAATATTCTTTTTCATTCAGTGTATATATTGTTTTCATGTGTTCTTCCGTTATCAATTCGAGTTTCCGCACACCACTTTCGGTGGCGTAATCAATAGAGTTATTGGCCTTAATCCCGACACTTTCGATAGCCTCTTTAATAGAAATAAAGTTAGCCTCAAGTTCCCGTCTCACATCCTCTGTGATGTGAGTAATTCCCTCCTGTTCATCAATCCCGACTCTTTACATAGCCTCTTAAATAGAAATAAAGTTGGCCTCAAGTTCCCGTCTCACATCCACTGCGATGGAAGTAATTTTCTCCTGTTCATCAATTCCTACCGATTCAATATCGCCCAATATTTGATGCGCCCTTACGTTGAGCTCGTTTATAATAGCAATGGAACCTGAATCAATCGATCCCTTGGCATTAATTTCAAACAACTCAAGATCATGCTTAATCGCTTTTACTTTGGCGAGGAGTTCACGAACACCATCTCGTGTGGCAGCAGCTATGGAATTCTTGGCCTCTATGTCTGCCATTTCCGAATCCTTTACATGTGGTGGTGTCACATCATTTCGTGTTGCTGCAGAAATTCGGTTCTTCGCCTTTACGCCTGCCATTTCTGAAATATATTCGTGCGGTCGTGCCATAGCGTCAGGTTTTGTGGATGAGTCCTGTCCGATAGGTGGCACCATATCATCAGGTTTTGTAGATGAATCCTGTCCGATAGATGGCGTCATAGCACCCGGTGTTGTGAATGACACTTTTGTTCCAGTCGTGTTTCGAGCTGCTTTCGAAAGTTTGGATCCCATTCTGAAAATGATAATATTCTTCCAATAAGTGATTCTTGAATGGGAGTAATATCCACCATAAACAGAATTTTAGTGCTTTACACTTTTTAATTTAATAAGCTCCTTATTTACTGAACATTGGTAAAGATATCAGACACAGAGGTTGCCTATAACAAAGTCAAAGCAGGAAATTATTGAAAGATCAATTGAAAATACCAGACCCTTAGAGTTTGTATGGTATTTATGTTTCTTAGATACCTTTCCGTGAAATTGAATACTAATTCAGGAATTTGGTTACCATTTTTTAAATGATTTTAGATAGAGTGGTAACCACTCCGTGGACTTTGACATGACAAGTATTCTAAGACTAGTGTATACAAATACAAGAATTAGACACTAACCACATATGCATGGTTAAATAATATGTCCTTAGCGACATACATAGGTAACAGACGCTCACAAAGGCTCACGAACAACTTTCTGGTCCTCGCTAATTCAAGTAAGTTTTTGAAGATTTTAAACTTGTGTCGAAAAAATGTGAATCGAACGCTTTTTTTTTCAAATGCTATAATAGTCAATAATATTTCCAACTTCCAGCTATTTCCATTTTATTAATAGCTGGCTATTGATCAAATCTTATTATGTCCGGTGTATTGAGGATTGTTTTATCATTTGCTAGTGAACGGAATATTAAAGGCTGCTCTACTGAGTGTTGTTTTCTAGTATGTGTTTTATAATAACAACCAGTCGACCCGGAGTTTAGTTTTAGCTGCTATTTTGATACTCTAGTTGTAGATGCAGTAAACGTTTGTTGCACGAGTACGCGTCGCACACAGTAAACTAAAAATAATATTCCCAATTGTCAATTATGTAATTGTTGTCTGTTTAAAGTTGATTTTTAGTTTTAGTGTCATAAATTGATGTATGTTATTAACTAAAATACCTTTATGTTCGTTGATGGTTTAAACATTTTGATAGTTTCATTGCTTAAATCCGGACTCTGACCTATTATGTTAACGCATTGAATAGTGCATGTCATATACAAACGTAACATCAGTCATTGCAATATGAAGAAGTGAAACTTCAGAAGCTGCAGCAGTATTGCAGTTTTATCATACACACCTCTGTGGTCCTTTACTTAATTAACTGAAATGCTCAATGATAAAAAGAAGCCTTTCGTGTGATTTTGTGATTTATTGAGAACTTGAAAAAATCATAAACATTGTCATTGTTATCAAACAGTGCGACATACATTTTTATATTGTAAAGCAAATAATGCAGAAATTCGGTTCTTCGCCTTTACGCCTGCCATTTCTGAAATATATTCGTGCGGTCGTGCCATAGCGTCAGGTTTTGTGGATGAGTCCTGTCCGATAGGTGGCACCATATCATCAGGTTTTGTAGATGAATCCTGTCCGATAGATGGCGTCATAGCACCCGGTGTTGTGAATGACACTTTTGTTCCAGTCGTGTTTCGAGCTGCTTTCGAAAGTTTGGATCCCATTCTGAAAATGATAATATTCTTCCAATAAGTGATTCTTGAATGGGAGTAATATCCACCATAAACAGAATTTTAGTGCTTTACACTTTTTAATTTAATAAGCTCCTTATTTACTGAACATTGGTAAAGATATCAGACACAGAGGTTGCCTATAACAAAGTCAAAGCAGGAAATTATTGAAAGATCAATTGAAAATACCAGACCCTTAGAGTTTGTATGGTATTTATGTTTCTTAGATACCTTTCCGTGAAATTGAATACTAATTCAGGAATTTGGTTACCATTTTTTAAATGATTTTAGATAGAGTGGTAACCACTCCGTGGACTTTGACATGACAAGTATTCTAAGACTAGTGTATACAAATACAAGAATTAGACACTAACCACATATGCATGGTTAAATAATATGTCCTTAGCGACATACATAGGTAACAGACGCTCACAAAGGCTCACGAACAACTTTCTGGTCCTCGCTAATTCAAGTAAGTTTTTGAAGATTTTAAACTTGTGTCGAAAAAATGTGAATCGAACGCTTTTTTTTTCAAATGCTATAATAGTCAATAATATTTCCAACTTCCAGCTATTTCCATTTTATTAATAGCTGGCTATTGATCAAATCTTATTATGTCCGGTGTATTGAGGATTGTTTTATCATTTGCTAGTGAACGGAATATTAAAGGCTGCTCTACTGAGTGTTGTTTTCTAGTATGTGTTTTATAATAACAACCAGTCGACCCGGAGTTAAGTTTTAGCTGCTATTTTGATACTCTAGTTGTAGATGCAGTAAACGTTTGTTGCACGAGTACGCGTCGCACACAGTAAACTAAAAATAATATTCCCAATTGTCAATTATGTAATTGTTGTCTGTTTAAAGTTGATTTTTAGTTTTAGTGTCATAAATTGATGTATGTTATTAACTAAAATACCTTTATGTTCGTTGATGGTTTAAACATTTTGATAATTTCATTGCTTAAATCCGGACTCTGACCTATTATGTTAACGCATTGAATAGTGCATGTCATATACAAACGTAACATCAGTCATTGCAATATGAAGAAGTGAAACTTCAGAAGCTGCAGCAGTATTGCAGTTTTATCATACACACCTCTGTGGTCCTTTACTTAATTAACTGAAATGCTCAATGATAAAAAGAAGCCTTTCGTGTGATTTTGTGATTTATTGAGAACTTGAAAAAATCATAAACATTGTCATTGTTATCAAACAGTGCGACATACATTTTTATATTGTAAAGCAAAATAAGTCAAATTATTATGTGTAACAACATGGTTTAAGTGGCATCTGAAACACACCTAAAGACTCTCTAACTAAACACACAATTTTGGTACGCACCCCTTGAACGGCCTCGGTTTGAAAGTTTAAAGTTAATAAAATTATGAAGTTACTCAACTTTTAAATCTCTGAAAATGAACCTTTAACACACTCGATTATTAAGTCATCAAATACTTTAACAACATTACACATGAATCTAAAGAGCTGATATTAGCTTCAAATTTAGCAAAGATAATGTATGTTTTCTTCTTGCATCATTGACTTTACATATCGGTGCAAATATAAGGACAACTCATCCGCACAATACCAAATATAATGATTATTTTACAAGCGTATATAACAAGCATGTAATAATCTTAATAAGGGTTATTTCTTTAGTGACTAACAAGTCATACAAGTCATACAAGTCACATATTTCAAAAGTAGAAAAACCTACTTTTTACTATTAACGTTACGGCCACAGTGCACAGGCCGTTTGCCTGGTCTCAGTCAAGTGCACTTGTGTTCCTTCAAATGAAAGGCCAGACTTAAAAACATTATAGAAAGATCATTGTACGGGGATCTCTGTATACAAAATTAAAGCCATAAATACTATCGCGGGATAAATTGGCAAATAATTCAAATAAATTACACAAACGGTGCATATCAAATGTAAATGAGTTTTGCATGAAGTGAATGGAGTTGTACGACTTTGTGGACGTTTCAAAACAATTGCATTAAGATTTTTTATTATAAATCATGTCACATAAAATGATGCATTATATTCTACAAGACAAAAGATGTGGATTATTCGTCAACAAACTATGACGTTATGTTAACGATTTGTTCTGTTATGTTATGTTCTGTTCTTATATAATCTCTGCTGGAGAAAGTATCAATTAAAGTATAATACATATCATAACCATTATGCTTAAGTAACTCACAGAATAAGTTATTGTATGACGGTTTAATAATTTCGAATGTGTTTTCATCAGGTTAAATCACGAGATATGGTAGGTAGGTACTTATTTTTATTTTAGTTGTAATATTTAAAGTAATTTTTCAGCTTTTGAAATCTTGAATAAAGTTCATGAACATATTAATAAATACATAAAAAACAGTTATTTCCATATTCTTTTTTTTTCAAGTAGATGCTAAAAAAGTAAAACAATAAATACTCAGAATAAATAATTATTTTGACAAATAAATTTGGTTCATTGTGAACATGCCCTGTCCATAACTTGATTGTTCATAATAGAATTACGAAATGCATTGGTACACATGACCATGATATCTTGACGACGTGTCACGCGCAACAACCATGTCGCACGCTATAAAATCCATATAACAGTAAGGAAATAAGCATGATGCTTAACAATATTAAGTATGGTACACACTTTGTAATAAACTTCATAATTATATTAAATCATCTCTGATTTTATTGCACTTGTTTATATTTTGTATTCACAGTATATCCTTCCGCCAAACACTTATTGTTGAGTCCAGTGCAATTAACAGAGGCGTCATTACCTCATTGAAACATTTCGAGGTACATACGTTTAATGTTTCCTAAATGAAATATATGAGATTTCATACCTTCATATCATAATATGATGTATTTGATTCTATATTATTAACTTGTGAATATCTTCGAATGAGCAATGAAAAATTATATTTAAAAAATACACAAATACAGCAAAAGAGATGTGGGAAAACTTTGATGCATAAACAAAATACGAGTAAAATGCGTGTAAAGAAATATGAATCGTACATGTACAAACAGTTTGTTATATGATACCTTGTAAGTTATCCAACGGCATGATACATTATCAATCATCGCACGTGTGTGAATGCAGCGAGATCAGTTAACTCGTCGATTTGAAACGGTCACAGTAATCAGAACAGTATTTTAGTTGGACCATTCTCTTGACGAGAATGATGCCGACCTCAAAAGCTTGATGAAAATCCGATCATATTTATATAAGAAGATGTAATAACCACTCTTGGCAAGAGTGAAATTCTTATTATTCAACAAACAACGATATATATATATATATATATATATATATATATATATATACATATATATATATATATATATATATATATATATATATATATATATATATATATATATAAACACACACACATATGTAAACGCAGCCGTAGGGACAGGCAGACAATACATTATATGTTTCTATTTGCCAAAATCTCGAAGAGTACATCATAATCACAAAAACTGCTTTCAAGAAACTGGATATAAAATATCGGAACCTAGAAAAAGGCAATTAAAGGCACAACTTTGCAAAAAGCGCCTTCTAAAAAAATCAACACAAATCCCTTTATTACATATACATTTAAATATCCCACCATTAAACAATATACACTGGCAAATATGTTTATTAAAAAAAACAGTTCTCTGAATTGGAAAATAAAGCACACAAATTTTGAATTATCCAACACCAGTACATACCAAAATAAATTCAACAAGTAATCGTCTCATCAAATACATACATTGAATTATAAAACTCAAAATTTGGTGATTTTTGCAGTGCATATATCCAGTTGACAACTAAATTTAGGAATTAAAAATGAATGGAATCGATCATCAATACATACATGTTAAAGTAAATAAATAGTGTAATATTATCACTTATTTCTCCAAGATATTGAAAGTTTCTTATGGAGTAATTGTTCGTTGGAAACAGTGAATTCGTGGATCTAACTGTCCACATGCAGTAGAGGCTTACTGTTATATAAATGATATAGTTCAAGTAAAAATCTTAATTAAAATGTAATGCTATCTTTATTATTTTCTCAGCTTGGAACCGCACTTTACGGATGAAGTTCGTGTCCTCTTTGCTATCATCCTCCAAATTCCTCAAATCGTTTTTCTCTGCATCATCATCGGTAACATCAGTTTTATAACTGTGAATATTCCTTCTATCAAGTATTTCATACTTCTCAAAGTGTACATTTGTGAATGCCTCAAGCTGGGTTAGAATATTTTTATACTGGTCCAATGGACCTTCACAGCCAAACATTAATACAACATCCAAACAATTTTGTGTTCCTTCTTTGAGTTTATCCAACTGCACTTGAAGCCCTGACGGCGTCAAAGATAGGAATACCAGTAGCATATGGTTTACCGAAAGGGGCAGCTCAAACCCGGCTTTTGTGCATGTGTTGACAATTGCGAATGTGTTGACAACAATGCGAAGCTTTTCCAAACCCGTGATTGTTTTTATTGTTTCTTGAAATATTGACAAATCGTTCACGCTCTCCAGACTCAGACTCCGAATCCTCATGTTTTCCAGTGCCTCGTATAAAAAAAAACTGTCTTCATCACATATCAAATGAATACACGCCTTATAAGTTTGATTCCCTGTGTGTCTGATCCTTTCCTGATCCTTTTCAAAAATTATAAGCGCATAAAGCGTGCATGTCACATTGCGATCAAACATCGACAAGGTGTCAAACAAATGACAAAGCACATCGGATTGCAGGTTGCAGTGTACAAGTTTTAAATGCTTGATAGATGGCGCAAGTGGTAGTGTAAATTTTTCAGGAGTTTTATAATTTTTTAAAAATATTTTGTTCGTTCGATATAAAACAATACTTGTTAGTTTAGTTAGTTTAGATAGGGTTTTCGGTTGCAAGGTGATCTCTCCTCTGAGTTCAATTGTTTCAATTTCGTGGCAATGTGACAAGTCCAGACCAACACACGCGCAGGATAGCGTAAGATGTTCAAGTCTCTTTAGGCTGTTTAGTGCGGTAGGTAATAAGGTTCCTGGTCCACTGAGATCTAATGTTCTTAAATGTTGACAGGATGAAAGGTCTAATCGATTCCACGTGCAACACAGTGTAAGTGTAAGGTGTTTTAGATCCGTAAGTGTTAAAAAACAACCCCGGGACAGATTCACAGCTCCATTGACACATACAGTTTCTAATTTGCGGCAAGACGATAGGTCCATTTTTTTTTCAACAATGTCTACATCTAAATACAAATATTTTAGACATTTGCAAACCGATTTTATTAGCTTACTCAATACGTGTGCGTCTCTTAGCACACAAGCCTGTGCCGATGTTTCTGCTCGATCAGCAACGCCCAATGACAGAACACGTGATGCATTTGCTTCCATGATGCACGATAAGGCGTTTTGATCTTTGTTCACTGTATAGTCAAAATAAAAGTGAGTAAGTTGTAAACATATGTCTTTGTGCGTATATTGGTTGGCATTTGCTTCTTCGTATCCATTGATCACCATGTGTTGTAGTTTGCGACTTACATCAGTATCTGGACCAATTGCTTTGGTTTTCTGATTTATTAAACATGAAAGTTGGTTCGCTGCTTTAATGTTTAATCCACATAAAAAGACAAATACCTGAGATATTTCGAGAAACGCGTCAGAAAATGCGTTAAGGTACCTGAAAATTACATCATCGATCATCTTTTCATTTCTTGCGATATGGTAAGCAGCTAGAAATTCTTGTAAAGTCTTATGGATGAATGAGCACGTGATTGATCGTTTAGTAAACCCTGATGTTTTTCTTTCCAATAAAATACCAGCTTTGAGAGCAAAGTTTTTGTGTTCGTTTGACACATATGATAACAAAATATTTTCGCTAAACACTATCGAGCTTTCCTTTGCATCCGAAAACAGTAATGCAAAAGCTGTTTTTGAAAGAGCTTGTATAAATGCAATGTTTGGTTGTATATAGTTTGTGTCTTTAAAACACTTGACTGGTGGCGGATGAAAATAACCAGTTATATTGCTTGCCTTTTTAATAAGACTATCGATCAGAATGCTGTATATTTCACACAAGGATCCTTTCAAGTGTATTCCATCTAGCCACGAGCATACAAGTAATGCAACCATCATTGGTGAAGTTATCAATTCCTTTAATCCACATGTTTTCATTATGTGAGTTTTGAATTCATCGTGTTTACCTTCTAACTCATCAAACACGAGACAACCCATAATCCGTTCACTTAGCTTGAAAGGGTCATTTACTCCGTCTAGTTCAACCAGACCATCAATTTGTGAGTCTTTAATCCGATCATCAGACATTTTCCACGGCCGAGTTGTGATAAATATTGTACATTGATTACCATGAGGTATCATTATCGGTTGAGCAACTTTGCCTTTTGAATCGACCCAATCGTCAAGACCATCTTGAACCAAAAGGCATTTTTCTTTTTCAAATATTTGTTGAACAAGTTTGCAGGCGTCTGAACGATCTTCTTTCGCATATATCATGTCTATAATTTGATCTTTAATCATCGTCTCTATCTCACGCTGATCAATTGAATTTCTTAACGCGATGTGAAAAACGAATTTGAATTCATGCAGTGATGTAACATCGTCAAATTCGGCGTCTTGTTCATATGGGTCTTTTGATTGAGGAAGCTCTGAACACCAGTCTAGAACCAATTTTGCAGCAAATGTAGATTTACCTGTGCCGGGCTCGCCTTGTAAGAATACTCTTCGAATAGACATATCCTCTTGGCAGATTATGTCTTTGTATGTGTAAATTTGATCGGTTTTCTTGCGTGAACCATCTTGAAGTTGTTCTATTCTGTATATTATTGGAGTTACATACATTTCTCGTAGATCTTTATCGCAGCTTGGTAACAATGGTGAAACCGGCACGTGCATTAAATTCTCAGCGTAGAAACGCTTAATACGCCGTGCAAATTCTGAAATCAGAGAGAAATACCGCATACAGTCTTATTATAGCAAGGCATAATATATCATTATGTATATTAGAAGTAGAACTGTTTGACGGTCTGTTTATCGTTTGGTCGGTCGATCTTTGTATACAGTTTTAGTTTGTTTTGCTGATCTATTTGTTAAAGCAAAATATATCGGAGTCCATTTCCTGGAAAGCAAACATTTTACCAATAAAATACATATAAATTTATTGTATACAAAAGCACCACATAATACCTTGTGAAGCTTGTTCGTAGTTTGCAGTTGTCTGTTTTATTACTTCTTTACCAATCCGTTGTATGGCCTCATGTGTCTTCTTTTCTATCTCAAGTAAGCCATCCGTCGTATGTACATTCATGTATGTAGAAATCTCTTGCAACACAGATTCTTTTGCAAGGGAAATCTGTTCACCGGTCTGTTGTGCCTTTATCAGTAATCGATGCAGCTCTTTCAAATATTCATCGAATTCAGCCTTAGTTAAGATAACTCCGTCCTTCTGTAACTAAATATAAATTCGAATTATATTTAATTAAAACGCAAGAAAAAACACGTTTAATCGCATGCCTATATTGACGAAATAACACCCGATGTAAAAAATGCTGTGTTTCTAACCTATTAAATAAAGCAAACACGCGTATAAAATATTATTTGTTCATTTTGGTGACGTAACTTATTGTCGTTTAAAGTGTTGATCAATGTTTGTCTTTTTTTAAAAGAAACACTGCGACAGCGATCAATAAATTTGTCATTCATTAGACCTATCGGTCGGTCGATATGGCTCATGGTCGGTCTGACCGTGCGCCATTTCGCTTAGTGCAATATCTAAAGAACGTTGTAATTTTGATATGATGGTTACTTGGTCTTTTTAAGTCAACAGCTCACAATTCAATGTCACAGTGTCCTGTTCTCTGAAATTCTTTTTCATACTTTAACTAGGGACTGTTTTGACCAACAGATGATCGTTGAATTATTTTCTCAAGACCTACTTTAGGAATTGTAATACTTAAAACGTGACCAGATTATTACTTTGTAATTGTACATTCCAATGTGTGTATATCAGCATAAATGCTTCCCGTCTCTTGTTTTTGGTATGTACCTTAATGCAAAAATATATTGAAACAACATGTAAGCTGGTTTTGTGTAAGGGTGGGATGGGTATTATTGTCATTCCAAGATATTCGTGATCTCTATAGCGCCATTTTTGTAATTGTACCATATTACATTTCAATTTGATTCATCAGGTTTTTTCCCTATTTTTTAATATATTGACCAGACGTCGACATATAATGAAATTGTTTTTATGTATAAACCATGTTTCAAGATAATTCAAGTGCATGTATTCCAAGTGTTATCAAAACATTCTTAGTTCTTTTCTTATTTTTCGAAGGAGACAGTTTTACCGACAAATTTTCGGACAGATTGTCGGACAGACAGCCACACAGCAAGACAGACGTAGAGAAAACCTAGTCTCATACAGTGAAGAACCGGTCTATTTGACTAAAATGGAAGTTTTTACTAAATAGATCGTTTACATATTTAAATGTTAATGGCTGTCATTTTGAAGATACCAATATATCGGGTCATCATAAGATAGCAATTTGAGTGGTTGGGATAAAGATCTGTATATAATAACATATCAACTTAGTTACTCGGAAAAGACCATTAATTTAGACAAGAGGAAAATTATAACTTCGACAAAAGTCCGATGACAACAAGTTCATTGCATGATAAACAATAATAAAAAGCAAAACCGTGTAGTTAACATTGCTTTCCAAATTTTGAAACGTATATTATGTCGAAACGTCAGTACCATGAAATCTTTTCGGGTGACTACTTTTTTTATCTCTAAAGATAGTTACAATGACTATTTGTATTTAAACAAGGATAGCATAGGAAAATACGCAAAAGAAAGTAAATAAGGGATAAAAATATATATATTTACATTCGCTAGTTTAGTTCTGGCCAATGTAGCAGCAGGATCCTGTGCTAAAAACTTTGGATCAGCCAGAAGCGTGTCCAATGTATGTAGGTAGTCAACTAGTTCAGCGTCTGTGACTTTGCAGTCGGGTGTGTGACGAATAGTTCGGCCTAATTCACGGGCCTGTATAAATACACGTAAACAAATAGTCACTTATACTAGAGGCTTATGGATGATACATGGACTAACAATCACAGATTTATGAAAACAATGATAGCAAGCATCATCTAAATAGTGTTATTGGCACATTAGAAACTCGTTGAGATGTGTGTATATTGTAATGATCATCACCTGTGTTAAAACGCATTTCGGTGCCGGTTCTTTCGGTGCGATGGTAAACGAAAAACAATTGTCAAAGTGTTTGCAGTTAAGAAGCACGCTGATGACACCATTGAAGTCCGTTGCTTGTACTGACGAAACATTAATATATCCATCCGGTGGGAAAAAACATTTGGCGATTTGCCAGTGATTGGTCGACCATTGTTTCGCGTTGGTGTTGATCCAAGAAGGTCCATTGTATCTATGTTGGGTGATGATGTTTTTCATAACCGAATTACACAGATTGCGGGGACATTGTCTGGTTCGTTTCGTTATTGAATTATGGAAGTTGCAATTTGCAAACTGTTTACATGTTCCTTTAGTTGGACATTTAACCAAATTCTCGGTCAAGCAATTCCCACAACTTCTCCCAATAGCATTATGGACCTTTTTTATTTCTTTGTCCACAAAGTTAGTCAATCCTTCCTTCGTCACATTAAGTGCTATGCACGCCTTGAACCAGTTATTGGTCTCCTTGTCGGTGAATACATTTGAATTGGTAGCCATCTTTAATAATTGGATAATGTGTTCTTCTTTAATTCCTTAATATCAAAGGATATGATTTGTCGCCAAACAATCCATTGTCTTCCTGAAGTGTTGAAAAACATATGTATGACCGCATTTTATTCATAATTGTATTAGATAATAATGTAAAACATACGATTTACGAATGTGGGCATGTTTTTTTAAATGCATGAAACCCTTTTATAAAAATCTTAAACTATAAGAACACTCGAACCATTCGATCTCGTATGTTGACATTTATAGTGTTTTTAATAACACTTAGCTAACATTACGAAGCATATTAACATTTTTGAAGTTAAAGATAACCAAATTATGATAACATTCATAAACTACAGTTTAAGGTGGCATAACCTCGAAGTATGTAGAGCAAGGAATAATAGACAATTTTTTTGGCAAACGATTAGAAGCTATCAAATAATAGTTTATCGTGAGCACGTTTCCCATAACACAAAAGCCATACTTAATTATACACCTAACAAAAAGATCATTCAAGCCTTATAACCATGGCTTTACAAATTGCTGTATTAAGGTTTGTATAAACAAGCTTAGTTATATTTTTTTCCAAACAGATAAAACGTTGATGTGTAAAGAAAACACTAGAATAACAGTTCAAAAAACTGGTACAAGATCATATTGAATACAATTTAAAAAATAATATTCTTTTGTACATTCGAAAACTCGTTGATGTATACAAGACATGTACACTAGTAGGAAATGCCCGCTATACTGTACTGATTTCTTCATAGGACATTTGAACTATTTTTATTCGAGTAAATGTGTCGGTATCGGCATTAGTTGTTTAGAATTTTTGTTTTTTTGAAAGTCAATGAAGTAAACAACATTTTTATTACTGTATCATTATAAGATAGTTGATGGATTGTATTTATCATTCCTCGGTCATATTCGTGTTTTAGTTCAAGAATAAAAAAATACAATGTTAACATTAAAATCTAATCAGCTCAAGTTTAGCGTATTAAAAACGGCAAATGTACAGTAGAATAATTGTGCCAACGGGCTATTTTTGAGTACTTCACTTTCGCATCTGCCTATTAACAGACCATCCCTTGAATAAACCCAGCTATTGTTTCGGTTTAAAGTGACAGTTTGCGGAATAGATCGTTGTTTTGCATATAAATCGTATAGCGAGAAATAAACTTGACATACATTCATTGAAATATATTTTTATCGAGGTTTCATCGAAAACCTGGTTAGAATCGGTTTTGAATCGATAAAATAATATATAAATGATCATAAATACATGCAATAGGCGAAAATCATTGCAGCGTCGCGAGTTATGCAAATTATATCTATATTTAGCTTTCGCTAAACATAATTAGCATATGGAAGATACATACATAGATTTAGCAAAAACTTAGCGTTGCAACTCAGTTTCCGTCTGTAACAAATGTATTTGCGTTTGTTCTTACCTTCTCTCCGCTAAATTCGCCCGTATCCGCAATTTTGTTCGTTTAGGTTTGAATTAAGATGTCGAATCATGAATCATGAATATTAATTAGGTCGTTTTTGTACTAAACCGTACTCGACCCCAAAATAAAAATCGCTATATTGTTTGTTTTCAACCGATTTCAATCAGATTTTCAGTGATATGCGCAATAAAAACACGTTTTCTTGCGATATATGTACATCCGCAAACTGTCACTTTTAACAACAATGGTATGTAAACCAAACCATCTGTTTCGGCAAAAAAAGAATCATTTGTTTCAACTAACATCGCCAAATAAGAAATATTGCAGGTAGGGCGGCTTACGTTTTAGTTAACAATTTTACGATTCGGTTCAATTTAATCAGAATATGCAATAACAAGCAGAACTAATCCAGATCTCTATTAAATATTCTTTCTTAAGTAAATTTAAAGCTTATTCAGCAAATACGATCGAATGTAGAAAAATTGATCGCAAACCTAATGTTATTTAAGTGAATTTAGCAAAATTGATCGAACACTATACGTGGAATACAAAAGTTAAGGGTCGGCACAAAAACTAGGGCCCGTCTGTTGGTGATAAAAACCAACTCTTCGACTCCGAAATAGAAGGAAAAAGCTCGAGATTCAACGTGCTGTAGGAAATCCGTTCCAAACTTAACTTTAAAAGATGTACACGAGATTATTTTTTTAAATCCATTAGGAAAAAAATCAATATTCTGGCTCTCACACTACTGCTTTACAACAACTGTTAATATAAGTATATTTAAGAAATAATCGACGGTAAACCGTTGGTTATTGTGGTAATAACCAACGGTATGGAGTTCCGATGCGTAGGAATTACAAGCATCGGAACGACATACCGTTGGTTATTACCGCAATAACCATCGGTTAACTGTCGATTATTTCGATTCTACAACAATTCACCACGAAAAATTATTTTACTGTACGGCACTGTTTTTTGTCGAGTAGCAACATGTAAACAAAAAATTAACAGTCATCGACATTTTTTGCTCACGACTTAACACAGCTTAATGTGCCTTTTCTTCTTGTTAAACTTATTTTATATAAAGAAAAAAATTGAATAAACGTTGCTTCCAGTGCGTTATTTCGGTTATAAGTACTTAAAGAAGTAATAAAACAAGATTTTGTAAAACAAAATCGGTAGAATGTATTCACGCGCTGTGCGAGGGAAACAACCGTTGGTATATCGGGATAATAAGCTTCCTTTTCATTCTAATGTGCATGCGTATGCGACTGTGGTAGAAAAATTAATTGATGAAGTAGGCAAAGTAAATCATGCCTCTAAATCATGAATGTAAGATATAAGACCGCCGGCGGCCGATATGATATTCAAGTATTAACATGTAATACATATATTTGTTATTATTTTAATTCATGTCATTTTCATAGAACAATTTATACATTTTTTAGAAATAAAACGTATCTGTGTCTCACATGAACGAAACATGTACTATTAAGAATGTAAAACCATGTACCACCCGTATTATACAACTTAACGTTACATTCGTGTAAGATAATTTTCAAAACAGTATTTAGATTCATGTCACATAATTGTTTCGCGCAAATATGTTCAATATATAAGACAGATATTTACCTTGTTCTCTCCAATACCCTGTATCATACTGCCGATAAACATCTTTCTTCAATGCTAAGCTACAGCGCATGCGCAGATCGGTGCGGTTTTTCCAAATTGATATGTTAAATTGCGAAATACGACATTGCGAAACGGATTGAATTTTAGCTCATCTGAGACAATCTGTATTTAATTTTTCATTTTACGACCGAAAATGACCGTACTACGCGATTTGCCTTGACCGAAGATTGCACGACGCGAGTTAATTGACCATTACGACGCTATTGGATTCACCGTGGTATGCGATTGTATTGACCTAACGACGCGATTGGGTGCACCTTACGATACGATTGGGTGCACCTTACGACATGATTGGGTGCATCTAACGACGTGATTGGGTGCACCTTACGAGATTGGGTGTGCCTTACGACGTAATTGGGTGCACTCTAAGACGCGATTGGGTGCACTCTTAGACGCGATTGGGTGCGCTCTCAGACGCGATTGGGTGCACTCTTATACGCGAGTTGGTGCACTCTAAGACGCGATTGTGTGCACTCTAAGACGCGACTGGGTGCACTCTAACATGATAGGATGCACTATAAGACGCGATTGGGAGCACTCTAAAACGCGATTGGGTGCACTCTTAGACGCGATTCGGTGCACTCTGAGACGTTATTGGGTGCACTCTAAGACGCGATTAGGTGCACTCTAAGATGCGATTTAGTGCACTCTGAGACGCGATTGGGTGCACTCTAAGACACGATTTGGTGCACTCTAAGACGGGATTGGTGCACTCTAAGACGCGATTGGGTGCACTCTAAGACGCGATTGGGTGCACTCTAAGACGCGATTGGGTTCACTCTAAGACGCGATTGTTTGCACTCTAAGACGCGATTTGGTGCACTCTAAGACGCGATTGGGTGCACTCTAAGACGCGATTGGGTGCACTCTAAGACGCGGTTGGGTGCACTCTAAGACGCGATTGGGTGCAATCTTAGACGCGATTGGGTGCACGCAAAGACGCGGTTGGGTGCACTCTGAGACTTGATTTGTGTGCACTCTAAGACGGGATTGGGTGCACCTTACACAATGATTGGATGCACTCTCAGACGCGATTGGGTGCACTCTACGACACGAGTGGATGCACCTTACCAAGTGATTTGGTGCACTTTAAGACGTGATTTGGTGCATTCTAAGACGCGATTTGTTGCACTTAAGGACGAGATTGGGTGCACTCTAAGACGCGATTGGGTGTTCTCTAAGACGCGAGTGGGTGCACTCTTATACGTGATTGAGTACACTCTAAGACGCGACTGGGTTCAATTTATGAAGTGATTTGGTGCACCTAACGACGTGATTGGTAGCACTCTAAGACGTGATTGGGTGCACTCTAAGACGCGATTTGGTGCACTCTAAGACGGGATTGGGTGCACTCGAAGACGGGATTGGGTGCACTCTAAGACGTGATTGGGTGCACTCTCAGACGCGATTGGGTGCACCATACGACGCGATTGGGTGCACCTTACAATGCAATGTAATTACGCCGCAATTTGATAGAAATTACTACTCGACTTTATGTACCTTAAGACAAGATTAGATTGACTTAACGACGACATTCGATTGACTTTACAATGCGTAAAACTTGCGAATTGATAATTGAAATTTAGGATGCAATAAGATGGACCTTACGGTGCAATTTGATAGACTTAACGACGCGGTTTGTATAACCTTATGACACAATGTGATTTTGTGAGTAATCTGCCCTTGTTTGTGGTTACCCATTTGACATGATTGTTTCATATATATTTACATATCCATCGAATAGTTCAAGTATTTTTTCTCCTGTCGGCGCCGGCGTTATGCTTTGATTAAGGTTTGTGTGCAACAAGCCCTAACCAATGTTTCTAGCACGTATTCAATTATTTGATATTAGCAATATTAACTTGAAACTTATATCAAAGCGGAAGAAAAGAAGATCGAGCTATCTTGGGCAGCTCTTTGTAGAAACTGTTAGTGAACTTCTTAGATAAAATATTTCATGAAATATCAACTCCCCGTAGTATCCTGTATTAGGTGAGCAATGAGGCTCCACGTCAGCTTTCTAACATGACGACTTGAGTTTTGAGCACTGTCAAAATATTGTCCGCTTCGCTTAACCTGTTTATTGGATCGATTTTATAACTACCAGAGCTGCGTGATTATCAATATTTATTTAAATGTTCGCTCATCAATTAGTAGAGTCGGGGAGCATTAGCCGAATAAAATACCGACATTGAAATGTAAAACCTGTAATGTACTTGAGGGCGAATTCCAGTTTTTGTTAGACCGCCCGGTATTTATAAATGCACGTTAACACTTTGTATACAAAAACTAATAGAAAACATTATTTATAATATGTTGAAATATATAGACTTAATGAAAGCGACAAATGAAACAAAAATATGCATAAGTATATGTTTCCGTAAAAAAAATGTTCTCCGTGAAATAATTTGCACCTGTACGCTTTTGACAATTGTATTGTAAACATAGGTTTGCATAATGTGTATTTATGTATACCCCTGAGCTGAATGCCTCTAGTATAAAAAACAATTAAACATTTCACTACTATATAGAGCACCGTGTTGCAAGCTTTGTCCCAGGATGCTAGACGCCTGACTTCTTGTTACTAGGTCACTTTCAGCCGTCTTTGGGACGTATCGATATTCCGCGAAAATATGTTTATGTGACGTAAAATATTACGTTATTTATTTTTGATATTTAATAATGAACTATCAAAACACATTATAAGGGGAATATTTTACTAGTATGGTGTTCGTATAACTTGTATCAGTCTCGTTGTTTGAATCAAGCAGCATCGCACTCGAGGTCCCGCCTCTCCAGCTATTCAACATTACACAACAAACTCAAATAAAACCGATGATCAAAACACCTTACTAGCAAGCATACTATAAAATGTAAATCAGACACAAAGGGGAAATAGTTGACAACGAATATCAGTATAATTTAGCACATACATACTTCGTGTCAATACAGTCACTTCTTATTACATAAATACGTATGCTTGGATGATCTTCCTTGGTACCGTGTGTTGAACAAATACTCGGGCCCGGTTAGCTCTCTTCTTACAGCGTTCCACTGTTAATCAGGGGATCATGCGTTCCAATCCCATCCCAGGTATATAATTTATGTGAACATAAGGGTTCGAATCCCGCCCTGACCACTGGAATTTCCTTGAGCAAGAAATTTATCCCACATCTGCTCATCTCCACCAGGTGTATAATGGGTACATGTGAGGGAAATTAGCCGTGCCGTGGCTGAATACTGCGCCAAGTTAACGGACGACTTATGCCCAGTGAACAGGGACAAAATGTAAAGCGCCTTTGAACGCACATCTCGAGCGAAAAGGGCGCTATATAAATGTGGTATAAAAAAGTAGTGGACTTGCAAATGCGGACTTGCAGGACTTCATTGCAACAATTGAAATATTTCTTCATAATTTCAACTTTTCCATTTTTTTCAACAGGTCCAAACTTTTTTCAGATACGTTCTTTGAATCGTACTTCTCGCAGCTTTTAATATTCTCCAGCACCAAACCATTGTCCATTTGAAGTTCCTGGGCCTCCTTGAAATGCGCATGCGCCTTTTTGAACTGGTGAACTTTCATAGCGGTGTTTCCTAGCAACGAATACGAGTTCGCGTCTTGAATTTCGGCGCAAAGTTCTTCAAACTGCTTCATTGTCTTCTGAAAGTCTTGCTTCTTTTTCAGTTTCATAAAGCACTCGCACATTAAATAGTACGAGAAAGAAACGCTAAATATTTCAAAACCGTTTTAGGCCGTTATTTCTTTCTTCATAAATTCGTCTGATACGAGCGACATTTTCCCGTAGCAGTTTATACTCTCTGGCTTTTTGTTCTCCTTTAAAACGACCTTCCGCAACAGTTGAATGCTGTCTTCATAGCGCTTGGTTCTGCAAAGAAAGCGTCCGTAGTCCACGTACGTCCCAATCCCACAATTCTCTTTTCCAAGCGCCTCCTTGAAGGCAGCGTCTGCGCGCTGCAGAGCGTCTTTTCGGTGCTCTTCGTTTGCCTTCGACGCGGAGTGATACATGCAACCAAGGTGGTCGAAAAGGTGTGATCCGGTTTTGTCGTTTGCGAATTTCTGTATCAGCAGACGACACATGCGAATCGGGCGCCATATTTCAGACGTAGGCAGTGTTTCGCTTACGGCGATATTTTTCTGAATCAATATTTCTGGTAACGCTTGAAGGTGTTTTGTGGCTTCTGCATCGCCCTGTAACGGTTTAATAAAGTATTGGATGTTTTTTTTTCAAATTCCGAAACGCCGTGTGAAATTAACGACGAGACGTATATTCCAATTTCTTTAAACATATCTTCAAAGGCTTGAAATCCTTGATCCAAATAAAAGCTATTGCACAGTTCGTCTGTCACTGTACAAAGTGCGTTCGCAGATCTTTCAACGTCCTTCTTTTTCTCAAATTCTTCCGCGTCTGCCATGAACGGTTTGAACAAGTCCCGAACTTTGCAATAAAACGGAAATATATTGACAAATGCACAAATCTCTGTCTTTTCTAATAGAGCGTCCGCGGGGTTGTTGCGTATTTTCGAAATTTCAGATTCGAGCTTGACCATTTGTTCTTTGTCCACGTGACTAAGCGTGCTATGTTTAGGAATAAAGTAGTCCGGCAGATTTCCACTTCGCACACAGTCTAGCAGACTATCAAGAACCGCGTTGACGCAGACGGCTTTATTCGATCGCCATATTTACGGGTCCGTAGTTTCGCACAGAAAATAGAACACCTATTTCAGCTGCCGCAAACTGATGGATTTCCTGTCCAGACAGTCCGTGCACAGAAGACAGAACACAATGAAGCATTGCCGCTGGACAGACGACACGGCCTCCTTGTCCAGCACGCGTTCCGCTTCAAAGAACGTGTACTCCAACTCCGGGTCCGGGTCCTCGCTGTTTGGATGGGCGCCAGTGGTCACCTGACAACCTCCTGAAACGAGTTTCTTCTCGACCCTTTCTCCTGGTCAACCGCAGTTGCGCGCCCGGGACTCCCACTCAGCGGTCACTTCCGGCCACTCCGGATGCTTCAGCGCCAAGGCGTATTCGATGTTATCCGGGAGCTTTTTCCGTTCCGGCTTTGGTTCGGGCGTCGCGGTAAAGGACCTTGGGGTCAGCGGTTCGTTGTCTTCCACTATCTCGGACTCTTCTTGCTGCTTGTCCTGGTTCCGTAGATACGTCTTTGACATCGTGTTTCTCGTCGAGACCGCCGATTGCAGCATGGTCTTCGTGCGTTCTCGTGAGATCGCGGGCGCGCTTTTTGATTGACGGGTTGTGCCTTTTGCGTTCAGATTCAAATATCCGGGCTGTGTATACTGATGGTTCGTGACACAGTCTATCGTCGGCGTCTGATTCTCGTCCTGTCCCACCGTTTCTGTGCCGACCATAAAGCAGACGACAGCGTCGTCGAACGTCGTCTTCTTGACGACATTGAACTTGCTGTCTTTCCTGCGATAACCATTCAAAAGAAACAATAAGACATATATTTAATCTACAAAAAAGTTGCCGCATATCAACTATCTCATAACAACAGGAAAGTTACACTAATAAATGTTCAACAGAGAGTTTGTGTGAAAAATGTTCCAGTTTCTATGAGTTGAACTTTAAATTATTACAATCACGCATCTAGTCTGTGGGACCTCCCCCCCCCCCCCCCCCACACACACACATACACACATAAGTTAGAATTGCCGTGGCGTAGTGGATATGTGGTCGGCCTAGCGATCGGGAGGTTATAGGTTCGATCCCCACTGCGGGAGTGTTCTTTACATCTCCCAAAAGACACCAAGTACTGGTTCTACACAAGGCATGAACTCGAGAGCATCTCAATAAGCCATCGGCCTATGACAAAATCGAGCAAAAATAAACAGTTTTAAACTTAATTAGTTAATCACAAAACAATTGACTGGTACGGTTTATTTTATTGATGCCTGGGTAAAAAGAAAATTTCGTTAAGGCATGTGGCGTAATTTTTAGCACCATAAAGTTTAATAAAGCGATTTATTCACGAAGCTTTACATTAATATGACGTCATCGCAGTACTTACGTCAGAATCGTGGGAATCTGGTAGCCCTCCGGATAGAGTCCGATAAAATTGGTATCGTCGAACGGCTTCTGGCGCCTCACGTAACGAATGGGTACGAACGTGTGTAGGACGAATGACTCGTGGAGGTACGGTAACTTCGACACCGGGTCAATGTCCTTCAGGCTGACCTTGTTCGGGTCATGGGTCATCGCGATGCTATAAAAACAAAAACAAAAAACATCAAATCACCTACAATAATATTTTGAAATATGCGATACGCAACATTTTCAAAAATCGGTAAATAAAGAGCCCTGAAGACAATTATAATTTTGAATAGGTAAATTCACATTAAAATAAAGTATTATTATCATGTTTTAATGATGCAAATTTGTTGCAAAGGTCAATAAAGAACGATTTTGAGTTATGATGCGTAGAAAATTAACCCCAAAAAATACAAAGGGGGGAGGGGTGAACGTGAATGATGTTCCAGTAGGGTTTCGGCGAGAATTAAATGTCCATGTAGTATATATGGTCGTGTTTTTTACAATTATTGAATAGCTGTACGTTTTCGTTCGTTAAGGTTAGTGTAGTATAGTTGAATTTATCTATTTTGACCATGACTATTCTAATACAACGTTATTCCGTTACATGTCGAATGCATGTTAAATTATTCTGAGAGAAAAACGCCCTGATAAAAAAAGTTATTGATGGGAAAGTGGGTCAGCAGCTGTCATTCGACTGGTAGAAAAAATGTTAGGAAAAACATTCAACAAAATCCTCCATCTATACCATATGAGCCTTGCCCTGTGAAAAGAGGATTTCATGAATGTGCGTCAAGTTTAGTCCCAGATTAGACCGTGCAGTCCGCACAGGCTTATCAGGGACGACACTTTACGCCTTTACTGGATTTTCGTCAAGAAGAGTTTTCCTGTAAACGGAAAATACAATAAAAGCGGAAATTATCGTCCCTTATTAGCTTTTACAGACTGCACAGGCTAATCTGGGACGACACTTTACGCACATGCGTTAAACCCACTTTTCACCGAGCGAGGATCATATAGATATCGATATCTCGCATAAACCTAAAACCCCACTGATGCATCGTTTACGTTCACTCCGTGACGAGGTTGTTAGCCCGAGTAGTATTACAGCCACTTACTAACTTAATGTTGTTTATTGGTCGATATACACTATAAAAATTTAGAAAGTGTTCAACGATATTGCGAACATAAATTATTTCGAGTGTTATTATCACATAATAACATAGTAACATAGTAACGCTCGATTGGCCATTGTCGGCTCAGGTACTACTTACAATTACCCCGGGTACGGAAAATATTCTAAAAAGTACCCCGGAATATGGTCGGGTGGCTTTAAGCGTATTTTCTGTATCAGGGATACATACTTGTATACTTATGCGTACCCGGGGTACTTTTTGGTACCTGAGCCGACAACGACCAATTGAGCATAAATAACGTGTCCATACCATGTTCGCGCGGAATGTACCGGTATCACTTTTGCAACACATTCTGATTGCGAATTAATTGTTACATCCCCTCCACACAAAAAGAATTAATTTCGTGATGTTAACAACAACAGTCCAACACTATATTTTAATTTTTGATACACAATGACTGAACATGATCTGATAGTTGACTGTATAAGCACCAAATAAGTGGTACATTCAACAAACGGCGCAGCGATAAGATTGTTCTCAGCTATTTAGGGATATTGGTAAATCTATTGGTAAATATAAATTATTCAAATTCAAGTAAAAACACGAAATTTTAGTATTCATTCAGCATACTTGAGCAATCCGTGAATTTTCAAGGCTGGCAAGAGAAATTCCTAATCCAAAAAATTGTAGTGTTAAAATTGCGTGCTACTCTTATACGTTTGCATATGTATATTGCGGAACAATAAGATAACAACTGCACAGAACAAAAACATTGGTAACTTACTAAGTTCTTTCAATATCTTTTGTTTGCTTCATGTGTCCCCGAAAGGGTCGAGCCCATAATCAACTAATTAAATTTTCGTAAATTGATAGTATTTGCAAAAGGCCTTTACTGTTCTTAAATTGGTCTGAGTCAGAATTAACAACTATACGATCACGTTATGAATCTTGAATTACAGTCGTTTACGCGGTATGCACCGAGTAGTTAATGAAGCTGTATTACTCCACAAAATAGCTGAGCCTAGCTCTAGGAAAACAGGCTTAATGCATATGCGTAAAGTTTCGTCCCCGCTTTGCCTGTGCAATCTGCACAGGCTAATAAGGGACGACACTTTCTGCTTTAACTGGATATTCGTCATCGTTAAAAAGAGACTTCATTTAAAAGAAAAATACCATACACGCGGAAAGTGTCGTCCCTGATTAGCATGTGCAGAGGAGTCAAGTCCACAATATTTCAGTACGTTCGTACGGACGGACGTACAAGCGAAAAGAAAACTTATTTTTGTAATTTGTGGATTCATACAAACTTGAGACGTTTTGATACACAGACATTCGAATTGACTTCCCCTGGACCAGTTAACAAAGTTTAGCTCGCTGAACTAAACATGAACCTTTAACACAACGACATGTTATCGTAAACGGGTTGTACATGTCTTGCTTGGTCCGTTAATACTCCGTATGGTATACATATCGCAGTTCTAAATTGTGACAAAGGCACCCAATTGTACCCAGGCACTACACACCGGTAAAGGTTTATTGATCTTCGTAGCACTTGAACGGCCGCGGAAAGACGGGAAACAATTGGAAACGGTAAGATCGACCTTTACCGACCCATACATGTTACAACAACCACTTAAATATTAAATTTGTTCGTACAACCTGATGTACTAGCCGCCATTTTAGTTTTTTTGTAAATACGTGTACATATTTAAGAATTTTCGGTCTTGTAAATAGTGGCCCCCATTCCTTTGACGGCTTTGAGTACAATATATATATACCGGTATGATACGAATGTTATGTCTCATTTCCGATATGTCTCATTATTTTGTCGAAATAGTTATTCGCGTTGTAGTAACAGCTGATTGGCGCTAGTTTGATTACCAACGTCAAAAACGTCATGTCAAAAACGTCATGTCAATAAATAACTGGTTTTAGCCTATATACCCATGCAGTCATTTTACCTTTGATGTGGATTTTTATCAGTGCTTTAAAAACCGTTTCTTCAATAGATATACTTATCAATAAAGAACATAACAATCAAATACAAACGACACATTTGGCAATTTGTTTGATCCACGACGACATTTGATAGTTTAATTCTTAATTAAAACATGGATCTATTGCAGGTCGCTTAATACATATCAGTGTCAGATATAATTTATAAATGTGGTACCACATTTGCGTCTGAATGCGAGGTTTGTTGATATTGTGTAAGCCCTTATTTGATAAACCGTCTATTGCAAGAGACGTTTTAGGCACTTTCCACATATTGGCAAAATGACAATTAAACATATCACACACTCCAAAAATAAAGCATACATTATATTCACACAAGCTAGCTACAACTTTTGAACAAGAAAACTCTTTAAATATCGTTTCGTTTACTGATAGTCGTCAAAAAAATCGAAAACATAATACAGAGTCCGGATAGTTTTACAATTCTATCGTCTACCATATGCTTACACGTTCGAAAGTCAGCATGGCGCTTGGCTTCTTATTAGATTTTACTCGCAAAGGTGACAGGTTTTAATAATTGTGTTTATCCTTTTTGTTGAAAGTTATTGTTGGGTTTGTTAAATCAAAACCACTATAGCTTTTTCTTGTGCATATATAATGCAAAATTAGAAAAAAAATGTGGAAATTCCAATTCAACCGAGGTGGGGCATTGTATGCTTTTCATGCCGTGCATTTGTAGACAAATGACATGTTCCTTTCACAATCCTTATTCCACATAGAATGCACATTGAAGTAGAATCTCGATGCAATCTTTTTACGTGTGTCACAAACGAGCTCGACTACAATTCTTGATTCTGTGTTTTCGCTACATACAAATAAAGTTTAATTCCGCTGTATCAATAGTTGATGAAACGTTGATAAATAAGGTTAGGTCATATATTATATGCTTGTACCTACATGTGATTAAATATGCCAACATTCCCGCATTTCGCTTAGTTAGGTAAGTCAGTACATGAAAATGCCGTCATATCACGAAACTTATATATGTATACCGCTTTAATCTACGATTAAGGACATTGATGGTTACTTAGTAAGAAAAGAGTACACGTTTTGATTTTGAGGTCAACACATAAACATTACATTACACTCGTTTCTGTACGATCATCTCAATAGGTATGCTGGTTACTTGGAGTGGAGGATACAACATCTTTCGATTTTGCACCAAGTCAAAAGTGAAGGTTATAAGGGCTTATGGGCATGACATTCTTTTCCGCCCAAAAGCAAGAGATTTCTTTGACGGGTAATCATGCATGTTGTATGATGCTTACCGGGGATGAAAGACTGACGCCTTTTGTTTTTTTTTGCTTTGTAAAAATAATAAATTCAAAACTGGATTTTATCATCAAATTATGGGTCTACTGACGTGGAATTGCTCCAATATTTGGCTGTTGATAACGGTCAAAGAAGGTCAACACCACAGGCGCTCGATGACAATGACTCAATCATTCGACTATCTGTTGTGACTTTTTTTTTAAATGTTGCTGCAGCCGTGATTTTTATAAACCTGTTTATTATAATGCATACACATACTAAATCAATGAAAATCTTCTGACAAAACGTCTTCTTAAAAAAAAGATAGTTCGACTATATATATAATCAATAAATATATACATAGTCGAACTATCTTTTTTTAAAGAAGACGTTTTGTCAGAAGATTTTTATTGATTTAGTATGTGTATGCATTATAATAAACAGGTTTATAAAAATCACGGCTGCAGCTGCATTTAAAAAAAAGTCACAACGGATAGTCGAATGATTGAGTCATTGTCATCGAGCGCCTGTGGTCAACACATGGAAAAAATGAGTTCTGGAAATTGTTTTTTTTTCTAAACTATAACGCTCTGATAACTTTATTTGATTGCATGTGTACATTGTCTATATATGACTTTGAATTGCAAGTATTTCTGTGCATTTCTCAATATCCAATCACGTTATATTTGGCTTAAATTAACATAAATACTCAAAAATCAACGGAAATTTCGTAAAGTATTTCGTAAAATAAAGTCACCCAATAAAAAATCAATGATTCTTATAGCAAAAGCCAAAATTTCAAAACGAGATGTTTTCTGGTAACAAGGATGTTTCTAGATATAAAATGCTCATTTTTAATTGTTCGCGTACCCAATCTGTAGGTGGATGGTCCACGGCCGTCCACAAGCTCAAATGACCATATATGGAGAAAAAGGCGGGACCAAACCAAATAGGCTTGCAATGCGCATGCCCAAGCAAAACCGATTGTAACTTACAATGTAAGCCATCTTGAATTGTTAGCGTGAAAAGAAAGATTCTACATTTATTGGATATTTTAATATGATGAATATTATAGGTAGAGAATATGGATAGTATGATCATTATAACGTCAACATTAACTCAACAATTGTATTGTTGACATGAAGATAATTTTCAGTTCTGTGCGTTACGGAGTATAGCACAGAACGTATGTCTAAACATAACGCACCGCACAAAACAGGTATATGTGCGGTTCGTTCATGCGTGTGGTTGTCACGTGAGTGATGGTCACTCAGGTGGACACAGGCGGGAATTTGCACGGGGTGTTGATTGTTTGGTCAGTTCTACGCTAGACTTCGATCAGTAAACTTGTCTTCGTGTACAAATCCTACATCGTGTTGTCGACCTTAGCAGAACACAGGGTGTCCATGCTGCAAGATTTGGAACGCATCATAGAAAAGATAAGTGCTAAAAGAAACGTAAATCTGTTAAATCCGTTATACTGAATCTCGAGCATAGTATCGAGTGTTACGAAGTAGTAACAGAGTTGAAACGATGTATATTTCAAGTAACAATTTCAGCACAAGAGAATCCGATCAATTTTCAAATAAAAATATTGATGGCACGTGACCGAAAATTCACAGGTCATTAATGGTAGAACACGACAAAAGCTTTCGAACTTACTGGTGAATAAATTGCTATTCTTTGTGGTGTTGTATACATTCTATATGTATATGTGTAAATGTTTTGCGAGTCTGATGACGTAACGTTATTTGCAGAAAAATACAAGGTAGAGGCGATGGCATATAAAAAGGCGGAAACATAACGCCACGCGGCGCTCTTGACGGGTCATATCAGAAGCCGGAAGCTTCATCTAACATCGCAACACAAGGGGCTAAAACTCAATTACCATTGAGACGCACAGGACTATGTTTCGCATGTGGCGAACCGGGTCATCGGAGAGGAGCAGCTGGATGTTCAGCAAACAGCTCGACCAATAAGTTAAGTTAATTATGTATAGAACCCCGTTATCAGAAAATGGGTAGTTTCGTGTTCGTCGGAAAACGTAACGTACAGAAAGTTCCTAAAGTCGAACGTGATCAAAAGGATCCATGTATAGTTCGCCGGTAAGTTGAAGGAAGGCCCACGCGGTTAAGTAGCAGGAGACTACTGATAGTAAGTACATTTTCGATGTAGTAAATGGCGGTTATAAGTTGTTGTTTTTTCCGTCGGAAAACGGTAACGTACAAAAAGATCTGTCTCAATGTATCAAAAGGATCTTATTATAAAACTGGATCAAAAGGATCATAGTATAGAAATTGATGCTAGAAGCTCGCCGGTAAAAAGAACGAAAGCCCATGTAGCCAAACTGTAGCAGGCTACGGATGGTTGTTACATTTTATATGTAGTAAATTGCGGTTATGTTTCATTTTCCGTCGGAAAACGGTAACGTACAGAAAGAGATAAAAGGAGCAATTGATCAAAAGGATCATAGAATAGAAATTTATCAAAAAGGAAAAAATCATAGAAAAAAAAATTATATATATATTGTTACCGGAAGTTTGTCGGTTAGTAGACTGAAAACCCACGTGACATTTATCATGTTGTTAATACGCCCGTTAATACGTTTATAGTCGTATTTAATAAGAATGGGAGGCCTCGATATATTTAAAATTATTATTTATTTATTTGTTCTACTTTCGATATTAGAGGGGCGTATCATGATATTGATACATTCACGAACGGTATGGTTTGAGCTATCAAGAGAATAGCAGGCAGTGTTAGGTTGTTATAAGCTTATATTTGGCACGATAACGGCCGATCATATATTTATTTATTTGTTCTACTTTCGATATTAGAGGAGCGTATCATGATATTGATACATTCACGAACGGTGTGGTTTGAGCTATCAAGAGAATAGCAGGCAGTGTTGTTATAAGCTTATATTTGGCACGATAACAGCCGATCATATATTTACTAAAACTCGTTAAAACTAAAATGAGGTGTACTAGCATTCTTACGTCAAATTGACTTAAAATAGTTATTTGCTTTTGTGATGATGGCATACATCACAGTGTAGAATATGAAAAAACATTATATGCTAGTGACTAGACGAGTTTGGATGTTAACTGGCTGAAGAAACAGTATTTTGATTCCTTCTCAGAGAGTAGAATGGCTCGGGCATGTGATCGATATGCATAAAATGCAGTTTTTCATAATTAAAAATTGAGTAGCTAGGCTAGAAAAAAGTATTGATTCGATGATCTATCTAATTTATCAAACGAAAGAAAAAGTAGTACCAAAAGATAAATTAATAGCAAGTCTTGTAGGGCAGATAATTTCCTTTCAGAGTGTGATTGTAAATAAAGTTTGTGATAACAATGCATATATACAATTGCATAAATACCAGAGCTAGTTGGAAAGCTCCCGTTATTGTAACGTTGAAAGCTATTTCCAAACTTAGATTATGGAAAGAAAGCACTAGGCAGTTAATCAACGGTGGAAAAGATTTCAAACACAATCAGTTGTTTTTGTGTAATATATTTGCTGATGCAAGTACCACAAGTTATGGTTTATGGAGGTTTTATAGAAAGTTGTAGCTTTAATGTAGATATAGGCGAAATGACTGTCAAGCTAACGATTTTCATAAAAATAAAAAAGCAAATTTATTTTCAATTTGTTTTATTCCAATGACGAAGAGAGTAAATGTATGTACTCGTGGTCTTTGAGACCCGAAAATGAGAAAATTGGAATGTACATGATCTTAATAAAAAGAGCAACCTGTTCCCGGAAGTGAACAGATTATTGACGAAAAGAGAAAAGTTATTCCTGGAAGTGATTACTATATTACACTGTTAAAATCAAGAAGGTACACTGCCAGTGTTTTTATAAACGAAACAGGTAATGCATATTGTGATTTAATATGAAGTCAATACATTAAGCCACCGGAAGTTGGTTTTCAAGATAAACCGGATAAGTATTCCGTCGTTCAATATGACGTAAGTAAAATTTCTTATGATCAAGAAAATGCCTTGCATACGGCTAGAAAAGGTATGTTATTGCTCCAGGAAGTTAGCAGAAAGAGTTTGCTATGGTCCCTGGAAGTGGACATAGAGCCCAGTAGATTGCTCCCGGAAGTGAGCAGAATTTGTAGGCTATGGTCCCCGGAAGTGGACATAGAGCCCAGTAGATTGCTCCCGGAAGTGAGCAGAGATGCTCCATGAAGAGAGCAGAGAGTATGCTATGGTCCCCGGATGTTATGTTATATGAAATGTTTTAAATGCTTTGCAAAATTCGTACATCAAAGTGTATTCAGACAATAAAATGTAAAATCTATATTATTGAATGGTAGTCAAAAGAAATAGCTTTAGATTTAAATATGTAGTGTGGATACTGGATTCAATGAAAAGAGGCAGTGGTTGCCTTAGTTCAATATGGGGAAACAATGTAAACTGGTTAGTTCAGAAACTAGGTTGGTATCAATCTGTATCAATAAGATGATATCGGAGAAAGCAAAATGCATCCTTGTTGTTCCAAAAAGGGGCAGTTCGCCTTATTGGCTAATGTTGGTTTGTCATACGGACACATTGTGAAATATTGCAAAAAGTTTGGTAGAGACTGTATGATTCCAGGTTGTTTTGGTAACACTAGATTATCATTAAATAAGATAGCGTTAAGATGCATATCACAATACAGTTATTGATGTATAGTACATATGTTTGACAGGAAATGTTTTGAGAGGTACTCTGAAGGAGCGATTAGAGGGCTCGGGCTTGCATGGGCTTCGAAGAGATTAGATGGCGGACAGAATGGCTGAGTAAATACTTAGAACAATCAAGAGCAGACAATACGGTGAAGAAAAGAATTCTTCATGTGCACATTTCAAATACTGTGAAGAAAATGTAGTCGCCATGCCAGCCTTACATATATCAGTAGTAATGTACATGGCTCAATTGATGGGTCGAGGACATCTAATAACGTTTTTTTTTACATCTGTGTTTTACAGTATTAAATGGATCCATTCTATTAATAGTGTACATGATCCAAAGAAAGATTTAACAAACTATTATAAGAAGCTTCAGAGCGTGTGTGTTTCAAACCATCTCACAAGAAAGATGTATCATGTACATGTGCATTCATTAGAGATGATACAAACATTGTGTTTGATATAAGGAGATTCCTCTGTTTTCATTGATTGATCATTTTTTGGTTGTGCATGTACATGTATCATGAATATTAACAAATTAAGTGAGTTTCATTGTAATGACCTACATTTGACATCTGATCATTTTGTTATTAATGTACGCCATTATAATACTGGCATGTATAAGAATGGTTCGGATAGTATAATTGCAAAATGTACAACTACAACTTCCAATATGGCGTTTTATTAACAAATATGTAATTAGCAAATTGGTCAGATGAATCAAATTATTTTTGTTCAAACCAGTTATTGGTTATATATATGTAATAATTTAGACTAGCTAACGCCGAGGGCGTGTTTTAGAGATGTTTGAAGCGACATGGTCGATGGAAGTCTGATAGGGCTAAAGATGAGTACATTGATGATTCTCTAGACAAAAAGCTTTTTATCACTAGACAATTGAAATTATAATTGATTTGCGGTTCGAATTTAAAACCTTACTAACCTTTGTTTTTGTTCTATCGCAAGCCTTGCCCAATGCAAAACGTGTTGTGTTTTGTGCTTAGTTGTGTGAAGACTTTTCAGTTCTGTGCGTTACGGAGTATAGCACAGAACGTATGTCTAAACATAACGCACCGCACAAAACAGGTATATGTGCGGTTCGTTCATGCGTGTGGTTGTCACGTGAGTGATGGTCACTCAGGTGGACACAGGCGGGAATTTGCACGGGGTGTTGATTGTTTGGTCAGTTCTACGCTAGACTTCGATCAGTAAACTTTTACTTTTTTAAATTCGAACCGCATTAGTAGTAAAATGGCTCAAATGACATGTTATGTTTGTGTTACATAATGTTTAGTTACATGTTAATATTGGTTGTTTTCAGGTACAGTTTTCCAGAGTTATTTTACATAGGGCTTCTGATGAATTTTTATCTCTGGTTTTTACCCTGGCCTTGAAAACACCAATTAAGGACACAATACTAAAAGTGATGTATGCACATTATAGTTATAATTTGTTATATAATTTATAGTTCGAAAATTGTCCTGTCAAGGTTGTACTACGATTGTACTTGATTGCTATATGATACGAATATGTAATATTCGTGGATTTGTGTTGTCAATAAACTGATCGCAAGCCTTGCCCAATGCAAAACGTGTTGTGTTTTGTGCTTAGTTGTGTGAAGACAGATATTTCGAGGTTGTTTTGACCATTGAATTGCTAAGTAGGTCAAACTCAAAGTTTTAACTTTTATTGATATTTTATTTAGTTAAGGAATCTTCGAGTAATAGTTAAAAAAAATCTTTCGCAATCTATAGCTAAATCATGTGTTGTTGCTATATGATAAACTTTCGTGCATGAGCCATTTAAATCCGTTTGCATTACTTTTTTTGTTGTGTCCCCTGGAAAATTCTCTTCTTGCTAGCCTTCGCTGAGTTATTTAACAACATTGCTGCTTTTTGTAGTTTTTTTGGTTAAAGCTGCATGCTTTTGTTGGATAAAGTTTTATTTATCATTCACGTTTTACATATGATTCTGTTTAAACCATATTTAATCGATGTTTTGGTGAATTTCGCGCATGCTTAACTTGCCTGATTTCGGACGTAATATACTTTCGGATACATGCTCCTCTTGTGTTTTTTTCGATGTTTTCTTATGTATGCAGATTAAAAAAACAGCTCATGCTTAAATGTGTTATTGAGCAAGTGACTTCTTAATACTATGGCAGGAATAAAAAAAACTGTTATAAAATTAAAAAGGCAGTTTAGTTACATGTAATGATGTATAAACTCACAGTCACAAGTGTGTAGTATTACTGTTACATTTATTTATATTTACTAAAAGTAAATATATTCTCACATATCAGTAAGTATTGTACAGCCCTAAATTATATTTAATACACCCATCTAGGCAGTAAATTCATATATGTGCTGGTTTTAATTTACATTCATGTTATTATCCCCCTGCAATAGACGGAGGGATATTGTTTTGGCCTTGTCCGCCCGTCTTTCTGTCCGTCCGGCACTTTTGTGTTGGGAGCCATATCTTGGAAGTGCTTTGGCGGATTTCATTTAAACTTGGTATGAGTATATATATAGATAAGAGGATGATGCTTGCCAAATGGCAATGTACACTATCTGTTAATAACGGAGTTATGGCCCTTCGAACCTAAAAAAATGCTTTTTTACCTGAGTGTCAAATATAACACTTTTGTGTCCAGAAGCTAATTAGCGGGGGATATCAATTCAATGGATTTGCTTGTTATTAATTGAATGGAAATAAACCTGTTATTTTGTCTGTCATTATGGTGTTTAAAATCACATTTAATGGCATCAAACCTACTTGATTTCAAATACAGTAACACCTGGCACCGTGACCTGGATGCAGATTCTAAGCAGATGGGCCAAAATGGGGGCAGCTGGAGAGACTCGCCCGGAACTGACAAGCCTGGAGGAAGCTGGTTGACTGTTGGCGAGATGGGACAACAGACGAAGAATAAACGAACCTACTTGATTTGATAAACACTTTTGTAAGTCATTAAAGAATCGAGCAAACTTTTTGTTTCCAATAAGCAGTCCTGTATATATCCGAAATAAAATAAAATGTTTCACTCAGGTTCCTTGATACTCATCTTGGTATTTAAGGGACCTTATAACAGATTTTGGCATGTATTGAAGTTTGTCATTAAATGCGTTATATTTATAAATGTAAACATTAAATCTAAAAAGCTCAATTAAAAAATAAGAAAAAATTAAAAGAAAAAGTAATCATCATCTGGGCTCGAACCACTGACCTCAGGAGTAAAAGTCTAACGCTAAGACGGCCATCCATGCTCATACAATATTTTATACTTTCAGTTTCTATAAGCAAAGCTCGTAGTGTCACAAAAAACGACAACAGAACTCCAAATTATTCAATTGTTTTGCTTTGCAACGATTTATCATTTTCAGGTTGTTAATGTTAAGTATAACTGTTTTCTCACAAATATCATAACTGCAACAAAAATGTGCGAGTCTGAAACAATATTTATGCCCCCTTTCGAAGAAAAGGGGCCATATAGTTATCAGACTGTCCGTCTGTCGGTCCGTCTTTCCGTCACACTTTGCGTTTAGGTTTCGAAAAATGCTCATAACTTCTATGTCCCTTGAGATATAACCTTCATATTTGGTATGCATGTGCATATGAACAAGGCCTTTCCATACGAACACAAATTTTTACCCCTGTGACCTTGACCTTGAACTTAGGGTCCGCGTTTAGGTTTCAAAATCTGCGTTTAGGTTTTGAAAAATGCTCATAACTTCTATGTCCCTTGAGATATAACCTTCATATTTGGTATGCATGTGTAAATGGACGCATACGCACACAAATTTTGACCCCTTAGACCTTGAACTTAGGGTCCGCGTTTAGGTTTCAAAATCTGTGTTTAGGTTTCGAAAAAAGCTCATAACTTCTATCAAGCATTTATAGGGGGCATAAGTCATCCTATGGTGACAGCTCTTGTTTTATTTTGTCAATTTACCAAAACATACAAAGGCCCCTTAAAATACATAATGTAAAAATAAAGTAATGTTTACAGTTGTCCATAACCACATTGAAAAAGAATGTGCAAGCTCTATCTATTGGCATACAAACAAAGCCAATCTGTTGGATTATTACTCATGGCAAGCAATATGATCTTAGGTATACCTTCTATAATAAGGTGTTTGCACTTTAATCACATTAAAATTTGAAATACTATGGAAGTACAAAAAGGGCAGAATGATAACAAACAGGTTTGTAATGAACATCATCTTGCAATTGCTATTTATGTGAGTGGGATGGTACAAAAATTCTGAATTTGTTATATGTAGGACATTTAGTAACTTAGCAACCCATGCATGTTGCAAGGGTTTTAATTGTCCGGATTATTTGGAAATCCCGATTTGAGCCATTCAGGATTGAATTTTAGATCAGTGTAAATCCGATGATTTATTTTAAGGGGGTGTGAACAATATTGTAATTGCTTCATTGGCATGCCGGGCATGTGCGCTTAGTACGAATTTTTCCTGGTCTTTTTAACAAGGTTTTCCAAAGAAAAAAACGGGTTATTAGATTGGCAAATGTCGGTTGGCGGGCGGGCGGAACAAGCTTGTCCGGGCCATAACGTTGTGGTTCTTGGTGAGAATTTAAAATCATTTGGCACATTTGTTCACCATCATTAGATGGTGTCGCTCAAAAGAATGCCGTCGATATATCATAGGTCAAGGTCACACTATGAGTTCAAAGGTCAAAAATGGCCATAAAAGAGCTTGTCCTGGCCAAAACTATGTCATTCATTGTGTGACTTAAAAATCATTTGGCATATTTGTTCGCCATCGTGGGACGTTGTTTCACACGTTAGAATTACGTCAATATCTCAAAGGTCAAGGTCGCCACAACTTAAAATCTATTTATTTTGAAACAAAGGGTGTTAATTATAAACTATCAGTTCAGTTTGAGTTGTCTCCCTCTATCAGACTTTTTCTACATTGAAAACCTGGTTTTGTGACAATTTTTCCCCTTGTTTTACTATTGTCTGATTGGTTATCCGCTGACACGGACGTAAAAGGTAACTGACCTAACCTCTTGGCTACTTTCCAGAAATCTTACATACTACAAAATGTAGCATATGTCCGCCATCATTAAATTTCCATTTTCTGCTGTCAAACTAAGTGCATATATTATTTCATTTGCAAAAGACATATCTGGATATATTTTTGGACAGTTGTTTTACTGTATGGTTAGTGGATTAACATTTATTATGCCCCCCTTCGAAGAAGAGGGGGTAAATTGCTTTGCACATATCGGTCGGTCGGTCTGTCGGTCCGTCCACCAGGTGGTTTCCGGATGATTACTCAAGAATGCTTAGGCCTAGGATCATGAAAATTCATAGGAAGATAGATCATGACTCGCAGATGACCCCTATTGATTTTGAGGCCACTAGGTCAAAGGTCAAGGTCATGGTGACCCGAAATAGTAAAATGGTTTCCGGATGATAACTCAAGAACGCATATGCCTAGGATCATGAAACTTCATAAGTAGATTGATCATGACTTGCAGATGACCCCTATCGATTTTGAGGTCACTAGGTCAAGGTCACCGTGACCCGAAATAGTGAAATGGTTTCCGGATGATAACTCAAGAAGGCATACGCCTAGGATCATGAAACTTCATAGGTAGATAGATCATGACTCGCAGATGACCCCATATTGATTTTGAGGTCAGTAGGTCAAAGGTTAAGGTCACGGTGACCCGAAATAGTAAAATGGTTTCCGGATGATAACTCAAGAACACATATGCCTAGGATCATGAAACTTCATGGGTAGATTGATCATGACTCGCAGATGACCCGTATTGATTTTGAGGTCACTAGGTCAAAGGTCAAATTCACGGTGACCCGAAATAGTTAAATGGTTTCCGATGATAACTCAAGAACGCTTACGCCTAGGATCATGAAACTTCATGGGTATATTTATCATGACTCACAGATGATCCATATTGATTTTCAGGTCACTAGGTCAAAGGTCAAGGTCACGGTGACCCGAAACAGTTAAAAAATTTCCGGATGATAACTCAAGAATGCTTTTGCCTAGGATCATGACACTTCATAGGTACATTGATCATGACTCGCAGATGACCCCTATTGATTTTCAGGTCACCAGGTCAAAGGTCAAGGTCACAGTGACAAAAAACGTATTCACACAATGGCTGCCACTACAACGGACAGCCCATATGGGGGGCATGCATGTTTTCAAACAGCCCTTGTTATCGATGTTCTTTATAACATTAATATAAAATGACAATTACACAGAGTGTTACTGGTGGTCTGGCTTATAATATTTTGCATTTAACTCACAAGAAATAGCAACTAAGACTATAAAAAGAACAATAAACTGTGGCTTTGGGGGCTCTACCTGTAAGGGACCTACAGCCTCAGACTCCAGACTTTATCATTAGGATTTCAAATTTGGGACATTTGACACCCCTGATGTTGTGTCATGTATCAAACCGTCTATAAATATTAATTTTATTAATTGGAAATGTTGAAGATTTGGTGATGCAATCATTGGATTTCATTTTGTGTTTTGTTGACCTACTTTTAATTTTTAGGCTCAGCAGAACTATGGCTGTCAAAACACAATTGTATTAAAATGAATAGTGCTTCAAATTATACAAGAAGTCACTTTTTTTTTGTTTTAGATGTTTTTCAGTTTCGTCGGAAGACGTTTCCCAACAACCATCCTGTCTTGAAAGAAATAACTTTTGAACCCGATTTTCTGGTAATACTATTTTTTTTACATACAGTTATTAGTGAATTATGAACATTTCATAAGGATCTCAATGGTCACAACAGGTATATTTATATAATATATATATATATATATATATATATATATATATATATATATATATATATATATATATATATATATATATATATTAAAAAAAGGCCTGTTGAGTTTGTAATTTGTTTGATTTACAGAAAGACCCTTTTTAGCTCGACTATTATATATGAAATCTATGTAGTGGAGCAATTCTACTCACCCGACGTTGGCGTTAGCCTTAGCATTGGCGTTAGTGTGAGCATGCAAATGTTAAAAGTTTGTGTACTACCCCAAATATTTTCAATGTCCCTTGGCATATTTCTTTCATATTTTGCATACTTCTTAACAAACATGACCCCAACATATAAACAAGAGCAGACAACTCTATCAAGCATTTTGTAATAAGTATGGCCCCTTTTCCACTTAGAAAATGCAGCAAATGTTTAAGTTTGTGTACAACCCCAAATAATTTCAATGTCCCTTGACATATTGCTTTCATATTTTGCGTTTTTCTTAACCAACCTGACCCAAACCTATAAACAAGAGCAGACAACTCTATCAAGCATTTTGTAATAATTATGGTCCCTTTACCATTTAGAATATTCATATTATTGATAAATCTATGTTAAAGTTGGCGTACCACCTAAAATATTTTCAATGTCCCTTGACATATTGCTTTCATATTTTGCATACTTATTTACCAACATGACCCCAATCTATAAAGAAGAGCAGACAACTGTATCAAGCATTTTGTAAGAATAATGGCCCTTTTTCCATTATTATATGCATATTACTTAAGATTCAACCCAATAATATCTTTGACAAGTTTTAAAATGACGCCGGTTGGTTGAAAAACATGGCATTTATGAGGTGGGGCATTTTCCTTATATGGCGATAGTAAACCTTGTTATCACTTTAGAGGCCACATTTATTGTCAGATTTTTATGAAACGTGCTCAGAACATTTTTCCAATGATATCTTTGATGAGTTTGAAAATGGTTTTGGTTGCTTTAAAAACATGGTCACCAGGGGGCGGGGCATTTTTCCTTATATGGTTATATATGGTTATATATGGCTTTAGTAAAACCGTGTGAACACTCTAGAGGCCGCATTGTCCAATCTTCGTGAAATTTGGTCAGAAGATTGGTCTCAATGATATCTTGGATGAGTTTGAAAATGGTTATGTTTGCTTGAAAAACATGGCTGCCAAGGGGCGGGGCATTTTTCCTAATATGGCTAAAAATGGCTATAGTAAAATCTTGTTAACACTCTAAAGGCCACATTTATTGTCCGATCTTCATGAAACATGGTCAGAAGATTCATCCCAATAATATCTTGGACGAGTTTAAAAATGATGCTGATTGGTTGAAAAACATGGCTGCCAGGGGGCAGGGCATTTTTCCTTCTATGGCTATAGTAAAACCTTGTTAACATTCTAGAGGCCACATTTATTGTCTGATCTTCATGAAACTTGGGCAGAAGATTTGTCCCAATGATGTCTTGAATGAGTTCGAAAATGGGTATGGTTGCTATAAAAACATGGCCACCAGGGGGCGAGGCATTTTTCCTTATAGGGCTTTAGTAAAACCTTGTTAACACTTTAGAGGCCACATTTATTGTCAAAGCGTCATGAAATTTGGTCAGAAGATTGGTCTCAATGATATCTTGAAAGAGTTTGAAAATGGTTACATTTGCTTGGAAAACACGACTTCCAGGGGGCGGGGCATTTTTTTTCATTATATGGCTATAGTAAAGTCTTGTTAACACTTTAGAGGCCACTTTTATTTCCGATGTTCATGAAAAATGGTCAGAAGATTCATCCCAATAATATCTTGGACGAGTTCAAACATGATGCTGATTGGTTGAAAAACATGGCTGCCAGTGGGCTCTGCATTTTTTCTTTTATGGCTATATAGTAAAACCTTGTTAACACTCTAGAGGCCACATTTATTGTCTGATCATCATGAAACTTTGTCCGAAGATTTGTCCCAATGATATCTTGGATGAGGTAAAAATGGTACAAATACGTACAGACTTTAATGATAAACACTAGTCTGGCCAATGTCGTCTTACAAGCTGGTATATACACTCACTGCTAGAGCAGAATCATTTGTAGTCTGCCGCAGACAGGCAGTGGTGATCGTTCTTAGCAAATTGAGTTGCGGTTCTTTCCGTAGCTAAGGCTTCTAAGCACACACTGATTTGCAAAATTTGCTCTGTAAATTATAAAATGCGACCAACTAAAAACAAACCCTTTGCCAACTTCTAGGTCAAAGGTTAAGTTTGAACATCATGATTCCTTTTAAATGGCAAATGATATTCGCGTACGATCTTACAACTGTAACTCCCTATTAATTGTTCCCAACTCGGCATTTTCATCAAAGGGCATGAAGGGTGTCCAAGGTGGACAGGTTGGAATCTTTGAATGGCAGGGTGCTGCGCCCTTCCATTCATGCCAAGCTGGAGCACTGGTTTTGATGGTGTTTCACTTGTAACACACCAAGCATTATGACCCATTATATTTATCAACATTGCTAAAATGAGGCCAAAATAATTGTTAAATGCCCTTTGTTTATTTCCAAAGACATGGATGGATCATCTTTGTCTCTGAATATATTATAAATACTCGTGATGTTGATTTTGTCATGTTTGCTTATTATAGGAAAACTGTGAACGCATTATGTTGTGAAGACTCCTCTGTTATCAGACAGCTAGCAGTATTATGATTATCAAATATTAAAATTTGACTTAACAATATAGCGCTTCAAATTATTATTTTTGTTTCAGATATTTTCCAGTTTCTCCTCACAACAATATGCATCAAACCTCTTGTCTGGTAAGAAATTTCCATTGAAACCAACTGCTGGTAATACTATCTTTTTATACCCCCATTACCATTGGTAATGGGGGCTATATAGGAACCACTTTGTCAGTCCGTCGGTCTGTCCCAAAATTTCATCAGATCTTCACCCAAACTTGGTCACAAGTTGTATATAGATGATGTATAGGTCAAGTTTGAATATGGATCATGCCGGGTCAGAAACTAGGTCATGGGGTCACTTATTGTGTTTTAAACCTGAAGTTTGTCTGGACCATAACTTTGTCATTTATTTCATACAGTATCGTAAATGATGGAACAGTTCATAATGCCTTCAAGACATCTTCTGATCCCTGGAAGATAAACTAGGGATTGATCTGTCTGTATATAACAGTTCAGAGCCTTCCAATCTAGCGTGAGAAGATGTAATGATAATGTTAAAAGGAAATTACATATAACAGTTCATACAGTTTAAGAAATACAATACATTTTATACAATATCATTTTTGTGCCCCTGAACCAGCGATTTTGGGGGCATATTAAAATCGCTCCGTCCTTTAGTTTGTTAGTCCATCCGTCCGTCTGTAAGTTAGTAAGTCCTTCTGTCAGTCGGTCTGGATTATTTTCCGCTCAATAAGTCAAGCAATTGTCATCAGATCCTTACCAAACTTCGTGAAAATGTGTAAGGCAATAACATCTAGGTCAAGTGAGATAATGGGCCAAATAGACCCAGACACCCCTGAGTTATGGCCCTTGAATCATAGTAAAATGGGGTTTTTAGCTCGACTATTATATATGAAATATATATAGTGGAGCTTTTCTACTCTCCCCGGGGTTCCAGTGTCCGTGAACGTTGGAATGAACTATAGTGGGGGACATATTGTTTTTGCCCTGTCTGTTGGTCTGTCTGTTGGTTTGTTTGGTCCAACTTAAATATTTTGCCATAACTTTTGCAATATTGAAGGAAGCAACTTCATATTTGGCATGCATGTGTATCTCATGGAGCTGCACATTTTGAGTGGTGAAAGGTCAAGGTCATCCTTCAAGGTCAAAGGTCAAAAGATACCTAGAAAGGTGCAAATTTGCTTCAGTTTTGTGTTTAGGTTCATTTTATTCCTAAAATATCACAGCTATTACACTATGCCTCCAAACAATATACGAAAGCTTGACCCAAACCAAGACACTCTTGATGTTAGTAATGGTAGATGAATACGTCGTAAGAATTAAATGCTGGCAATTCACATGAAATTGACATGAGGGTTTATTAATTATCCATGGTCCTGACCCCTTAAATATCTGAAATCCCTGTTTGTGCATATAACATAATGAGAACACCCTTTGGTCGACCTAACTTTGTATTTCAATCAGTTTCTTGTTTTGACCATTATTTTTACATTATCATCAAAACTTGTTAGTTTCCTACCCTTGAAAAAGGAGAGGGACTTACGGTTTGCGCTCTGTGTCTGTCAGTCTGACACTTTTCTGGATCCTTCGATAACTTTAAAAGTTCTTCACCCATTTACTTCAAATTGATACTGAACCTTTTTTATGACAATACGGTCAATCTCAACTATGTATGGCCCCATTACCAACCCTGGGGTGCCCCGCCCACATAGGCCACGCCCACCCAAAATTGCCTTTTACTATAATTTCTTCATTTATACACCGATTCACTTCTAATTGATACTGAACTTCTCTTGTGACAATACGGTCAATCTCAACTATGCATGGCCCCATTACCAACCCTGGGGCGCCCCTGGGTCAAACATGCGGCGTGGGGATATGCGTCGGCCTCTGCCGCGCCATTTCTAGTCAACATTGGAAACATTGGCATCTTAAAGGAATAAATTATGTATGAGCCCAAATTTTGCAGAACTATGGTCCTTGCTCATTTTTGTTCAGCTCCTCAGCTGAAATCATCATCTAGCAGTCACAATAGTTGAGCGGTTGGAGAGGCATGCATTGCGTCCTACTACCTGCTCAGACTATATCATGGTAATGCCTTATCCAAATAACACAAGTATTCACCATGTGCAAATGTCTTGTTGTCTGTATAACTCTCTCTATTTGCTCAAAGTAAAAAGCATTTGAACTTGCACACTTTGGTGTTTTTGTTTAAGTAGACCTTGTGTTTACAGTGGACAGGTTTAAAGTGGAAGTGACTAGTTAACTGTTGATCATAAGCTGCACTGATGGAAAAAATACCTGCTCAGACTATATCATGGTAATGCCTTATCCAAATAACACAAGTTTTCACCATGTGCAAATGTCTTGTTGTCTGTATAACTCTCTCTATTAGCTCAAAGTAAAAAGCATTTGAACTTGCACACTTTGGTATTTTAGTTTCATTTTGTTTGGACATTACAATTGTTTTGAAACTAAAGATTAGTGTGGGGGCATTACACTTCTCTTTAAAATGTTTATTTGTGATTAATATTTTTTTCAGTTTGGCAGACAAAACATGCTGATCAAAAAGAATGTGTACCACAGGGGCCAGTGTTTCCATTTGAGTGATTGACAAGAAGAAGAGATGAGAAATGTTATCATATTTTAATCTCTACATTTATAGTGTACAGCTCAATGTATTGAACTGGTGTTGTAGAATATAATTGGAGATACATGCGAACATTATAACATTATATATAAGATGATATTTCAAAAGCAATAAGAAATAAAGAGTATAAAAAGGTCAAAACAGTAGACCTTGTGTTTACAGTGGACAGGTTTAAAGTGGAAGTGACTAGTTAACTGTTGATCATAAGCTGCACTGATGGAAAAAATAGTGGGAAATTACTATCTAGAAAACTGTTTAACGTACGACAACAGTTGTGGAACTTCATAAATGACCGTATGTAACAGGGCTGGGCAGTTTTCCTTATATAGCTATAGTGAAACCTTTTGAACACTAGTGAAGTCACTGTTTTTTTCCAATCTTTATGCATTTTGGTCGAATATTTGTTCAAATGATGGCTCAGTCCAGTTTCAGAATTTTTATGTCTATTCAAAAAACATATCCACTAGAGCGCGAGGCAATTGTCTTTATATGGCTATAATGAAACCTCGTAAATTCTCTAGAAGTGACATTTTTAGCCATATCTCCATAAATTTTGGTCAGAATATTTATTCCAATGATAGCTCAGTTGTCGAGTTCTGAACTGGTTCCGGTTTGTAGACTAACATGGCTGCCAGTGGACATGATAGTTTTTCTTAAATTGCTAGAGTAGAACCTTGTTAACACACAATTGGCCCTTTTTATGTGCATTTTTCATGAAAGATGATAAGAGCATTTGGCCCAATGTAATCTCAGCTGACTTTGAAACTGGATCACATAACGTTTAAAAGTGGGTCAAAATGTCAAATTAAAAAAAGCTTGTAAACACTGGAAGTTGCTTTTGAAATTGTGTTCCTTTTTTATGTCCCCCACTATAGTAGTGGGGGACATATTGTTTTTGCCCTGTCTGTTTGTTGGTCTGTTGGTTGGTTTGCGCCAACTTTAACATTTGCAATAACTTTTGCAATATTGAAGATAGGAACTTGATATTTGGCATGCATATGTTTCTCATGGAGCTGCACATTTTGAGTGGTGAAAGGTCGAGGTCATCCTTCAAGGTCAAATATATGGGTCAAAATCGCTCATTTAATGTACACTTTTGCAGTATTTCAATATTCAAGATAGCAACTTGATATTTGGCATGCATGTGTATCTCATGGAGCTGCACAATTTGAGTGGTGAAAGGTCAAGGTCAGATGTCAAATATATGTGGCCAAAATCGCTCATTTTATGAGTACTTTTGCAATATTGAAGATAGCAACTTGATATTTGGCATGCATGTGTATCTCATGGAGCTGCACATTATGAGTGGTGAAAGGTCAAGGTCATCCTTCAAGGTCAGAGGTCAAATATATGTCGCCCAAATCGCTAATTTTATTAATACTTTTGCAATATTGAAGCTAGCAATTTTATATTTGAAATGCATTTGTATCTCATGGAGCTGCACATTTTGATTGGTGAAGGGTCAAGGTCATCCTACAAGGTCAAACGTCATATAGGGGGACATTCTGTTTCACAAACACATCTTGTTTAAAGTTTGTCAAAACATTTGCTGTAATGATAAGCAAAGTCAAGTTTATAAATGATTATTTGCCTACAAATTACCTATTTTTCATCAAGTAAATTTATTATTCTAAACTACACCCTCTCAGAATAGTTTAGTTCCTTCTGGTCACAGTCGAGCACCTTAGGGCTCTTGTTCTATAATTTGATTGTTTTGGAAAATTGTCATTTTGCCAAAATGTGAGCAAGTCCAAATTTAATTAACCCTGCTTTGTAGTATCTTGTTTTCCTTATATGTATAAAGTGGAAAATTATCTATGAATCTGACTGCATAGATATTTGGTATTCAGCATAGCATCGTGTAAATGTAGTAAAACTAAACACAATTGTGTCATCATAAAACTGGCCATGCCATGGGGGTCAAATGGTTAATACAGACTTGTAGGAAAAAGACTTCTAAAAATTGTATCTGTTAAATATATTTTGTGTACATAATGATAAGCTTTTTCCTTCAACTTATCGCTTTCATGGTGTAAAGAAAACATGCCGACTTACTAAGTAAGTAGGAGATCTGGGTTTGATTCCCAGTGAAAGTCAAGTCACAAGGAAAAATGCTTATTGTTGGAAGGATTTATTAGTTATTCAAAACGTAAGATTTTTTTTCTTTGCTCGTTCAGTTACAAATAACAGCAAATGATCTGAAAGTAGTTGTTTATAACGTAGAAGTTAGTGTCATGAATAGTAAATTGGAATAATGCACTTAATAGAAACTATACATTTTGTATACAAGACTAAAATACACAGAAATGAAATACCAGTAGCATTATTAATACATTTTTATACCGGTTTCCGGATGATAACTTGAGAACGCTTAGGCCTATGATCATGAAACTTCATTGGTACATTGATCATGACTGGCAGATGACCCATCTTGATTTTCAGGTTACTAGGTCAAGGTCACAGTTACTCCAAATAATAAAATGGTTTCAAGATGGTAACTCAAGAATGCTTAGGCCTAGGATCATGAAACTAAGGATCATGAAACTTCATAGGAACATTGATCATGACTGGCAGATGACCCCTATTGATTTTCAGGTCACTAGGTCAAAGGTCACAGTGACAAAAAACGTATTCACACAATGGCTGCCACTACAACTGACAGCCCATATGGGGGGCATGCATGTTTTACAAACAGGCTGCCATTGTATATACTACTACCCCATGCTCGTATATAAGTAATGCCGTATCAAGCCAGTACTATACTAGCGAGTCATGTATCGGATATATCCTACTACCCATGCTCGTGTATAAGTAATGCCGTATCAAGCCAGTACTATACTAGCGAGTTATATAGCGGGTATATCCTACTACCCCATGCTCGTATATAAGTAATGCCGTATCAAGCCAGTACTATACTAGCGAGTCATATACCGGATATATCCTACTACCCCATGCTCGTACATTAGTAATGCCGTATCAAGCCGGTACTATACTAGCGAGTCATAGCGGGTATATACTACTACGCCATGCTTATATATAGGTAATGCCGTACCAAGCCAGTACTATACTAGCGAGTCATATACCGGGTATACCCTACTACCCCATGTTCGTATATAAGTAATGCCGTATCAAGCCAGTACTATACTAGCGAGTTATGTACCGGGTATATCCTACTACCCCATGCTGGTAAACGAGTCTTATACCGGTATATCCAACTACCCCATGCTCGTATAAGTAATGCCGTATCAAGCCAGTACTATACTAGCGAGTCATATACCGGATATATCCTACTACCCCATGCTCGTATATTAGTAATGCCGTATCAAGCCGGTACTATACTAGCGAGTCATAGCGGGTTATACTACTACCCCATGCTTATATATAGGTAATGCCGTACCAAGCCAGTACTATACTAGCGAGTCATATACCGGGTATACCCTACTACCCCATGTTCGTATATAAGTAATGCCGTATCAAGCCAGTACTATACTAGCGAGTTATGTACCGGGTATATCCTACTACCCCATGCTCGTAAACGAGTCTTATACCGGTATATCCAACTACCCCATGCTCGTATAAGTAATGCCGTATCAAGCCAGAACTATACTAGCGAGTCATATACCGGATATATCCTACTACCCCATGCTCGTATATTAGTAATGCAGTATCAAGCCGGTACTATACTAGCGAGTCATAGCGGGTATATACTACTACCCCATGCTCGTATGTAAGTTATGCCGTACCAAGCCATTACTATACTAGCGAGTCATATACCGGGTATACCCTACTACCCCATGCTCGTATATAAGTAATGCCGTATCAAGCCAGTACTATACTAGCGAGTCATATACCGGGTATATCCTACTACCCCATGCCTTTATATAAGTAATGCCGTATCAAGCCAGTTCTATACTAGCGAGTTATGTACCGGGTATATCCTACTACCCCATGCTGGTATATAAGTTATGCCGTATCAAGCCGGTACTAAACTAGCGAGTTATATAGCGGGTATATCCTACTACCCCATGCTCGTATATAAGTAATGCCGTTTCAAGCCAGTACTATACTAGCGAGTTATATACCGGGTATAACCTACTACCCCATGCTGGTATACAAGTAATGCCGTATCAAGCCGGTACTATACTAGCGAGTTATATAACGGGTATATCCTACTACCCCATGCTCGTATATAAGTAATGCCGTATCAAGCCAGTACTATACTAGCGAGTCATATACCGGATATATCCTACTACCCCATGCTCGTATACCCGGTATAAGTAATGCCGTATCAAGCCAGTACTATACTAGCGAGTCATAGCGGGTATATACTACTACCCATGCTCGTGTATAAGTAATGCCGTATCAAGCCAGTACTATACTAGCGAGTCATATACCGGGTATACCCTACTACCCAATGGTCGTATATAAGTAATGCCGTATCAAGCCAGACCTATATTAACGAGTCATATACCGGGTATATCCTACTACCCCATGCTCGTATATTAGTAATGCCGTATCAAGCCAGTACTATACTAGCGAGTCATGGCGGGTATATACTACTACCCCATGCTCGTATGTAAGTAATGCCGTATCAACCCAGGACTATACTAGCGAGTCATATACCTGGTATATCCTACTACCCCATGCCTTTATATAAGTAATGCCGTATCAAGCCAGTGCTATACTAGCGAGTTATATACCGGGTATATCCTACTACCCCATGCTGGTATATAAGTAATGCCGTATCAAACCGGTACTATACTAGCGAGTTATATAGCGGGTATATCCTACTACCCCATGCTCGTATATAAGTAATGCCGTATCAAGCAAGTACTATACTAGCGAGTTATATACCGGGTATATCCTACTACCCCATGGTCGTATATAAGTAATGCCGTATCAAACCGGTACTTGCTAGAGAGTCATAGCGGGTATATCCTACTACCCAATGCTCGTATATAAGTAATGCCGTATCAAGCCGGTACTTTACCAACGAGTCATATACCGGGTATATCCTACTACCCCATGCTCGTATATAAGTAATGCCGTATCAAGCCAGTACTATACTAGCGAGTTATATACCGGGTATATCCTACTACCCATGCTCGTATATAAGTAATGCCGTATCAAGCCAGTACTATACTAGCGAGTCATGTACCGGATATATCCTACTACCCCATGCTCGTATATAAGTAATGCCGTACCAAGCCAGTACTATACTAGCGAGTTATATAGCGGGTATATCCTACTACCCCATGCTCCTATATAAGTAATGCCGTATCAAGCCAGTACTATACTAGCGAGCTATATACCGGATATATCCTACTACCCAATGCTCGTATCAAGCCTGAACTATACTAGCGAGTTATATAGCGGTATATACTACTACCCCATGGTCGTATATAAGTAATGCCGTATCAAGCCTGTACTATACTAGCGAGTTATATAGCGGTATATACTACTACCCCATGCTGGTATAAGTAATACCGTATTAGTTACACTGTTTGTAACTGATGGTGTATGAGAGAGAAGCTCGAAAAGGGAACTGAGGGTGTATATCCTATACAAAATCAGTTGCTAACTGTGTATCTATCATATCTCAACCGATTACTCGGGGTGTATGGAAATTTCTCAGGGTGTATGGAAAATACACAATGGGCACATAGCCACTCAAAGCAAATCGCATCAGGTCATTTTTGTAGGAGGCGAGTTATACCTTACTACCCTATGCTCGTATAAGTAATGCCGTATCACATCAGTTGTATTTTTGACGTCATTCAGTTATATACAGGATAGTCATATAGCGGGTATTTCCTATAACCCCCAAGTACGTACTGTTAATGCTATATCAAACCTGTTATATTCCTAATTTCACAAAGCGGGTATAACCGACTATCCCAGGCTCAAGTTTGCCAAGCGGTATCTACCCATATTCTATATGTCATTATGCGGGGATACTTGATTATCGTATGTTCGTATTTAAGTGATGCTGTAGCACATTAGTTCAACACTCACAAGTCATACCAAGGGTATAGAGGGTTAGGGCAACTAAACCTTATTATATTGTTCACTGCTCGCCTGCATGGTCTGTTCTTCTAAAAGCCATGTAAGAAACACAATCATTCTGCTGTGTGCATATTTTGATCAAATTAATGAATGCTAGTTCGGTTGTTCGGCGTAGCTTTCTTACCAAGCTTTTCACATTAAATAACCTTTATCAACAAACAATTAAATGATGGGGAAATTTCACGCCTGTAGACCCGAATGAATGAATCAGAATATTTTAATTATTGATTTCAGAGAAATCACCCACAGCATTGGCCAAATCACTGCGGAAATCCGGACTTCTTCATGCACGTTTTTGACCAAACAACAATCACTGCGAAATAGCGCAGGCCGTGTTTGAGTTACGCCGGCCGCATACGCATTAATACCTATTTTCGCAAGACGCGACTATAAGTGTGATTTGGTTGTGTTGAAAGAACACTTTGCATGTGTGAACTATTTACATCTCATTGCGATGGCGATATAATAAATTCATAATAAGCCTTGTGCGGCCACATATGATCACATGTAGTATATTTTAATATAAGGACAAAATTGTTCGGTTTGAATATACGTGCACTTAATAAGAAACACATCATGCGGTGGATATGCGACAATTAAACCTTTATTTTCTATTTAAATATTTATAAACGTAAATATACGACTTGCTTTAACGAAACAAGCGTTAATGTGTTACTGATCGGAACATGCGGCAGCAATGAATGGACACTCCTCGTGTAAGTAATCATCATAGTCTAGGGACCCTTCAGATTTTGCATCGTAAAAAGTGTGACCCAGTAATATTGCTTAAAATGGTTGAGCTAACTTAATTTTCATCTTTTCTCGTGCTCTCTAATTACCCACATATTTAGGTCTGGTTGATAGTACTTTTACTTCCCACAGAGCAATTCGCTTCAAATTACTAATAACAACAATACACATTTTTAGCTTTATTTCAAATGTGAACATATTTATTTAACGCAGACGTGTACATAATTTTAACACAGAACAAGGGCTGTTTGTAAAACATGCATGCCCCCCATATGGGCTGTCAGTTGTAGTGGCAGCCATTGTGAATACGTTTTTGTCACTGTGAACTTGACTTTTGACCTAGTGACCTGAAAATCAATAGGGGTTATCTGCCAGTCATGATCAATGTACTTGAGAAGTTTCATTATCACAGACCTAAGTATTCTTGAGCTATCAACAGGAAACCATTAAACTGTTTTGAGTCACTATGACCTTAATCTTTGACCTTGGTTTCAATCACCAACATATGATAAAATAGTTCTCAGTAACAAAAGGCACATAAATGCAAGAAAAAAATCACTTTAATGTTAAAATAAATATATATAGTTATTCAATAAACAATGTATATTTTGTCATAAAGTACCGGTCCTGGATTTTACTCAACATCATTTAAGAGCATCAACATCCGCTGAGACAGGTAAACATGTTGTTGAATACACAGCTGCATCATGATGTAATGAAGACCACCTTGTCCACACATACGACCCAGAATCATCAGCCCAAACATCTTGATCCACATGGTGGGTGGGAAATGTTTGTAAGTTCCTAAAGAAAAAAACATGTTAATGATTTATCATTTCAAGTATAAAAGGCAAGCCTTAAAATTCTCAGAAAGCTTTAACTTCTGAAGGTTAATATCATCCTGGCTGTGCAGATCTTGGTAATATACCCATTTAAAAAAACATTCCTTAAAGCCACACACCTTGAAATGAAATATCTGGCATAGTAAATTTGGACATAAATAAGAAACATATTTTATCTTTGCCAATTAGAATATATCTGGTGGTTGCAAGGTAGAAATCCGTCTTTTTTGTGCTTTAAAACTTAAAAATAATTGTGTTTCTTGAATTGAACATGTACGTATACAAATCATACATTCAGTTTTAAAATATAAAAAAATAAATTACTTGCTAACTAGGCTATAGATTTAATGACAATTTTGCACACTTTCAAATTGCATCTATATGTACTGATTAACATGTATTTCATTTCAAGGTGAGTGGCTTTTAATGTAATAAACAAGAGTGCCAAACTGTCACAAGATACACCCGTTTGAAGGTTTTGGACACCATGCTAAACGCTGGAAATGCACTAAGTGACCTAGTTTTCGACCCGGCATGACCTATATCTGAACTTGACTTAGATATCATTAAGACACAACTTCTGCCCAAATTTGGTGAAGATCGGATGAAAACTCTTTCAATTAAAGAGCTTACACCATGCTAAATCCTTGAAATGCACCCTGTGAACTAGTTTGTGACCCAGCATGACCCATATTTGAACTTGAACTAGATATTGTCTAGATACAACTTCTGACCACATTTGTTGAAGATCAGATGAAAACTACTTCAATAAGAGAGTGGACACCGTGCTAAATGCTTGAAATGCACTAAGTGACCTCGTGACCTAGTTTTTGACCTGGCGTGACCCATATTTGAACTTGACCTAGATAACATTTTGACACAATTTCTGACCAAATTTGGTGAAGATCGGATGATAACTACTTCAATTAGAGAGCGGACACCATGCTTAATCCTTGAAATGTACTAAGTGAACCCCTGACCTTGTTTTTGACCCGGCATGACCCATAATTGAACTTGACCTAGATATTGTCTAGATAAAACTTCTGACCAAAGTTTGTGAAGATTGGATGAAAACTACTTCAATAAGAGAGCAGACACCATGCGAAATGCATGAAATGCTCTTAGTGACCTCGCGACCTAGTTTTTGACCCGGCATGACCCATATTTGAACTTGACCTAGATATCATTTACACACAACTTATGACCAAATTTGGTAAAGATCAAATGAAAACTACTCCAATTAGAGAGCCACCAATGCTAAATCCTTCAAATGCACTAAGTGACCCCGTGACCTAGTTTTTGACCTGGCATGACCCATATTCGAACTTGACCTAGATATTGTCTAGATACAACTTCTGACCAAGTTTGGTGAAGATCGGATGAAAACTATTTGAATTAGAGAACGGACACTGTTATGGACGCCGCCGCCCGCCAAGGGTGAAACTATAATACGTCCCGTTTTTAAAAACCGGCGTTTACAAATAAGTAATATCCCTCACAGGGTTCAGGTCACACAATAAACTTATAGACAATAGGCAATACTTAATTTATTCGCTTCAAAATGATTCTCTTGACAGATAACTAATGTTCAATCAAATTTTCATTTAAGATCTTGACACTTCATTTGGTTACAAATTTGAAATATACTAAAATTTGCCTTCATAATGGAAACTTCTATTTCCAAGCATGCCTTCCACTTCCTTGAGCTGACTTTGTTGAGTTCATGATTAGCAGATGCAATCTGTAAGATTTACTTATAAATAACTCTAAAATAAGTGATTGTTACCCAAAAAATAAAAAAATAAAAAATTCTTTTGTCTAATTACACACTTTCACATACATAAATGTGACACACGCATAAAGGCCCATAACCATCCAATCAAAATATTCAGAAATAGAGGTGCTCATTATACTAACAGTAATGACTAAGTTTGTATACATGTATGTTTTTTTCAACAATGTTTTGCAAAATATTCTCATGCAAACCAGGGTTTCCAATTTAATAAGCCACATGTACATTGCATGTAACAGGGGTAAGACAATGCTAACAAGAGATGTGGTTGTCAGAAACACAATGCCCCCTAATGCGCCACTTTGATTAATTTTTTTTACCTTTGACCTTGAAGGATTACCTTGATCTTTCACCACTCAAAATGTGCAGCTCCATGAGATACACATGCATGCCAAATATCAAGTTGCTACGTTCAATATTGCAAAAGTTATGAAGAAGGTTAAAGTTTTGGTTAAAGTTTTGGAACACACACACACACACGGACACATACAATGACAGACAGGCCAAAAACAATATACCCCTGATCTTTCGATCCGGGGGCATAAAAATAATCCTGGTTGTGTTTTTCAAGCAATCTAGCTAAACAAACAGGTTTAATTAAAATAGAAAGATTAACTAAAATGAACATACCAGTTATATAGGGCTATAACTATCATATTGAGTATGTCAACACAAAATCGTGTCATTAGTTGCTAAAAGATACAGAAAGCATTATATGGGAAAGTGCATGTGTTGACCTCCTTTTTTGTTACTTTATTTGTACATAAAATGCTTGTCAAGCATACACAAGTAAGTGATTGAAAGTCATACCATTGGTGAGCCTATCAGCTTAATTTTACTCTCTTTTCCAGTCTCTGGTTGCTTGATATGGCGACTGCAGAAGTGGCTCAGCAAAGCGTCATCGTTGGAGCAAACAACCCTGCATTCTGGACACCGATTGTGCGCCTCCTTTAAATATAAAACTTTGTGAAACATAAAAATATATTCAACATTTATTTTTCATCATTTTAACCAATAAATACCTACTAAACAAGAACTTTGAGATTAACTTAGATAAGAAAACATGTATATTATTTTCAATTAAATTGTTACACAAGAGCTGTCTCCATAGGATGACGTATGCCCCCAATAAATGCTTTGATAGAAATTATGAGCATTTTTCGAAATCAAAATACATTTTTCAAACCCTAAACGCGGACTCTAAGGTCAAGGTCATGGGGTAAAAATTTGTGTGCGCATGGAAAGGCCTTGTCCATATACACATGCATATCAAATATGAATGTTACATCTGAAGCGACAAAAGAAGTTATGAGCATTTTTCGAAACCTAAACAAAAAGTGTGACGGACAGACGGACGGACAGACAGACATCAGACAAACAGACGGAAGGACAGTGCGATCACTATATGCCCTCCTTCGGCGGCATAAAAAAAGTTAATCCAGAAATGCAAAATAAGTCCCAAACTAGAGAGCGGACACCATATTTAATCCTTGAAATGCACTAAGTGACCCCGTGACCTAGTTTTTGACCCGGCATGACCCATATTCGAACATGACCTAGATATTGTCTTGATACAACTTCTGACCAAGTTTGGTAAAGATCAGATGAAAACTACTTCAATTAGAGAGCAGACACCATGCTTAATCCTTGAAATGCACTAAGTGACCCCATGGTCTAGTTTTTGACCCTGCATGGCCCATATTCGAGCTTAACCTAGATATCGCCTAGATACAACTTCTGACCAAGTTTGGTAAAGATCGGATGAAAACTATTTGAATTAGAGAGCGGACAAGAAAAGTGTGACAGACAAACAGACAGTGCGAAAAATATATACACACTTTTCTTCGAAAGGGGGCATAAAAAATGTGGAGTAAAATATATACAAATGTGTTCTTTGTCTTTGCAGACTGACTTACCTATCAAAATAGTTACATAAACAAAATATGTATAATTATATTGTTAATATTATGCGCATAAATAAAACATTTGCTATTTCATCTAAAATTAATTGTAGACAGAAAATAATGAAACAAGAAACCGTTTGAGACGGGTGATGCTCCACAAAGTTTTTTTTGTCACAATATTGCAGTATATATTCAGATAAAGGAAATGTCTTGAGGGGCATAACTTTGGACAAAATAATACGATGGATGGTTTAGCAACTTAAAAATTTCAAAGGGCCATAACTCTGTAAATAAATCATCTAACCAAAACCCACTAATAACATGTGCATCTTCTCAAGGTAGTTAAGCTTCCCATAAAGCTTCATTGTATTCCAGTCAGTAGTTGGGGAGATATAGCCCGGACAAGAATTGCACTATATGTACAGTTTATAGAAAATTTCAAAGGGCCATAACTCTGTGAAAAATCATCCGACCATAACCGGCTGATAATATGCACATTTCCTGTTGGTAGTGAAGCTTCCCATAAAGTTTCATTGAATTCCCAGGATAAATTGCTGAGAAATAGCTCGGACATGAATTCCACTATATGTACAATGGAAAATTTCAAAGGGCCATTACTCTGTGGAAAATCATCCGACCATAACCGGCTGATAATATGCACATCTCCTGTTGGTAGTGAAGCTTCCCATAAACTTTCATTGAATTCCCGTAATAATAAGTTGCTGAGAAATAGCTCGGACAAGAATTGCACTATATGTACAATGGAAAATTTCAAAGGGCCATAACTCTGTGAAAAATCATCCGACCAGAACCGGTTGATAATATGCACATCTCCTCTTGGTAGTGGCGCTTCCCATAAAGTTTCATTAAATTCCGGTTATTAGTTGCTGAGAAATAGCCCGGACAAGAATTGCACTATATTTACAGTTAATGGTAAATTTCAAAGGGCCATAACTCTTTAAAAAATCATCCGACCAGAACTGGCTGATAATATGCACATCTCCTCTTGGTAGTGAAGCTTCCCATAAAGTTTCATTGAATTCCGGTCATTAGTTGCTGAGAAATAGCCCGGACAAGAATTGCACTATATCATATGTACAGTTAATGGAAAATTTCAAAGGGCCATAAATCTGTGAAAAATCATCCGACCAGAACCCGCTGATAATATGCACATCTCCTCTTGGTAGTGAAGCTTCCCATAAAGTTTAATTGAATTCCGGTCATTAGTGGCTGAGTAATAGCCCGGACAAGAATTGCACTATTTGTACAGTTAATGGAAAATTTCAAAGGGCCATAACTTTGTGAAAAATCATCCGACCAAAACCGGCTGATAATATGCACATCTTCTCTTGGTAGTGAAGCTTCCCATAAAGTTTAATTGAATTCATGTCATAAGTTCCTGAGAAATAGCTCGGACAAGAATTGCACTATATGTACAATGGAAAATTTCAAATGGCCATAACAAAAATTATTCACGGACTGACAGACGGACTGACGAAGCGGCGACTACATGCTCCCCCCTAAATTTTAGGGGGGAGCATAAAATGTCAAATTAACATGGATAATAGAAAATATTGTGAAATGCTTTATTTATAAATTAGAAACTGGATAACACTTTTAAAATGATTGCAAGTTTCCATGACTCATTGAGGAATAAACCATGTAAAAATGTTAGTTTTGCAAATTTATATAGTTATGGGAAACAACTACATTAAATTTAAATATCAAAGCTTTTTTTATAATTGTATATGTACCGGTAAAACACCGCTTCATTCGTAAGAATGTCATTTGAGCCTAGATGAAGATACAGCTGTTGAACATCCATCTTCCGCAAGTCTCTCAACAATGCATGGCGAAAACGATCACAAGAAAATTTGGCACCTTTGAAAACAGAGTTAGCGAATGTCTGTGTAAATAAATCACAAATTAGATGAATGAATACACAAGGAAAATGCATGCTTTGCCTCAAGATTAAAATGAAAAGTTTGCAAATACAATTCCCTACAATCTGTAAAATATTCCACACGCTTAAATAAAATATATAACCATGCAAATTAGTTAGAAAACGCAATCATTGCACATCAGCATAATAAGTTTAACTTTATATAGATGACAAATACTGTAATCATACGAAGCTTAGGACTTGACATTTGAACTGTTTAAGTATAAAGAAATGAAATAATTACATCATTTATAGAAACTACGAGTATCACGTTAAAATGGTGGCGTTTCGTGTTTTCTCAAAAATGTTTACAAAAACAGTAAACATTTAAACGACTGTTGATATCAACATAATCCATTTTAGTTCATTACGTTACAATGTTGCAAAACATATTAAAAGCTGTTAAAAAAAGACTCGTATACATTTGTATCATGTGTGCCAGATGGCCCTTATTCACAACAGCGTAAACATAACAAAACACCATGTACGACCTAGACGTCTTGAATATTTGACACACGTCGGCACAAAGTGCTCGGAAAATTTTTCCTGCTATTTGTTGCATGATCATTCCCCGAATTGTCTTGAACATTCAACGCGCGTCAGCACAACGTGCTGCTGCATGAGGAAATTTTCGCGACATTTATTCATTTGCATTCATTTTTAATTTAATAAACAGATACTCGTTTTTATGTACATCTTGTTAGGAAGAAAACAATAAAAAAATTACACAGGTGTAGTCTTATTGAAGAAATGTGGGATCAATATTTATTCGTCTTTGTTATAAAATACTACGGCATGTAAGTGGAAAATGTGTACCCAAAGACTCAACAACGGCAAGAACAGTTAGTTTTAATATGACGTCATTGCGCAAATGGGTTATGATCTGAATATAACTTCTGGAAATAATCATTACTTTCAGTTTGGAAATGCGATGTCAATGACGCTTTTATAACTGACATATGGATACCGTTTAAACGGTAAGCTTTTGTTTATTTCATTAATCATTTCGTTTTAAGGTTTAGAAAAATGTGTACATGTGATACCATTAATAGAAACAAACCTGAAACTGTAATAACTGTTCTATACCATTTTCATTACATATTCTCACCAGAGATTGGCAGGCATTTGACAGCTATATCGTCAGGAAGAATATCCTTAATCCGATGAGCATTGGAGTCCCCAGCAATACGGTTCACTTTTCTCCTGTCTTGGGCACCTGAAAAAATAAAAGGAAAATGCTTCCTGACACAACGCTGCATCCTGTTCAAAAGAGCCTGCGTAATAAATCTACTTATTTATTATGAAAAGACAAGTCTTAACAATCCAAATACTACCTTAACAATACTATTGCAAGAAGACTAATTAGGACGACTAAACTTGTCTTATGTGTGTCTAACTACACAAAAAGAATATAAACAAAACAGATCAATCACGCTTTAATAAAAATAAAGGTCACACAAGTTAAAAAGCACTAGTTTTCAAGAATAAATAAGTGTCAAAATTGCAATACACTGGTCAGTGTTCAGTGCAAATATCACTATGAACATGTCAAGTGTCAATTATTGAACTAGTGTGTAACACACTGTATGTGTTCAAATGCGCGAAGCAACTGTTTTTTTATAATTAGTATTAAAGTGTCACTCAAAATTGCAATCCACTGGTAAGTGTTCAATCAATGCACAGTCACTATAAACACATCAAAAGCGTCAATAATTGCACTAGTGTAAAACACACTGTAAGTGTCCAAATGCGCGAAGCACGTGTTTTAATAGATCACAAAATGGGTAATAAAACACACACAGTTGAACTTAAGGTGAAAAGTAAACACAAATCCTTCGTTCACTCACACCGAGTTACTAGGACTAGGTCGCGAAAATGAATGCCACTTTGAATTATACACTTTACAACGTCGAAATACACCAAATCACAATTAAAAGATAGCTATTGCAAGTTCAAAAACAAAACTGAAATATATAAGCGCCGAAATGACTTCTTGATCTCAAAACAATGTCACAAACGTATACAATACCGGATCTCAACCGTTTGAAAGCTCGTGGGCAATCAGAAGGGGAGATGTTGTTGTTGTTTTTTATCGAGTGCACCGGGATTGTCTCCCATATGGCCATCGCCCCCAGAAAGACGTGTTAGTTGGTTACGGGGGATAGTGCAAGATACAGGAGACACCCCGTTCCAGAGGTGACCCTGGGTCTTTTAGTGCCCGGTATAGCACCTAGTACACTGCACCTCGGTTTAACGTCTCATGCGAAAGACGAGCAGAAGGGGAGATTATTCAAACGATGTTTTTTATTGTTTCTCCATTCGGTACCCCTCGCACGTTATTTGATTACGCTTTCTTCATATATGGTCATATTACACTCATTCATAACGTTTATTTATAGATGTTTGTGTTGTGACATATATGGTTATGATTACCATATAAGGTAAAGACGGCCAGGGACCAGAGTCGCTCTGCCAATCTCTGGTGAGAATATGTAATGAAAATGGTGTAGAACAGTTATTACAGTTTCAGGTTTGTTTCTATTAATGGTATCACATGTACGCATTTTTCTAAACGTTAAAACGAAATGATTAATGAAATCAACAAAAGGTTACCGTTTAAACGGTATCCATATGTCAGTTATAAAAGCGTCATTGACATCGCATTTCCAAACTGAAAGTAATAATTATTTCCAGAAGTTATATTCAGATCATAACCCATTTGCGCAATGACGTCATATTAAAACCAACTGATCTTGCCATTGTCGAATCATTGGGTACAAGTTTTCTACTTACATGCCGTAGTATTTTATAACAAAGACGAATTAATATTGTTCCCACATTTCTTCAATAAGACTACACCTGTGTAAATTTTTTATTGTTTTCTACCTAACAAGATGTACATAAAAACGAGTATCTGTTTATTAAATTAAAAATGAATGCAGATGAATAAATGTCGGGAAAATTTTCTCATGCAGGTTGTGCTGACGCACGTCCAATGTTCAAGACAATTCGGGGCATGATCATGCAGCAAATAGCTGGAAAATTTTCCCGAGCACTTTGTGCCGACGTGTGTCAAATATTCAAGACGTCTAGGTCGTACATGGCGTTTTGTTATGTTTACGCTGTTGTGAATAAGGGCCATCTGGCACACATGATACAAATGTATACGAGTCTTTTTTTAACAGCTTTTAATAAGTTATGCAATATTGTAACGTAATGAACTAAAATGGATTATGCTGATATCAACAGTCGTTTAAATGTTTACTGTTTTTGTAAACATTTTTGAGAAAACACGAAACGCCACCATTTAAACGTGATACTCATAGTTTCTATAAATGATGTAATTATTTCATTTCTTTATACTTAAACAGTTCAAATTTCAAGTCCTAAGCTTCGTATGATTACAATATTGGTCATCAATTTAAAGTTAAACGTATTATGCTGATGTGCAATGATTGCGTTTTCTAACCAATTTGCATGGTTATATATTTTATTTAAGCGTGTGGAATATTTTACAGATTGTAGGGAATTGTACTTGCAAACTTTTCATTTTAATCCCGAGGCAAAGCATGCATTTTCCTTGTGTATTCATTCATAGTATATTTGTGATTTATTTACACAGACATTCGCTAACTCTGTTTTCAGAGGTGCCAAATTTTCTTGCAATCGTTTATGCCATGCATTGTTGAGAGACTTGCGGAGGAAGATGGATGTTCAACAGCTGTATCTTCATCTAGGCTCAAATGACATTCTTACGAATGAAGTGGTGTTTTACCGGTACATAAACAATTATATAAAAAAAAGCTTTGATATTTAAATTTAATGTAGTTGTTTCCAATAACTATATAAATTTCAAAACTAACATCTTTCATGGTTTATTCCTCAATGAGTCATGGAAACTTGCAATCATTGCAGAAAAGTGATCTAGTTTCTAATTTATAAATAAAGCATTTCACAATATTTTCTATTATCCATGTTAATTTGACATTTTATGCTCCCCCCTAAAATTGGGGGGGGGGAGGAGCATATAGTCGCCGCTTCGTCAGTCCGTCTGTCCGTCCGTGCACAATTTTTGTCCGGGCTATTTCTCAGCAACTAATGACTGGAATTCAATGAAACTTTATGGGAAGCTTCACTACCAAGAGGAGATGTGAATATTATCAGCGGGTTCTGGTGTGATGATTTTTCACAGAGTTATGGCCCTTTGAAATTTTCTATGAACTGTACATATAGTGCAATTCTTGTCAGGGCTATTTCTCAGCAATTAATGACCGGAATTCAATGAAACTTTATGGGAAGATTCACTACCAAGAGGAGATGTGCATATTATCAGCGGCTTCTGGTCGGATGATTTTTCACAGAGTTATGGCCCTTTGAAATTTTCCATTAACTGCTCATATAGTGCAATTCTTGTCAGGGCTATTTCTCATCAATTAATGACTGGAATTCAATGACACTTTATAGGAAGCTTCACTACCAAGAGGAGATGTGTATATTATCAGCGGGTTCTTGTCGGATGATTTTTCACAGAGTTATGGCCCTTTGAAATTTTCCATTGTACATATAGTGCAATTCTTGTCCGAGCAATTTCTCAGCAACTTATTACGGGAATTCAATGAAACTTTATGGGAAGCTTCACTACCAACAGCAGATGTGCATATTATCAGCCAGTTCTCGTCGGATGATTTTCCACAGAGTTATGGCCCTTTGAAATTTTCCATTGTACATATAGTGCAATTCTTGTCCGAGCTATTTCTCAGCAACTTATTACGGGATTCAATGAAACTTTATGAGAAGCTTCACTACCAACAGGTGATGAGCATATTATAAGCCGGTTATGGTCGGATGATTTTTCACAGAGTTATGGCCCTTTGAAATTTTTTATAAACTGTACGTATAGTGCAATTCTTATCCGGGCTATTTCTCCCAAACTACTGACTGGAATACAATGAAGCTTTATGGGAAGCTTAACTACCTTGAGGAGATGCGAATGTTATTAGTGGATTCTGGTTAGATGATTTATTTACAGAGTTATGGCCCTTTGAAATTTTTAAGTTGCTTAACCATCCATCGTATTATTTTGTCCAAAGTAATGCCCCTCAAGACCTTTCCTTTTATCTGAATATATAGTGCAATATTGTGACAAAACCGTCTCAAACGGTTTCTTGTTTCATTATTTGCTGTCTACAATTAATTTGACATGAAATAGAAAATGTTTTATTTATGCGCATAATATTAACAATATAATTATACATATTTGTTTATGTAACTATTTTGATAGGTAAGTCAGTCTGCAAAGAAAAAGAACACATTTGTATACTTTACTCCACATTTTTTATGCCCCCTTTGGAAGAAAAGTGGGTATATAGTTTTTTTTCGCACTGTCTGTCCGTCTGTCACACTTTTCTTGTCCGCTCTCTAATTCAAATAGTTTTCATCGATCTTTACCAAACTTGGTCAGAAGTTGTATCTAAACAATATCTAGGTCAAGCTCGAATATGGGCCATGCCGGGTCAAAAACTAGACCATGGGGTCACTTAGTGCATTTCAAGGATCAAGCATGGTGTCCGCTCTCTAATTGAAGTAGTTTTCATCTGAGCTTAACTAAACTTGGTCAGAAGTCAGAATAAATCTCTTATTAAAATACATTGTAATTAATTTATTCCTCATTGTAGTCATTAAATTTGAATTGTTAAATGACGATGGGAATAATTTATTCTTACAATCATTAATAACATATAAATTACATACATGAGGAAGCATTCTAGAAACGCCCGTGCGCTTGAAAGTGCCCTTTTGACAAAATACTGCGCGTCCAAAGTGCCCTTTTGACAAAAAATCCCCCTGCCCTTTTCAAATCCTAGCTGCAGCACTGCAATTCCCCTACGCCCCAACCCAGAATCCCCCCCCCCCCAAAAAAAAAATTATTTTTTTCCTTTTTTTATTTTTGAAAGATCGTCAGATCGTCTAATACATGACCACACCCCACGTTATACCCCCCTCTCAACCCCCCTACCCCCCCCCCCCAAATTATTATTTTTTTTCCTTTTTTAATTTTTGAAAGATCATCTAATAAGTTATTGAATATGAAAAATTTCCTGTCAAAACAGTATCCAGATTAAGTTTGCAAATCCAGATTATTTGCAAACTTATTTTTTTTTATTTATTGAACAATTGTTATGAAATTTTGCATATTTGTAGGGGGCATTGAGTACATACATATAATTGAAAAAAAAAGAGTAAAAATGTTTTTGGAAAGTAGAGTTATTTGATGATAAAGTTGCCATCCCCCGTTGGATCCCAACGGAGTTTTGGCTCCCCCGTTAAGAATTGCAATTCTCCAACGGGAGTTTTTTCCAGACGGGAGAATTTTACCTTTATTTTACAAAAAATGTAATTTAAATATTATGCTTTGTTTTCTGTTTCAATGTTTACAAATACACATGTTTAAGTTATAATTGTAAGAAATATGTACTTTAATAAGAAAATAAAGTGTTTGTAGATTTTCTTTCTCCGTGGGATTTTGACGGGGGATCCCGTCCATCTCCCATATCCATTAAACTCCAACGGGGTTTTCACGGAAGACCCCGTCAATCCCCCATTTAAATTAAACTCCAATGGGAGTTTGACGGGGGATCCCCGTTTAACTCCAATTTATAAAGAACTCCAATGGGAGTTTGACCAGAGAAGGGAGGGGGGGATCAGACTTCAATAAACAGGTTATACCCATTGCAATATATTCCATTGTATAAAGAGTAAAAGACGCCAAACTTTATTAAATAATTGATGTTTTCTTTTTAAGGTTTCAAAATCAATTTATAATTTTTTAATTTTCTTAACTCGGTACGTTACGTTGAATAAAATGTCTTTTTGAAAGAGATTAGACCCACATATTGCTATTTCTGGAAAGATGAATTTAAAACGTTCCATAATTTTGAAAGACTGTATAAATAATATAGTGACTTATCTCGAAAATATATAACATTTACCTTTTGATAATCCAAACGTTGCTTTTATCCATTTCTGTGATGATAAATACAATCCAGAAAGACAATAACATTGGAAGCATAATTATTGTCATTCGGAATTGTATTTCTTTTGCTGTTTATTCCCGTGTAACAGTTTTGGAGGTTTTTTTCCTATTAATTTAGCTTGCAAACATTTTCGGTGCAATGTCGTACCTTAGTGTACCGGTTACATTCCACAAGTTGTTTTTTTTTACACAAAATGCCTGAATAGGGCAGTGTGTTAGGTTCATTTATTTGTTATTGTAGTTGTTTGTTTTTTATCTTTAACAACACCGTGCACTGGTAGCGTTATTAGCAGAGACATGCGGGAGTCTTCTTGAAACATACTGTACTGGCTAGTTTCAATTATGGGACACACCACTACTCCAATAGAATCGATGATGTTTAAATACATTTGAGTTATATTTGCAGTTTCAGTTATTAACTGTTTTGTTTTCTGATAAGGATATGATATCCCAGACGTTAGTTCCTGTGCTGTCTTTTTCCCTCTAAACAAACAGACATATAACACCAAGGACTTATATCACTTTTCATTATTGTGTATAAAATACAAAATACCACACACAACTGAAATATTTGATATAACCCATATAAGCAGTATGATTTCCTTTCTAAATGTAATAAAAACTTAATTTTCAATCATGAACTAGTAGTTTCAGGAAAACAGGAAACCAAGAAAAAATGTGAAACCAACAAAGGCATAGAATTGTGAAATATGCAAGCCAGAGTTCTCGACTTATGATTGTTGAACGCTGCACTTCTATACACCACAACCTACCTTTGTTCGAAGTTTGAAGTAAATGGGTCTTATTGTAATTACGTTATGACCCGGACAATAAAAAAGTGAGATAAATAAAGTAATGAAGGGGCTATAGCTATAGTTCTTGTGCACTGAACTTCTAATCAGTGAGATCTATCCATATATGCATATATGAAGTTTCATGTGAATAGGTGATATAGTTAAAGACTAAAACTCCGGACAAAGTACTGGAAGCTGCCTGACCCCAGGCATGACATAATTAATCCCTTAATATGGACTCCATTGGTCATTGTCAACTCCGGTACTACTTACGTGTACCCCGGGTACTCTTAAGTATACTTACATGTACCCCGGGTACGGTAAATATACTAAATCGTACCCGGTCGATATTAGACTGTACTCGAGTTGTATTCCCGCCTAAAATCCTATGTCGTAAAACGCGCTTCCGATTATCTTAAACAAACTCTATTTAAAAAAAAACTGCCTCAACATGCTTTGTGAGTATGAGTTTCGATAATATAGAGGCCATTTTACAGAAAATTGACATAAATGTGAATATATTTAATTAAAAACAATATGTGTTTGTGAAACACAATGTCCCCCTATATGACGTTTGACCTTGAAGGATGACCTTGACCTTGTGAAGGATAACCTTGACCTTTCACCACTCAAAATGTGCAGCTCCATGAGATACACATGCATGCCAAATATCAAGTTGCTATCTTCGTGAAACACAATGTCCCCCTATATGACGTTTGACCTTGAAGGTTGACCTTGACCTTGTGAAGGATGACCTTGACCTTTCACCACTAAAAATGTGCAGCTCCATGAGATACACATGCATGCCAAATATCAAGTTGCTATCTTCAATATTGCAAAAGAATTCATAAAATGAGCGATTTGGGCCACATATATTTGACCACTGACCTTGAAGGATGACCTTGACCTTTCACCACTCAAAATGTGCAGCTCCATGAGATACACATGCATGCCAAATATCAAATTGCATTCTTCAATATTGCAAAAGTATTTATAAAATAAGCGATTTGGGCCTCATATATTTGACCTCTGACCTTGAAGGATGACCTTGACCTTTCACCACTAAAAATGTGCAGCTCCATGAGATACACATGCATGCCAAATATCAAGTTGCTATCTTCAATAATGCAAAAGTATTCATAAAATGAGCGATTTTGGCCACATATATTTGACCTCTGACCTTAAAGGATGACCTTGACCTTTCACCACTTAAAATGTGCAGCTTCATGAGATACACAAGCATATGAAGTTGCTATCTTCAATATAGCAAAAGTTATTGCAAAATGTTAAAGTTGGCGCAAACAGACAGACCAACAGACAGACCAACAGACAGGGCAAAAACAATATGTCCCCCACTACTATAGTGGGGGACATAAAAATAGCCGACAACGACCGATTAAGCTTTAAATTCCCTGGTACGTTTTAGTATATTTACCGTACCCGGGGTACATGTAAGTATACTTAAGAGTACCCGGGGTACATGTAAGTAGTACCTGAGCCGACAATGACCAATCGAGCCTTAATATGCCCTGTATTTGACAGACATATAAAAGAGACAAATGGAAAGGATGAAAAAAACAACACAGCAGTAATTAGTTTTATCAGAGACATAGATAACAGAGATAACAGAGATAGGCAGCTCGCCAAAAATAGGCAAACTCTCGCGCATCCAGTGGTTTTGGCGAGATAGGTTTAATTTTAGTCTGTGCAATAAAAGAATGCATGAACATAGTTTTTACAATTTAATGATATTTCATCAAAACTTCATCATTCATAAACACATATCAATACAACTGGCATAAAAAATAAGCAATTTATTACACGTATTAAGCAAGTTGTTGATATTACAAAATTAATAACATATCGGGAGAAAACAGCTAATATTCTGCAGTGATGCAGGCAACAAACATGTAAGCATAAGAGCCATTATCGTATGGGGCAGGGTATTAATGTTGCTGAAGGAAATTCATAATCACAAGAATTTTTCATCATGGAGATTGGACTATAAATGCGACTGAGAGTGTTAACATGTTTTTACCATAGTCATGTAAGGAAAAAGCCCCGCCCCTTGGTGGCCATGTTTTTCATGATATCATTGGGACACTCTATAGAGTGTTAAAAAGGTTTTTCGAATCCCGGACAATCGCTCCTACGCTAAATTTGACAAGGCGGACAGTCGCTCCTACGATGTTTTGACAGGGCGGACAGTCGCTCCTACGATGTTTTGACAGGGCAGAAAGTCGCTCCTACGATGTTTTGACAGGGCGGACAGTCGCTCCTACATTATTTTGCCAACCCGGACAATCACTCCTACATTATTTTGTCAACCCGGACAATCGCTCCTACATTATTTTTGACTCCACGGCAAAACATATTATTCGCTGATCAAAGGCTTACACCTATAATTAACCAACAATTAAAATTGCCAACCTGTTAACAGAAAGCCAATTTAATTAACATGAGCCGATCAATTTGATTTTAATTAATTAATTTACTTACTGACAAACTATGTTACAGTTTGTCGATTCTGTAAATATAAGGTAGTTATAAGGGCACTTTGGACAATGGTTCCTACATTATTCCTATCAGGGACATTCTTTCCTATATTACATTTATTGGAATAAGTGCCATTTTGCGAATGGAATAAACATAAAAACCGCATTAAATCAATAATTGCTATAACAACAATGGTAGTATCAATCGATAATGACCACTTTGACACCTATGATGTGCGAACCGTGCATAAAGATTACAGAATGGCGTCACATTAAAGGGGCCTTTTCACAGATTTTGGCATGTTTTGAAGTTTGTCATTAAATGCTTTATATTCATAAATGTAAACATTAAATTTTAAAAGCTCCAGTAAAAAATCAAAAATAAAATTTAAAAAAGGAAAACAAAAGTAGCCCGCAGCAGGACTCGAAGTAAAAAACGCATTAGCCAACTGAGCTATCCTGCCAAGGATACATAAGATGCGTATTTTATACCTTATATCATCGTAGTTTCACAAATTTAAACGACATCACTAGAACTTTCCAAATCATTCAATCGCTTCAATCAATTATACATTGAATACAAAATTCATGAAATGCAACATAATGGCGAATTCAAATGTACAGACATTTTCGATTTCAAATTTAAATATCTGGCTTATTTCGCATTTTTCGACACAAGTTGGCAATTCTAATTGTCGGTTAATCATAGGTGTTAGCCTTTGATCGGCGTACACTACCGGTACATTTTGCCGTGGAGTCAAAATAATGTAGGAGCGACTGTCCGGGTTGACAAAATAATGTAGGAGCGATTGTCCGGGTTGGCAAAATAATGTGAAGGGGGATTGTCCGCCCTGTCAAAATATCGTAGGAGCGACTGTCTGCCCTTGCAAAACATCGTAGGAGCGACTGTCCGCCCTGTCAAAACATCGTAGGAGCGACCGTCCGCTTTATCAAATTTAGCGTAGGAGCAATTGTCTGTAGGAGAGATTGTCCGGATACCAGGTTTTTCTATAGCTATATATAGACATATAAGGAAAAATGCCCCACCCCCTGGTGCCCATGTTTTTGAACCAACCGGAACCATTTTTGAACTTGCCCAAGATATCATTTTGACAAATCTTCTGACCAAGTTTCATGATGACGGACAATAAACCGGAACAATTTTTTAACTTGTCCAAGATTTCATTTGGAAAAATGTTCTGACCAAATTTCATGAAGTTTGGACAATTAATGTGGCCTCAAGATTGTTTACAAGGCAAATGTTGACGCCACACAACACGCACTCCACGACTGCCAAAAGGCGATCAAAAAAGCTCACCATTAGCATATTGTGCTCAGGTGAGCTAAAGGGCAAAAAGATAATCACTAGAAATTTGTTCCCACAAAAAATGGTTCTGGGCAACTTCCTAACCATGAACATATTCAGTAGTGTGTCCTGCTTCATTAACACATACTTTCATCCTTAAATATGTTTTGCCATGCTTTGATCTGAATGTAAAAAGCGAATGTCCAGGTCTCTAGCGTGCGTATTGACAATAAATTGCTTTGGATCACTTCGTTCAGTATGTTACTGTAACACTCAACCCTGATAGGCACAGTGATCTCAACTTGACAGTCTCCAACGTCAGCTGAGTCTGGTTCTGTTGTTGACGATGACTAACCACACTGAGTTGCTTTGTCTTCATACAATGCAGTGTTGACAGAAGTATCATCCTCAGTTCTCAGGTATGGATTCATCCTCATCGAGCAAGAAACCATCCTCAAGCGCTGTTGGGGATGATTCATCATGTCGAGATGGCTTGTGCTTCTTCTGCACCCCATAACTCAGTCACTCCCTCCTGGGCATGGCCAAACTGAAAATACAAATGAGCATATCAGATGAACACCAAATAATATGAAATGTATTATATGCTATTCTAAATTTAGATAAAACAAGAGATGTGTTCATCAGAAACACAATGCCCCCTACTGTGCCGCAATTTGACCTTTGACTTTGAAGAATGACCTTGACCTTGAACTTCCACCACTCAAAATGTGCGGATTCATGAGATACACATGCATGACAAATATCAAGTTGCTATCTTCAATATTGCAAAAGTTATGGCCAACGTTAATTTTTTTTCGGACGGACGGACAGACTGACATACTGACAGTTCAACTGCTATATGCCACCCTACCGGGGGCATAAAATATAAAGGCCTCATGGAATTTATAAAGAAGGCACATAAGCATGCAATTTATAATGTTTCATATGTGAATTCTTTTTCTTTCTATCAGCATTTTAACCATTTTAACCCAACAACATTCAGGCTGTTTAGTTGACTTGTTACTGCATAATGTAATAATGGCAATTTCTCCATAAGATACAACAGACTACTGCAGTTGACGGCCAGTTACCTTTAAAATAGGATTTATGTGTGTTACATGAATATTGTAACTTAAAAACTCTTCCATTATACAAAATTCCTTTTCTTGTAATAGAATGAGCTTCATTTTTATAAATTCATTGTCATATTTCAGCAAATGAACACAGAAAGACAATAAACAACCAATCCACCATTTACACCACACAATAACTGGTAATAAGACAAAATGCTGTCTTATTTCCAGGTATTGTGTGGTATTTAATATTACCTGAGCTAAGACACCTTATTAAATTATCTTCCTATATTATAAATTGATCAACAAGCACCTGTTTTAAATTAAATTCTTAGATTTAATATTCCTTGATCAATGGATTAAAATTATAAATTATTAACTAAATTCTTATCTTAATTATTAAATGACTCTTGTTTCAAAACTAAATTTATAAATTAAATCATATATTAAATGATCAATTTATTAAAACTTTCCTTAACTTATAAAACTGAAGCACTTTTTTAATTAAGCACATTCTTCGATGATTTTAACTACACAAAATAAACAAACCATTATTTATACTAATTTACACAAAGTAAGATTGTGAATGAGAATGAAGTCAAATTATAAATGTTTAAATTATTATAAAAAGTTGATTTAATTGGGGAGGGCTAATCTCTTATCTGGCACCATACTGTGTCTGCCATTATAACTTTGATATACATCAAATGATATACATCACCATTCGGTGGACGGATGGACTGACCAACCGACATGTACAAAAAATCTACCCCCTCTTCTTTGAAGGGGGCATAAATATGGGAAACCATAAAACTATTGAAATCAGAAATCTGCTTATATATAAATGCATAATAGATTGATTATTAAATGAGGCATGTATTGATACGTCTTTCTAATTACAGCATTTAAACTTAGAGCAGATAATATAAAGATTTTTTAGAGAGTAAATTTTCCCCCCACAACTAAAATTTTGTACATAACATCTAACTGTATTTTTTTCTTTATCAATTGCGGATTTTAAAAATTCACTTAACTTTGTTAAAACAGAAAGAGCTTTCTCTTACATCAAACATTCTCACAAGTCATATATTTGTACAAAATGCATAAACATATTTTTGGTGTTATTTTGATGCATGTGTATTGCGTATTTATTATTATGGTAGTTTGATGTTTAGCTGTATATGCTTATGTCGCAAATAAACTCGCTATTCTGTTCTGTTAATTTTATAATATTGGGATTTATTGTGCTAGAATCAAAGTCAGGGGAAGTCTACACTGTGTATTAGCAACCTGCTGTGTTGATCACTATCTTATTAGCTCAATACACAGGCACCTGGCTACTGTACTGGAAAAATTGGATTTACTGCCAAAATAACTGATTTCATTTATTGCTAAATTGTTGTGTACCTTAAAAAAACGCTCTACCATTGTCTTATATTTATACCGTTTGAAAAAGTTAATGACAATTATTGCAAGCATCAGTTTTATTTACCATTATTATTTCAAATACGCGTTTAATGGCAAATAATACAGGTAAAATCATTATTTGATGTGGATATCAGTACAGTTAATAAATGTTAATAAATGTCTATATATTCTAAGCATAGCATACGCAATTGTATAATTCCAAACTAATATAATTTACTTAAATATGATCTAGCTAGAATCAACATCAACATGGATCAACATCACCGTTGTACTTTTTATTTAGTTTTCAGTAATCTGTCCTTGAAATAGAGGTAGCCTTATTAAAGACAGCGCTAAGTGTGAAAGTGGAGATTAAGAAATAAGATCTATTGCATCGCACTGGCGGTATAGCCTGTAGTCTTAAATAAGACACATTTAAGACATGGATAAAATACAAATATGACACATATGAATCTTTCATTTCTTCAAAAAATAAGCACGTAGTCACATATAAATAAGACACATTTAAGACACAGAAACAATATGAATAAGACACATTTGAATCTTTCATTTCTTAAAAAAAGCATGTGAATCTTTAGAATACAATATAAAATAACATGTATTACTGACACATTATTCTCAAACAACATGTTTAATTAAAAAAATGTATCCGTACAATACTCAATATCCTTTTACAATGAATTTAACAAGTTTTCTTTAATGACCGATTCATCAAAGAAACACAAATTCCCAACCATTAACAACATGTTCAATTAAAAAAAAAATGTTTCCGTACAATACTCAATATCCTTAAAAAATATTGCTCAAAAATCTGTTTTACTATATATAACGTCTGGCATTTTTACCTATGGCATTTTTACCTATGGCATTTTTACCACTTTACCTCTGGCATTTTTACCGCTGGCATTTTTACCTCTGGCATTTTTACCTATGGCATTTTTACCGCACACCATATAAATGGGTATCAAAAAGTAAATTTCAGTAGCGTTAAAGATATCATAGCAAATTCAATAAGTATACTGTATTGATATGACAGAAATTAAAATTCAAGTATGAAATGTGTCCACTTTATCAAATTCTAGTATTTAAATGGGTCCAGTTTATAAAACTTCTTGTATTGAAATGGTTCCACATTCTCAATGGTATCGTATACAAATGGGTATGCTTTAAAAAAAAATCTTGTATCAAAATGGGTGTACTTTTTCAGAAATCCAGTATAAAAATGGGTCACCCCCCCCCCCCCCCCCCCCCCCGGGTTTAATGTCCAGGCTACATCTTGTTCGGATTTCAATAATTTTAATGTTTAAGTGGTCATTATTTTATGTTATTTTCTATTGATGCAAAGAAATACTTAAATTACTTCCCAAAATGTATAATATATTATAACATCATTATTTTTTTGCAAGCATTCCCTACACATTTGGCAACGTCAATATGGTGAAATAATCAAAAATAATATTTTCATGATATTGTTGAAAACACAATAAGAATCTTTTATTGACATACCATATATATATATATCGCTCAAATCAGCCAATGGAATAAATGAAGTGTCTTTATTTGTGTCTAGCCGCAGGAAATTTTATTGGACAGTCTGTCTTACAAAGGTCAGGTAAGGTAAAAAGCTGGCTTAGACAGCTTCCACGAGAAAGTACAATTGAAACATATACATGTAACTGTTAAGCATGTGCTAATTATAGCAAAAAACAAAACCTGCATATTTAATTGGCTCTGGAGATAATCTGTCTACTGGGGTCGGTGATGTCCCCCAATAGCTTATCTTATCAGTTAAAGATCAACGGACCCGATTAAAAAATCCTGAAATACACCAATATTATGGGAGATTATAACGTTTAAATGCATTTCCATATCATAATTCGATTAAAACCATCGTATTCAGCGAGTATACAGCCGATAACTATGCCGATTTTTCGCACTTCGTGATCGAGTCGACATTTTTGTTTCAACCGGAAGTGACGTATGAGTTAACCACGAGCTACGAGTTCATAACAAAGGAAACGATATCAGCTTTTGTCTTTTTAAAGTTCGTCATATAACGTGTTTTTATTTTTCATAGTACACATCCACAGGACATCGCATCTTGACTGTTTAAGTATTTAATTATAATTTAATCAGGCAAATATAATTGACACATTGAAAAGATATAATTATTCGCTGAAACTGATCGACGTACGAATGCCAGTCCAAATTTACTAACCGTTCAAGTTCAACACTTCAACAACGTACTAGTTGAAATAAATAATGTTGATTTGAAATGAATAATTCTTACGTAAATGGTCGTGTCATTTAATACTAAATGACCGAGAATAGATGTTTTATTTCTTTTGCTAGTATCCTGACATGGCCATTTTGTTGAAACCCGATGTGTTCCCTGCACACGATTTTTTATTTATGGTAAATTGATCTCATTTATGTCGACATTCACTTCAAAGTTTGAATGATCTCATTTCTGTTGTTTTTTAATAAATATTTTTTAATAATTAGTCTTGATTTTATATAAATATGACGCAATTGAATTTTTCTAAACTCTCCACGAGCGAGGTGACCTAATATTATTAATGAGAAATAGCATGTCAAATTTTTACTCTCGATGTTTTTGAAATGAAGAAAACATTCCAACACAACAATATATATGTAGCATACAAGTTTATTGCAACATCTAAAAATATAAATTACCACAGACACAACAACAGAACAACTTGTAACCTGACGACAAGTTTTAGAAAACTGGACGGAATAAGTAAATGAGCTTTACTAGCACAATGTTGCAATACAACTTGTCATGGAGTCAAATTAAGTACCTTTAACAAAATGACTTTTAAAACATCTTTTACAGGGGATCCAGACATAAGCCCCCCAGGACAAAACCCCCCCAATGAAAAAATAAACATTTGGACAATTGCCCCCCAGAAGAAATGACAGGTAGGATATAAGCCCCCCAGGGCTTATTTTGCATCTGGACATTTGCCCCCCAGTGCCTAATTTTAAACGACATTACTCGATTGAGCAGATAATCATGTCCAATTATCACTTCCTTTTAATCCTTTTGATTTATTAAATACAGAAGCCTTTAATTTTCATTAACAAGTATATGATCAAAGCCACATGTAACACCTTTAACAAGCTGATAATCCTTTTGATTGATTAATTAAAAAACAATTCAAATTCTTTAAGATGTTTGTTTTACCTAAGATTAGGCAATTAAAGTGAGTTTCTGGACCTTTTTTATTTCAAATTATAATGATCCAAGTTTCTATGATTATATATTTATGAGATATGAAATAATACTGAATCCAAATACAGAGATATACTAGTCTAATGGAAACAACATATGGTATTAGCACTGGGGGGCCAATGTCCACTCCTAAAATAAGCACTGGGGGGCAAATATCCAGATGCAAAATAAGCACTGGGGGGCTTATATCCTACCTGTTATTACTACTGGGGGGCAATTGTCCAAATGTTCATTTTTTCATTGGGGGGGTTTTGTCCTGGGGGGCTTATGTCCTACAATCCTTTTACAGACCAATACTATCACACAAAAAACACTACATGGTCCCAACATTTAAAAATAAAGGTGTTGACATTAACATTTTTATACTAACAGTATAGCACACAATGGGAAAACTATTATTACAGCATATTTGTCAAAATAATACATTCACATTTTTCAAAAAAATAATTGTAGTTGCTATGTTAATTTGAAACAATACGTGATCAGTGCTTCAGCTAGGTTCTAATTTGTCAAAAGGGCACATTCGTAGACATTGTCATATAAAACTTGGGGCATATCATGTGTTCACGTCGAGTCTGCACAGTCTTATCAGGGACACAGGCTAATATGGGACGAGATATTTTGCGCACGCTTTGTCCCATCTTTCCAGCGCGAGGATTTTTTAAATTAATTACAAACATATATGGCACAGGCTAATCTGGGATGACACCTTACGCACGTACACTAAACCCAGCTGGAGCAATACATGACAAATGGCATGCCAAGTTGTTTCCAATTACTGTAATTAATTAAACCTAGAGCGGTGCAACTGCACTGCTTCATTCTTTAAAATTTTCTTCGCAGATGATGCTAATGGTGGTGGAGAGAACAGAATGGAAGAAGATGCCTGCTTAGCAATCCGGGTGCTCTTGAACTGTTGTTTTACTTGCAGCAATTCAACCATGAGCTCTGTGACATAATCTGAAAAAAGCATCAACAATTTATTTTTTACTACTTGGTTAAACTATGCACATTGAACAAATAAATAAAAATACACATTTTATGCATAAAAAACAACAACAACAGTCAACTTAGTCAGTTTCACTGTTAGGTTTTTGTATATTATATATTAGAATGCCAATTTTCTATTTTGCTTAGAAGGACCATTACCATAATTGCAGGCCTCTTTGACAGGTTTCACGACATGGTGTCCCGCCTTGTACTTTGGATACGAAATCCTGTAGCGCTTTTCGCCGTTCTTCGTCTCTGCATGTTTCCTGTGCGCATTAGAAACGGAATGCAGGGCTGCCAGATGCAATCTGGATTACCAAAAATAGCCTTTAATCACAAATTATATCAACAATTACTATTTCAAATAACAACAAGGCTTGTCACCATAGGATGACATATGCCCCCTTTTTCCAAATTTGTCTAAACCTAAACGCAAAGTGTTTTTCCACATTTTTCGAAACCTAAACGCAAAGTGTGACGGAATTTCAGACAGACAGACAGACGTACAGTGCGATCACTATATGCCCACCTTCACGGGCATAAAAAGGAACTAAAATCATTTTCACAACTAATGCATATTTATTATGGACATATGCTCATGGGCACTTGATGGTTTATGAACTGCAAATGACAATGTTTATTAGTCAACTAGGATATTAATTTTACTCGAATTAAAGATCATATTTTTGGTTGTTAGAATTTCCGCAACCAATGCCGAATGTAAAAAAACCCAAACCGCATCATAATCAAATGTTGTTCTCATTAAACTTGCAGCGTGTAGGAAATAAACTAATTTTTGCCTTAAAGTTGTAGTTTTATAAATTATTACCACTGGACTATGAAAGACAAAAACAACATGCCTGCGCTAGCTCTTCTGTAGATATAATATTAATCGATCACAATTCATACCTCTGTTTCATTGCTGCGTATGAAAAGCAGACAAATTTTGCCGCAATTTGGCAGACCACCTTGTGTTGAGCCTCCAGCATCGAGGTCTGTTCAGCTGGTGACAGCATGCGAATGTCATGCGAATGTCAGAGAGAAGACGCTTGCTTCCGATGACCAACAGTAATTCCTTGTGCGCCTTCGAGCCTAAAGACAAGTAATAGTCCAACTTTCATGGCAACACATGTCATTGAACAAAATTTCATAATCATTTCATTTACATTAATCGGATGTTAAATATATAATCCGATAAATGTAAATGAAACAAGGGTTGTTTGTAAAACATGCATGCCCCCCATATGGGCTGTCCGTTGTAGTGGCAGCCATTGTGTGAATACGTTTTTTGTCACTGTGACCTTGACCTTTGACCTAGTGACCTGAAAATCAATAGGGGTCATCTGCGAGTCACGATCAATGCACCTATAAAGTGTTATGATCCTAGGCAAAAGCGTTCTTGAGTTATCATCCGACAATCATTTAACTATTTCGGGTCACCGTGACCTTGACCTTTGACCTTAAAATCAATAGGGGTCATCTGCGAGTCATGATCAATCTACCTATGAAGTTTCATGATCCTAGGCATATGCGTCCTTGAGTTATCATCCGAAAACCATTTTACTATTTCGGGTCACCATAACCTTGACCTTTGACCTAGTGACCTCAAAATCAATAGGGGTCTTTTGCGAGTCGTTATCAATCTACCCATTAAGTTTCATGATCCTAGGCGTATGCGTTCTTGAGTTATCATCCGGAAACCATTTTACTATTTGGGGTCACCGTGACCTTGACCTTTGACCTAGTGACCTCAAAATCAATAGGGGTCAACTGCAGGTCATGATGTGTTCTAAAAACACTGTATTATGTGAATTGAGAATAAGACATCAAACAGGGAATGGACATCATTTTGGTGATTTTCTCAAACAAAACTATTCATTTCATGATCGACATTTATTTTTGCAATATAGTATTAGTATCTTTAATTAAAGCTTTATACCGGTAAGCAATTTTCCATGACTATTTCATTAAAAATGGTTGTTGTTTTTTTTCATTTTAACTGTATTATAAAACTGTGTCCATGCGCAGCATTATAGCTCATTTCATGAGGATTTGTTTTTTAATTAATAAAAAAATCAAGTTTTGAAGAAATGTATTTAAATGATGCCAGTATTTATGCAAGTATCTGTTTTAATTATAATTTGTCAAACTAAATAAATACAATATATAAAAAAATATCCCAATTAAAATAATACAGTGTTTAAATTAAAAGAAAGCATAAAGACAAGAGACAAGAATAAAAGTGTAGATTGTTGTTCTAAATTAAAATGTTATTTATATTTTTTGCTGTTGTTCAAAATTAAAATGTTATTTATATTTTTTTGCAATTTATTTCCTATTCTATTTATAAATACTGTTCTATCTACTAGTGCAGTATGTTGTATATTCAGTTGTTATGATTACTGCAGTCTGATAATCTGCTTGTTTTATTACTGTCTGTGCCAAATACAATTGATAACAGTAGATCACTGATAACAATACTTGACTTTACAGAAACAAAGAGGACCATCTATTTTATGACACCAGCTTGATTTATGGCAGCTGTAGGGTGGTAATACACCACATTCTGCCAACTTGGTGCCTTGTTGGCATGGTGATTTGCAAAAATTCAGCTAGTTTAGTGACCAACTTATTTTGTACAGAAACCACCTAATTGAAGCAACTTTATAAATAAAATATAAAAATGATAACCCGAAAAAAGCTTATTTAATTTTACACATATTATAATGCTGTCATTTATTTTCTACAAGATTTGTAACACAAAATTGTAAAATAAAGTAAACTTTGTATTCATAATAGTAAAACTACATGTTTTTCTTTTTTCCACTTCAGAAATTAATCAATCAACACATCTTTAGTACATTGAATGCTATAATGAAATCTCAAAATGGCTAAAGCCCATAAGGAGCAAAATGAGTTTATTACACTGAAAACTGTTTCCAATGCAATTAATGCATGTAACAATATTAATTTGAAAATATAACATTTATTCAGTCTTAAATTATAAGCCAGACATCCCGGGTCTGGTAAGATGTTATTTGGGCTTCTAGAAATTAATAATTTATATAGTCAGGCTATTGGATTTTTCTCCTGTTTCTAATATAGAACAATGATTTTGGCTAAATATATTACCCTGAAGACTGAAATTGAACTGTTATTTAAATTATCATGGCACTACCAGTAGCCTAAATAGCCATCAGCTACTAAGTACTAGAATCAGTTGCTGTTCAATTTATGAAAACACAAAAAAATCAAGATGCATTTTATGATTCACACTACATGAAGAATAAATGGTATATAAATAATAAGACACCTGTCGGCTACTAATTCAAATTTCTTTTTTATTCTTTTAACAGTTAAATGGCACACTATTTCTAACTTATCATCTCTTTTTCTAAACCAGCATTAATACATTATTGGAAGTCTGAATGTATTTACTAAAAAGCCATTGCGTTTTCACATTTTAAACAATAAAAAGATGAGCAACACATTATTAATTGAATTTTTGGTAAATAGGTAGAAAATATGGCTTGTCAGCAACTGCTTTACATTAGAACTTGAGCTAAATTAACCGTGGTGGAAAACAGTAAGAGGTCACGGTGGTGTAGTGGATGCGGTGTCCGTCTAGCGATCGGGAGTTCCTGGGTTCGCTCCCTACTCAGGGAGCTTTCTTATTATCTCCTCCATAGACACCAAGTACTGGTTCTTCCCAGGAAATGGAATCAACAGTGTCCACTGCTTGAAATGCTAATTGTGTCGACTAGCAGTATATTTAGATAGATACAGTCATTTGTATTAAGATCGAAATGTGTCGATTTCAAACTGATGCCTGTCAAAACACTTACAATAAATAATTAGATCTTGCCGTACTGCCAAAGTCAGTTTGGTTACTAGCTGCCAACTATTCTAACTACATACAATGATTTTTAATTCAAAAGTATTTTTTACATTGTCAGTGTTTGAGCTTTTTGAAATAACATAGAACTTGTGGTATTAAGATGCATATCTGATCATTGACCTTATTAATTAAGTTCTTACCGTTTTGCGATTTCTCTTGGAAAAAACACCATAGTTGTCACGTTTCCGTTTGGGGGCTCCTAACTCGTCTGGCTTTCGGCTGTAATGCCTTGAAGTTGTCCGTGTCAGGGAACAAAGTTGGCACTGCATCAGGATGCAGCGACAGTCTCATCCCAAAGCCCGCCCCAAAGCCAGCACTCGCCATCACACTCGGGCCGGGGGTGGACAAAGCACTTATCCTCAAAATGTTTTATGCAGAGTTTTGCATATTTGCTTGGCGTAAAGTCCACCACCTTTCCGTCGATAATCCTTCGTGAATTCACGGCTTGAATCCATTTCCGCTTAATACTTTCGTCCTTTGAGAAGCCGAAGAATCCTTTCTTCTCCGTTTGCTTTTCAGAACGAGCATTGCAGCCAAACGCTGCACATTGAACCATCTTATAAATCAGTAAATCCTCAATGTCATGTAAAAGTTCGACTCGTAATCAACACAAAAGAGATTATAAATTAAGTATATGCAAGTGAATGATCAACACAGTCTTGTAATCCTTGAAGTTTTTAGGGAAATTTGCATGCTTCAGTGCATACTGTACATAACATGGGAATATTCGTCATGCGCAGTGGTGCACACATACGTCATCGGGGTAAAATAGCGGCGGAAATTGCCGAACGCGTTACGGAAATTCCCGATCATCAAAATCATCGTTTTTTTAGCTCTAACTTTTTTTTTTAATTTTATTTTTTTACTTTGTTGTTATAATATGGTATTACTTTATAAAATATGAACAGTTAGTCAGATTTCTTCTGTTGACCTTTAATTTATAAACTGCAGTGTGATAGCGTTTATAATAAAGTGAAGCAAAATGTCTATGTCACAAAAGAATGTTACTCTCAGTTGCAACTGGGCAGACATGTGGTCAATTACTCGAAAAAAAATCAATGAAATTAATTAAAACTTATTTTTTAACATGATTAATGTTTTTTTCATTGATATATTATTAATTGGTAATCTCAACCAAAGTGATCAAATTGATTACAAATGTATTAATTCATGCATTTAATAATATTTGGGCTTCTAGACCCTTTATCAACCACTGTTCATCTATAAAAAAAAATCCTATTCTTATTAAGGGTGTCATGATACGCTCCCCTTCATTACTATACGTATCGCGGTACAGTGTGTACGATACAATACGTAACGGGATACGTATTCATGGTTCAAACAGAAATCGCAAACCTCAATTCAAGCACTTTTCAAGGACTTTTTAAGGCCAAATTTTCATTTTCAAGGCCAAGAACAGTACGTTAGTTTCCTTTAAAAAAATGCATTTTCAAACCAGATTAACACATTAAATGTCATTTAATTGCTCAAACTCATTAAACTTATTCCATATTAACTCATACATGTTATTTAATTACATACAAATACATGTTTTTAATATCCATCCTTAACTCAATGAGTCTCACATATGTATTTACTTTTTAAAGTTATTACAAACAAACATATTGATTCTCAATTTCATGTTTTCTTGTGGCTTTTCAAAGCGCTTTCCCCCATCCCCCCGACATCAATGGTCTTCATACATTATCGACAATGTGCTTTTCGAATGTCATTTGTTTTCTGTACCCAGGAATATTCAGTTAACCACCCTGGTTTGAAACGACACTTCCCCATCACTGCGTTTTCACTCGCGAAAATTGATCACAACGAAGAACCTCTGACGTAGTACACATAATCTGTGACGTGTACACATACCATTTCGTACTCAATAGTGTACGAAGCTTATATTTCGTACTCAACTTTTTGCGCGAAGGAATTTATGATAAATTTTCATAATATTTCCCTTAAGAACGATTTAAGTTAATAATTAAAGCGATGATAAAAGTAATTTTGAGCAGAAATAGACATTTTTAAGGCTTTTTGTACATGAAATAAGCACTTTTCAAGCACTTTTTCAAGGCCAACCTTTGTTCAAGGGCTTTTCAAGCCTAGGACTCATTTTCAAGCACTTTTCAAGCCCTGTGCGAACCCTGGTATTGTCAGATGGAAACAACATACAAACCATTTTAAACCATTTTTTCAATTTTATTTAAAGACCTCTACATACATTCATTTCTTTAATTTGTAAAAAATGTTATTTTATTTTAAATTCATGATTACAAAATTTGTCATTTAAAAATGTGATATGAGATGATATTGGGAGAATTTCCGTTAACATTGATCCAATTACTGTGCCACATATTTTATTGATTGCGCCAATGGAATCTTTCTTGCCGCGTATTGTTACAACATCCAAACATTTAAAGTTTACTTGGCGCGTTGGCGCATATGAAAAATGCTGTACCGTACCGTACGCACTCGAAGGCGTATCATGCACCGTACTGAGAGGAGACTATTACGATATACCGTCCCACAGAGTACCGTGACACCCTTAATTCTTATCCTATTACCTTGCACAAAAAAGAAAGATGCATGGTACTGCACGATTATTGCATTTGATGTTCATGGGCATTTGAAAAGTGCGGTCACTCATTCAACTTCTATCAGAAAGGAAAGAAAATGCCAGAGTCTCTCCACTGGTGCAGAAGTTGCATGAATTGCTTTTTCAAAATGTAACTTGTATACATGGGTTAACATGGTTCACAAAAACTCTCATGAAATCAATTATTTGACTGATTACTTAACTGTTCCCACACCTAATTAAGCTCCAACACTTATTTTTTGCATAAATGCAGATCATCAATGCAATAGACTGTATTCGGAACTCCACTCATCGTTAGGTACAATAAACTTTTTACCATTATGACCCTAGTGTCACATGATTATTCTGGTACCGTACTTACTAAGTTTGAACAAGACTATTTCCAAGCAATATAAGTCCAATACCGATGAAACTCCACCATTTTCAGCAATATTTCTAGTCTATTTGTTGCCATACCAATCAGAATTATTGACATTGGAACACAATGAATTGACATGCATAATCTCCATGTTGCCTTCTATCCATGTTTCAAGTTTCATGAAAAAATATGTAGAACTTTAAAAATTATCGCAGGATCCACTATTTTCAGCAATATTTCTAATCTATTTGTTGCCATCGCAACCAGAATTCTTGACGTAGGAACAAAATGAAGTGACGTGCATAATCTCCATATTGCCATCTATCCATATTTTCAAGTTTCATGAAAAAATATGAAGAACTTTTAAAGTTATCACAGGATCCAGAAAAGTGTGACTGACAGACTGACTGACTGACAGACAGAGCAAAAACCATAAGTCCCCTCCATTTTCACCTGTAGGGGGAATAACATTATACGCATTCCCGTGGATCTAGGTCAATTTTATTTGTACCTCATGTAAATTAGCGGAAAAACCAGTTGTAGGCAAGTTCCAAATAAGAACTATTGTTCAGACTTAATCCCTTTAAATACCCCTCCGACCGAGAGCTATCAGAGATCTACACCACTTGAGTAATTAACTACATGAGAAGTTGGCAAGTGTCTGATGTTGTTATAAATGTGTCATTTGTCTTCATGAATTGTAATTGAATCTGCTTTTTGGTCAAAAGTAATCATAATCATAAAATAATAATGAGTAATGACCTCTTGTAGAGGTAATCTATAAAATTATTATTTAAGTAATACAAAAGCTATAATTAATGATCAATCCATGATTAATGAAAAAGTAATCAATTAATAATCATGATGATAACAGATTAACAATTATGATTACCCCATGTCTGCTACTGGCAACTTATTGAAAATATAACCCCATTTCTCAGGTAAAAAGTTTTATCAACTCATCAAATAATTATGAAATGGTATTTGTACTAAATACTTCAGGTAAAAATGAAAGTTAGATTATAATTTGACATTTGCACAACAGTAGATAGCAGCTTGTGCTTCAGTGATGTGAGACACAAAGAAACTATTATCAAGCATGTGCAATACCCTTAATGTTTTGAAGCATATTTAATTTGCATGAAATGTACAACTCTTTTATCTTGAAATAATTAATGAGAAAATCAGAGCTTCCCTTGACATACTTTTTTGTATCTTCATCACACCCTAGGGTGAATTAATAAGAGACAAAACAAAAACACAATTTCTGATAGAATATTGGAAATAGTGTCACAAAGCATTTGGAGAGAATGTTCAAAAGAAATTGTTAATACATTTTAAATGTTTATTTATGGATTATGATGAACAATTTAATGATCAATATAAAAAGTGCTTATGAAATGCTGGGAACAAATTAAAATGAATGTTGCCTGATTGAAATCCCATTGTGGTTTTTCCAGAGACTGTTTATCATCTTTGATGTGAGGTGTGAGCATTTAGAAGCCCTTAAATCAATTGAAAGTCTGTCACATTGAATCTTAAATTATGATACTGAATATTGAATTGTGTAAAAGGTCCCTTTTTTGGGCTGGACTAAATGACTGCCAACTTATGACATTGAACAACAAGTTTTACTGTAAAGTGTCAAATGAGCAGGACAACAATTGGCCCAGTGACACCCCATTTGCACAAATATTTGTTTGGTACTTTTTCAATCATTTTTAACCCTAGCATTATAACTCCTTAGTAAACTCCTAACAATAAGTATCGTTGAAAGCGATGGATGCTCCCCGATGATGCGCTTTGTCAATATATGTGTTAATAACCACCTAAAAAAAATCTATTATTAGCCTCGGTGATCTTGACCCCAAATGACATCAAGCGTCATCAATAGGTAGAGGTCTATATATGTAAGGTACCTACATGCCAAATATGTAAGAGATCAGTAAAATATTGAAGGCGCTATGAAAAACTGTAACAAAAGTGTGATGGAAAAATATATAATTAGCCTCGGTGACCTTGACCTTTAATCCAGTGACCTAAAAACTCATCAAAAGGTAGAGGTCCATGCAAGGTACCTACATGCCAAATATGAAAGAGATCAGTAAAGTAGTGAAGGCCCTATAAGAAACTGTAACAAAAGCATGACAGAAAATCTATTATTAGGCCTCTGTGACCTTGACCTTGAACCCAGTGACCTCAAACCTCATCAAAAGGTAGAGGTACATGCAAGGTACCTTAGACATGCCAATTATGAAAGAGATCCGTAAAGTAGTGAAGGCCCTATGAGAAACTGTAACAAAAGCGTGCCAGAAAATCTATTATTAGCCTCGGTGACCTTGACCTTGAACCCAGTGACCTCAAACCTCATCAAAAGGTAGAGGTCCATGCAAGGTACCTACATGCCAAATATGAAAGAGATCGGTAAAGTGTTGAAGGCGCTATGAGAAACTGTAACAAAAGTGTGACGGAAAGAAGGAAGGAAGGAAGGACAAACTGCCCACTATATGCTTCACCAAAATTTTATTTCGGGAAGCATAAAAATATAACACTTGTTTAACCCTTTCCCACACAAAAGCAAAGTGGAAGTGGCTATGTGCAAACAGCATAACTTCAGAACAGCCTGTGAATAAAATGCAGGCTGTTCAGGTTTTATGCTGTTTGCTGCTCATCAGTATCTAAGGGTTGGAAATGAAGCCTTTAAAACTTGGATCTAGTAAGAAAGGTCTTGAATTAAATATAACTTTCTAAGTGACTACAAATGCATCAAAATACGTATCTAAGAGGTAAAGGGATAAACAAAAAGTAAGGATTTGTAGTAAAAAACTAAGAAGATTGCCAGTAGTATTACAAACAAATAAAACTATGTATTTAAAACTGATAATATTGTCTTTGTGAAATTAATCTGCAGATTCATTAGCCCATTGTTCTCAATAATTAAATCAAATACAACTGATAGATTTACCATGCCAACACATTGTTTAAAACAATTATTATAATACTTGTTTTCCTCAATAAAAAAAACAACTTATTTCGTCTTCATTTAAAATTAATAAAAAACCCTCAAATCTCAAGATTGTTTGACCTGGAGATAATAAGATATTTGTGTGGAGTGTGTCCTTCAGCTTATCAGTTACTGTGTTAATGATTGTAATCTAATAAACCGTGGGTGACTGTGCTCTCTATAGGGGTCTAATGTGACAAAATAAGATAAGACTGGATGCATGTATTTAAGAGGGCATCTTAGGCACTATTTGGATTTTTTAAATTAATAAATGACATTAAATAAAAATGGAAACTAACAAACTAACAGCTCATAGATTATGGGCATTCAATAGTGGTGATATTATATTGTTAGTAAAAAACAACTGCATAAATTTATCAAAAAGAAACTTAACACATAAAATTGTCTATTTGGTATCTGAAAAATATTTTCTTGCTGAAATTGTGATGTGCACACCATCAATGCATTTGGTTACGTAATATCCCATATTTCTACGAATTCACTGATGGTATTGACACAACTTACATGTAACTGTAACAATAATAAATATTAATAATAATTATAATGCGAAAAAGTTTCCACCGTAGATTTTCATTTACAAGTAATTGATCGCCTGATAATAAAGGCCAATTTGGTATAGTCACACCAGCAACCAGTATTCGATTTCCATTCTGGGACCAGGGTCCATGTAAATTGTTTCGGAGGTAACAATACAATATAGGTGGAGCTAAAATTAGGTACACTGGTTGATCCACATGGCACATGACCATGTCAACTTTAAAATATGTTTTTCAGTGAGTCAGAGATTAATGCATAGAATTAAGCTCTTAATATTGAAAATTCTTCCCACATTTTGAGTCTTAACTGCAGGAGCTCCAGGTCAACACATTGTCATAAGCATGATAATACATATTCATCATCACACACTGTCATGTAATTATTCAGGTGAGGAAGGAACTAAGAAATAAAATATATGCACACATGCACACATGCACACATTTGTTCACAACCTGTGGCTTTCAAGCCTAAAAGATGCAGCAGACGTCAACATCCTCAGGTGTGAAAAAATGATGTTCAATAAATTAAAAATAATCTACAGTAGATACACTTGATTAACCACACAGACGAAATCTACAGTACTGTAACGACACTTAAGTATGTGAATAATTTCATCACTGTTCAATTAATGGATTTTTTTCAACATTTGACCAACAAAATTTTTGTTGTAGTAAATACATTCAATACCAACAACAAAAAAATCAATTATAAAAGAGGATAACATTCATTAACCCTTTCAGTGCGGGAACCGAATTTTAAAGGCCTATGCAAAACGTGGCGTCTCATCAGGATCCAAACTGTTTGCTATTCTGATAGTATTCTTTGAAAAAAAAATCAAAGAAAATGCTAATTTTAGAAATTCAGCAGACGACATTTTAGCAGACGACAAATTTCCCAGCACGCAAAGGGTTAAGGGGGCAGGGGATATATTTTTGCCCAAATTTCAAGTTCCGAAAGGCAGCAAACAGTCAAATCCATTTCATCAAAACAGAAAGTGACACAAGAACGCCTATTTGTGTCAGTGTCATAACATAGCGCTAAGGCAACATGCATTGAAAATAAAACCAAAGAAAAGGCCAGCTTCTTCACTTGTGAAACTATTGCCCTTGATCTTCCCCCCGGAAGCGAGACAATTCACCCCTAAGACAATTGACATGACGCCTTATCTATGATCGCTCCGCCCACTAGAATTGATCCACCAATCAGCGATCGATTAATCAGGCGCACTCGTTAGCAACGACCTGTCCGCCATTTTCTAGACAAGCTACATGTTTAGGTTCACTTTTATTCCAACAAGTTTCTTTTGTTTTCCTCTTTAAAAAAAAGATTAAAAATGGTTAAACGGTGTCAATCGGGATTATGTAACTCGGACAATCGATATCCTGACAGATAAGTTGGTGACATTGAATTTATTTCGTTTCCAAAGCAGAAATTTCCAACGAGGCAATGCGGTCTTGACAAGAGCGAGTGGAAGCTTCAAGATTTACCGAGATCCGAGTATTATGTCACGTGTGCATGTAAAATAATTGAGAATTTTGGTACCCAATTCGTGTAACTTTACTACGAAATCCCCGTTAAAAATCGCGTTTCTGTGTGTGTCAGAAACAAGTGAAAACCATTTTGTTATTATTTTAATAAAGACGTATCGATAAATGCTATTGTAAAAGAGTTATTATTACTGATATTAGTTAACCAATAAATGAGGTAACTTCGGGGAAGTCGGTACCTGCGCGAGCGTCTGATATTGGTAGCCTTATTAATTTATAATAGCCTGACCGTATTCCATTTCGTACACACTAATTTTATATCAGACAATGTCCAAACTTACTGTGTTGTTTTTGCGCTTTAAATTATAGTGATTGATAAATGTCCCATAAGCAATGTTTAATATGATTAATATCACTTTTACACGCAATAACATGTGGGATTGAGGTACCTACCCGGCGTCAGAAAGCGCATAAAAACTTCACCAAATTCCCAGTTATAAAGCGCTATTTCGTGTCAAATACACGGGTAGGGGGGAATGTTTCGGTAATTTTTTTTTAATAACACGGGTAAATACCGGTGAAGTGTTAATTTATTGCAAATTCCACCATTACACGTAATAACGGGTTCGATTTCGGTAAGCGTGCAAGAGTTTGGGAGCGTGTTTAATGTACCGATTTACCCGTTATAAATAGCTGATGTTCTCTTTAATCGTATATTTTTTTTGCATTTGCAGAATAACTAAATTGCATCAACCCCTTTACAAGTGTAATATGCGGTTAAACAAGTCCATAAAATCATCCGGAATATCGTGTTAATCTATATGCAGTCTATATATATATATATTAGGCAAGGAAGCCATTTTGGTGAAAGCTTGTCTAGGTTTTCTTCCCGCTAAGCCACGTGATTAAGTGGGCGGAGCTATCACTGATAAGGCGTCATGTCAATTCACCCCGAGGAGACAATTCACCCCCTAGACAATTCACCCCTGCTCCTGGACAATTTTTTTTGATCTTTTGCTGTTTGTTTAGGATTTAGTAATTACAAATATCTGTTTTCTAAGGGTAGTTATTTGTAATATTTTTTATTTTTATGAAGTTCTAATAAAAGCATACTAAGATGTTCTCAGAATTTCTTTCTTTTTTTCATAAAATTACTTGCAATTGAAACATGGCTGTGCTTTTTATCTATTGATGTTTGTTTTTGTTATTAACAATATCTTATTATTAACAATATCTTATTATTGTTTTTATGTCATTAAATAATTTATTATGTGTTTATGTTTTATTTAAGATTGATTTTATTCATTAAAACAGTTTATATTTGTAAAAAGTGTATAAATAAATAATAATGGTATTGGATACATTATTTGGAAATAATCTAATTGTTTTATTTGATAAGTTATGCAAGATTTCGAAATTTTTATAAAATTACTATATTTATTTTTAAATGGGAAATATAATAATAAAATATTTGTCACATAATCAGTCAACAAAGTAACAACACCTAAAAAACAACCTTTTTCACACCCATAAAGGTATCAATAAACAGATAATCTGTCAGACATTTAGAGCTGATGAGGGTACTGATTATCTAATGGTAGATAAGGCTATTACTGATTGGGGTTGCTTAGAGATAAGGCTGTAGTATGGAATGAGTTAACATACTGTATGATTGAAGTGGACTTGAATTGAGTACAATTTTTGTAAAAAGTACATTACATTTCAAAACATTTTTAAGAGGAGCATACTAGCGGTATTAAAGTAGATTTAATAAATCATGAGGTATTGGTGTATAAGTACCATTTAAAAAAATTATAACATAAAATGGTGTGAATTTGATACTGGCTTTGAAAAGAATACTGATAATTGCAGACTAAAATATGTTTCAATACACAACATTACAAAACACAACTTCTATCACTAATCCTTCAATGAGAGAAAATCCAACAACTTAATGGATAATAAGAATAAAAATAATATTTTTTTAATGAAACACTTTTGTATATAGGCAGTTAAATAAAAATAATAATCAAAATATCAGATGAACAACAATGGAATTTTTTAATACAATACCAGGTCTTAGAATTGCCCAGCCCAACATAATTATTTGTCAATGTGTGTAACTGAAGTCTTTGTTTATCTGTGTTGACACTTTGATAAAGCCTTGTCAGGTGTGTGAATGCTTGATTGTAATGCCCATTAATAGCACGCTTCCAACCAGATTAAATTTCCTTTTTTTAATTAAGGTTTTCTTATCAATTAAACCATAATATTTTATTAAATTAATTATCCCATCTAACATGAATAAATAAGTAATTGTCATAATGTGAAATTCTAAGAATTAAATGAAACTAATTAATCTACTTCAATATTTGACAAAGTTCTCAAATAATAAAATAGCAGTTAACCTAATAATATTATTTCAGTCTTCACGATAGTTCATTTTATCCACTAGGGCTACTTGAATGGTAAAGACAAGTAGCCCAGCAGCAAAATTACTAGCCCAAAGTAAATTTGTTAAAATATACACCATGTTAAAGGGTTTCATCTTTCAATAGCAGTTAATCTATTAAAAGTAAAATTGTATCCAGGGTATGTTAACTGTAAAGCCTATTGCAAAAACAATTGCAACACAATATAACAAGTCAATGTAATTATGTCCTTTATTAATTATAAGTATTTAACATGTGATAAACAACTTCTTCGTTCATCTAATCATCACTGCAATTGACATGACGCCTTATCTATGATCGCTCCGCCCACTAGAATTGATTCACCAATCAGCGATCGATTAATCGGGCGCACTCGTTAGCAACGACTTGTCCGCCATTTTCTAGACAAGCTACATGTTAAGGTTCACTTTTATTCCAATGAGTTTCTTTTGTTTTCCTCTTAAAAAAAACGATTAAAAATGGTTAAACGGTGTCAATGGGGATTATGTAACTCGGACAATCGATATCCTGAAAGATTAGTTGGTGACATTTAATTTATATCGTTTCCAAAGCCAACAAGATGTGTTTGTGAAACACAATGTCCCCCTATATGATGTTTGACCTTGTAGGATGACCTTGACCTTAAGGATGACCTTGACCTTTCACCACTCAAAATGTGCAGCTCCATGAGATACACATGCATGCCAAATATCAAGTTGCTATCTTCAATATTGCAAAAGTATTAATAAAATAAGCGATTAGGGCCATATATATTTGACCTCTGACCTTGAAGGATGACCTTGACCTTTCACCACTCAAAATGTGCAGCTCCATGAGATGCACATGCATGCCAAATATCAAGTTGCTATCTTCAATATTGCAAAAGTATTCATAAAATAAGCGATTTGGGCCACATATATTTGACCTCTGACCTTGAAGGATGACCTTGACCTTGACCTTTCACCACTCAAAATGTGCAGCTCCATGAGATACACATGCATGCCAAATATCAAGTTGCTATCTTCAATATTAAACAAGAGTGCCAAACTGTCACAAGATACGCCCGTTCGAAGGTTTTGGACACCATGCTCAATGCTTGAAAGTGTCCTCAAGACCTAGTTATTGACCCGGCATGACCCATATTTGAACTTGACCTAGATATCACTTAGATGTAACATCTGACTAAATTTGGTGAAGATCAGATGAAAACTACTTCAATTAAAGAGCGGACAACATGCTTAATGCTTGAAATGCACTATGTGACCTCGTTTTTGACCCGGCATGACCCATGTTCGAACTTGACCTACATATCATCTAGACACAACTTCTGACCAAATTAGGTGAAGATCAGATGAAAACTACTTCAATTAGAGAGCGGACACCATGCTAAATGCTTGAAATGCACTAAGTAACCTCGTGACCTAGTTTTTGACCCGGCATGACCCATATTTGAACTTGACCTACATATCATCTAGACACAACTTCTGACCAAATTTGGTGAAGATCGGATGAATACAATTTGAATTAGAGTCCGGACAAAGTGGCGCCGTTGAAAATGCACTAATTGACCCTATGACCTAGTTTTTGACCCGGCATGACCCATATTCGAACTTGGCCTATATATCAACTAGATGCAACTGCTGACCAAGTTTGGTGAAGATCGGATGAATACAATTTGAAAGAGAGTCCGGACAAAGTGGCCCCTTTGAAAATGCACTTATTGACCCTATGACCTAGTTTTTGACCCGGCATGACCCATATTCGAACTTGGCCTAGATATCAACTAGATACAACTGCTGACCAAGTTTGGTGAAGATCGGATGAATACAATTTGAAATAGAGTCCGGACAAAGTGGCCCCTTTGAAAATGCACTTATTGACCCTATGACCTAGTTTTTGACCCGGCATGACCCATATTCGAACTTGGCCTAGATATCAACTAGATGCAACTGCTGACCAAGTTTGGTGAAGATCGGATGAATACAATTTGAATTAGAGTCCGGACAAAGTGATGCCTTCCGCCCGCCGCCCGCCGCCCGCCGCCCGCCCGCCCGCCGCCCGCCCGCCCGCCGCCAAGGGGTTTCACATAATACGTCCCGTATTTTATACGGGCGTATAAAAAGTATTCATAAAATGAGTGATTTTGGCCACATATATTTGACCTCTGACCTTGAAGGATGACCTTGACCTTGAACCACTCAAAATGTGCAGCTCCATGAGATACACATGCATGCCAAATATGAAGTTGCTATCTTCAATATAGCAAAAGTTATTGCAAAATGTTAAAGTTGGCACAAACAGACCAACAGACCAACAGACAGACAGACAGGGCAAAAACAATATGTCCCCCACTACTATAGTGGGGGACATAAAAAGAGATCTTGAGTAATGTAAGAGATGTATAAATACATGCGGTCGTCACCACGAACAACTGAACGTCAACACTGTCAAAGACAATTATAATATATTTTTATCGGATATACTAGCAGATTTAAATAGTTTATGTTATCGATCTGATTATCACATAATATTTCACTTTTTTTAAATAGTTTTATCAGTTACTAGGTCAGAAGCGAGGTTCATCTGCATTACTTAAAGAGAAATAAAACCCACCATGAAGCCTAATTCATGCTGTATTTTATTACTCTGATAGTAATGCACTTAATTGACATCATACATGTTATTTGAAGGTGACATGTGATTTATTATCTTATTAACGGTATCTACACATTTGCGCTCATGTGGTGTCACCAATAAACGCTTTTAATCCACACTAGGAGCTCGAATGCCTAGATCTCATTTTTTAAACGAGTTTCTATATTTTGTTCGGATTAAAAAACGGAAATGAAATATGGCAAAAACGGTGTAAAAAGGGTTAATGCAACTCTGACATTTGGTATCCAGAAAGATAAGTTAGATGAATTAAATTTTATACCATTTCCAACGCGGAAATGCGGTCTTGACAAGAGCGAGTGGAAGCTTAAAAAATTATTGAGATCTCCTTTAAAGAACATTTATTTATTTCACAAACTTGAAATGTCATATAAGCAATAACTAAGCATTATTAAGTATGTATTATGTGTGCATGTAAAATAATTGAGAATTTTGGTACCCAATTCGTGTAACTTTACGAAATCCCCGTTAAAAATCGCGTTTCTGTGTGTGTCAGAAACAAGTGAAAACCATTTTGTTATTATTTTAATAAATACGTATCGATAAATGCTATTGTAAAAGAGTTATTATTACTGATATTAGTTAAACAATAAATGCGGTAACTTCGCGGAAGTCGGTACCTGCGCGAGCGTCTGATATTGGTAGCCTTATTAATTTATAATAGCCTGACCGTATTCCCTTTCGTACAACGCTAATTTTATATCAGACAATATCAAAACGACTGTGTTGGTTTTGCGCTTTAAATTATAGTGATTGATAAATGTCCCATAAGCAATGTTTAATATGATTAATATCACTTTTATACGCAATAACATGTGGGATTGAGGTACCCACCCGGCGTCAGAAAGCGCGTAAAACTTCACCGAATTCCCAGTTATAAAGCGCTATTTCGTGTCAAATACACGGGTAGGGGGGAATGTTTCTGTAATAATTTTGTTAATAACACGGGTAAATACCGGTGAAGTGTTAATTTATTGCAAATACCACCATTACACGTAATAACGGGTTCGATTTCGGGAAGCGCGCAAGCGTTTGAGAGCGTGTTTAATGTACCGATTTACCCGTTATAAATAGCTGATGTTCTCTTTAATCTTATATTTTTTGCATTTGCAGAATAACTAAATGGCATCAACCCCTTTACACGTGTAATATGGTGTTAAACAAGTCCATAAAATCATCCGGAATATCGCGTAAATCTATATGCAGTCTATAGGCAAAGAAGCCATTTTGGTGTTAGCTTGTCTAGGTTTTCTTCATGCTGAGCCACGTGATTAAGTGGGCGGAGCGATCACTGATAAGGCGTCATGTCAATCCTAGAGATCCTCTTAGTCAGAAACCATATCCTGTAAAACAAGCAACCTGATAGTTATTTTCCAGAAGTTTACTTGACAAGTGAAGGCATAGATGGCATACTTTTATCATACATGTTGACTTTTTTCTTATGCTGTGTTTTTAAGGGTAGCTTATTAAACTCTGTCTTACAGAAGTAGCTTCTCCTTCATCACTGATTTTTTACCACTTTTCTTGAAATTCACATTTCCGTGATTTTTCATAGTCATTTGTTGACTTACGATCAGAAGTGGGCAGTTTCTTGCCTGGCTTCGCTCCAGCTACGTATTTAAGCATTATGCAGCCTTATGCGCGTAGGGACTTACAACTTTGGAAATAAACACACAAACAAGGTTACAAAGTAAAACGATGTTTATTCCGGAAATGCAAGCCGCGTACGTTGATAAGTTTACTTCAGCAGAAAACACATCAGCATGACGTGTGCCAATAGTAAATAACCAGTCTAAATTGTTAACCACGTGGCCTAGTCTAAATTGTTCACCACGTGGCCTGTGTTACGACTCGAAAATGACCGTTTAATGTATGGACCAATCGGAACGCGTTTAAATCTCGTATTTTAGGCGAAGTTGAACGAAGTTCTGTCGGAAATCTTCGCAAAGTACTCACAAAATAATGACTTTTATCACACTTAAAAATGAAACAATAATGATAAACGGAATTTCTACTGGCACGACGGGTGTACAATATGGCAATTTTAATAGGCCAGAGCTATAATTTACACGACCAGGCTAACGGGCGTGCGCTTATTTCGCAGACTGTTTATATTTAAATCCAATCACGGAGTGTATATTGACAGGAGATGAATCGAGTATTTGACCCTTACTGTAGTAAATTCAATCTTATGCAAAAACTATTCATCCGATTTTATTGGTTTATACGTTATCTTGTTGCTTATTAATTCCTCTTTCAAAAAAATATAACTTTTAGTATATTCCCGTTGTTATTGATGGATTTATAGCGAGTTAAACACAAGAAATACACATTTTATGTTTTACCACCGCGCGTTTTAACGTGTTGTGGCTATCGATCTTTTACGATTAGCGTACAGCGAAGCGCCGAGGTTATACATTTTGATGTACCCACTCACGTCTTTTGTTAAATTATAGTTTCATTTCTCGGCCGATTTTGACAAATTATATATCATTAGAAAGCTTACGTTACGTAGTAAACAGATATATCAATATATATTAAGTTTTTCTTCTGATTTCGACAGCCCGGCGAGTTATAACTTTAACTTTTGCAAATATCATACCGTTTTTGAGTTTTAGAATCTAGATTTACGGTTGACATGTTCGTACTTAATACCAATTTGTAGCGTTTATATTTGGAGTTCAGTTTTAAAAATTACATCTTGCTTAGGAGAATAGAATTCTGTATACGATAGAAAAAAAAATTGTTTAAAAACGAAAGTAATTAAGGAATGAAGGCGGGAAAATGTAGCGCGCGTTCCTAACGCACTGAACTGATGCTACGGTCTTGGCGATTATGCTTTTGTTTAGAAACCGGCCATTGAATTTCTTTTGCCATCTTATTATATTTTTTATGGAATATATTGTAGTATTTTGTTCACGAAACATATCAATAAAGCTTATTATAAATGAATCTTAATAAATTAACGATTTCAGCTCTTGTTTATAACACAGAAAGGGTGTAAAATTTATGATGAAACAGCGTATATAGCGGACCCTCTCGATATTATTCGGCTTTGCATGCATACTTGAAATAAAATGGGTGTCAAAAACATTCATCGTTTGCTGTTTATTATCAACAAGGTAATTATGTATAATTATTTGAAATGTTATTTACCTTAAATTATCAATTTATTAAAGATTCTTGAAAATCACGGTCCGTGTTACGCGGGTCATTTCGTATTTTGACATCAGGGCATCATGTCCAACTATTGAAAATCAGATTTTTTTTCACCGGGACGATGACGGCTTGGATTTAGACAGGCAGACAGATAGTTTATTCAGACTTAAACAACAGTACATCGTCTTCAACTCAAATATATAAATTATTTTTGGACGAATTGTTAGGTGATTACACATATAGCAGTGATGATTCTGAGAATGTTGCCATGTTTCTTATCCGTGTAATCTAGAGTCCATGGTTTGAGCATTTTTATCGCGGTGTTCAATAAAAGATATCTCAATAATCTTGTTTATTGATAGATCTGTGGTTTTATTGCCCCTGTGTTCAGCACAAACCAATTATCTCGTTATGATCAGATACTGTGCCGACCAATACTAAATAACACTATGGTGTCATACGCCACAGCAGGGACCTATACTTGTATATTGGTCCCTAACCACAGGTGGCAATGTCTGGTCAGTTTACACTTTTTATGATACCTCCATGTCTTCTCGTGGTATTAGTGGTCATTTCTTGGAGTAATGTAACGCCAAATACTCAATTTTGCGTTTATAAGATATGTAGCGTATTAAAAACATTTATAGTCATCTGCCCATACAGATTGCCATAAACTAAATACTGTATAGATGTCAGCCAGCTAAATCACAATAATTATAAGTGCTTAATACCTATACATGTACATTTTAAACATTTAAAAAATCTAATACTTAACATTTAACGTATTAAGCGGATACCGGTAAAAAAACTCCGTCATTTCGTAGTCCTATAAAGAGTGTATGGTAGTGTACGGAACAACATAATTAAAAACAGCATTCTCATTTGACCACAACGGGGTTAAATAATCTTTCCGAAAAATACAAATAATACAGAGTTTTAATTTAGAATTCTATATATTTATAACTCTGTTAACTTATAAAGATATTTCAATATACATGCATAGACAGTTGACCGTGATTTTCAAGAATCTTTAAATAATTTTAATTAATTGATAATTTATGGTTAATAACCTTTCATATAATTTTACATAATTACCTTTTTGATAATAAACAACAAACGATGAATGTTTTGACACCCATTATATTTGAAGTATGCAAAGCCGAAAAATATCAAGAGGGTCCGCTATACATTTGTATACGCTGTTTCATTATAAAATTAACACCCTTTCTGTGTTATAATCAAGAGCTGAAATCGTAAATTTATTAAGCTTCATTAATACTTAGCTGTATCGATGTGTCTCTAGAACAAAATATTTCAATATATTTCATAAAAAATATAATAATCATGGCAAAGGAAATTCAATGGCCGGTATCTAAACAAAAGCATAATCGCCAAGACCGTAGCATCAGTTCAGTGCGTTAGGAACGCGCGCTACATTTTCCCGCCTTCATTCCTTAATTACTTTCGTTTTTAAACAATTTTTTTTCTATCGTATACAGAATTCTATTCTCCTAAGCAAGATGTTATTTTTAAAACTGAACTCCAAATATAAACGCTACAAATCGGTATAAAGTACGAACATGTCAACCGTAAATCTAGATTCTAAAACTCCAAAACGGTATGTTATTTGCAAAAGTTAAAGTTATAACTCGCCGGGCTGCCGAAATCAGAAGAAAAACTTAATATATATTTATATATCTGAAAACAACGTTACGTAAGCTTTCTAATGATATATAATTTGTCAAAATCGGCCTAGAAATGAAAATATAATTTAACAAAATACGTGAGTGGGTACATCAAATTTATAACCTCGGCGCTTCGATAAAAGATCGATAGTTACGACACGGTCACGTGACTTAGACACAACAAGATATTTGGCGTAACGGTCCCGTTTCATATCCGTGTAATCTAGAGTCCGTGATCCAATGCACAAATATTATAAGTACAAAATACTTAATTTGTTTCAATTTTATATGTTGTAACACAGTTTATAGAAAAAAAGCATTGGTTGGATTGCATTTGACAAAAAACACTATTTCATCTTTCATTTACATACTACATTTATTATCTTCACATCAAAATTATGCTACAAAGTCAAAATTATAACCCCAAACATCTGTTCACAACTTATTTTAAAATATGACAAAAGCAAATGACAATACAATATCATATAAAAAATATGGCAGTGAATTGTCTTGGGGGTGTATTGTCCAAGGAAATCAAATTCTGGAGTGAATTGTCCAGGGGATGAATTGTCTTGGGGGTGAATTGTCTGACACCCTTTCCCCCACCCACCTACTTTTTAATGAAAAATTGAGAAATTTATCCATTTCATGTCATGCAAAGTACATTCAAACAGAATGCAATTCTAGTTTTGGCTACATTACTCATTAATTTCAACCATGTGCTGTGCTTATTTACCTAGAAGTCTTTAGATTTTTCACAATTTACCTTCTAAGTTCTGTTCTGTTTTACTCCTATAAATATGAGGTCGATTTACATCGACCACATATCGTTTAACGTTATTTTGCAATAGCATCGTTCCGACATGAATTCATGTCGGAAGCTTTAACGGCATCAAATTCATATAACAGCACAGAATAATCATGCAATAAATTATTAAACATAAAATATAAACATTATTTTACTAATTGCATTAGAAAAATGTTTATACAAACTTACAAGTAATGATAGTCCAGACCTTAAAACACTACCACTGTTCAAATTCCATATTGTACTCCTATAAATATGAGGTCGATTTACATCGACCTCATATCGTTTAACGTTATTTTGCAATAGCATCGTTCCGACATGAATTCATGTCGGAAGCTTTAACGGCATCAAATTCATATAACAGCACAGAATAATCATGCAATAAATTATTAAACATAAAATATAAACATTATTTTACTAATTGCATTAGAAAAATGTTTATACAAACTTACAAGTAATGATAGTCCAGACCTTAAAACACTACCACTGTTCAAATTCCATATTGTTGCCATATAGCACTGTGTAAATTGAAAGTTGCATAATGTTACCTCATTGGTCGGTTATAAATACATTGTTTCTCTATATATAGTATTCGATTTAGACGAAAATAATAATTTACGTGGAATGTCATATTAGTTTTCCATTAAAACTTTGATCTTGCCGTGTGTGTTTATGGACGTTATTAATTATGTTATACTTATTTTTGTATTTCATTAAGAATTAGAACGTGTAGCCCTTTTTGTTAACTGTTTTTAGCAAACGATTCGCGGCTATATAAGACACGGAAAATGGTTAAAGCGACACTTTTATTTAAAGGTTTAATGTGAACAATATTAAATGAAGCCTTTTTTGGTATTAATATATTTTATTGACATGTTAAATTCGATACTTGAAAAGGTGTTTAGTCTTTAAAAAGATGTCGCTGATATTGTTAATTTCAATAACTGTTAATATGCTTAATGTTGTATAAGAAATTGAATAGTTTCACTGAGTTGTATTCCCGCCTAAAATCCGATATCGTAAAACGCGCAACGGTTAAGAATAAGGTCTGAATAAGTTTAGGTATTCAAATCCGAATATCTGCAGCTGTGCCAGCTGGGAAGCCCCGTTTTAGCTTTAACAACCGCAAGCGAAACAACATACTTTTTTAAGTCTTGCACTAAGACTCCATGATCACAAGTATAGGTCCCTGCTGTGGCGTATGACACCATAGTGCTATTTAGTATTGGTCGGCACAGTATCTGATCATAAAGAGATAATTGGTTTGTGCTGAACACAGGGGCAATAAAACCACAGATCTATCGATAAACAAGATTATTGAGATAATAATATCTATGATATTTATCTACATTGTTTCATGTTAGTGCTTTTCATTATGTTTTGTCTTTGATTGTATCATGTGATTGTTCAAATCTTGTCTGATAAGTTTATTCTATAAGCTATTATTCGTTAATTATGCTTTTGTATCTATCCTGAAACATCAATGCACCTGTATTATATGTACTTGTTGACCTGTATAATGTGTAATGTATGTGTGTATATGTTTATATGTTTTAATCATTGCACTCAGTATTTATGCATCGATGTTTAAAAGCATGATTTGATGTGTAATAAAGTATCTATGATATTTATCTACATTGTTTGGAGATGCGATTAGAGAGCTGGTGCCCAAATAGAAGAACCCATTACCACCTGTCAATAATACTAGCAATTTAAACACATACACACACACACACATATATATATATATATATATATATATATATATATATATATATATATATATATATATATATATATATATATATATCAGATAAAAACAGCTTTTTTGGTTTATACATCAATTGGGAATTATAAATACATGATTGTTTAGAGTTATTTATCGGCTAAGTACGTGGTGCAGGTTACGAAACTTTTTAATGAATCGAAAATACCAACTTTATAATTGTTATGTTTTTATGGTACAAACAAAATGAATTGGACAATCAAATATATACCAGTATCTAGACGTGACAATGTATACTTGCTAATTGCTTTTATGTTTGGCCCATTTACTTACACGTGGCGTTACAATAATTTGCCATGGAATTAAAACCACATAATTTGCTATTGTATAATGTCAAAGTAATAAAGCGTGGTCACAGAAAACCTCAAATTATTATCTTTATTTTATATTTACAGACCGATGCTAAAATATACATTCATTGCGATTAAAATAATCTATTACTTTTGTGAAACAGACATTGCCAGCCCTTATGCAATATAAATAAACCTGTTCAGGCTACCCTGGTAATGTTCGCTGCGAACCTGCCAATTATTGATATATGGGCATTAAGAGCCGCAAGACGGTCATAAAATGCGGGAGAAATCTCGGGTTAACTCACATAAATCTGTATGAAATTTCAATTTCCGTGATTGTTGAATGAATGTTTAAATGTTATTTTAAACAATGCATTGGTAATTAACGAAAATTCCATGAAAATGCCGATTCAGTACGGAGAAGTAGTTTTCAATGTTCGTAGACATACGCACTCACATATTTCTCTATGTTAAAAAATATAAATATACAAACACACGGGTATTATAGAATAAAAAAACACAATTTTATTGTCCATTTAACAGTACATGCTTATCGTGATATATAAATTGAAGAACAAAATAAGTGTGAAAGAAAAGCATGCACTATGTTGTGAAGGAATATGTGTGAAATAAATTTACAAACATATAGGCAATAATTCTTTTTATTTCCATTTGAATGCGTGAAAAGGAAACACTTTTAAACTGTCGTCATAGCAAACAGGGATATCTTTGTTTAGAAAATATAGTGTTTTCTTTTTAATTATTAATGAATACTTTTTTTGTTTTTTTAGACATAGCATATCGATGCTTTAACTTTAATAAAACTAAAAGCATGATTATTCCTTAACGTATGCAACTTTGAACTTGCTGACTACCGCAGATTACAATTCTTATAAGGAATATGGCTTAAATATCTCCATATCAAAGCATCTAAACGGGGAATAGAATTGATCATACGAAAATTACTAAACAGTTTTGATTAAACATTTTTTTAAATGTGTTGAATGTACATTCTCAAACAATGACTACACATGTTTGTTTCACGTGTAATTATTCATAAATTAAGATTTAGGTAAAATATGTAAATTAAAAACATCTATATTATTTTTCTCATAACAAATTCAAAATACATCATACAACGCAGGTAGTAATTTTGTTAATACAATTATTCGAGTTATTTATAAAATTGTGTTTTTGTATCATGAAACATAGACACAATAGTGTTTTCGTCCAAGGACTTTGAGACAAAATGAAAATTGGCGATACATTAAAGTTCATATTGAGATATTGTCATAAAATGTTAATAATTCATGTAAGAGTTATAAATCAATATGAATTCCAAAAGCAAGGAATTGTTCAAACCAGAACTTTAAATAAGATAAAAAAACTAATTATTTTGATAAGATAAACGTGTAAAATATGAAGCATTCAAATTATTAATATTAAATTGTAAGAAATTAACAGATGTAGGTTTGCTGTAGAGGGTAACTTAAGGTGAAGAATATCCTTGAATGATATGTGAATATTACATGTTTTACGATTTTAGTTTGAATGAATTCCATTAACGGAATAAAAAATTATATAACAATAGCTTAATATTTCGTTATTTAGCTTTACCATTTCACTGAAATACATTTACGCAAATAATGACGCAGAACAAAGAAGCGAAATTGAACGACATTAGGCAAAACAATATTTGAACAGGTAGGCATATATGCATATCTTCGAACGTCTTATCGAAAAAAAATTAATAAAATTCACAAAACTAACAAGAAAACAACGATTATTTGATCAATATAAACAACACTTTTTAATTTAGATAAACGAGTCGCTAATTTTCATCACACATTTTAACTGCAATTCCTTATTGTCGCATAGGCAAGACATAAACAGAATAGTATCCCTTTAGAAAATAGATGTGCATGCAGTATTAAGTCACAGTGCTGTACAACGTGAGTGCCTTTTTAAAAAAAATTGTTAACTATCTGGAGTAATTGAAACAAGAGCGCTTGTATAAACGGTATATGTCGTGTATTCGATATAAATTTGACAGGTAAATGTAACTTAAAACTGAAAACAATAATCATAATTGTTCATAATTGTTCTATTACTGCTGCTGCTGCTGTAACTGCAACTGCTGCTGCTACTGCTGCTGCTGTTGCTACTGCTACTGCTTCTGCTACTACTACTACTACTACTACTACTACTACTACTACTACTACTACTACTACTACTACTACTACTACTACTACTACTACTACTACTACTACTACTACTACTACTACTACTACTACTACTACTACTACTACTACTACTACTTCTACTACTATACTATTACTACTACTACTACTACTACTACTACTACTACTACTACTACTACTACTACTACTACTACTACTACTACTACTACTACTACTACTACTACTACTACTACTACTACTACTACTACTACTACTACTACTACTGCTGCTACTACTACTACTACTTCTACTACTACTATTAATACAACTACTATTACTACTACTACTACTACTATTACTACTACTACTACTACTACTACTACTACTACTACTACTACTACTACTACTACTACTACTACTACTACTACCATCGCCATCACTGCTACCACTAGCTCTACTACTACTACTACTTCTTGGACCGTATGCTGTTAACACACGTGAACAAGCTATGGTCTGAACGTACATAAGCGTAAGAATGTTGTCCGTTTTTCTAAAAATTACACATTTTGCAGAAGGTGAGTGAGAAAAAACGCGTTATTTTAACTGTAATGCCCTAACGAGTATGTTTAAAACAGCACATATCATACAACACACACTGAAGATAAAAGTACTTCCAGCCATTAAATGCAAGACTATTTTACTAAGTAGATATTAAAACAACATCAATATTTTTCGTTGTATTCTATATTCAGAAAAATTACACGACTATCAGCAGTAATATTATTAATGCAAATGCTAAAATAAAACACCGTGGATTTTAACGGTACACGAGTGCATGTTTTTATTGAAAAACAACGTCGGTGCAATATATAGTATGTTTTGTTGAGTCTGATTTTACTGACAGGACGTTCATTGTAACTGATTTGTTCCAAGCACTAATCGTTTCACAGGTGTGTGCGACTTTTCTGCCCTTTTTCTTTTGGTTTTTTGCCTGATGAGGGTGCTCTGTAGAATATGCGCAGACCATTAGTGGATTGAACAACACCCCTATCACGCCCCTTATCAGACAAGAATTTCTGCCATAGTCACTCCCAAAGGACCATAAGTCCGGTTCTTACGGATTGTGTGATATTCGGAAGACGCCCATTTTTAGGCGAAACGTGGTTTTTAGTGCCCCTAGTAGTGTTGACACATCTATGATCTTGGCTTGGTTTAATACCTCAATCAGAAATATCTTTTTCACTTAATCACATTTGTAGCTTTGCAATTTGTTCCTCAACAAATTGTGCTTTGATTATGTCGCTGGTGACAAACATCCGTAGTCAGATCAAATGTTAAATATAAAAATTATAAACGTTATTAGCACAATAACTTTCAAAAGTAAATGTTGTCTCTCAATCCACAGTAATCCGCAGTTAAAGTATGAAGCAAATGAGAAATTTCGTCGACTTGTTCTTTCTTGTTTCGGCGAAGTTCATGTACAAAATGCTATCTATATTATCATTTATTTCTGGAGGTTTTTAATATATCAATAATGTCATTTTCTCGATAATAAAAAATACACACACAATATATTGGAATATAATAAATTTGCATTATTTTATTGAATAGGAATTTAATAAAATTTGATTAAATTATTGATAATTTGCTCAAATAGATATTTGACGCAGCTGCTGAATACGGTATGCGTTATTATATGGTGACTTTGATATGTTTACGATAAACTACAATATACCGGTAGGTGCAAATACATATTTATTTAATTTTTCTTATGTGTTGTCAACTGTAATAACTTTATTGTAAAAGTATAATTACGTTTGTAAATGCCGCTACATGCGTTTAATCCATCTGAAAAAAGAGTAAAATTATCCTTTGTAAATTTACTTTGGCAAAACGGGAACTTATCGTAGTAAAATAGATGCACTAATACAGAATGTGAACAATATGCGCATCATCGTTATTCATCGGCAAAGCGACAGATCTCTCTTGTTCTGATCCGATTTGTAGCTATCATACAATCGAAATTATTTACTCATGTTTAGGTTTCTACGTTTCATGACTCCAAATCAAAATTAATGCCTGATACGCACGCTTAGTAGAACAGTATTTCGTAGGTGTGAACATGTTACGTTATTAACAGTTCAAGCATTATCAATAATGATATTTTCAGAAGACGCGAATCTTCAGAAACGCGAAAAACAATGTCAAATAATGATGAGAAATTGGGTGAAATATTTGGGTTTTCTTTATGTACGAAATATTGACAAGTATATCAGTAGCGAGTATGCAAACATATCGTTTATCGTTTATTCTTATGACTTTATTCTTACGATAGAAATTAAAAAGGATAATATGTATATTCAAATAATGTATATATGCAATGTTAAGATAAAGTCTGAACAATTAATAATGGGAGGTATTTACAAAACTAAGACCTGGTTAAGATTTATTTAAAGTAAGAAAGCAAACACACTCAGGGTGGGGTATAATTGGAATCAATAACATGGAAAGTCAGACCTGAATAAATCCAAATAAGAACACATTGAGTCCAGAGTCGGCATATAGATACGAGATTATAAGTAACACTCATGGTCAAAAAACAGCACAGATGAAAAGGTCACCTATTGTCTGGGGTACAAAAGTTATAGTACTGACGAAAGTAACAGAATTACTCTATATCAATAAAAATTGATTAGTACCAATATATATTGATTAAATTTTAGTATATCCGCCAAGCAAGTGAATACATGAAAAAGTGTTCCTTCTAGAATATTCTGACGAATCAACCAATGAATAATAACCATACTAGCTGAGGACCAATCAAAAGTTTAAAAGAAAAATATGCAAGTTAATTTGGGGGCAAAATGGGGATGTTTGGAAGGAGAGCGGCACTCCGCGGTTGAGTTAGCGTTTAGACTTGGAGGTGTACGGATCGAGAAAGATACGATCATGTAGCTATCAGACTGTATTTGTATAACCGAAAATATTAAGTATGTTAGACATTAAATTGGACTAGAAACTGATACATGGTGTTGTTGAATATTTTATCCTATATTATGCAGAGAAACCGATAAAATAGAGAGGGACCGACTTGTCCCATGCGTGACACGAGAAAATGGTAGTTAATGCAAATCTCGTCATCTTGGCAATTCGCGCATGACGAGATATCGAATGATAGGCTACACACCGGTAATTTAAGAGTAATGAACATTATTAGTAACTATGTGTCGTCTATGAACTATGAACGATTACGGGACACAGGACGTTAAATGGTGCTCGTGAACCAAGGATTCGAACAAAGAAATACTACCACTTACAATTACGAAGCCATGGAAAACAACGCGAAGAAACTCCGTTTCGGCAACTTCTGTAACCAGTAACAACAACCGTGAGCCGGGAACAACGACATCAGACCGCACACATTCTGCAACTTCCGGTGAGCGACTGTTTTATTTCCTAACGCTTGTATCAAAATGGCAAATCAAATAATCCCTGAATTATTTCAAAATTTAAATGAACAAATTAAAGATGTTAAAACCGCCATAAGCACTCAGACTATTTCACAGGTGGTACAATCATTTGATGGAAATTCAAAAGAATTTAAAAATTGGATTAAAAATGTAGAAAAATATGGAACACTTACCAATTTAGATGAGAATAAATTAAAATTTGTTGCTTACCAATCTAGTAAAGGGCTTGTTAGTGATTACATACATCGTTTTTTGACTGATGATCCGACAGGGACGTGGACAGATTTAAAGGAACAGCTTAAATTAAGATTTGCAGAAATTCAAGACCCACAATACGCTTTCTCATTATTAAAGACGACTAAACAAAAGACCGACGAAAATGTTCAAATATACGCTGAGCGACTTTTATCTCTTGCGACGGATGCATACGAAAATATTGACGGAAATTTAGACTATAAAGAAAAACAGTTAGTAGAAATTTTTATCGACGGATTATCGCACGATTATTTGAGACTTAAATTAATGCGCGAAAATCATGCAACGTTATCAAATGCTTTAAAAAGCGCTGTACATGAGCAAAGTGTCAGAGCTAGGTTTGAGTTACGATCGCAAATAAATGGACTTGATAACATTACGACCGATAATATTCAGACAGATATCGATTATATTAGGTCATCTATTGTTTGCACATATTGTAAGAAACACGGTCATTCTATTGAAATCTGTCGCCGTAGGCAACGCGAGATAAGTGCATATACGGTAGGGCGGAAGGGTCATACGATAGATCAAAACGGTAACAGGCACAAGAACGAATATGACAAAAATTGGAAAGATAAAATTGATTGTTGGAATTGTGGTAAATTAGGACACTTTAGTAGAGAATGTACTCAAAGAAAAACGTACATTAATCGAAAAAACTAGGAAATTCTTACCAAAAAGGGGTCTATGGTAAGAATGAAAAAGTCGAGACATATAATATCGCTTTGTGTGGTAGTCCAAATTCTTGTGTTATTTCAACAGGTGGTTATCAATTTAGGAGCTTGATAGACTCGGGCGCTCAAGTCAGCATCGTGAGTAAACGTACTTATGATATGTTAAAACAAAAACCCGCACTGATATTTCAAAAAGTAAATCTAAAGTCGGTAAATGGAAATTCATTACATGTCCACGGAAGTGTAAAATTGAGATTCAAAATAGGGAGCATATATAAAGAGCACATGTTTTTTGTAGTAAGTAACGTTAATAGAAATGTTATTTTAGGAAGAGACTTTTTACAAGATAATGGTGTCCGTTTATACTTTGATTTAGGATGTTTGAGGATTGATAACTGTTATGTACCTCTAGAAGAAGATGTACATCTTTCAACGATAGCGAGATTAACTAGACATACTGTGTTAAAACCACAAACTGCATATAGACTCTTTGCTCAAGCTAAAAGAAACTGCATACGTTCAAATACGAATTATGAATTCAATGGAATAAGCAATTCTTTCTTTGATAATGAACCCGGTTTAACAATTGTTAATTCAGTCGTCAAGACAACGCGTGATAGACAATTTCCCATTTTAATTATAAACAATACGCACAAAACAATAAGGCTTAGACGACACTGTGCCATAGGGCGAATAAAATCGGTAAATGATAATGAAATATGCTCAGTACAAGAAGTTATTAAAAATAATCAGCCGAAATCAGGTTTATCTAAAGATGAAATCTTATCAGATTTACGTGTAGATGAAAATCAAAAAGAAAATATTCTACCGATACTCTTAAAACACAGAACTCTCTTCGCAAGAAATAATTTAGAATTAACACAAACTTCAGCAATAGAATTTACCATAGACACAGGGGATCATCCACCCATTAAATTAAGGCCGTATCGAACACCATTAAACAATAAGGTATTCATAGATAAAGCCATCGACGAAATGCTAGACGCAAACATAATAAGTCCGTCAAGAAGTCCGTGGAGCTTCCCTATTGTTTTAGTAGATAAAAAGAAAAATAACCATGACTCAAACAAAGATAATAAAGACGAGAAAAGGTTTTGTGTTGATTTTAGTCAATTAAACAAAATTACAAAACCAATTGCCTATCCATTACCATTAATAGATGATATATTGGCGTTATTAGGTAAAAGTAAATATTTCACCAGTTTAGATTTGATATCGGGATATTGGCAAATACCTATAAAGGAAGAGGACAGAGAAAAAACGGCTTTCGCTTCGGGATTCAGGGGTCTATTTCAATTTAATGTTATGCCCTTCGGTGCCTCCTCCGCCGGTGCTATATTTCAAGAATTGGCTAATAAGGTACTCAAAGGTTGTGAGAGCTTCGCTGTGGCGTATCTAGACGATATTTTAATATTTTCACCTGACTTGCAATCTCATCTATCACACGTAGATACAGTACTACAGAGTCTCAGTAAACATAACCTAAAGCTAAAACTATCAAAATGTCAATTCTTACAAAGAGAGACTAGATACCTAGGCTTCATCATAGATCAAAATGGTATAAGGCCGGATCCGTTAAAAGTGGAAGCGATCCGACAATTCCCTAGGCCAAAGTGCGTGCGCGATGTACGATCTATCTTAGGCGCAGCGGGATTTTATAGGAGATTCTGTCCGTCGTATTCAGAAGTAGTCGAGCCACTCATTAATCTCACGAGAAAGAATGTCCCATTTAAATGGTCAAAACAATGCGAAGATAGTTTCCTACAATTAAAAGACTCATTTACGCAAATCCCTTATCTTTCATACCCTGATCCAAAAAAAGGTTATATTCTGTATACGGATGCATCTGATAAATGCGTCGGAGCCTGTTTGACTCAAAAATGCGACAGTAACGAGACCGGGGATTATGTGGACGAAAAGCCGATATTTTTCATATCGCACAGATTAAGCCCCACGCAATGCAAATATAGTACCATTGAAAAAGAATGTTACAGCATATTTTACAGTCTAAGTAAATTGCACCATTATTTACACAATGCTGAATTTGTTATAAAGAGTGATCACAAGCCGCTTAAGTATTTATTGGAAAGTCCGATGCAAAACAAGAAAATACAATTATGGGCCTTAAGTATAGCGGGTTACAACTGCAAAGTTGAATATATACCGGGAAAAAAGAATATTATTGCTGACTTTCTAAGCCGACCTCCAAAAACCAAAATAAAGAATAATCAATGCGATCAAACAGAACTAGAATTAGATATTAACGATAAACATTTTACGATCAATTCGCAAATAAATAAACAAGACCAAACACGCGAAATTAACGTAATCGACTCTACAAACATTGACCACAAGCAAATAATCGATAATATTATTACCCCGCAGCCAATCCCAGTCGACGACACAGCGTCAAACAATAATATATCAGGGCTTAATATGCAAATAGAACAAGAAAAAGACCCTCATATATCTGAGATTAAAGCTAGATTAAGATTAGGGAAACAGAACAAGAGTGAAGATGATAGATATTTAACGGTTGATGACATACTGTACTACATATCAAACGTAGATGAGGAACCTACCCTCAGGCTGTTTGTACCTAAACACCTGACTGATTCAGTTGTCAAGCAATACCATGATGAAAACGGACATCCTGGGTCTCAAAGGCTTTTTCAGACACTAAAAGAGAAATATTACTGGCCTAAAATGTTCAAAGAATTGAATGATTATGTATCTAAGTGCATTATATGTCAAAGTAGAAACTTAAAAGCAATCAAAGCTCCCATATCGTCGGATACCTCCATACCGCCGTTTCCGTTTTCAGTTGTTTCCATAGATATATGCGGTCCATATCAGAAAACGCTTTCCGGAAATAGATATATAATATGTTTCGTAGATCAATTCTCAGGATACATAGAAGCTTTCGCTTCGCCTGATAAGTCGTCTGATAGCGTAATACACCTGTTAATGAACGAGATTTATTGCCGTCATAGTTGTCCTATAAGAATTATAACTGATAACGGAAAAGAATTCACAAGCACAGCTTTCACGGAAACATTAAAATCAATGAACATTGACCACGTAAAGACGACAATATATCATCCCGCGTCTAATGGCATGAACGAGCGTTCACATGGGACTATGAACAATATACTATCAAAACGGGTTCAAGAAAATGTACAACAATGGGACGTACATTTAAACATGTCTTTAGCGGCAATGAGATTTTGTACATCCGAGACTTCGAAGCACACACCGTTCTTCTTACTTTTTAATAGAGACCCTATTCTTCCAATAGACAACTTGTTAAAGCCTAGACGTAAATATCACGGTGAAGATTATCATAAAATAATATTAGAAGAACAACACAAATCATTTAAAAAGGTATGTGCCCAAATTCAAAAATCGAAACGTAGACAAGCTGATTATGCGAATAAAAATACGAAAGATATTAAGTTCGAAATCAATGACCCCGTTTACTACAAAAACTTTCAACGTACAAATAAATTAGACAGTAAATGGAGGCCATATTATCGTATAATTGAACAAAAGTCGCCGTTAACATACGTAATAAAGAATCAGTTAGACAACTCAACTATTAAAGTTCACGCTGATCAAATAAGGCACGCAAATATCGATGAATGGCCAATGATAGATAAACCACTAGCGCGCCCGATTAGAAAAGCAAATTTAGCCTTTGCGGACGACACATTATCTTCTGATAGCGATTCAAATACGTCAGTACATGGGTTACCTGTAATTACGCAACAGACCCGACAGATTAGAGATAACACGGATGACGAGGAAAACATACCGCTCGCTGAATTGCAAAAACATTTGAGAAACAAACAATTCGCGGACATACAGTCAAGCTCCAGTGAATCAGATACGATGCATTACAATAACGGTAATCCACAAAACTCACCTGTACGTAGGTTTGAAAATGATTCTTCAGACGATCAGATGCAAATTGACGCGGTAGCGTTAACACACAAAAAACGAAAATTGACAAAAAGGACTTCACGTTCAAATAACGCAATGAAGAAAGCAATTTTCACGTGCCTTCAGACAATGGCTGAACACATGTAAATGAATGGACTGCAAAATAAAGCGAGATAGATGTCGAGACTTAAAGACCCCAAAAATTGTGTATATAGAGAAATATGTTTTGAATGTATATGTATTAAATATGTAAAAAGAGGATTATAGAGGACGGTATCGTCCGATTTCGATAATGTATCGTCATTAGCATTGATTTACGGGTTTAGAATGAAATGAAAATGTCATACTTTAGTATACGGGTGAAATGCCAATTATCCGTGCGCAATAGCAACCAGCTCTGAAGCGTAATAAAACTTTTGGGAGATATTTACATAGACTAAGATCCGATTTAAGATTTATTTCAAGTATGAACACGAATACATTTACACCCAGGGTGGGATAAATAAATTGAAAAGTTCAATACCATACGTTAAGATTAGGAAATTGAAGGATTATATAACTGACAGACGGTTGATTAACGGAACAGGTCAACCTATTGACATTTAGGATTATACAAATATACGCGTATCAGACCAGCTAATGATAACGCACTTGACAACGACGTAAATTAACGCTAGCTTATGCCCTACAGCTCTCAAGTAAACACCTTTTTAAGCGTAGATAACATTTTAACACAGTTTGTAAATATCCTTCAAAGCAACACAGTCCTTTTATTAGTATAATGCAAAAGATACAACTATATTGCTATAATACATTAAATTTTTGATACTGGTCATATATATAGTTTTTTTTCGTTTCTTTATAAGAATAACTACATTAAGACAAGGGATTTTGTTTGTAAATTTTTGTTCTCTAAGTAAATAAAACATAATAAAGCACAATGCATTTTATTTAATAGACAAATGCGTATAGTTTAAATTAAACATAATGAATTTGTGTCATGAGAATAGCGTTTCTTTAGAACATTCATTTTATCTAGGTATCTTATCACAGGTGTGATAAGTAATCTGAGTGCTAATATAACAAATTCGATTTACTATAACTATGTAAATAGAAAGCCCGTTTACCATTCCATGTAATTAACCCTATACGATTTGCCAATGCGATACAAGTTAAGGAGAAAAGCAGCGCTCCTGACATCGTTGGCGTGGTTTGCCTGCAGCAACATGCGTTCATAACGCATTTGAGATCGTGATCAGATCTTAACACCCCGACAAAGAAGAAGAATATGTCATCGACCGATATCTTCGACGACGATGTATCCGTCGAGAATCAGATGACGTAACAGACGACTTCAATTAGGATCCAACATTGTCGACATGGATCCAAATTGTGAACCAGCATCAGTACCATACAACGAGTGGACTGTTAATGGACATTTCACGCGTCGTCGAAAATGATTTTTAAAGATACGATGATATGAATGGACTTGATGATGAAAAATCGCGCGTACTTTGTACATATATTAGGTGAACATTTTATCGTCTATGAACTAATATATCTATGTGTGTTACCTTTATTTCATGTACATACACACTAATTATAATACTACAGTCATGAATGCAGACATTCTCCAGAACTATATATAATAAACGTTTGAAGTATTCTAAATCGTGCAACAGCCGAGGACCAACAGCTTCTCCGACCGACCATCATCGTCTTCATTCGGAAGCCGACGTCTTCAATCGACTGCATGTTACCATCTACAACCAGATGTCTCATCTCTTCACCTAGACGCCACATCGCCTCCAGCGAAGATGTCAAAAATGGACACTATTCGTATTGGATTTCCCAAATCAGTGACGCATTCCACGTCATTGTGATTGACATTGACTATTTAAATATTCCGACGTTTTATTATTTCAGCAGAAACATTCGATAAAAATTTCATTAATAATATGCAGATTTTCATCATATATATGTTTTCGTCACTTATGTTTTCATGTTTGCGTGTTTGATTTTTTCATCGTATGTGTTAATATGTTTTCGTTTACTTCCATACTTACATTCTTAAAGATTTTTCTGTATCCTAAAATACATAAAAATCAAATTGAGAGGATAAGTTGTGTCAAATAATGATGAGAAATTGGGTGAAATATTTGGGTTTTCTTTATGTACGAAATATTGACAAGTATATCAGTAGCGAGTATGCAAACATATCGTTTATCGTTTATTCTTATGACTTTATTCTTACGATAGAAATTAAAAAGGATAATATGTATATTCAAATAATGTATATATGCAATGTTAAGATAAAGTCTGAACAATTAATAATGGGAGGTATTTACAAAACTAAGACCTGGTTAAGATTTATTTAAAGTAAGAAAGCAAACACACTCAGGGTGGGGTATAATTGGAATCAATAACATGGAAAGTCAGACCTGAATAAATCCAAATAAGAACACATTGAGTCCAGAGTCGGCATATAGATACGAGATTATAAGTAACACTCATGGTCAAAAAACAGCACAGATGAAAAGGTCACCTATTGTCTGGGGTACAAAAGTTATAGTACTGACGAAAGTAACAGAATTACTCTATATCAATAAAAATTGATTAGTACCAATATATATTGATTAAATTTTAGTATATCCGCCAAGCAAGTGAATACATGAAAAAGTGTTCCTTCTAGAATATTCTGACGAATCAACCAATGAATAATAACCATACTAGCTGAGGACCAATCAAAAGTTTAAAAGAAAAATATGCAAGTTAATTTGGGGGCAAAATGGGGATGTTTGGAAGGAGAGCGGCACTCCGCGGTTGAGTTAGCGTTTAGACTTGGAGGTGTACGGATCGAGAAAGATACGATCATGTAGCTATCAGACTGTATTTGTATAACCGAAAATATTAAGTATGTTAGACATTAAATTGGACTAGAAACTGATACATGGTGTTGTTGAATATTTTATCCTATATTATGCAGAGAAACCGATAAAATAGAGAGGGACCGACTTGTCCCATGCGTGACACGAGAAAATGGTAGTTAATGCAAATCTCGTCATCTTGGCAATTCGCGCATGACGAGATATCGAATGATAGGCTACACACCGGTAATTTAAGAGTAATGAACATTATTAGTAACTATGTGTCGTCTATGAACTATGAACGATTACGGGACAACAAGTACTACGTAAAATGGGTGTCTTCTGCGACATTGCGGAGATGGTATACTTATTAAACATTAATGTGTTAACGGAAATGGAAATTTTATATGTCTTACCTCGATACTACCATTTTTTAAGGTAAATACGGCAGAACGTATTTCGGAAAAAAATGTGGTATTCGAAAATCACGCTTTAAAGAGGCGAATAACTCAAAAGAGTGGTGAAACGGCTCAGCTCATTATCTGAAAGTGTTGCGTCAATATCCTCCGGGAAACTGAATGCCGAAATGACGAACGGACAGCGCGACTGCTATATGCCACGCTACCGGGGGCATAAACACTAAAGTAACGATGGTTCGTAAGGTAGGAGGGTAGGTGTAAACGACAAATGGTTTTATAATTACCAAGAAGTAAAAGTCTTTACATTTTTCAACGACTTAGGGGTTGTGCTTACCAGCGGTGGATCATTCGCTCTAGCTACGAACACGTGCGAAAAAAAGGATAACGATCCTGATATGCACTATTATTTTATTAAGAATAACAAAATACAAAAAATATAATGTTCAATCTGTTTGAATTTTATGTACTATCAGTCATAAATTACTGTTCGGAAGTTTTGGGTTATGATCAATGTGATACTATAGAAAGGGCACACTGTTTTGTAAATGGGTTTTTAATGATAAATCCTCTACAAATACGTTTGCATTGTATAGCGAATTGGAAAGATTTTTATTGTATATTGAAAGATACTTCAGAAAGATTAAAGGGGCCTTTTCACAGATTTTGGCATATTTTGAAGTTTTTCATTAAATGATTTATATTGATAAATGTAAACATTGGATCTTAAAAGCTCCAGTAAAAAATCAAGAATAACATTTAAAAAAGGAAAAAAAAGTAGCCGGTACCAGGGCTCGAACCAGTGACCGCCGGAGTCCTGGAATTAGTCTGAAGTAAAAACGCACAAGCCCTCTCGGCTATTCCGCCGAATATACACAGTTAGAGTATTTTATACCTTTTATGTATTGTCCTCGTGGTAATGAAAAGGTCATAGACCGGACGGACTCGTATGACTTGAAGGAAAGAACAAACACAATATTGTTGATTGAAAACGGGCATTTATTATAAAATGCCATAAAAAAGATAAAAATAGAACAGATTCTTTCCAGAAAGGCATAATGGGTGGTAAAAACACGCCACGCGTATATACACATACAAAAACAAGAATTTGAATGTGATGACGGCGGGAAAAACACGCCCAAAATAAGTATAAAAGAAAAATATTTGATGCGTATAACAGTAAAATAAGAAACAAATGTGTTTTACACACAGGTAAAAACATACATAGTACGGGAGTCAAAACCTTATGGCGGAGAAGGGGTGGAGGTGGGTTGTTAATTTCGACCATATTGGATTCCTCGTTAGTCTAAAAGGATACAAAGGGCCACAATGGCCAACACTGAATTTGATTGGTTAAAAGAGCCCATGTGACCCCACACTGAGGTTATACACAAGTAATTAAATATAAGGCTTGGACCAATATAATGTTCAACAATTAAGAAATCGTACAATGACATAAAATCTTTTATGTGTGCATAAAATATTATTTATGTATTGTCCTCGTGGTAATGAAAAGGTCATAGACCGGACGGACTCGTATGACTTGAAGGAAAGAACAAACACAATATTGTTGATTGAAAACGGGCATTTATTATAAAATGCCATAAAAAAGATAAAAATAGAACAGATTCTTTCCAGAAAGGCATAATGGGTGGTAAAAACACGCCACAAAGGGGACCGGAGCGGGAACCCCGCCGCCCATGAAGTACGGGAGAGGACCGCAATTCGAAAAGGGGGTAGTTGCTCCTGAATGAATATAAACGTAGCATTACGATTAAGGTCAGATATGTGAAAATTAAGGACAAATAAGCATTATAAGCTTTGATTTGTTAAGAGCCCCTAGGCTTAAATCATCCATCTGCTAATTAATAACAAATTATAAAACCTAGTGAAGTAAATTAATTGAAAACAATAGGATTGGTGTTCAACGATCACTAGAATAAGCATAACTTAATTATATGTGTATGCTCCATAAGAAAAACACTGCCAGAAAAAAGCAGTGTTAATAAGAACTGCTTAACCTAATTGTCAACAAAATTGACTTAGACCTATATGTAAATAATTGGAGCTGCGACCTTAACCAGTCAGACATAAAACAACCAATATTTGTATAAAGTAAAAGCGCTAGTAAAACTGGTGAAAGACTACCTGCAGCCTTTAACTGTCAGGGAAACGTAACTTTTACAGCAAAACAACAAAAGTAAAGATGCCCACTTAAAGGAGTAAGCAATCATGAAGAAAAAAACAAACAACATGTATCTGCGGCCTTAAACTGTCATACAACATAGGGGATATATCCAACAAATAATGGCTTTAATAAACAGCCTTGTTAAAAGGTGAAACGTTTGCTTGCAGCCTAAAACTGTCAGGTAAACATAAATTGTACGGCAAAGCAACACACCATAAAATAAGACAACGTACCGGTAAAAGAGTAGGCAATCAATAATATAGTATAATCCCCGATCCGAGCACTAAACCGCCAGACAACATAGGAGATATAAGCAACAGATACTTGCCTTAAACAGCAGCCTTATTAATAAATGAAAAATTACCTGCAGCCTTAAACTGTCAGGTTAACATAAATTGTAAAGCAAAGCAACGAAAATAAATATAAAAAAGATGTAACGGTAAAAAGTAGGCAATAATATAGGAAAACAATGGATCTGTGGCCCTAAACCATCATGCATAGGAGATATATACAACAGATATGGCCCTAATTACTGGCCTTTGTTATAGGTGAAAAATTACCTGTATCGATAAGAAAGTAAACAATAATATGTTATACAATGGAGCTGCGGCCTGAAACCAACAAGATGACCAAACAGATGTATACAACAGATTTTGGAATTAAGACTAAGTACAGGTACCTGTTAAGAGGTGAAAATGAATGTGCAGCTTTAAACTATAAGATTAACCTGAAATGTACAAGAACCTGACGAAGCAAAATATTAAAATGTAGTGGTTAAGTAGTATGATATCATGAACCCATTGTAAAACAATGTAGGGGCTGCCCTTAACCATCAGACAACATATGAAAAGTATTTAACACATATTGGCTTGAATAAAGGGTATTGGTAAAATTTTAAATACAATCTGAACCCTTTACCTATCAGGTAAACATAGATTGTACAGCAGAACAACAAAAGTAAAAATATGTACCCATACAGGAGTAAGCAATCATATAGTAAAACAATGGAACTGCATTCTTAAACTATCAGACAATGAGATAAAAAAGACAAACATTGCCTTAATAACAGACCTTGGTAATAGGTAAAAGGTTACCTGCGGGATTAAACTGTTGGTTAAACATAAACAGTCAAGCAACACAACAAAAGCAAATTAATAATTGTAACACATAAACAGGGAAAGCAATAATGTACTGTGTAGTACAACTATGGAGCTGTGGTTTGGAACCGACAGACAACCAGCATTGGCATGAAGTTCATGTACCAGTAAATGAGTAAAAGACCATTAGAACAATAAACTGTCAGTTAACATATATACATAATATGAAAAACCTTGACAAAAGTAAGATTCGGAATGTACTTGAAAAAGAGCGACCAATCAAAATTTAATAAACAATTGGGCTGCAGATGTAAACTGGCAGACAGTTAAAGAGACATATACAACAAATACCAATAATCCAGAGGAATATCTGAGGGAATAACCATATGGAACAGCTCGGGTAACAAGCCCGTGATTTAAAACGTGAAAGAACTGGGCTAACGATTATCGCTTATGAGTAAGCAAAGTAAAAAGGGTAATGGATTATGATGGAAAATATATATGTAATGGCTTTCGAGGACAAAACCTAGGAAACGTATTGATCTTATTTGGTGTGACTTAGTGGAGCATGATTATTTACATAGGGATGTGGCAGATCCCTGTGGGGCGACATTCCCTTTAACTCAGAGATATGAAAAACTAATATGCCCAACAGTAGCTTCAAAATCTTAGACCCAGAAGCATCTTTTGGGAGATGAAGATTATCGGGCAGAAGGCAATTTTATTCGTATAATACGCCAACACACAGGTTTATAATGGGAAAGATGTGTTGACACTAGAACTGTTAGAATAACTACCCGTTAAGATTGGCATATACGGTAAAATTGGCACATACCAATAAGAAAAACAGGGAAAATAAGTTAAAAACTTTGGTCATAAGAAATAGAAATAAGTTTAGTTAGAGGGGTAGTGTAAACCCCAACGATGCCTGACTGGGCAGAAATTAAAAGATAAATATATGCATGGCATGTCCAGATATCTGAATCAGACGGAACATGTAAGAAGTACAAGCATGACCTGATCTGGTACCCAACTTAGGTAAAATAGCTCCTTCGTAGAGAACTATAGTATCAATATCAGCCTAAACTGAATAACTAAAATCCTGCAGAATATTGAAAAATATAAGCATGGACTGAACTGAATAACTAAAATCATGCATAAATTTAGTTCCTTCGTAGAGAACTATATCCTCAATATCGTCCTGAACGGAATAACTAAAATCAGGAAGAATACTGAAAAATATAAGCAAGGGTTGCATAAAACATAGTTCCTTCGTAGAGAACCATAACATCAATATCAGCCTGAATGGAATACTGAAAATCAGTTTGAATATAGAGAAATATATGCACAGCCTGAATAAATATAATTCCTTCGTAGAGAACTAAAGTCTCAATATCGGCCTGAACGGTCCAACTAAAATCAGGCTGAATATTGTAAAATATAATACGCAAAGCCTGCATAAACATAGTTCCTTCGTAGAGAACTAAGATATCAATATCGGCCTGAACAGTCCAACTAAAATCAGGCTGAATATTGGAAAATAATAATAAGCAAGGCCTGCATAAACATAGTTCTGCGTAGAGAACTAAAATATCAATATCGGCCTGAACGGTCCAACTAAACTCAGGCTGAATATTGGAAAATAATAATAAGCAAGGCCTGCATAAAAATAGTTCTGCGTAGAGAACTATAACATCCATATCAGCCTGAACGGTATAACTAAAATCAGGCTGAATAATGGAAAATATAAAAGCAAGGCCTGCATAAACATAGTTCTGCGTAGAGAACTATAATATTGTTCTGCGTAGAGAACTATAATAACAATATCAGCCTGAACGGTATAAGCAAAATCAGGCCAAATATTGAAAAATAAATAAGCAAGGCCTGCATAAACATAGTTCTGCGTAGAGAACTATAATAACAATATCAGCCTGAACGGTATAAGCAAAATCAGGCCAAATATTGAAAAATGAATAAGCAAGGCCTTCATAAACATAGTTCCTGCGTAGAGAACTATAACAACAATATCAGCCTGAACGGTATAAGCAAAATCAGGCCGAATATTGAAAAATATAATCAAGGCCTGCATAAAAATAGTTCCTTCGTAGAGAACTATAACATCAATATCAGTCTAAACTGAAAAAATTTTAATCAGGCATATACATACTTACTTCGGAGAGAACTAAACCATTAGTATCAGCCTGAGCTGATAACTATAATCGGACATAACATTAAAAATGTATAAGTATGACATATAAAACTAAAAAACTGAAGATCACTAGATAAAACACAATGTTCTGAAGAGTGAAGTCTTCCTGTTTCTAGCCGTAATTGTTCGTTCTGGTCCTTCGTGGTTTAATGTAGTGTTCGATAGGAAGGGCTGAAAACGTGCCTTATCGTCCCATTGTAGTACTTGTACAGGAAGTGCCAGCCAGCGGACAGGTCCTCTGTATTGGGGTGTTGAGAGGTAGGCAGGTTAATGTAGTGTTCAAAGGAAGGGCTGGGAACGTGCCTTATCGCCCCTTTGTAGTACTTGTACAGGAAGTGCCAGCCAGCGGACAGGTCCTTTGTATTGCGGTGTTGAGAGGTAGGCATGGCCTGAAATGATAACTAACAGCGTGCATATATTATAAAACCAGCAGCATACAGAACAGATGATTAAAATGATTTAAACTTGGTATAATCTTGAAAATATAATGACAGATAACAAAAATTACATTAATATTGCTAAAGAGATTATAAATAATTGTCTCCAAAATCCTATTGTAAAATATACTGTGAGTCGAAAACATTATCAAATGTTAAGAAGAGCCGCTTTTTTATAATTCATACAGTATATAACCCACGAGTTCAAGATTGTGAATATGATTCACATTGTTCATGACTTAAGTACATAAAGACACATACCGGTAAATGATAGTATATTAAATAGCGAGCATGGCTTTTAGTGACAATAACACTAGAGTGTGTTTTAGATAGATACAAATACATATGTCTTGCTTATACTGAGCACAAATGTTATACGTACACAAATACTTGAAACCTGAAACTTGCTTATTTGATGAAACACCTATGTATATAATTATATAAATCAAAATGTGTTTACAAAACATATACCTGTACATAAAATTGATATAAAAAAAAATAAAATTGATAGATATTACACTTATGAAGCATTAATGAAAGTATAATAATGGAAAATAGTTTGATAAATAAAAATGTAGAAAGAAACTTCAGCAAGTTTTTGGCATCATAAAGACACGCTTTTTCATTAACTGAAGGATACGTGAAAGGATATTTCTGTTCTCTGGCTCGGGCTGGGGGATTCTGCAGCTACCGGTCACCTTTACGGACACTCCTTGGGTATAACCTTATGTGAACTATTGTGACTACAAGTCACAAATAGACTGACCAGATGTGACTACAAGACAAAACTTGAAGGTTAAAATTACATTGTGACTATAAGACACACCACACCACATACAAATAAGATTGATATATATATATATATATATATGAATATGAAGCTTTTAAGAATATTAAAATTACTTATAGTTTTTAGTAGTTACAGACTTAACAAGGATATGTTAATGAAAATATTACGACCAAATAATTGCCATAAAGAAAACATGAACAACAATAGCACAACAAAACACATCACAAGAATTTTAAAATACACACGTTGACCATATAAATGAGGTATGGTAATATAGACTAAAATGAAAGGGTGTTTCATTGTTTATTTCATAAAAACGTGAAGACATCTGTTAATGTGACAGTGGGAAACCCAGCTAAACTGACAATACAAATGTGTCGTAAATATTCATAAAGTATAAGCCCAGGCTGAACTTTAAATTAAATAAGACAATAATAAATATACAAGATATATAGAGCTGACCCGAATTGATCATCATTCTTAAAAAGGCAGAAAAAATAATAATTTAAACAGCCAGAACTTAAAGTCAGGCACAAATGTTAACACGATATTTGAATACTTATCTGAACTGAATCAGTATGACTGATATAGGGCAGCGACAACTGTGTAGCTGATCAGCATAAAAACAGTGACTGGCGATATGCGCTAATTACGCTGTGGGCGCCGCCATCTTGGAAACCTTTCACGGTAGACTGCGTATACGTCGCAAAGTTTTCTGCACACGGCACTGATAGTGATAAGCATGTGTACTCGTTCAACTGCCCTTTAAACTTAGTATCACACGGGATAACACCATTGGTGTAAGTCTTCGTACAACGAGAGATAATCCTTCACATAAACGGAATGAAACGGCATCATATCCTATTAAAATTAATCCTTGGAAGTATCGCTTAAGAGCGTAATTGTTAATTTCGACCATATTGGATTCCTCGTTAGTCTAAAAGGATACAAAGGGCCACAATGGCCAACACTGAATTTGATTGGTTAAAAGAGCCCATGTGACCCCACACTGAGGTTATACACAAGTAATTAAATATAAGGCTTGGACCAATATAATGTTCAACAATTAAGAAATCGTACAATGACATAAAATCTTTTATGTGTGCATAAAATATTATATATAAGCAATCTTCGTAGTTTAGTAAATTTAAACGACAACAACAGAACTCTCCAAATTATTCAATCGTTTCGCGTTGCAACGCTTTATAATTTTTAGGTTTTCAAATCGTCAAAAGATACTTATAATGGCTATATTGGACTATGGTAAATGTTCAGTTATAGTGTTTCCTCACAAATATCATAACTAAAACGAAAATTTGCGAATCTGAAACAACTTTTTTCAATTTTGTCAATTTACCAAACCGCGAAAAGATCCCTTTAAAGGGGACTTTTCACAGATTTTGACACGTATTAAAGTTTGTCAATAAATGCTTTATATTGATAAATTTAAACATTGGACCTAAAATCTCAAGTAAAAAATACAATTTAAAAAATGTAACCCTCAACTGGATTCGAACCACTGACCTCTGGCGTCCTGAAGTAAAAGTTCTCCGATTCGACCACACGGACATCCATGCTGATGTTATCGGGAGGTGTATTTTTTACTTTATATATGCAATCCTCGTAGTTTCACAAAATATAACGAAAACAACAGAACTTTCTACATAACTTTATTTCCAGGATTTCAAATCGTCAATAGATGCATATCATGGATATTTTGGAGCATGGTAAATGTTCAGTATTACTGTGTCCTCACAAATATCATACCTGAAACAAAAATTTGCGACTCTGAAACAATAGTTTTTAAGTTGTCAATTTACCAAAACGTGAGAATGCCCCTTTAAATACTTTTTAAAGATTCACTCGGTTAAACGAGAAAATGTTTATTAAATACCATTTTAAATGAACAGTTAAGTAACATAAATGTTAACAATTCTCGTACAAACTGGGCCTCACAGGTGCGCTTTATACTTCAATCCTCTGGTTTACACAAAATATGGTAATATCCGAACGCAGTTAAAATAGAATAATTCATCCTAAAGCTAAGAACCCGCCTCCGCGATTTCTATATTAGTACTTAGCGGAAAAGACTAGAATATTGAATATCTCTTTATGTATAAAGATTTTTTTTAAACAGCATATATAAGCAAGTTGGATAATCAGAAATGCTGAAAATATTGGCCAATTAACGTTTTCCCACGGCACATATTAAATATTGAAATTATATATATATATATATATATATATCCATATTCGTAAAGATTATTATAACATATTTCTATACCCAATCGAGTATGTTAAAATATGTACGTTTAATGCAAAGCGAAAATAAAACAAAAAAGAATTGGCAATATTAAGCCTGCCAACACAGAGACGCGCTAATGTATTCAGTTTAAAGTTATCAATTCGGCCACTTTTATAGTACCCAAATTGTTCACATACCTAATTGTTATTTAATTTGTATAGTATACCTCACTTTAATTCGCAATGTTGATTCCCATAGGCCATCGTTACATAGAAATACTGTCAGACCCAGCGGGAAAAAAATCGGGAAAATCCCCAAGTTGACAAATTTACTTTCACCGTATCACACATGTAATATTTTTATAATGTATGTGCTTTGGGTTGTTATTGTTGTTGTTTTATTTTTCAAACGATGAAGGTATTGTATACTTGTAGATTAAGTAATTTTGTCGCATTTGTTGTCTTAATCGTACGTTATTACTAATTTCCTACGAGTATATACATTCAGATATCAAACATATTTATATATTCAGTATATTATATAAACATTTGTATTATACAAAACATTGTGTAAACTAACACACACAAAAATCAATCGTAACACTTCGTCCATCTTTGGATTCTCCGTAAAGAGTAGGCCGGTTGGGTCCAGAGTGCAAACAATTGTGGAGTAATATTGTTGGTGGTGTGTAGCCTTCGTCATGGTCTCGGATATGAATTTAGTGTTGGAAACATGATAATGTCTATTACATTGCTCTATTTTGAGGCTATGTTAACAGATTTATCACAAATTGTGAATGTTTTATTCAACAGTGATTTTTTCATAAAAAAACTGCAAAAAACGCATACATATTGCCTATATTCGTTCATATCCGCACTTTTCGTTCATATCCGCGGATATGTGTCATATACGTATTTTAGACGGACCGTGAAATATTGACCTTCGCAAAAACCTCCTTTTTGGAGATCCAAAATATCCTTGCAAGGGAGCTGTCGCTAGTTTCAATTTTCAATGTTTTTTTACAATATTTTGAGACATTCTTTCTTAAACCTAACACAAGAAATACCTTTTATAAATTCCTAATCGATTTTTAAAGACCATAGGTTACCCATACCCTAAAGATATGTAATTTTTCCCCCTTTCACTGATATGTGCTCGGTACGACTAAAGAGCGTATATTACTATATTCGCGAAAGGGGCGAATATTAACAGATATCGGCTGTTTTAAAATGGTTTTCTAACATTTTTTATATGGAAATTCTTCTATGAATATAATTCTTCCTGCTGTATTTATTCTGTTAAGATCGAGTGAACATTTAAGTGGTTTTTCGTGACATTTGTGAAATGTCTATGTAGTCTTTGTAGAGCTCTTTTTCAGCGTTCATGTTTTGTTTTTGTTAATTATTTGTATTCTAATTTCTATTTAATTGTTATAAATTTTATATAAGCTGATATGTTTTACGTTTTTAATAAGCTATGACAGATTTTGAAATGTTCATACGTTAGTATGTTAAAGTGATATTATAGGAATATTACAGTTTATAGGTGTCTATCGCAACCGTTGTTTATTTTTGGCGTTTTCACTTAATATACACTTATATTTGTTAATGCAGCATCAACATACTACAACAGTATCCCGGAAAGAGAAAAATAAACCATTTGAATATCAACCGTAGTTTCGTTATGACAACTGACGACACACAAGATTTGATTTACGAAGTGAATCTAAATCTAGTTTTAGTGCAGATTCGTTCATACGACACAAATACACTATTTTGTTTTACGGATCATTTCGGTTTAGAGGACTGGGTGAGTCATGTAAAATATCGACTATAATATATACTTTTTATAAACAACTGGCAGCAAGATGAGTTGCAGATAATTCGTCAGTAACCACATTTAAACTAACTCTTTTGACCTGTTAATTATGTTCAGCTCAATTCAACAGTGAAACATGCCCATAATATCACTTTAATTGTTAATTTGGAATTGTAATAATAAACCATATGTCACCTAATCAGTCAAGAAAGTAACAATACCTGAAAACACCATATCCTATTTCCCACCCCTAAAATTACAATAAACAGATAATCTGTCAGTCATTCAGAGCTGATGAGGGTACTGATAATCGAGGGGTAGATAAGGCTATTACTGATAGGGGTTGCCTAGCAATAAGGCTGTAGTATGGAATACTTAAATAAATATTTTAATTTGTCATGCTTTACAATTTAATATTTAATTAATTAATGTAGAACTGTAACTCGTGTTCAAATTTTAATAATGCTGGGCAATTTTATTAAATTATTAATTAAATACACATTTGATTCTGTAAAATTGTATTATGACTGATTATTATTGTAAAATTAATAATCTTTGCGTACAAAAATGTTTCAATACATGTAGGTATGATAATCATATATACTCGGTTTATATGATACTAAGCTATACGTATTTGTTCTCACGTTAACATAATTGTTATACGTTTTTTACTTATAATTGTGTGCGCAATAAGTTTTCCATAGGTAACGGGATCTTCATTAATAGTTTTATGACAAATATTAAATTCTTAATAATTCATAGTTCTATCAGTCTTTATATCCTATTCATTAAATTTCAATATTAGTGTACATATTGTAAATCTTTGATAATGTGTGTAAATATTGAAATAAATATTAAAATAAAAGTATATAGATGTATGTCTACTTGTGTACATATTGTACAGCTTTGATACTGTATGTAAATATTGAAATAAATATTAAAATAAAAGTATATAGATGAATGTCTACTTGTGTACACGATAAAGCTTTGACAATGTGTGTTTCAAATATTTTAATAAAAATAATAGTTAAAAAATATATTTTAAAATGTACGTTTACTGTCTGTTATAATGTGCCGATAATGTAACCTGGTGTAAACACAATTTGTTAAAAAAATGTGTTATTTTGTGAAAATATTGCAATAAGAAGTATTGAACTAAACTCTGAAAGTATTTCTCATTTGTGTTTATGCATAAATAACTCATTCAGAACCCATCAACACATCAATAGTTTCACTACCGTGCGAGTTGACTTTTAGGTACGAGTTGACTTCCGTGCGAGTTGACCAAACAACGTGCGAGTTGACTACCGTGCGAGTTGACTTAGGTACGAGTTGACTGTAAACCTTGTATTGTGGAGTCGTCGTGGTTATTGTATAGCCTAAAAACAATGTTCATATTCGCGAACATGACTTTAGAGTTCGAAACATGATAATGGCTAGAGAATTGCTCTATTTATGTTAACAGTCTTAATTGTATTTTAAATTAAACTGTAATTTGTTGATAAAAACATTGCAGAAAAAGCATCAATATTGCAAATATTCGATCATATTCATTCGTTTCGTTCATATTCGCGAAAATGAGTCATATACGCATTATAGACGGACTCAAAATTTCGAGCAAAAAACTTCAAAAACTGTTAAAGGGGAATAAACAACACAATAATACAATTCCGAATGACAATAAGTATGTTTCCAATGTTATTGTCTTTCTGGATTGTATTTATCATCACAGAAATGGATAAAAGCAATGTTTGGATTATCAAAAGGTAAATGTAATATATTTTCGAGATAAGTCACTATATTATTTATACAGTCTTTCAAAATTATGGAACGTTTTAAATTCATCTTTCCAGAAATAGCAATATGTGGGTCTAATCTCTTTCAAAAAAACATTTTATTCAACGTAACGTACCGAGTTAAGAAAATTCAAAAATTATAAATTGATTTTGACACCTTAAAAAGAAAACATCAATTATTTAATAAAGTTTGGTGTCTTTTACTCTTTATACAATGGAATATATTGCAATGGGTATAAACTGTTTATTGAAGTCTGATCCCCCCCTCCCTTCTCTGGTCAAACTCCCATTGGAGTTCTTTATAAATTGGAGTTAAACGGGGATCCCCCGTCAAACTCCCATTGGAGTTTAATTTAAATGGGGGATTGACGGGGTCCCCCGTTAAAACCCCGTTGGAGTTTAATGGATATGGGAGATGGACGGGATCCCCCGTCAAAACCCCACGGGTGAAGAAAATCTACAAACACTTTATTTTCTTATTAAAGTACGTATTTCTTACAATTATAACTTAAACATGTGTATTTGTAAACATTGAAACAGAAAACAAAGCATAATATTTAAATTACATTTTTTGTAAAATATAGGTAAAATTCTCCCGTCTGGAAAAAACTCCCGTTGGAGAATTGCAATTCTTAACGGGGGAGCCAAAACTCCGTTGGGATCCAACGGGGGATGGCAACTTTATCATCAAATAACTCTACTTTCCAAAATCATTTTAACTCTTTTTTTTTCAATTATATGTATGTACTCAATGCCCCCTACAAATATGCAAAATTTCATAACAATTGTTCAATAAATAAAAAAAATAAGTTTGCAAATAATCTGGATTTGCAAACTTAATCTGGATACTGTTTCAAGCACTCGAATAGTCGAGCGCGCTGTCCTCTGACAGCTCTTGTTACATATTTTTATGAATGAGAATGATTGTATTGAAATAATTTCAGAGATGTAGCTGACTTGTGCGATTTGGTGCATCAGGTCAGTCCAGACACTGAGGTTGTCTTTTGCAAAGTTTTCTGAATAAAATACATTGAATTTAGTGGTTTAATAAAAATAGAAAATGCCCAGAGCCAGTAGCACTGACACTTGCAGTGTGATATAAGAAATGGCAAAAGTATTTTGAACCTTCTCCCATAACAGATATCTCTCTGTTAGCTAACAAACGTTTTTTTGACTGATAGTTCAGTCACATTAATGTGAGGGGACTGTCAGGATGTTTTTTTTAATAATAATTATTGATTAAGTGATAACCAAAATATTGAAACTTTAAGAAAATATTGAAATTGTGTACATTGTTATTTGAACTAACTTGCTTACATTACATGTTTTCTTATCTCAGTTAATCTCAAATTTCTTGTTTAGTAGGTATTTATTGGTTAAAATGATGAAAATAAATGTTAAATATATTTTTATGTTTCACAAAGTTTTATATTCAAAGGAGGCGCACAATCGGTGTCCAGAATGCAGGGTTGTTTGCTCCAACGAAGACGCTTTGCTGAGCCACTTCTGCAACATGTCGCCATATCAAGCAACCAGAGACTGGAAAAGAGAGTAAAATTAAGCTGATAGGCTCACCAATGGTATGACTTTAAATCACTAACTTGTGTATGCTTGACAAGCATTTTATGTACAAATAAAGTAACAAAAAATGGAGGTCAACACATGCACTTTCCCATATAATGCTTTCTGTATCTTTTAGCAACTAATGACACGATTTTGTGTTGACATACTCAATATGATAGTTATAGCCCTATATAACTGGTATGTTCATTTTAGTTAATCTTTCTATTTTAATTAAACCTGTTTGTTTTAGCTAGATTGCTTGACAAACACAACCAGGATTATTTTTATGCCCCCTGATCGAAAGATCGGGGGTATATTGTTTTTGGCCTGTCTGTCATTGTATGTGTCCATGTGTGTGTGTGTGTGTGTGTGTCCCAAAACTTTAACCTTCATCATAACTTTTGCAATATTGAACATAGCAACTTGATTTTTGGCATGCACGTGTATCTCATGGAGCTGCACATTTTGAGTGGTGAAAGGTCAAAGTCAAGGTCATCCTTCAAGGTCAAAGTTAAAAAAAAATAATTAAAAAACTTTAACCAAAACTTTAACCTTCTTCATAACTTTTGCAATATTGAACGTAGCAACTTGATATTTGGCATGCATGTGTATCTCATGGAGCTGCACATTTTGAGTGGTGAAAGATCAAGGTCATCCTTCAAAGTCAAAGGTAAAAAAAAAATCAAAGTGGCGCATTAGGGGGCATTGTGTTTCTGACAACCACATCTCTTGTTAGCATTGTCTTACCCCTGTTACATGCAATGTACATGTGGCTTATACAATTGGAAACCCTGGTTTGCATGAGAATATTTTGCAAAACATAGTTGAAAAAACATACATGCATACAAACTTAGTCATTACTGTTAGTATAATGAGCACCTCTATTTCTGAATATTTTGATTGGATGGTTATGGGCCGTTATGCGTGTGTCACATTTATGTATGTGAAAGTGTGTAATTAGACAAAAGAATTTATATTTTTTTATTTTTTGGGTAACGATCACTTATTTTAGAGTTATTGATAAGTAACTCTTACAGATTGCATCTGCTAATCATGAACTCAACGAAGTCAGCTCAATGAAATGGAAGGCATGCTTGGAAAATAGAAGTTTCCGTTATGAAGGCAAATTTTAGTATATTTCAAATTTGTAACCAAATGAAGTGACAGGATCTTGAATGAAAATTTGATTGAACATTTGTTATCTGTCAAGAGAAACAGTTTGAAGCGAATGAATTAAGTATTGCTTATTGTCTTTAAGTTTATTGTGTGACCTGAACCCTGTGAGGGATATTACTTATTTTTAAACGCCGGTTCGAAAAAACGGGACGTATTATAGTTTCACCCTTGGCGGGCGGCGGCGTCCATAACAGTGTCCGCTCTCTAATTCAAATAGTTTTCATCTGATCTTCACCAAACTTGGTCAGAAGTTGTATCAAGACAATATCTAGGTCAAGTTCGAATATGGGTAATGCCAGGTCAAAAACTAGGTCACGGGGTCACTTAGTGCATTTGAAGGATTTAGCGTTGGTGGCTCTCTAATTGGAGTAGTGTTCCTCTGATCTTTACCAAATTTGGTCAGAAGTTGTGTGTAAATGATATCTAGGTCAAGTTCAAATATGGGTCATGCCAGGTCAAAAACTAGGTCGCGAGGCAACTTAGAGCATTTCATGAATTTTGCATGGTGTCTGCTCTCTAATTGAAGTAGATTTCATCCAATCTTCACGAACTTTGGTCAGAAGTTTTATCTACACAATATCAAGGTCAAGTTCAAATATGGGTCATGCCGGGTCAAAAACAAGATCAGGGGTTCACTTAGTACATTTCAAGGATTAAGCATGGTGTCCGCTCTCTAATTGAAGTAGTTATCATCCGATCTTCACCAAATTTGGTCAGAAATTGTGTCAAAATGTTATCTATGTCAAGTTCAAATATGGGTCACGCCAGGTCAAAAACTAGGTCACGAGGTCACTTAGTGCATTTCAAGCATTTAGCACGGTGTCCACTCTCTTATTAGCTCCACTGGCCAAAGGCCAGCGGGGCTTATGTCATGGTCTTGTGTCCGTCGTGTGTGCGTCCGTGCGTGCGTCCGTACGTGCGTGCGTTAACTTTTTCTTTAAACATCTTCTTGTCCTAAACTACTCGTCCAAATCTGATGAAATTTCTCAGGAATGTTCCTGTGGTGAACCTCTTTCAAATTTGTTCAAATTATGCCCCTGGGGTCAAATGTGACCCTGCCCCGGGGGGTCAAAAAATTGAAAATTTGCTTATATAAGGCCTATTTTGTGCAAATTTTATAAATCTTCTTGTCCATAACCATTAGGCCTAGGGCTACCAAATTTGATATATATTGACATCTTATAGTCCTCTACCAAGTTTGTTCAAATTATGCCCCTGGGGTCAAATCTGACCCTGCCCCGGGGGGTCAAATGATTGAAAATTTGCTTATATAAGGCCTATTTTGTGCAAACTTTAAAAATCTTCTTGTCCGTAACCATTGGGCCTAGGGCTACCAAATTTGCTATGTAGTGACATCTTATAGTTCTCTACCAAGTTTGTTCAAATTATGCCCCTGGGGTTAAATTTTACCCTGCCCCGGGTGGTCAAAACTTTGAAAATTTGCTTATATAAGGCCTATTTGTGCAAACTTTAAAAATCTTCTTGTCCATAACCGTATGGCATAGGGCTACAAAATTTGGTATTTAGTGACATCTTATTGTCCTCTACCAAGTTTTACAAATTATGCCCCTGGGGTCAAATTTGACCCTGCCCCGGGGGGTTAAAAAAATTGAAAATTTGCTTATATAAGGCCTATTTTGTGCAAGCTTTAAAAATCTTCTTGTCCATAACCATTGGGCCTAGGGCTACCAAATTTGGTATGTAGTGACATCTTATAGTCCTCTACCAAGTTTGTTCAAATTATGCCCCTGGTGTCAAATTTGACCCTGCCCCGGGGGGTTAAAAAATTGAAAATTTGCTTATATAAGGCCTATTTTGTGCAAACTTTAAAAATCTTCTTTTCCATAACCATTGGGCCTAGGGCTACCAAATTTGCTATGTAGTGACATCTTATAGTCCTCTACCAAGTTTGTTCAAATTATGCCCCTGGGGTCAAATTTGACCCTGCACCAGGGGGTTAAAAAATTGAAAATTTGCTTATATAAGGCCTATTTTGTGCAAACTTTAAAAATCTTCTAGTCTATAACCATTGGGCCTAGGGCTACCAAATTTTGTATGTAGTGACATCTTATTGTCCTCTATCAAGTTTGTTCAAATTATGCCCCTGGGGTCTAATTTAACCCTGGGGGGTCAAAAAATCGAAAATTTGCTAATATAAGGCCTATTTTGTGCAAACTTTAAAAATCTTCTTGTCCATAACTGTATGGCATAGGGCTACCAAATTTGGTATGTAATGACATCTTATAGTCCTCTACCAAGTTTGTTCAAATTAAGCCCCTGGGATCAAATTTGACCGTTCCCCAGGGGTCACAAAATTGAACATATGCTTATATTGGGCCCATTTTGTGCAAACTATAAAAATCTTGTCCATAACCATTGGACCTATTTCTACCAAATTCAGTAGGTAGTGACATCTAATAGTTCTCTACTTAGTTTGTTCAAATTATGCCCCTAGGAACAAATTTGACCTTGCCCCAGGGGTCACAAAAATGAACATATGCTTAAATAAGGCCTATTTTGTGCAAACTTTAAAAATCTTGTTCTTAATTATAGATCCTAGGGCTACTAAATTTGGTATGTAGTGATATCTAATAGTCCTCTAACAAATTTGTTCAAATTATTCCCCTGGGCTCAAATTTGACCCGGCCCCGGGGGTCACAAAACTGAACATATGACGTTTACCAGTGGAGATTACTGCGGCCGTTTGGCTGTGACCAACAACAACATCAACATCTTGTAAACATGAGATAAAACCCTGTCATTTAGTGCCATTTTAGGTCAGATGGTGACTGCTTACAAAGGCATTGAAGTAAGAACATGTGTTATGAATGTTTTTCTTATAAACTGAAAAAAGTCGGGTTTTATTTAAATATGTCGAAAGTGACCATATATCCGGATGAAAATATTTTGGATGACATGTTAATTTCATGTCTTTTTTGTAGTGTTAAAACCAGTTTAATAATATATTATTGATTTTAAAAACACAACTTCCATGAACATAATTATTTCAAGAAAAGTCAATATATGATACTGCACGGTAAACTCAAACTTTGTATGCAAGAGAAGGTGTTGAAATTAATGAAGTACAATGTTCTAAACTATCGTATATGCTGCTTTTTAATAACTAATGATTCATTGTTCCATTTGTGAATAGTGACTGATCATGAATTGTTGAAATGATTGTCAATTGCTCAACAATCCATATTTATTTCTGACCATTTTATAATTTTCTTAATACAAGTTATGAATTGATCTTAGAAGTCAAATGTATTACTTAATTAAATACATTTATAAATATAAAGAAATAATCTTTAGATTATCATAATATTCTCAGGCCTGTTGGTCTTAGGGATGTGTGGGTTGATGAGCAATTTCTCCTTTTATCACAATTATTTCTACCCTACCTGATCATTTCCTTCATATTCCATTTTAATTCAATTGACGTCTGCAACCTCTTTCAAATTTGGAAAGTCCAAAATGTGTTGTTTGGTAAAGGGTTAAGGCATTTTGATTCCTATGGGTCTTGTGAATCTGTTTCAAATCAAATGGGTAGATTTGATCTTCAGCATCTAAAAATATGTGAAATAGAAAGAACGACAATATCTTTTGGAGAGATAAATGTACCTACGTTTTAAGCAAAGGACCTGTGCAACAATTCCCGGGCTTTTTTGTCTGTTTAGTTATCACGGTAGTAACTTTTTCCATATATAAAAATGCTCACCCTTCCAACTTTATGCGCCCAGTGGGACGAGGGATAGAAAGAGAAAGTCACATGCTTGAGTACATTTCAACCCATGCGCATTACACGTTTTTTTCGCAAAGAAAAAACAGTGGAGCGGTACAGGGCCATCATGGCCCTCTTGTTGAAGTAGTTTTCATCTGATCTTCAACAAATGTGGTCAGAAGTTGTATCTAGACAATATCTAGTTCAAGTTAAAATATGGGTCATGCTGGGTCAAAAACTAGTTCACAAGGTTCATTTCAAGGATTTAGCATGGTGTAAGCTCTTTAATTGAAATAGTTTTCATCTGATCTTCACCAAATTTAAGCAGAAGTTGTGTCTTAATGATATCTAAGTCAAGTTCAGATATAGGTCATGCCGGGTCGAAAACTAGGTCACTTAGTGCATTTCCAGCGTTTAGCATGGTGTCCAAAACCTTCAAACGGGCGTATCTTGTGACAGTTTGGCATTCTTGTTTATTACATTAAAGCCACACACCTTGAAATGAAATACATGTTAATCAGTACATATAGATGCAATTTGATAGTGTGCAAAATTGTCATTAAATCTATAGCCTAGTTAGCAAGTAATTTATTATTTTTAGCTCATCTATTTTTTGAAAAAAATTATGAGCTATTGTCATCACCTTGGCGTCGGCATTGGCGTCGGCGTCCGGTAAAGTTTTGCGTTTAGGTCCACTTTTCTCAGAAAGTATCAATGCTATTGCATTCAAACTTGGTACACTTACTTACTATCATGAGGGGACTGGGCAGGCAAAGTTAGATAACTCTGGCGTGCATTTTGACAGAATTATGTGCCCTTTTTATACTTAGAAAATTGAAAATTTTGGTTAAGTTTTGCGTTTAGGTCCACTTTTCTCAGAAAGTATCAATGCTATTGCATTCAAACTTGGTACACTTACTTACTATCATGAGGGGACTGGGCAGGCTAAGTTAGATAACTCTGTCGTGCATTTTGACAGAATTATGTGCCCTTTTTATACTTAGAAAATTGAAAATTTTGGTTAAGTTTTGTGTTTAGGTCCATTTTATTCCTTAAGTATCAAAGCTATTGCTTTCATACTTGCAACACTTACTAACTATCATAAGGGGACTGTGCAGGCAAAGTAATGTAACTCTGATTGGCATTTTGACAGAATTATGTGCCCTTTTTATACTTAGAAAATTGAAAATTTGGTTAAGTTTTGTGTTTAGGTCCACTTTATTCCTACAGTATCAAAGCTATTGCTTTCATACTTGCAACACTTATTAACTATCAAAAGGGGACCATGCAGGCAAAGTTATGTAACTCTGATTGGCATTTGGACGGAATTATGGGCCCTTTATACTTAGAAAATTGAAAATTTGGTTAAGTTTTGTGTTTTGGTCCACTTTACCCCTAAAGTATCAAAGATATTGCTTTCATACTTGGAACACTCGCAAACTTTCATAAGGGTACAGTAAAAGGACAAGTTGCATAACTCTGGTTGTCATTTTAACGGAATTATGGCCCTTTTTTGACTTAGTAACCTCCCTAATTTTTTTTTTTTTTTTTAAGATCATCTCACAAATTACCACCACACCCTCACACTATACCCCACCCCCCACCCCCAAATTTTATTTTGTTTTGAAACGGTTAAAAAACACAAATATTTATTTTTATTATTTTATGTTTGAAATACCGTCCAACCATTGCACCCAAGAATCCCCCCACCCCCCACCCCCCCCCCCCGATTTTTTTTGGGGTTTTTTTTTTCGCATTTTTGGAAGATAATTTAATAAATGTCCACACCCCAACACTATACACCCCTCTTCACTCCACCCCTCCCTCCTTTGTGATTGAAAATGAGAGTCCCTTCACCTTTAAAAGGAAATAGATGAGCGGTCTGCGCCCGCAAGGCGGTGCTCTTGTTATATTTTAAAACTGAATGTATGATTTGTATACGTACATGTTCAATTCGAGAAACACAATTATTTTTAAGTTTTAAAGCGCAAAAAAGACGGATTTCTACCTTGCAACCACCAGATATATTCTAATTAGCAAAGATAAAATATGTTTATTTATATCCAAATTTACTATGCCAGATATTTCATTTCAAGGTGTGTGGCTTTAAGGAATCTTTTTTAAATGGGTATATTACCAAGATCTGCACAGCCAGGATGATATTAACCTTCAGAAGTTAAAGCTTTCTAAGAATTTTAAGGCTTGCCTTTTATACTTGAAATGATAAATCATTAACATGTTTTGTTCTTTGTACAAACATTTCCCACCCACCATGTGGATCAAGATGTTTGGGCTGATGATTCTGGGTCGTATGTGTGGACAAGGTGGTCTTCATTACATCATGATGCAGCTGTGTATTCAACAACATGTTAACCTGTCCCAGCGGATGTTGATGCTCTTAAATGATGTTGAGAAAAATCCGGGACCGGTACTTTATGACAAAATATACATCGTTTATTGAATAACTATATATATTTATTTTAACATTAAAGTGATTTTTTTCTTGCATTTTTGTGCCTTTTGTTACTGAGAACTATTTTATCATATGTTGGTGGTTGAAACACAGGACCTGTAAGTGCTTCCTAATATTTGCAACAAATCATGTTAAATTTTTGAAACATCTGTTTTTTTGTTCAGTTAAAGGACATATTGAACTCACTAATTGCTAAGTTAACTTAGATGCATCAAGTTTTTATTGATGATTTCTACTTTCTGTTGAATCATTATCCTCACCAAAGCCAGAGAGATATAGTGTTGGCGTTTTCCATCGGTCAGTCTTTCAGTCCATCCATCTGTTTGTTACACACATTTTAGGGCTATATATCATGAATTTAATAAGATTTCAACATGGAAAAATAAGTGTATGCCATATTCATACAAAAGAGAAAATTTACTTTTTTCTTTCTTTTTAGATTAGTTATTAACAGAAGAACAGAACAGTAACATACTTTTATTACATTAACAGAGGCTCTGATTAGATGTGTATCTGCGTAAATAAAACAAAAATAGAGTAAAACAAATCATGGTGAAATCCACAATACACACCAAGAGCTATTAGTAGGCTTATCTCCATTGACTCATTTCACAGTAAATCTCTTTTTTTGCCTTTTCATTAACATTTTCAATCAAAAATAACATTTGTGAAAAACTTAGTCAATGATTATAACTAAAGTTAAAAATGTGGACACTGTAAGTTAATTGACTTTGGCTTCCAATCTGCAGTTTACAAATTTGCTTGTTATAGGAGTATTCGTGCAAATGGATATCCTGCAAGGAAGACTTCCACTCCATAGGACAGCAAGATGCACATATCATCTCTTATGTGGTTTAAGAGAAATGCTGTAGATGGGGAGACTGTACCAAAGTCCTGAGCTTTAATAGTCTTGAAATCCATGCACTTAAACATCTCTATGATTTGAGTTTAGCACTGTGTATGAACTGGTGTTACTTCATTTTCTGCATATCTTTATCTCAGTCTTCTCTAGTGTTGATGGTCAAATACATATTGTCTGCCAGTTTTTTTCCCCAATACTGCCGTTCATCGTTTGCTTACATCAAGAGTTTTAAAAGAAATTAAAACTCATTTGTTTAGTTAGAATCTTATGAAAGACTAAAATGGCCATGTTTAATACAATTGTATAACAAAATATACAAGCTAAAGGAATAATTAATGTATATATGAACATAACAAATTTACTTAAAATCATAGGTCTTGTTTTTGTCTGCCATTATGAGAACCAGAACATATTTCGGACATTCGAGGATTGACTTGCTGTGTTAGAGGATCATCAAGTGAAGGAAGAAACCAGGCCCTTTTCGACTCAATGATGATGAAACCTGATCGACATGCTCATCTTGGTTGAGTAAGCCTGGGTTAAGTGTGTCCAAAAAGTAGGTAACCTGGTGAAATCTTAGAAAAACATTGTATCCAGGTTTATTTGACTGACAGACCGATGGACAGTGGGTCAACCGTAAATCCCTTCATGCGAAAACGGTAGGGACAAAATAAATATCACATTGCTCGTCTGAGTTCATTTGTAAACCAAGTTTTATCACAAAATTAAAATGGTCAATGTATTATTTTGTGTATTTAAAAATATTAAAACATTTGAAATAAAGCTTAAAATGTGTATTGTTGTTATTAGTAATTTAAACTGACTGCATAGATATTTGGTATTCAGCATAGCATCTTGTAAATGTAGTAAAACTAAACACAATTGTGTCATCATAAAACTGGCCATGCCATGGGGGTCAAATGGTTAATACAGACTTGTAGGAAAAAGACTTCTAAAAAATTTATCCGTTAAATATATTTTTTGTAGATAATGATTAGCTTTTTCCTTCAACTTATCGCTTTCATGGTGTAAAGAAAACATGCCGACTTACTCAGTAAGTAGGAGATCTGGGTTTGATTCCCAGTGAAAGCCAAGTCACAAGGAAAAATGCTTATTGTTGGAAAGATTTATTAGTTATTCAAAACGTCAGATTTTTTTTCTTTGCTCGTTCAGTTACAAATAACAGCAAATGATCTGAAAGTAGTTGTTTATAACGTAGAAGTTAGTGTCATGAATAGTAAATTGGAGGAATGCACTTATTAGAAACTATACATATTGTATATAAGACTAAAATACACAGAAATGAAATACCAGTAGCATTATTAATACATTTTTATACCCCACAAACGAAGTTTAGTGGGGTATATAGGAGTGAGCTTGTTTGTCGGTCCGTCTGCCTGTCTTGTCTGTCGGTCCGTAGTAAGTGTCCGCTCTCTAATTCAAGTTGTTTTTACCCGATCTTCACCAAACTTGGTCAGATGTTGTATCTAGATGATGTCTAGGACAAATTCGAATATGGGTCATGCCGGGTCAAAATCTAGGTCAAGGGGCATTTAGTGCGTTTTAAACTTTGAGCATGGTGTCCGCTCTCTAATTATGCACCCCTTCGAAGAAGAGGGGGTATATTGTTTTCCACATGTCGGTCGTTCAGTCCGTCCACCAGATGGTTTCCGGTTGATAACTTGAGAACGCTTAGGCCTAGGATCATGAAACTTCATTGGTACATTGATCATGACTGGCAGATGACCCATCTTGATTTTCAGGTTACTAGGTCAAGGTCACAGTTACTCCTAATAATAAAATGGTTTCAAGATGGTAACTAAAGAATGCTTAGGCCTAGGATCATGAAACTAAGGATCATGAAACTTCATAGGAACATTGATCATGACTGGCAGATGACCCCTATTGATTTTCAGGTCACTAGGTCAAAGGTCACAGTGACAAAAAACGTATTCACACAATGGCTGCCACTTCAACTGACAGCCCATATGGGGGGCATGCACGTTTTACAAACAGCCATTGTATATACTACTACCCCATGCTCGTATATAAGAAATGCCGTATCAAGCAAGTGCTATACTAGCGAGTTATATACCGGCTATATCCTACTATCCCATGCTCGTATATAAGTAATGCCGTATCAAGCCAGTACTATACTAGCGAGTCATGTATCGGATATATCCTACTACCCCATGCTCGTATATAAGTAATGCCGTATCAAGCCAGTACTATACTAGCGAGTTATATACCGGGTATATCCTACTACCCCATGCTGGTATATAAGTAATGCCGTATCAAGCCAGTACTATACTAGCGAGTTATATACCGGGTATATACTACTACCCCATGTTCGTATATAAGTAATGCCGTATCAAGCCAGTACTATACTAGCTAGTTATATAGCGGGTATATCCTACTACCCCATGCTCGTATATAAGTAATGCCGTATCAAGCCAGTACTATACTAGCGAGTCATGTATCGGATATATCCTACTACCCCATGCTCGTATATAAGTAATGCCGTATCAAGCCAGTACTATACTAGCGAGTTATATACCGGGTATATCCTTCTACCCCATGCTGGTATATAAGTAATGCCGTAACAAGCCAGTACTATACTAGCGAGTTATATACCGGGTATATACTACTACCCCATGTTCGTATATAAGTAATGCCGTATCAAGCCAGTACTATACTAGCGAGTTATATAGCGGGTATATACTACTACCCCATGCTCGTATATAAGTAATGCCGTATCAAGCCAGTACTATACTAGCGAGTTATATACCGGGTATATCCTACTACCCATGCTCGTATATAAGTAATGCCGTATCAAGCCAGTTCTATACTAGCGAGTAATGTATCGGATATATCCAACTTCCCCATGCTCGTATATAAGTAATGCCGTTTCAAGCCAGTACTATACTAGCGAGTTATATAGCAGGCATATCCTCCTACCCCATGCTCGTATATAAGTAATGCCGTATTAAGCCAGTACTATACTAGCGAGTCATATACCGGATATATCCTACTACCTCATGCTCGTACATTAGTAATGCCGTATCAAGCCGGTACTATACTAGCGAGTCATAGCGGGTATATACTACTACCCCATGCTCGTATATAAGCAATACCGGACCAAGCCAGTACTATACTAGCGAGTCATATACCGGGTATTCCCTACTACCCCATGTTCGTATATAAGAAATGCCGTATCAAGCCAGTACTATACTAGCGAGTCATATACCGGGTATATCCTACTACCCCATGCTGGTATATAAGTAATGCCGTATCAAGCCATTACTATACTAGCGAGTTATGTACCGGGTATATCCTACTACCCCATGCTGGTATATAAGTAATGCCGTATCAAGCCGGTACTATACTAGCGAGTTATATACCGGGTATATCCTACTACCCCATGCTCGTATATAAGTAATGCCGTATCAAGCCAGTACTATACTAGCGAGTTATATACCGGGTATATCCTACTACCCCATGCTGGTATTAAAGTAATGCCGTATCAAGCCGGTACTATACTAGCGAGTTATATAGCGGGTATATCCTACTACCCCATGCTCGTATATAAGTAATGCCGTATCAAGCCAGTACTATACTAGCGAGTTACATAGCGGTATATACTACTACCCCGTGCTGGTATAAGTAATACCATATTAGTTACACTGTTTGTAACTGATGGTGTATGAGAGCGAAGCTCGAGAAGGGAACTGATGGTGTATATCCTATACACAATCAGTTACTAACTGTGTAACTATTATATCTCAACCGAGGGGTGTATGGAAATTTCTCAGGGTGTATGGAAAATACACAATGGGCACATGACCACTCAAAGCAAATCGCATCAGGTCATTTTTGTAGGAGGCGAGTTATACCTTACTACCCTATGCTCGTAGAAGTAATGCCGTATCACATCCGTTGTATTTTTGACGTCATTTAGTTATACAATGTATACAGGATAGTCATATAGCGTGTATTTCCAATAACCCCCAAGTACGTACTGTTAATGCTATATCAAACCTGTTATATTCCTAATTTCACAAAGCGGGTATAACCGACTATCCCAGGCTCAAGTTTGCCAGGAAGTATCTACCCAGTTATATTCTATATGTCATTATACGGGGATACCTGACTATCGTATGTTCGTATTTAAGTTATGCTGTAGCACATAAGTTCAACACTCACAAGTCATACCAAGGGTATATAGGGTTATGGCAACTAAACCTTATCATATTGTTAACTGCTCGCGTGCATGGTCTGTTCTTCTAAAAGCCATGTAAGAAACACAATCATTCTGTTGTGTGAATATTTTGATCAAATTAATGAATGGTAGTTCGGTTGTTCGGCATAGCTGTCTTACCAAGCTTTTCACATTGAATAACCTTTATCAACAAACAATTAAATGATGGTGAAATTTCACGCCTGTAGACCCGAATGAATGAATCAGAATATTTTAATTATTGATTTCAGAGAAATCACCCACAGCATTGGCCAAATCACTGCGGAAATCCGGCCTCCTTCATGCACGTTTTTGACCAAACAACAATCACTGCGAAATTGCGCAGACCATGTTTGAGTTACGCCGGCCGCATACGCATTAAGACATATTTTCGAAAGACGCGACTATAAGTGTCATTTGGTTGTGTTGAAAGAACACTGTGCATGTATGAACTATTTACATCTCATTGCGATGGCGATATAATAAATTCATAATAAGCCTTGTGAGGCCACATATGATCACATGTAGTATATTTTTATCTAAGAACAAAATTGTTCGGTTTGAATATACGTGCACTTTATAATAAACACATCATGCGGTGGATATGCGACAATTAGACCTTTATTTTCTTTTTAAATATTTATAAACGTGAATATACGACTTGCTTTAACGAAACAAGCGTTAATGCGTTGCTGATAGGAACATGCGGCAACAATGAATTGGACACTCCTCGTGTAAGTAATCATCATAGTCTAGAGACCCTTCAGATTTTGCATCGTAAAAAGTGTGACCCAGTAATATTGCTTAAAATGGTTGAGCTAACTTAATTTTCATGTTTTCTCGTGCTCTTTAATTACCCACATATTTAGGTCTGGTTGATAGTACTTTTACTTCCCACAGAGCAATTCGGTTCAAATTACTAATAACAACAATACACATTTTTAGCTTTATTTCAAATGTGAACATATTTATTTAACGCAGACGTGTACATAATTTTTACACAGAACAAGGGCTGTTTGTAAAACATGCATGCCCCCCATATGGCCTGTCCGTTGTAGTGGCAGCCATTGTGTGAATACGTTTTTTGTCACTGTGACCTTGACCCTTGACCTAGTGACCTGAAAATCAATAGGGATCATCTGCGAGTCATGATCAATGTACCTATGAAGTGTCATGATCCTAGGCAAAAGCATTCTTGAGTGATCATTCGGAAACAATTTTACTGTTTCGGGTCACCGTGACTTTGACCTTTGACCTAGTGACCTGAAAATCAATATGGGTCATCTGCGAGTCATGATAAATGTACCAATGAAGTTTCATGATCCTAGGCGTAAGCGTTCTTGAGTAATCATCGGAAACCATTTCACTATTTCGGGTCACCGTGACCTTGACCTTTGACCTAGTGACCTCAAAATCAATAGGGTTCATCTGCGAGTCATGATCAATCTACCCATGAAGTTTCATGATCCTAGGCATATGTGTTCTTGAGTTATCATCCGGAAACCATTTTACTATTTCGGGTCACCGTGACCTTGATCTACTGACCTCAAAATCAATATGGGGTCGTCTGCAAGTCATGATCTATCTACCTATGAAGTTTCATGATCCTAGGCGTATGCGTTCTTGAGTTATCATCCGGAAACCATTTTACTATTTCGGGTCACCGTAACCTTGACCTAGTGACTTCAAAATCAATAGGGGTCATCTGCAAGTTATGATCAATCTACCTATGAAGTTTAATGCTCCTAGGCATATGCGTTCTCGAGTTATCATCCGGAAACAATTTTACTATTTCGGGTCACCATGACCTTGACCTTTGACCTAGTGACCTCAAAATCAATAGGGGTCATCTGCGAGTCATGATCTATCTACCTATGAAGTTTCATGATCCTAGGCCTAAGCGTTCTTGAGTTATCATCCGGAAACCACCTGGTGGACGGACCGACAGACCGACCGACCGACATGTGCAAAGCAATATACCCCCTCTTCTTGGAAGGGGGGCATAACAAATGTTAATCCACTAACCATACAGTTAAACAACTGTCCAAAAATATATCCAGATATGTCTTTTGCAAATAAAATAATATGTGCACTTAGTTTGACAGCAGAAAATGGAAATTTAATAAAGGGGACATATGCTACATTTTGTAGTATGTAAGCTTTCTGGAAAGTAGCCAAGAGGTTAGGTCAGTTACCTTTTACGTCCGTGTCAGCGGATAACCAATCAGTCAATAGTAAAACAAGGGACAAAATTGTCACAAAACCAGGTTTTCAATGTAGAAAAAAGTCTGATAGAGGGAGACAACTCAAACTGAACTGATTGTTTATAATTAACCCCCTTTGTTTCAAAATAAATATATTTTTAGTTGTGGCGACCTTGACCTTTGAGATATTGACGTAATTCTAACGTGCGATACAACGTTCCACGATGGTGAACAAATATGCCAAATGATTTTTAAGTCTCACAATGAACGACATAGTTTTGGCACAGACAAGCTCATTTATGGCCATTTTTGACCTTTGAACTCAAAGTGTGACCTTGACCTTGGATATATCGACGTAATTCTTTTGAGCGACACACCGTCTAATGATGGTGAACAAATGTGCCAAATGATTTTAAATTCTCACCATGAACCACAACGTTATGGCCCGGACAAGCTTGTTCCGCCCGCCAGCCGACATTTGCCAATCTAATAACCCGTTTTTTTTCTTCGGAAAACCTTGTTAAAAAGACGAGGAAAAATCCATAATAAGCGCACATGCCCGGCATGCCAATGAAGCAATTACAATATTTGTTCACACCCCCTTAAAATAAATCATCGGATTTACAATGATCTAAAATTCAATCCTGAATGGCTCAAATCGGGATTTCCAAATAATCCGGACAATTAACACCATTGCAACATGCATGGGTTGCTAAGTTACTAAATGTCCTACATATAACAAATTCAGAATTGTTTTACCATCCCACTCACACAAATAGCAATTGCAAGATGATGTCCATTACAAACCTGCTTGTTATCATTCTGACCTTTTTATACTTCCATAATATTTCAAATTTTAATGTGATTAAAGTACAAACACCTTATTATAGAAGGTATACCTTAGATCATATTGCTTGCCATGAGTAATAATCCAACAGATTGGCTTTGTTTGTATGCCAATAGATAGAGCTTGCACATTCTTTTTTAATATGTGGTTATGGACAACTGTAAACATTACTTCATGTATTTTAAGGGGCCTTTGCATGTTTTGGTAAATTGACAAAATAAATCAAGAGCTGTCACCATAGGATGACTTATGCCCCCTATAAATGCTTGATAGAAGTTATGAGCTTTTTTTCAAAACCTAAACACAGCATTCGAAACCTAAACGCGGACCCAAAGTTCAAGGTCACAGGGGTCAAAATTTGTATGGAAAGGCCTTGTCCATATACACATGCATACCAAATATGAAGGTTACTAGTATATCTCAAGGGACATAGAAGTTATGAGCATTTTTCAAAACCTAAACGCAGATTTCGAAACTTAAACGCGGACCCTAACTTCAAGGTCAAGGTCACAGGGGTAAAAAATTTTGTGCGTATGGAAAGGCCTTGTCCATATGCACATGCATACCAAATATGAAGGTTATATCTCAAGGGACATAGAAGTTATGAGCATTTTTCTAAACCTAAACGCAAAATGTGACGGAAAGGCGGACCGACAAACGGACAGTCTGATAACTATATGCCCCCTTTTCTTCGAAAGGGGGCATAAAAATTGTTTCAGACTCGCACATTTTTGTTGCAGTTATGATATTTGTGAGAAAACAGTTATACTTAACATTAACAACCTGAAAATGATAAATCGTTGCAAAGCAAAACAATTGAATAATTTGGAGTTCTGTTGTCGTTTTTTGTTACACTACGAGCTTTGCTTATAAAAACTGAAAGTATAAAATATTGTATGAGCAAGGATGGCCGTCTTAGCGTTAGACTTTTACTCCCGAGGTCAGTGGGTCGAGCCCAGATGAGGATTACTTTTTCTTTTAATTTTTTCTTGTTTTTTAATTGAGCTTTTTAGATTTAATGTTTACATTTATAAATATAACGCATTTAATGACAAACTTCAATACATCCCATAATCTGTTATAACTTATAAGGTCCCTTAAATACCAAGATGAGTATCAAGGAACCTGAGTAAAACATTTTATTTTATTTCGGATATATACAGGACTGCTTATTGGAAACACAAAATTTGCTCGATTCTTTAATGACTTACAAAAATGTTTATCAAATCAAGTAGGTTCATTTATTCTTCGACTGTTGTCCCATCTCGCCAACCAGCTTCCTCCAGGCTTATCAATTCCCGGCGAGTCTCTCCAGCTGCCCCAATTTTGGCCCAGCTGCTTAGAATCTGCATCCAGGTCACGGCGCCAGGTGTTACTGTATTTGAAATCAAGTAGGTTGGATGCCATTAAATGCGATTTTAATCACCATAATGAAAGACAAAATAACAGGTTTATTTCCATTCTATTAATAACAAGCAAACTCATTGAATTGATATCCCCCACTAATTAGCTTCTGGACACAAAAGTGTTATATTTGACACTCGGGTAAAAAAGCATTTTTTTTAGGTTCGAAGGGCCATAACACCGTTATTAACAGATATTGTACAATGCCATTTGGCATGCATCATCCTCTTATCCATATATATACTCATACCAAGTTTCAATGAAATCCGCCAAATCACTTCCAAGATATGGCTCCCAACACAAAAGTGCCGGCCGGACGGAAAGACGGGCGGACAAGGCCAAAACAATATCCCTCCGCCTATTGCGGGGGGATAATAACATGAATGTAAATTAAAACCAGCACATATATGAATTTATTGCCTAGACGGGTGTATTAAATATAATTTAGGGCTGAACAATACTTACTGATATATGAGAATATATTTACTTTTAGTAAATATAAATAAATGTAATAGTAATACTTACACACTTGAGACTGTGAGTTTATAAATGTAACTAAACTGCCTTTTTAATTTTATAACAGTTTTTTTTATTCCTGCCATAGTATTAAGAAGTCACTTGCTCAATAACACAGTTAAGCATGAGCTGTTTTTTTAATCTGCATACATAAGAAAACATCGAAAAAAACACACAAGAGGAGCATGTATCCGAAAGTAAATTACGTCCGAAATCAGGCAAGTTAAGCATGCGCGAAATTCACCAAAACATCGATTAAATATGGTTTACACAGAATCATATGTAAAACGTGAATGATAAATTAAACATTATCCAACAAAAGCATGCAGCTTTAACCAAAAACAACAACAATCAGCAATATAGCGATGTTGTTGAATAACTCAGCGAAGGCTAGCAAGAAGAGAATTTTCCAGGGGAAACAACTAAAAAAGTAATGCAAACGGATTTAAATTGCTCATGCACGAAAGTTTATAATATAGCAACATCACATGATTTATCTATAGATTGCGAAAGATTTTTTTAACTATTACTCGAAGATTCCTTAACTCAATAAAATATCAATAAAAGTTAAAACTTTGAGTTTGACCTACTAAGCAATTCAATGGTCAAAACAACCTCGAAATAGCTTTTTCTTCATGTCAACAATACAATTGTTGAGTTTATGTTGACGTAATAATGATAATCCTATCCATATTCTCTACCTAGAATATTCATCATATTAAAATTTCCAATAAATGTAGTACATGTATCTTTCTTTTCACGCTAACAATTCAAGATGGCTAACAATCGGTTTTGCTTGGGCATGCGCATTGCAAACCTATTTGGTTTGGTCCCGCCTTTTTCTCCATATATGGTCATTTGAGCTTGTGGACGGCCGAGGACCATCCACCTACAGTCTCTGTACCTGGGTACATGATATGGCTGAGAGTCTCACCGGATCGTCAATGTGTGAACTATACACTACCCTGCTTGACAATTTTTGTAAAAAAGCTAACCCACAAATTAGTTATTTCGATCAATACCAGTAATCACCAGTTAACTGCTTCGCTCGCACGAAATACATTAAACCAAACATGGAACACATAGATGTCATTGCTAAAGCTGCGTTCTCATTTTTGTTTTCAAGTAATAAAGAAACATCACTAGTGTTCAACGACATAAACTTGTCGGCTCATTTGTCTGAAACTTCAAAGCAGTTCGCTCTCGATTCAGGATTATTATCCAAAAGAAAAGGTAAAAAATGTACAGATCAGACATTGTCGTTTGTCCATAAAACAATCCAGGAGTTCCTAACTGCTTTTCATATCTACAGGAATGGAGACGTAATTGGTGAGGTCATTTCCGGATATCTCAAACGCCATGACAATTCATATCGTGATATATCTCAAATGTTTATATTCCTGTGTGGCTTCAACATATCGGCAGCGAATAAACTATCTGCACTGATGAATGATCTCGACATTAATAGCGATTATCACCGTGATTTCCAAAAATGCATCCTCTCGGGTTATAAGGAGGCTGTAGCAAACAAGAACACTCCAATAGTGCTACATCTGAGTCACTTTAAATTCAGCCGTGATAATGCCGGAGATTTGATTAAGATCTGGGCACTGAACACGTCACGGGCTCGATCTTTATATGTTGACAAGAACGTCGTGCATGTAATAATACGTACAGAAGACGCGTCGTCTTCTCTTTGTAAGGCACCTGGACCAGATTCATTATTTTCACGTGACTGTGCCGGTCCCTCTACAAGAGCCGACCAGGAAGAAGTCAAATCGTCTGCATCTTGTATGGAGTTCGACTTGTCATCGTATCACAACCTGCAACGGCTGGTGCTCAACAGTTGGTTTGGACGCAGAGATTATATTACCGTGCTACCAAATGCACTGTTGGGTCTGAACAATTTGAAATATCTGGAGATATTAGGAGGTTGTAGATGTGAAGCGCTTGACTTAACATATTCTGAACACATAGAATCAATTAAACTCGACCAAGGAGTAACTTTATTACCACTCTCTCTTAATAATTATAAGACTCTAAACTGTATTGAATTAGATACAACTTATGACGGACTGGATTTGTCACTCTTTGAAAATTTAAAATGGATAACAATCAGCAGTAAAGTGAAAGTGTTGCCGAAACCACTTCCCATGCATAACAAACTTACTTATATTGGCGTTCGTGGTGTCGATTTCAACAGTTTTGACAATGGGGCCATTCATACATGGTGTCTACTAAACGGTGCAGATCCACTTCAGAGTGAAGGCTATACCCCAGTACGGTCTTCCGTAGAACACATTGCATTGTTCCATGTCACATGTCCCGGTCTATGGGAGACGCTGCTGGATCAGAATATCAATCATCTGAGTTATCGGAAGATTACTAGTTGGAACAATGTCGAATATTTGAAAGTGGATAATGTTTCGTCAATGACACGGTCACTAGCATTCCTCTCCCAGCTGGAAACGCTTACAATGCATTTACATGAATATATCGACCTACAGCTACCTCCATCATTGAAACATTTGACTGTCTATTATGCTACATTGTCTCCAGCCGAACTTCGCTACCTGGTGAACAAACTGTCTCTACGGACTCAATCGGGTGAGTGTAGATTGGGATTTTGTTGTGGTAATAAAATGGAAACATGTGGGATCAAAAACAAAATCAATTGCATTCCATCAGAGGATTACATCCCCATCAAACAGGAATTCGAGGCTCGGGAGCATGTTGAAGTGAAACTTCGAATATATGACCGGACGCCTAACACCGATGCATGGCCTCATGATGCCTGGTCTGTACGTGACAGTTTTGGTGATGATGATTATGGTGATGAAATAGCTGATAATGAGTTTTATAACATAATAACAAGACACTATGACAACGTCCTCAGTCGCATATCAATGCGGCTCAATATTAACTGTTTTAAGATCCAGCCTTGACCTAGTGAAGTGGTACATGAGACATGGTATTGATATTTACATGTGTATTATATATTTCCGGAATATTTTCGATAGTGTGTAAATCAATGCATATGAGCTTCGCTCTGTGAAAAGTTTTTTTTAATGCATGTTCGTAAAGTGTCGTCCCAAATTAGCATGTGAAGTCCGCACAGGCTAATGAGGGTCGACACTTTCCACCTTTACTGGATTGTTGATAAGAAGTGACTTTCTTTAAACGAAAAATATTATACAAGCGGAAAGTGTCGTCCCTAATTAGCCTGTGCGGACTTCACAGGTTAATATTGGAAGACACTTAACGCACATTCGTTAAACCACCTTTTCTCAGAGCGTGATTCATATATATTATTAAATTACAACATTTGGTTTGTAGTGTTTATAGACTCAGATATAAATTATACTTGTAATCAACAGTGTTTAAGATCCTTACTAATCCGTTAACTAGTGAAGTACTATACCAATTCGATATAAACATGTGATTTATACATTTCACCGAACTGTTTTTTAAATACTCAAACGAAATTACATGCATATTTGTATACTTTCGAGTATTGTTAATTGTTTTTTTTTCTTGTGACGAAGTTTATAGTTTTCATTTCAAAATGATACCCGTGTGTCTATGATAAGTAAATGTCATTATTTATTGTTGATGTAGTTCTTATAATAATGATAATCCGAAGCAAATGTTATGATTTCAGCTGTTTTAAATGTTGTTTTTGTTTTTCTTACTCAGACGATGATGTTTATATTGATATGAGGATAAAATGAAGAGAAGGATAATGAAGTTTTCGCAATTATAGGACAATAATAACGAATACGGCCACAGTGGCGGTGCTGCTGTTGTTGCAGCTGCTGCAGGTGATGCTGACTGTGATGATGATGCTGGTGATGAGTATGATGCTTATTAATTTTATTATTTGGATGATGATACTGAAGATGAAGGTTATGATGATGTTCGGTGATGACTATGCTTATGATTTATAATAATATTAATGATACTATTTATTATTGTTGATGCTGGTGATATCTACTGACTGCATGGTAAATCCAAAGCTGTTTGATACCCTTCCAAATACCTTTTAATTGCCAAAGAACCACAATACTGCCATGTTACTACCGGCATGTATAATGATCGCCTTTCTGCATGGTATCCTTCCGCCTGCCGGGTAACCCACGCTTACTGGTGACCGTCAACCTGCTTGGTAACCGCCCAAATGTATGCAAATAGTCTTACTGCTTGGTAGCCGGCCGCCTTCATGGTAACTAATCGTCTGCGCGATAGCCGTCTGACTGTTGGGTGCTCGATCACGGCATTTAAATGTGACTTCGTGTTTTGACTGAGTGGATTAATGAAGCCAAATATAAGAAATGATATCGATATTATAGTGTTATGTGTTGCATTCATTGATGGAACTAATTGAACTACATGTATAATAATTTGCTTGCATACTTGAAAAATGTCGAGCACGAGTATCGTAATTTGGATTCAAAATTTGTAACTGAACAAGTACATTTCTCAATGATTTCCGTGTGTGTATGAAGTGCCATTTCATATGGTTGATTTTACTCGAATATCTATGAAAACTTGATTATATTATTATTGCAGCTGTGTTATATGTTATCATTGTTTTTATGCCCCCGAAGGTGGGCATATAGTGATCGCACTGTCAGTCCGTTCGTCCGTCTGTCTGTCCGTCTGAAATTCCGTCACACTTTGCGTTTAGGTTTCGAAAAAATGTGGAAATTTTTTTGGCGTTTAGGTTTACAAAATGTGAAAAAAGAGAGCATATGTCATCCTATGGTGACAGCTCTTGTTGATTATGGTTATTATTATGAAAAGTAGGATGTTGATAGTTAATGATAATTTTTCTTCAAATGCTAGTACAATACTACCGATTACGAGGACAACAAAGAGGACATTACGAGGACAACTGCTACTGTCGCTGCTGATGGGTTTCATACATATAACAGATTCACTTCCAGAGGTCTTTAATTTATAACGAGGTGGTTGTCGTTTGTTAGAATAAACTACGACAAAAGAACATTGCATTTGTATTTAATTGTTACAAACGGGCTGATTTCATAAAAAGGAGTATAAAAATACAACATCATTCAATCATGCTTATTTATTTTTATAGCAACCTTAATACTCAAAAATCAACGGAAATTTCGGAATGTAATTCGTAAAATAAAGTTACCCAATAAAAAATCAATGTTCCATATAGCAAAAGCCAAAATTTTAAAACAAGTTGTTTTCTGGTAACATGGATGTTTGTAGATATAAAATGCTCGTTTTTATTTTTTCGTGTACACAATTAATTCCACTTTAATGTCCCGCGCTGATATCTATCCATACGACACATAAACACTAAAATGGTACCATGTACATGGTGTTCATGTGTCGTGTGAATAGATATAGTCGCGGGGTTATAAAATGGAATTAATTGCCAGCAGAAAAACAAGCGTGTCCAGCATAGGCGAAGACGATATCGACTTTAGGTCGCGACTCTCAAGAAATATATCAAATTGTTTCACGGTATCTTTCAGATCATTTGTTTCGTCAAGTAGGCGTCTTAGAATCCTTTCATTGAATTCTAGTGGATCGCTTATCCCTTCAAGTTCTAACAGAATGTCTATTTGAGAATTTTTGATACGTTCATCAGCGAGTTTCCATGGTCGAGAAGTTGTGAGTACAATGCACTGGTTCTTAGGAATTCCGTTAATAGAAGGCAACGTTTCTTTACCAGGCCACTCATCCAGACCGTCTTGAATGATGATACACATCACATTTTTCATAATTTGTAAAACCAGTCTTATGCACTCTCCCATTCGTCTTCCGCGTAGATTTTGTAGATGAGCTGGGTTTTTATTATCTGAGTTACATATTTCTGTTCTCTCGAATCGCGCAACGAGATGAAAAAGAGAAACTTGAATTAAAAAAGTGTATCAACGTCACCAAACGCCGTTTGTTCTTTTGTAGATTACGTAGAGAGCGCATGCACGTTACGCCAGTCGTACACTAACTTGGACGCAAAAGTTGTCTTGCCGCTGCCCGGCTCACCTTGAAGATATGTACGTCTACACAAATGATCACTTGTATTAAAACAATCTTTGTAAGCAAATACTTCTTCCTGTTTCGTGCGTCTCCCATCATTCTCTATTATTATCCTGTGTATTTTTGGGGTGGCAAAGACGTCTTGCACGTGCTTATCGAGACTTGGATCCAAAGTAGACAGAGGCACGTAGCTAACGGTGTCACGGTAATGATCCACCAATCGCCCGAGGAGATCTGAAATGATAATACTTCTTTATAAAAAGCACTACCTTCATGTTTCTTTTGAAAAAACAGTTACACATTTCTAGAATAACACGGCGTTAAAGATGCGTGCCGACGAATTATTCGATTTCATATTTTCAAATATAAGATAATCTTTCATTACAATTGTTGAATAAATAAGTCTGTTTTTATAAACGTTTAGTAAAAACGTAATTTGGTATCCCGAATGTAGTTTTCGTTGCGCGCGAAAATAAGAAGTAATAGAACAGTCTTTTCAAAAGAATTTTACATGAAGAACCGTTTTGAGCATTATCACTGCCAATAAAGTGTAGTGAATGTAATACAATAATACATTGGAGTGCGCATTTATTTATATTCTGGAGTTCGAAACAGACAGGAAGCATGCACAGAAAAAGTACTCGGCAGTTTATAAAATATATTCAAGATGATTTGACACACACACAAAATGTTACCAGATAAATATATCCGTCAAATACTGATTATATATGATGGGCGATCTGACGGACGGATTCAGTGTGAATCCAAGTGACCCACCTCAAGTTATATGCGGCGGGTTGATAAACCCAAGTTTATCATTTTGAGTGCTAATGTATATGTTTTGAACGTGGCTTCGCTATTCGCTTGACGTAACTACGCACATATAAAATATCGTTAAACGTGCCACAACTCGTCTTTCGTGTTGTGCTATGAGCTATTACAAATTTCGAGGAACGAAATCACAAACGAAAAAGGACAAATGTCCATGAATCCTTAAACACTGTTGGGGTGGAGCATACAATCTGTATAATATAAAACATATTATCAGCATTCGGATATGATCACATAACAAGTCAACGTGTGTCTAAAAACGTATACTTCAGGCACGACAATAAATTGGCTGTGTCAGTATAACGATTGCATTCTTATTCATTGTATGATGTCTTTGTCAGAATTACATTTGTGTCCGACACGGCAATATGGTTTCTGTTTTAGTATTAATATTGTATTCGACACCGAAATATGATGTCTATGTCATAATTACATTCATGTCGGACAGGGAAATATGATGTAGGTCTCATTATAACGGATACGTCTGACACCACCACGTGGTATCTTGTCAGTATAATGATTGTGTCCGACATCGTAGGATGATTTCGGTGCCAGAATATCACATATGTCGCTGAATGGTAGCTGCGTCAATTAAGTGTCCGACACGGTAGGGGGATGTCTGTGTCAGAACAGCTTAAGTCCGAAACGGTAGGGGATGTCTGTGTCAAAACAGCTAAAGTCCGACACGGTAGGGGGATGTCTGTGTCAGAATAGCTTAAGTCCGACGCGGTAGGGGGATGTCTGTGTCAGAACAGCTTAAGTCCGACACGGTAGGGGGATGTCTGTGTCAGAACAGCTAAAGTCCGACACGGTGGGAGGGATGTCTGTGTCAGAACAGTTTAAGTCCGACATGGTAGGGGTATATCTGTGTCAGAACAGCTAAAGTCCAACACGGTAGGGGGATGTCTGTGTCAGAACAGCGTATGTCTGTAACGAAAGAACGTTGTCTGTGTCAGTTAAACCAATGACTTCGACACGACAGTATGTTGTATTTATCGATATACCGGTTGTAGCCATCACGGCAGTCTGGTTTATTTGCCAGTATAACGGATGGGTCCCACACGGTAGTTACATGTGTCTGTGTTCTTATAACGGATTTGTCCCTTACAGAAGTTACGTGTATCAAGTAACGATGCAATTACACAGTTTGATTATGAATGATAATGTTTAAATTAAATTATTGTTGGACATTATTCTTTAAACGTTATAACCCAATTTCACTAAACTATTCAAACACGTATACTATTTGAAAAGGTCAGTCATTTATTAATTTTCAGATAAGATTTCATAGCCTTTAGGTTAAAACGTCAATTAGTGTTTGCCACTCCGTATTTAATAATCATTAAATGGCTGGTCATTTCCATATTATTTAAACATGTCAACATAAGCTTAAAAAAACCTTCAGACATCCGTTGATACCGTAGGTATTCTCATATTCCATTAAATTCGTTAATTCGCATTGTTACCTTAGGACACAACGTGTGTCTGTTTAACTATTGTGTCAGACACGGCAGTATGGTTAATCCGTCAGTGTAAAGGGTGTGAATGAAACGCCATGGCGTTGTGTTTCTCATTACAACTGATGACTCCGACACGGCAGAATGGTATCTGTGTCAGTATAACGATTGTGACCGACACCGGCGACAGCCGACAACGAAGCATGATAAACGTGTCAGTAAAAATTATAGGACCAACCTGACTGTAGGGTGTCCCTGGTAGTAAAACGGAATACATGTAAATGTGATCAAGCGCACTCAATTTGTTGGAAGAACACTGATTATTAAAATTTAAGTCTTGCTATTTAAAAATTCGATTAAAATTGTATAAATGCATGCTTAAAGATTTAGTAATACCTTCACAGGACTGTTTGGAGGAAGTTTCAGTGAAAGTAGTATTTCCAAACTGTTCATTGATGTCCCTGATGCGTTTGTTTGCGTGCTCATCAAAGTTTTGTTTGCATGTAACTGTTAGTTCATTTATCTCCTGTTTGCATGTGTCCGTTTGTTCCTTGATGTCCTGTTTGCCTGTGTCTGTTTGTTCCTTGATGTCCTGTTTGCCTGTGTCTGTTTGTTCCTTGATTTCCTGTTTGCCTGTGCCGGTTTGTTCCTTGATGTCCTGTTTGCCTGTGTCTGTTTGTTCCTTGATGTCCTGTTTACCTGTGTCTGTTTGTTCCTTGATGTCCTGCTTGCCTGTGTCTGTTTGTTCCTTGATGCCCTGTTTTCCTGTGTCTGTTTGTTCATTGATGTCCTGTTTGCATGTGTCTGTTTGTTCCTTGATGTCCAGTTTTCCTGTGTCTGTTTGTTCCTTTATCTCCTGTTTGCCTGTGTCTGTTTGTTCCTTTAACTCCTGTTTACCTGTATCTGTTTGTTCCTTGATGTCATGTTTGCCTGTGTCTGCTTGTTCCTTCATCTCCTATTTGCCTGTGTCTGTTTGTTCCTTTTTCTCCTGTTTGCCTGCGTCTGTTTGTTCCGTGATGTCCTGTTTGCCTGTGTATGTTTGTTCCTTTATCTCCTGTTTGCATGTGTTTTTTACCTTTATCTCCTGTTTGCCTGTGTCTGTTTGTACCTTTATCTCCTGTTTGCCTGTGTCTGTGTGTACCTTTATGTCAATGTCAACTATTTCAATGCAGTTTAGTGGTCCATAAAATACTTTACTTGATACGGAGAGCCAAAGATAACTCATTAAGTGTGGTTCAGTTCGACACTAAATGCTTTACTTGATAAAGACAGCCAATGATAAATGTGTCTGTGTGGTTTAGTTCCATATTAATTACTTTACTCGATATAGAAGCCAATGATACAAGACTCATTACCATTAATTTAACTGAGTATATCAACTTCATTTAATAATTCATTCCTTGAATTGAGTTTCAATAAAATTAACATTTGCGTTACCTCAAGATAGACTTACATTAAAGTCAAAGCAATGCAAATTGGGTTCTATTTATATAAGCGCAATCGGATGGCAGGATGTCGGGTGTCAGAACAAACATTATTAACAATGCAGTAGATCGAATTAGACAGAATTTAAAATTCACATCCCCTGAAAAAGTTCATGCCATAATTATTTGTACTTGAACTCTTTCATCAAAATAATTATAAAAAATAACGTTACATCGTCAAATAATGAATAATTTGGATCAGAACATTTTATCCCCTCAGGGAAAGTTTCACGTTTCATGATGATTGAGCAAAACGTATTACTTTAGAGTGTTTGCAAAAAACTATACTATTAAAACAGATTTTTGTCTCGGCAACCATACTTTTCGATAGACCGGAACTTTGTTTAACTTGGAAAAGATATGACTTGAACTTAATTAATGTCTACACCATTTTTCCGATGATTTGGATAACGATGTTAATGCCAGAGTGTTTACAATGTTTCACAGTACCCATAGTTTATAATAGTTTAAAATAAAACAGCCCCGCGCCTTGGTCGCCATTCAGCAGAGACATCAAGGGAACTATTACTGTTATAAAGTTTAAAATGGTTAATAACATCTGTGCCTGATTATGATTTTTTCCACAAAAGACCCATTTTCAATTCTTACGAAATATTCTGACAAAATTTCACAACAAGAGGGTCTCAAAGGCCCAAAGTCGCTCACCTCAGTCCTGAGATACGAAGAAACTGACCTGTTTTATGCAGCCCTATATATTGTGACAAATATTCTGACCACGTTTCATGAAGATCTGACAATAAATGTGGCCTCTAGAGTGTTAGCAACTTTTTGCTATAGCTATATAAGGAAAACTGTCCTGCCCCTTGGAGACCATGTTTTTCAACCAACCGGAACCATTTTCAAACTCATCCATGATATCATTGGGAAAATGTTCTAACCAACTTTCATGAAGATCAGACAATAAATGCGGCCTCTAGAGTGTTAACAAGGTTTAGTGGTGTAATGGATATGGTGTCCGCCTAGCGACCGGGAGGTCACGGGTTCGGTCCCCACCGTGGGAGCGTTCTTTCGATCTCCCCCAAAGACACCAAGTACTGGTTCTAGGCCCAGGAAACGGACTCGAGAGCATTTATATAAGCCTTAGGCTTTCGATGCAATCGAGCTAAAATAAATAGATTTAAACTAAAAAGGTTTTACTAAAGCCATATAAAGAAAAATGCGCTGACCCCTGGCGGCCATGTTTTTCATCAAAACCAGAACCATTTTCCAACTCATCCAAGATACATGTTTCATTAGGAAAAAAATTCTAACCAAGTTTCATGAAGATGGGACAATAAATGTGGCTTTTAGAGTGTTAACAAGATTTTACTATAGGCATATAAGGAAAAATGCCCCGCCCCCTTGCGGCCATGTTTTTCAATCAACCAGAACCATTTTTTAACTCTTCTAAGATAGCATTGGGACAAATGTTCTAAGCAAGTTTCATGAAGATCGGACAATAAATATGGGATCTAGAGTGTTAACAACGTGTACTAAAGCCAAATAAGGAAAAATGCCCCGCCCCCTGGAGGCAATGTTTTTCAACCAATCGGAACCATTTTCGAACCCCTCGAAGATATCATTAGCACAAATGTTCAGAGAAAGTTTCATGAAAATAAGATTATAAATGTGGCCTCTAGAATGTTAACAAGGCAACTGTTGACGACGCACAACGCGCGAGGGACAAAAGGCGATCCCACGAGCACAATGTGCCAAGGTGATCGAAAAATTAGTCACTAAATTTGGCCAATATTGTTCACGATGTAATGCTTACCACACAAAATGATGACGCTGTACGAATGACGGACAAATAGCGATCACAAAAGCTCCTCATGTGCATGACGGCCCCTATATACGCTCAAAACAATTCAGGGATGGTGCTTTATTGCAATCTGTTTCATATAAGTAGCCAAGCGGTGACAGATGCCTAAAACAATATATTCTATCAGTCTTCTTATACAATAAGCAAGAAACGTGCAATATGGCACGACATAACACTCACACACTACTCTGGACTAATTTCATCACAGCATTTTGGGCATTGCTATCTGCACTAAGATATTGTGAATCACTCAGCAGCTTGGTAAATGTTGTGAAGTAGTCTTTGAGATTGACGTCTGTGACTTTCATTATGGAAGAGTGACGCACAGCTTTCACGATTTCACGAGCCTAGTAGACAAACACATGACCAACATGCGTTATATGATTTGTAAATGTGACAGTAAGCCTATTAAGAAAACATTCTGGAAATCAATGTTGTTATAATAAAGTGTTATGCAAAAAGACATGTCCTGTTTAAACCTCTACTGGTAAAGAGTGCATCAAATATAGCTTCGCTAAACTTTCAGTCTTTGTGATTTGAAGAAACTTTGTTAATACACCTCAAAATATCATAAGCTTCAAACGTATGTGCAATGTTCATACCATAAACGTTCAATGCTTGGTTGAATTGTAAGATCCAATGAACGTAAGGAAAAACTTATATTAAGGGCCAGTGATTTTTTCACCTGCGAGTCCCGTGTTCTGGACTCACAAAAATCTCTGAGGATGCAAAGTTTTGAATTTTGTGAGTCCTAAAAATGCATTGAAATTTCTAAAAAATAATATAGTTTAATATTTGGACTCGTTCTTTCAATTTGGGGACTCATAGATTTGCAAGTAATCGAGTCCCAGGACTCAGATGAGAAAATTTGTAAAATTATCACTGAAGGGTAAATATATTTTTTCAGTATATAGAAGTTTATGAGTTTTTGCCAAATATCGCCAATTCTTAAAACGTCATATAAATGTTTACTTGTTCAAAAGCTTATGTTTTTGTCAGTGAATTAAAGCACTTCGCACATAGAACAAAGTTATTGTTTGAACGAAACCCTTGTTATGGGGATAATATTATAAACGTTTTAATTTAACCTTATTATTACCCATAAATCCTTTGATTTTATCACAAAAGATCCAAGTTATATATGTCTAATAAACGTCATTGCTCATATGCACACACATCTTTAAGTATAACTCTTTGAAATACTTAAGAAACGCATTAAGTAATAAAAATACATCGATTACTTTTGCCAGAAAAGACTGCACAGTTCTTACCTTATACAGGAGGCATGCAGCGCTGTGGGTTGGCTTTCCCGTTGTTATTGAAAAAGTAAACTTGTTATCAAAGCGCGTGCAATTAAGCATAAAAATGACGACTCCGTTGAAGTCTGTATCTTTAATCGAACTTGTCCCTTCTCGAAATAAATGCACTTTTTAACAAAATACGCTTTAAAAAGTCTTTTTATGCAAGCAGCATTTGTTTTTGGTGAAGTGCATTTTTTGTGCAAATACGTGTATCTTCTGATTTAAAAAATATATGCTTTCTGTACAAGTCTATGTTAATGTGCATCTTCATAAAAATAAGTGCAACTCTAGTATTCAGTATGTTATAATCATTTGATTAAAAAAGGACACTATAGCAAATAACTGCAGTTTAAGGACAGAGATATAGTGTTTTATAGGAGGATTGTACTGGATCCTTTTTTATCTTCACATACTGTGAATGGTCTTATTGTTGCAATTTGTCTCTTCGTAAAAAATGTGAATCAGTTCAACAGCTTTAAAAAGCACAAGTTCAACTAAATCAGGATGTGGGTCACTAATTAAAAATATTGAAAGTGTCAAAAATATTATGTGGGTTTCTGGCAAGCCCACATAATATTTTTGACACTTTCAATATTTTTAATATTTAAATTATATTTTCTCAACTTTCTTATACTGATATTTAACCCAAATAAAATTAATGTCTACCACATTGACTACTAAACATTTTTTTTAAAGGATATTAAAATAATATTTATAATAGAATTATAATTTTCTAACACCATTCAGTATGTTAAATTGAAGTATTCACAATTAAATATAATATGCTAAGGGTTTTGTGCATGTATTGTAATTTGTGATTTCATAAACAATGAACATATTGTCATTTCTAAGTAATGATATTCAATTTAAGGTCACAAAGATTAGAATTGTAATCAGTGATGTGTATTATTCCATCAATATTTTGGTGTTGAAATTTGCCTTATCAGTAGATATATCTCAAGCTGACACAGCAGATAAGAGATCAGCTCTCCCCCAATTAAATCAAATATGCATCATAAACATTAATATCTTATCAGTGATGCAGCAATGCATAACAAAGGGGTGTATATCATCTGCATACTTTTGATTGGTTAATATTTTTTGTTTTGAAAACAAGCCTCTTTTGATTGGTTTAGGGCACAGGAAGTAAATTTGTTTAAACAAGCAGGTGTCAGCAATTGATAATGAGCTACATTTTAAGCATAATTGAGCAAATTAAGATTTTAAATCGTACTTGTTGTGTCAAATGGCTTGAAATAAACTTGAAACTTGCTAATTTGATGAAACGCCTATTTATATAATTATATTCAATGTCGTTGTACAAAACATATATATGTACATAAAATTGATAAAAAATAAGCGGTATTGATAATATTATGCAGCATTAATTAAAGGATTAATGATCTTAAAATGTGTGATATAAATAATAATGCTGTAAGGAACTTAAGCAATAAAACAATACCGGCTACACTAATAAAACACAGTAAAAGTAAAATATTATGTAATAAATTGATATAACTAGAGTTAAGACAATAATTATAATGATAATATGAGTAAATATTTGGCAACATAAAAACACTGTTTTTCATATACTAAAAGGATACGTAAAAGGATATTTCTGCACTCTGGCTGTCGGATCCCACGGCTACCGGTCACCCGTCATACTTAAGGACACTTCTTTTGGGTTTTAACCTTATTTGAACTATCGTGACTACAAGTCACAAATAGACTGACCAAGTGTGACTACAAGACACAACTTGAATGCTTTGCATTGACCGTTCCAAGGCGGTGACCCCAGCTTTATTCATATTTTGTGTTTATGTTGGTTTGTATTGTGCTGTATTGTGCTGTTCTGTACTGTTTGGGCAATCGGTCACTTGCCTTAAATAAAGGACCAACTAATTGTTTTTAATGAAAATTCAATACTGCTCCAGCAGCTGGAGTTTCACTTCTTTATATTGAAGGTTAAAATTACAGTGTGACTATAAGACACAACTAGAAGGCCTAAGCATGACTAAAAGACAGCTGGTTGAGATGTAATTCAATCATTGAGCAAAGAAGCCCTAATGATTCTTGGTTACCAGTCACTTGTACAATAAATATCCTTTTCGAGCAAAGAAGCCCGCACAATTCTTTAATTGCTTGGTCCTATGAGTTCTAGTGACAAATAAGCCCGTACAACTGAGTCTCAATTATTTTTTTAAATCACAGGAATTCAAATTAAAATACTGTCAGCATGAAGTATTGTGTGATGAAAACAATGTATATTTACTACAATGTAGTAAATCAAAGGAGGTTCAAAGTGGCTGGATACTGAAGAACAGTTGTAACAGGTTTGTATTTTCATTTCTGTATCCCTTTTTTAATTACGTTTATTGAATTAATTATGATCATTATCATATTTATGTTTTGTCTCTGGTATATGGATAAGTAAATGCATTGTAATTTTAAGGAAAAATAACACCAATTGAAACAAAAATAGATAAATATACAAATTAAAAAGTGTAAATGTTGTGTACAGTGAATTACAATGGCTGTGCTTTATGGTTATTGTCATCTAAAATATTATTTATAGCTAAGGCTGGTCATTTCTGAATGGATTTCTTTCCCTTATATTTAATGAGAACTTTTATATTTTGATTCTGAAGGTAAAACTCTTGCCCCAAGGAAAGAATGTGCACCTGCCAAAAAAGGATGAAACAGGGGGATACTGACTGATGTATGGACTTTAACACCAGGTTTTTACCCTTCAAGAGTTGGCCAACTAGATTGAAGCAGGAGAGTGGGCTGTGCTTGACCAAGAAAAGCTGGATTTGTTGAGAGATAAAACTATACAGGTTATTGCATTTAAAGGGCATCACACTTCCAGCCAGTCCAGACAGCCAAATGAGACCACGCATCTTGGTAAATTTTCAAACTGTATTTTCCACAAAACACTATTTCTTTGATGAAAAGAGTTTAGTCACATGTGATCACAGGATTAAAATTGCAAAAATAAAAAAACAAAAACAACAAGCAAACAAACTTGCATTTATTTAAATTTCTAATTATTATCGCAACAAGATTACCATTACAGCAATATTTCACAGTTAAGTGAAACAAAAACCTTACAAATTAACAAGTTTGAAGAATGCCTCACCCTTTTGATAGTGTGTGATATCATGTTTATCTTTTGCAGATCAATACGCATTCAAGATCAAGAAGAGAAGGACACAAGCAACATCAGTGGTAGATGTCACTTCAGCCCCTGCTTTTCCGGTCTCTCCTGCTGCTTTCAAGGTCCCTCCACCCCCCAAGATCAGGTCTAGGCACTGGCTGCCATCCAAGTCCCTCTAGCGGTTGCGGTTTTGTTCCCTAATGGCTGCTGTACTTGACTACTGGTCCCACCACCATATGCGGTCAAGGTCTCTCCAACTGCTGAAGTCCAGGTTCCTCTGGCCACTGCGGTTCAGGTACCTCCAACAGCTGTGATCGAGTTCTCTGCAGCAGCTGCGATCTAAATATATTGACCCACTGCGGAACACTGCGGTTAATCGTTTTTTCCATACAATCTTCCACAAATGTCTTATTTTACAATGAAGTGTACAATTCTTATGTTTATATTTTTTGTGTTGTACTTTTTTTGACTTATAAAGATGATTTTCCTGCACATTGTGTTTTTTTCCCTTTAAACTGCATTGGGCTATTACTTTTTTTACTGCAACATATCAGCAAAAAATCGTAGAAGACTTTAAAATACTTTGGTACAAAAAAAGCGTTGAAACCCACAGAAAACCACCTTGCCAAAAACCCACATAAACTTACAGAGCAGGTTATTGTTTGCAAAAACCTAGCGAGTGTGTGTTTCATTGTCCATAGTGCTTATAAATTTAATAATTAGAATGAATTATCTTTAATGTAATTTTTTGAATATATATAAACTCGAGAAACTTACATTATTTTTGCGCCACATTACAAGTTTATTTAAATTTGTGTCACTCCTAAGATTTTCCCATGGCTTCCGAATGTCTTTCGTACCCTCTGAAAGTGTTCGTTTTAAGAAATTATTTATTACGTTAATTTTAATAATAAATATATCTATTTCAGAATATAAAATACTGTTCTAGTTAAATAGTTGTAAATGGTTGTATATATTTGCAAGTTTGGAAAGTTATGTATGTCTCAAATGTGCTTCTATGTCCATAGTGCTTATATATTTAAAAATAAGAATGAATTATCTTTAATGAAATTTTAGTTTTTTTATATTAACTCGAGAAACTTACATTATTTGTGCGCCACATTACAAGTTTGGCAAGAAAAAATCTTTAACAGTATTAAAAACCATGTGAGGATTGAGATAGATTTTTTTTAACTTTTTTGCTATTTGACAATGTGGTAAGCCTATGTCTTTGTCTTTCAACATATTTTATTTGCCATTGTTATTTATTGTGATATAGTTTGAAAAAAATGTATATTGACATGTTATTTTTCAATGCATTTTTTGTATGGAACAATGTAAACCAAAAAGTATAGGGACAGGTGGAAGCAGTTGCAGAGGAAAGCGGAAAAAACTTTTAAGCACCCATGGCTAGAATGGTCTTAACTACTTGTTTATTTTAAAATGATTTATGTTAATAAATGTGTTTATTTTCAAAGTTTCTTTGCTGTTGTTCTTTCGGATCATATTTAAACTGGCCACTTTTCATATCCAAACGAATGGTTTTTTAATAGACATTTTTCAAAGATACACTTAAGTGCACTTATACACTAAAAAATACACTAGAGCGTATTTTTTTCAAAAAATACACTAGAGCGTATTTTTTTCAAAATTACACTAGAGCGTATTTAAGTGTATTTTTCATGTTTTCCTAAGTAAATTAAAACGCTTAAAATACGCTTGAAGTGTACTTTTTGGGTTACAAAAAAAACTGTAAGCGAATTAATACACTTAAATGTACTTAAGCGTATTAATTCACTTAAAAACACTTAAATACACTTAACAATACACACAAAAGTGCATTTATGCACTCAAAAAGTGTATTATTTGAACAGAAAATGCACTTGTTTAGTTAAATGCGCTTTAAAGCGCTTTAAAGCGCATGTTATTGGCATCGTATTTTTTTGCAAAAAATACGGTGCCAATAACATGCGCTTTAATGCGCATTTAGTGCACCTTTTCGAGAAGGGGTGGCAGCATACCCATCTGGAGGGAAATAACATTTTGCTATTTCCCAATACTTTGTTTGCCATAATTTCGCAGATGTATTCTTCCAAGACCAACTATTATACCGATGTTCCTTGATAATTTCCTGACAAGCTTTGTCACAAATCTTCCTTGGACATGGTTTGTTATTCAGTAACTTTGATGTTGAACACCTGGTGCAAGTAGATCTTACTTTGCTGTAAATGTGCTGGTGAAAATTCTGAGCCTCATTGTATGCTTAGTGCTCTAAGCCAGACTTTGCAATTTCTATTGCTAACCACGCCTTCAGCCAGTTTGTCCTTTCCTTATCCTCAAACACATCAGCAAAACTCGCCATTTTGTTAACAACAGCACAAGTGTCTTAAGGTGAGTCAACGTTTTTCGTAGGAACAAGCCATTATTTCAGTGTCACCTATTGAATATAAATAACACATTACCAATGAACACAGTGAAATATTCAAACGTGTATCTCATGAAGCTGCACATTTTGAGTGGTGAAAGGTCAAGGTCATCCTTCAAGGTAAAAGGTAAAAAAAATATTTAAAAATGTTAAATACATGTGTATCTCATGGAGCTGCACATTTTGAGTGGTGAAATGTCAAGGTCAAGGTCATCCTTCAAGGTCAGAGGTCATTTTTTTTCAAAGCGGCGCAGTAGGGGGCATTGTGTTTCTGACAAACACATCTCTTGTTAGGGATGCAACAGGTTATAATTTACTTTATTTGCGTCACCGGTTAATAAACCAGTTAACTGAAACACTCCAACATATTTAAAGGGGCCTTTTCACAGATTTTGGCATATTTTGAAGTTTGTCATTAAATGCTTTATATTGATAAATTTAAACATTGGATCTTAAAAACTCCAGTAAAAAATCAAGAATAAAATTTGAAAAAGGAAAAAAATGTAGCCGGTACCAGGGCTCGAACCAGTGACCCCCGGAGTCCTGGAGTTAGTCTGAAGTAAAAACGCATTAGCCCTCTCGGCTATTCCGCCGGGTGTACGTGTTTTTAGTATTTTAAACCTTATATAAGCAATCTTCGTAGTTTCGTAAATTTAAACGAAAACAACAGAACTCTCCAAATTATTCAATCGTTTCGCGTTGCAACGCTTTATAATTTTTAGGTTTCAAATCGTCAAAAGATACATATAATGGCTATATTGGACTATGGTAAATGTTCAGTAATACTGTTTCCTCACAAATATCATAACTAAAACGAAAATTTGCGAATCTGAAACAACTTTTTTTCAATTTTGTCAATTTACCAAACCGTGAAAAGATCCCTTTAAATATACTTTTGTATGTTGATAACATAAGCTTCCATATCATGTTTGAGCTATAAGCAACTTAAAGCACACAATTGATAATTGATCTTATTTAATATATTTGTATTATGCATGTTTGATTTTGCATTTAATAAACCAGTGTAAAGAAAATCGATAAGAAATAAGCAAATCCAAAAAGGTTGTTAGTTAGTGTGCTCCTTCTATTTGAGTTTTCATAAGATGTAAGCTTATTGCGTAGCCTTCCGATCGATCAAGTGTTATAAATACTAATCAACTAATAAAAACTTTTAGTCTGGTCAAATGCACGCCAGAGTAATCAAACGTTGCTTTCCCAGTCCCCTCATGATAGTAAGAAAGTGTACCAAGTTTGAATGCAATAGCTTTAGATACTTTATGAGAAAAGTGGATCTAAACACAAAACTTAACCGGACGCTGACGTGATGACATTAGCTCATTTTTGTTTTTAAATACCGTATATGAGCTAAAAATGCTGAATCGTGACCTACACCCTAACCACCTGTGGTCTGGAGTTGTATTCGAACGGTGCCAATAACTGAAAAGTGAGTGTACCAACCACATCTCTACATGTAGTTGGACAACCTTACAATTGGACGCTAATACAGCCTTGGACTTGGCCTTAAATTATGTACAACTCGTACTTACTTCAAATCATCATTCCTCAAATAGTTGCAGTTCTGGTGCTTAACATGAAACCATTGCGTAATTAAATCAATACAATTGTTATTCTGTTGTATTTCTGTTTAATTTGAACAGGAATGCTATGAAGTTTATGTTTATTTACAAATATATTCATGGTTGTCAATAAGTGGGCAAATTCTGAGGTTTGGTATCCCTGTAAACCGGTTTAAACGGGCAATGCGTACACGACGATTTGACAGTTCTAAGGCGGTGACCCAAGCTTCACAAAACATTTAGTTTTCATATTGTCTTGTTTTGTGTCTTTTCTTATATCTAATTAGTATATTGCTGGACCAAGGTTGGGATCTCTCAAATCAGTTTCACCTCCCAGTGCTCTGAAGGGTCAAGCAGTGATCCCAGTTTCAATCACAGTTTGTGTTTTATGTTGTTATGTTCTGCTTTTTTTTGTTAGACAAATGGTCATTTGATTTAAATAAGGGATTTTGTGTTGATAATAAGGCGTTCTCTCCTGATAATGTTTTGGGAGTTACTTAATTTTTCATCAATGATTTTTTCCCATTTTTCAACTGCCGAATACAGGCTGTTTCCCCTAGCAAAATACAAATTGGTGCGGAACGTTTGTGCAAAGTTAAATGAAACTCACCTAATAAATGACAACGTTATGTTCTGAACACAAACAGGATGGAAACATTGCTCCATATATAGACGCTTAATCTAAGTGTGACCTTGACCTTGGAGGTAGTGCCTGGTTGTTTAGCGTGATACATCGTCTAACACTGGGGAACATTTGTAGCAAGTTTAATGAAATTGGCTTAATAAATGACAGGGCCAAAAAAAACTTCTTTGCAAGGGGCCTCTTTTTCTTCCCCTTTACAAAAAAGGCCCTTTATCCTACATAAATTTCTTTAAAATCATGCATTTATCTCGTAATTTCCAATCTTCCCCAGTATTGTTCATACCCCAGACAAAAAAAATGTGTATTTTGTCCCCCAAAAAAGGCTGTTGCACTTTCCCCAAAGTTGGTGTTTTTGCCTTGAATGAAGTAACGCTACGGACATGAACTCCTTGAACTGGATGGAAACATTTGACCACATACACAGATGACCTATAAGTGTAACATTGACCTTGGATCCATAATTCGTCAAAAATAATAACGCTTCTAACCCAAAACAATCACATTTCTTAATTAAAAAAGTCTCTGAAGCACGAAGTTGCATTTTCCTGCTTACGTATCAAAAAGAAATACATATTGTAAATAGATTCAATGAATCAATTAAGTTTAAACTTGCGAACCGCATTCAGTGACTATGGCGTCCTTTTTTATACAGTCTGTAGGTATCACGTGATTTTCTTGTTAGGAGCATGCGCAGAGCATTTGACGGCCGTAGACCATCCGCCTAGTGTTACTCTTCTCGAGGTACAATATTTTTACAAATGCATATGAATCGCGCTATGAGAAAACCAGCACAAATAACATCGACGACGTCATTGGGAAATCGTCATTTTCATTACGTCATAATTTTCTGCGAATCATTGATTTGTATTTGCGCGTCAGATATTTGTGTACACGTGTGTTTGATTTCGTTTGAAAGTTAAAAACTTATGGAATGGATGCCGAACTTGAGGTAGGCTAAGAGCCTTAGGCTTATTCTCAGTAAGCAAGTGCATTTGGGCCATGTTAAAATATAAAACATAAGTGCTATAAAACAGTTTATTTAGCTATTTAACAATAAACTATGAGGTATTTCAAACAGTTTTGCAAAAATTGTGAACAACATTTAACAAACAAACATGTTAAGACAGTCTTGAAATAACCTACCCAGCAACAGAAAAATGGAATGCTGACATGTGCGTTACCAGGGGAATACATTCAAAAACATTACTCATTTACATGTATCTACACTTTATATAAAATGTTACGTTATCCTGATAGAGTACACATCTGTGGACGTTTTCTTTTAATTTAAAGGGATATTTTCACGGTTTGGTAAATTGACAAAATTTAAAAAAAGTTGTTTCAGATTCGCAAATTTTCGTTTTAGTTATGATATTTGTGAGGAAACAGTATTACTGAACATTTACCATGGTCTTATATAGCAAATATATTCATCTTTTGACGATTTTAAAACCTAAAAATTATAAAGCGTTGCAACGCGAAACGATTGAATAATTTGGAGAGTTCTGTTGTTGTCGTTAAATTTTGTGAAACTACGAAGATTACACATATAATGCATAAAATACTTTAACTTAGTATGCTTGGCAGAATAGCCGAGTGGGCTAATGCATTTTTACTCCAGGACTCCGCGGGTCACTGGTTCGCGTCCAGCTGCGGCTACTTTTGTTTTCCTATTTTAAATTTTATTATTGATTTTTTACTGGAGCTTTTAAGATCCAATGTTTACATTTATCAATATAAAGCATTTAATGACTTACTTCAAAACATGCCAAAAACTGTGAAAAGGCCCCTTTAAGCCGAAATACAATGTTTTCATACTCAAATATGTGTCTTTCTTCAACAATTTAAAAAATCACAATAATTTATATCATGAAAATCTGTAAAGTACAAGATTCTAAGTTAAGAAAATTATCGGATAAATTATATTTTATAAACATTTTGGGTTTACATGAATACAAGATAGACACATTTTTCGAAATTATCTCACACAGAGATCAAATGGCATGGTCACTTACAGTTAAAGCGATAACAATATACCATGGTAAAAAGTAACGGACATGTCATGAACTGCATTTTCATATTAAGAAATCTATGATTAGATAATATATCAAATATGGCACATACGTGCATTTTAAGAGTTTCATATCAATACAACATCAGAATATAACATAACTTCATCATTCAACGACATTCATAAATGATTATATTTTGGTTTGACACAAAATTTGTTTAATATCATCATCAGAGCACAGTTTCACGTTAAGTATAAGAATATGTAGTCAATGAAAGCTTTGGACATACTCAATACCTATAAATCATCGTGCGATCGAACTTATGAACATTATGATTGTTAGTGGGTCAGTTCAAATGACATGTTAACGTGTAATATACAAAAGACGTGTGACTGTGTTGTTCTTAAATTTGAAATGTCCGTTACCAAACATCAATAAGATAACATGCATATCTTCACATGAAAAAAACACCAATTTATAATGACATAATCAACTATTAAAAAGTGTTCCAACACAAGTCAAACAGCTTAACTATTGAACTGGTGAATATTTTAAAACATTAAAGAAGGTCTCTGTTACTTAAGTTAAGTTAAGTAACGAACATGTCTACATAAACCTTCATGTAATTGTTTTCACTGGTGGTCATACATATCCTCCACCAGTTTCATATCAGAGGGTAGAATTGGAAGCATCCGCTTCAAAGAGCTCTAACCGATGCATTGATATTTAACATTTGATTCACGCATGTTCAGCCCCAATTATTTGCTATCGTATTTATTCGGCAAACGCTTTGAAACAATAAATATATTTGTCTTGGTTTTCCGTGAAATTTCAAGTAGTTCAGATACACCAACTTCCTGTACATTTGCAAAAAAATGGCAAACGTTTGTGTTTACGATTTATTTAAATCACATTTATCATTAAAAACGGCAACATCATTTTGTTCGATAATTAATAGTAATAAAAGTGCGAGGTATGAATTGTTTAAAAAACACTAATATCTGGATTATTTCGTATAATTAAAAAGTTGAACACAACAGTTGTGTCACAAAATCAGTCTAAACATTTGATACTGACAATTATTTTACTTTTTTTTCCAGAATGGTCTTTTTTCAAGACCATTTTATTAAGAGACTACTTTTGATTACTCCCTTTTGTGGCCTCTTAAAACAAGATTGACTGTAGTTTTAAAATAAAGATAAAGAAATCAATTACAACTCTGTGGTTACCTTGTCAATCCTGGCAACACCTCAGTATGATAATAAATATGGGCCGTGCTCCGTGAAAAGGGGGATTTATGCATGTGCGTAAAGTGCCGTCCCAGATTGGCCTGTGCAGTCTGCACAGGTTGATTAGGGAAGAAACTTTCCGCTTTTATTCATGATATGTTTCGTTTCAAGAAAGTCTCTTCTTAGCAAAAATTCCAGTGTAGCGGAAAGTGTCGTCCCTGATTAGCCTACGTGGACTTGGACTGCACAGGCTAATCTGGGACGACACTTTACGCACATGCATTAAACCCCTTTTTCACAGAGCATGGCCCATATTTATTATTAATTTTCATGAAAGTCTATGCAATTGTTTCTAAGAAACAGCTCCGTACAATAAATTTTTAGTTTTTGCTATTTTGACTTTTGTTTAATTCACTTGGAACATGACAACAGGCATCTTTAAGTCTGTTATGGGAGTGATCAACATACCATGAAGCTTGCTAAGAGATTTCAGCACGTGCTTGCTACTATCCTAAACCATTTCCCACTTAAAGCAAAGTGAAAATGACTATGTGCAAACAACATAAAACCAGAACAGCCTGCGAGTTACTCGCAATTTGTTCAGGTTTTCACGCATTCTCTGTAAGCAGATGCATTTGCGATCGCTGACTGTTTGTGTTAAAATATGAATGACAATAGATGAAGTTATTCTATTTGATGATAGGATGTTGCCAGTTGTCGATATCCCAGTTCAATAAAAATTAATTAAATCATTGACATGTACGTTACTTTACATGACATGTCCGTTACCGATGGTTTGTGCATGGTGTTTAATCATTTAAATTAAAAAGAATACTTAGCGGGTAGCGTAAAATGACCTCCATTCTTAATTTCTATACCACAAACTGATATATTGAGAGTAGGTATAGCTTGCATGCAAAAAATGCCTAAACGAAACTAAAAAATTCATTTCTATACAGCTAGATAGCATGCACTATTTTCGATTTTAAATAATGAGCTGTAATATGCATATATTATCTACCATTAAATATGTGTAAAATGGTGACATACTATTCTATTTAAAACATTTCACAAATAAAATGTATTTTTAATTCAGTTTTGATAGAGAACCTTACCGACAAATTCATAAAAAAACGTGACACGTTCGTTACCATCTGGTAACGGACATGTCTTAGTTGTAAACGCCTATTGTATACACATGTTAACGTCTATGACTTAAATTGATGTCAAAACATATGATTTACAGTGTAAACAATTGTTGCATAATAAAGCAAACACAACATTACATGTATAAATCATAAAATAAATGTGTGCAAAAAATAACCTACCCCGGAAATTCGAAGTGCCCTTTCTCGGTTCAAATGCCACATGTAAACATCGTAAACATAACCATATTTCAATATCACGTCATCAAAATCAATGACGTTATTGCAAATCGGCAAGTATGGAAAGCCAGTTGTGAATTTCTGTTAGGATTGGAAAATGTGTAACGAACATTTCAGTAACGGAATCTTTCATTTTTTTGTCAAAAAGGCATTACATAATTATTATTTTATCATACATGCATATGGCTTCTTTCCTTTTAATAGTATTTAAGCACTTCTTAAATACAACAACAACTAATATACATGCGACTGTATATTTTTGCATATGCTATAGGTAACGGACATGTCAAAATTATGTTTATTGTACAGCTTAGCTTCGTTCTGATATTATTTGTCTTTTTAAACATATTTCTTAAAAAAGATGATATTTATCTATAGTGAAGACATTTTACTCTAATATAAGACATATTGTGGCATCATGAAGATCGTTACCAGCTTTATCAAACAATCTCAATCATTGGTAACGAACGTGTCGTTAACAACAAGCAAGTTAAAATCGGAAGATAACCGCTCATTTGTCAAGTGATTTACCTAAACATTGGGTTTTCCAAGCATTAAGCATGTTGCTACAGTTTGGCTCTTCAAATGTAAAGTAATTTATTTGGTAGAAAAAAAATAAAACATCACATATTGAAGATATAAATTTAATCATTCCCAACGGCGACAGTAACGAACATGTCAAATATGTCAATTTAGTCGCAACTATCAAATGCAGGTCCAAACTAATTAATTTTTTGAACTAGGACATCGACAACTGGCAACATCCTATCATCAAAATAGAATAACTTCACCAATGGTCATTTATATTTGAACAGAAAAAGGTCAACGACCGCAAATGCACCTGTTTACTGAGAATGCGTGTTAATACTATATAGATTTATTTATATTATGTTTTCGCACAATCGTCACTGACTAAAAGTATACCTGTTTTAACATTGTTTATTTAAACCTGATTTAGAAACACGTTACGTAGGCCTAGTGTTTTGCACTGGATCAGTGAATGAAAGAACATTTGGTTGGTCGTAGAATAGTATTAGAGAATAACAAGACTACTACGATATCTTGAAAACATTATTTATTGTGTAAATATGTGTTGTTGTTTGAAAATTGTATGCAAGTTTATCGCATATTTTAATCATATTAAATGTGTGTTTACAATAATATTAAACAAGCATCTGACTACTACTAGCCATAATAAGTAAAATCTAAAGTTTAAGTAGCATAAATTGATTGATTATTAAGATGTTAGTTAAGATTAATAAGCTGTTAGTTAAGTTAATGATTTTGTTTTATTTTTGTGTGAATAGCCTATTCAAAATAATATTTTTGCAACATACCGTATGGATATATTTAGATAGTACGATACGTCTTAACTCAACTGAGAGTAAATAGCGAAGTCGGTAAGGCAGTACGCGTCCCGATGTTTTGATTAATCTAAGCATTGGTTCAAATCGTAGAAGTTGCTACCTTTTTTGTGTTAGTATGTGCATGTTATAGTATACAATTAATATTAAATTGCCACTTAATTGTTGCTTTAAATATACTGATATACATAAATTATCAATTGATTAATTAACGCGTATTTAGATATTTCAGGATTTGAAAAGTATCATCTCAGACCACTTTGGTCGTACCCCGGCGAGTACACCCTTTTTGTTCCCAGACATTGGAGGCGGGTGACGAGAGCGACGTGGATACAAGCAGCTACGCCGACATCTGTCAGGGTCGTGTAAGGTCTATGGTGAGTGAAAATATTGATGCGAGTGATGACAACGATAGCGACAACGAAGACGATCAAATCGATGGTCGATCACTGTCAGAAGATGCAAACCATGTTCACAACGTAACAAGCGCTGGCGTACATGAACAAGGAGAGTGTGACCCTGATAGGTTAGCTGTAGAGCATTTCATGAAGGGATGTGGATGTGGCAGGCATTGTCAAAAGATCTTCACACCATGTTCGGTGTATCAGTCCATTTTAGACATGCGTGAGAAGAGTAAAGATAAAAAAGAAATGTTTCTTATGGGAATTTTAAGTAATTGTTTGGATACCTCTTCTAGCACTAAGAGAGGGAAGAAACGTTCCCGCGTGCACACACACTTTGCAATTAATGGTGCTTCAGTGTGTAGGGAACTTTTCAGCTGTTTTTTTTACGTTAAACGTGCTGTTCTATATACACTAATACAGACAGTTAATCAGGGCGGCTGTACACCGAGAACGCAGGGGAACAGAGGGCGAAATCCTAAACACGCACTAATGTTTGATGATGTGAATCGGGTTGTGCAGTTCATCATGAACACATCCGAAGAAATCGGACTGCCATACCCAGCAGCCCCAGGGGAAAAGACAATATTACAATCGTCTTCCTTCCATCAAGCACAACAAAGTTGCATTTACATGCGCAATAAAGCGCTGCTTGTGAAGAGAGAAATGTGCGGTGCGCGAACATATCGGCACTCAAAAGCATCTGGTTGCACTGCGTTCCGCACATTAAATTGCAAAACCAAGAGAGGACGTTTGCGGCACCTGCGAGCGACTTCGAAGGGACATCGTCGGCGCTGTGACAGAAGACGAGAAGCTACATGCACTGACAGCAATGGAGACGCACATCACGGACGCTCGCAAGGTTGTTATTTGTAATACAACTTAATTAATTGTTAGCCTACAAATATAAGTAATAATTTAATGTTTTATTCTCATCTTTTGCTGGTGTAATTAAAAATTCCAGTGATAACACGAATGCCAATACGCTAATAGGTGTTGATAATAATGCATGCTCATATTTTACAGGAAAGAAACGTGTACTTAAACTGTGTTCAGATGGCCGTTTCTGACCCCGTGCGATATTGCCACTTCACTTTTGACTTTAGTCAAAGTGTAAGTTGACCACAATACGGCATACAGATGGGCCAAATATATATCATGACACTCAGAAAAGTGCAGATCTTCGGTTTCCGCAATAGTGGCGATAAACAACTGAACTTTCTAATCGACGAGAACGAAACCCGTGGAAAAGATGGCAAGATGACTCACGGCCCAAACGCAGTGCTTTCCATGATAGATTGGGCACGGACACAACTTCAAATCCATCTAGGTCGTTCATTATTCACGCCGATAACTGTCCAGGTAATTAACAACACGGGCGTATTTAATGTGTACTACAGCTAAAAAACTATATTTGTTTTGTATGGTATTTAGCTACGAATAGCTCTTGTAAGCTACGAAGCGCTACTATGTTAACTATGCTTTATATTATGAATACGCTTTTTTGAACGAAAATACTACACGGGTGTTCCGAATTACCGCCTAAAAAATAAAAAATGATATTATTTATACATTCGATTTTTTTACAAAAGAACACAATGCTTGGAGAATTTCTAAGTGTCTATTTATAACTGAATACAATATGCGCGATATTCTTTTTCAGGACAGAATAAAAACAGGTACGTCATTGGATATTTCCTGTGGCGTGTCATGACAAGTCAGCAGGACACCATCGAGTTCCTGATGCAGGTTCCCGGTAAAGAATTTTTTTTGTGTTTACTTATCCATAGAAATCAATCATACTATTAGTCATAACACTTTTATTTATTTTTTTAATTAGACTTATTATGTTCTAAGCCTCGCGCGTTGTCACGTAGACAGCGGGTTTGCCTCAATCGCACATTCTCGGCCCTTTCCGTCAAACATCGGATAAGTACCTCGAAGGAGATAGTATGAATACACATTTCGGAAGCGGTATTGTGGTCTACCTACGCGGGCCTACGCGAATCAAAATTACATAGTAAAAACAAACATGGCCGGTTTTGCGAGTTGTTTACATTTTGCAAAGATGAAAATGGGGATTTTCTATTCTCTGAAGCCAGAGCAAGTACAAACTCTACAGGAATTATGGACGCCATCGTTGTTATTGTTTTTGTTGTTGTAACATTCTTAGAATGGTATCACGTGGGCGGGCTACTTTCAACCCGTATTTCTCCCGAGTCCGATTATGATAATCTGCGAGGGGTACCGAATGGGGTTTGCCTGTGTTAAAAAGGCTTACAGACGAAGCGACGTAGAGACAATGGACGAGTTGGCAAACGTTGTGGACGGATCGAGCAGCACTAACGCTGCAGCGTGGTGCTGGCGTAACTGGAAGTCGTTCATAGGCGAACACTTCAATGCGCTACCTGGCATACGATATGTAGCAGTAATTACATTACATTAAATGTACTGGTATATTAAACGCAAATAGTTTAATAACAATCCTACTGATTTGGACAAAATACAAATAATAAAATGTGTCCTTCCACTGCAGGAAATATCAGTACTTCCGAATGTCGTCTGCTGACCCCGGCGTTGTCATGGCGAGGACATGCAGCGACGGTGAAGAGACCTCTTTGTGTTTATTGAAGAACCCAGGTTTCCTCTTCACGAACACCGACCGTCCATTGCAGCTGCTCGCTCCTGGATAATCTGCAGCACGTCGCGACTACTTGCGTGATAACGTGCGACCTCTATTGTCAGCTCGGGGTCAGGAAGGCTCTGCGTGTTAGACAGAATGTGACATGCTTACTGTTCTAACTGTGCTAAGGGTTGATTTGACCACTTAGTGTTAATGTATTATGGATTCTGTACGTGTGTTTGTATAACAGAAATATATCAACATTCCGATTTCGTTAAATTATCTAACAAACTGCGTTATTTATTTTCTTGAAGAAAAATCATAAATTAATATTGACACATTATATGACATTACCAAACAGTAACACATTTACGTCATCGGTATCAAAAACAACATGATTGAAATTTAATAAAATGATAACGGACATTTCCAAATAAAATATGAACGAAGTGAGTTCGAAAATAAAATGAAATATAAATACCTCACATAAATGTGTTTCTTCTTTGCGTATATAAACTTCATAGGTCCGTTATTTTGAATAGTGCTCTGTAAAGATGCGCGCGCATAGTCAGCGGGCGCTATTTTAAATAGTGCCCTGTAAAGATGTCCGCGCATGTAATAGTGCCCGCTAGAATTGTTATTTGTAACATTTGTGCAAGTGTGTGTGTATCAGAGTTTATTTACAGGTCCTACTGGCCTCTCTACGAGGTCTTTGTAGCCCGATCTAATTTATACAAGTGTTAGAACGCAGAGATTTTAGCTTTAGGGTAAACGCAGGATTCGTTTGGAAGGTCACAAGTGTGTTTTTTTTATAATTATTAATCACATCTTAAGAAATACAAAAATTAAATGCTATATTTGGGGTCAATGTTTTGCAGCATGTTGTCTGTAAAAAAAATTATATTTTTTATATAAAATGTATCTCAATATGTGAAATTCTTTACAATTAAAATGAGATTTGTATAAAGAAGCGAATTTTCCGTGTCAAAATTTCGCAGGGAGACAACTCGCGTACACCGTACTTATTATTAATAGTCACGATTCGTTTGGAAGGTCATGAGTGTGTTTTTTTAAATTATTATTAATCACATGTTAAAAAATATATAAATGAATGCTATATTTGATATCAATGTTTTGCAACATGTTTTCTGTGATATAAGCAGTTATATCTCAATATATGAAATGCTTTACAATAAAAATGAATTTTGTATAAAGCAGCGAATTTTTTCCGTGTCCAACTTATGCAGGGAGACAACTCGCGAACAACAACAATACGGTACATATTATTAATAGTAACTGACAAATCTTGATGGCATTTATATTGTGTAATTTATTTTTATTTCTATTAACATTTATCTGCACAAAATGTTCGGTATAATATAAGAATTAGAAAACCTCACTTCAGGCCCAATGCCAGAATAGTGACCAGCCAGGCAGCCCCAAATAGAATATGGACCTCAGCCTTCGGCTTCGGTCCAAATACTATTTAGGGCTGCCTGGCTGGTCACTATTCTGCCATAGGGCCCTCAGTGAGGTTTTCTAGTACTTAAATATGACGCGGCGTCAAAATAACGACGTAATGACGCTCACTTTAGACTCACACGGGTTAACGTAAATGTTAATTAGTTTAGGTTATAGTTGGAAAAGTATGACATTTTATACATATATGGAACCAGAAAAGAACGTAGATAACGAAAATGAAATCAAAGTACTGACAGTACTGGTGTGACGATGCTTTTGAGAGGATGGATATAAAAGCATCAAGTTAAGTTTATCTACATCACCACAATCACCACAATTGTGTATGTTGGTAGGAAAAAAAATTGGTACAACAATTTTGCGAAAAAAATTTGGGTATGAAAACAAATTTTGGGAACAAAAAAAATTGGGACCGAAAAAAAATTGGGTTCGAACAAAAAATTGGGCATAAAAAAATTGGGTACGAAAAAAAAATTGGGTACGAAAAAAAATGGGTACGAAAAATTTTAGGTACGGAAAAAAAATGGGGGAACGGGAAAGTAGTACCTGTGGGGAACGTGACCCACACTCGCACATTTTCGCACATTTTCGGCCCTTTCCGTAAAACATCAGATAAGTTCCTCGAAGGCAATAGTATGAATACACATTTCGGAAGCGGTAATGCGGTCCTACCTACGCGCGTCAAAATGTAAGCGAAATATGTACACAAGTCTGTCAGGAATTATTGAATTAACAAAGAAAATCGCGTATTGATGTAAGTTTTTTGAAGATATGTGCAGAAAATATATTAAACAAGAGCTGTGTTTGTGAAACACAATGCCCACTGCTGCGCAGCTTTGAAGCCATATATTTTACCTTGAAGGATGACCTTGACCTTTCACCACTCAAAATGTGCAGCTCCATGACATACACATTCATGCCGAATATGGAGTTGCTATCTTCAATATTGCAAATTTTGACCTTTGACCTTGACCTTGAAGGATAACCTTGACCTTTCACCAATCAATATTCGCAGCTCTATGAGATACGCATGCACGCCAATATTGAAAAAGTTATGGCCAATGTTAAAGTTTTCGGACAGATAGACAGACGCTTTATATTTGACATTTGACCTTGAAGGATGACCTTCACCTTCACCTTTCACAACTGAAAATGTGCAGCTCCATGAGATGCACATGTATGCCAAATATCAAGTTGCTATGTTCAATATAAAAAAAGTTATGGCCATTAAAGTTTTCGGACAGACTGACACACTGACTGACTGACAGTTCAACTGATATAGGTCACCCTACCGGGGGCATAAAAAGCAATGGCGATATTTTTCTCATCCACATAATTGTTAATAGTTTGATATCACAAAATGAAAGTGAAAGTAGAACTGTCAAAAATGACAACCTGTCAACGTGTTGTTTTTGCTGGCACGAAAGGGCGATTACACTCAATGTGTTCACATTTTGACCATAGGCTTTGTCAATGACCTTTATAGTATGGGTAGCTTTGATATTATTTATTACTATCATGTAACTGCATGATTGTGTATATGTGTACAATACACAAAGCATAAATAATGATATAAATATACTGATTGAGCTTATAATAATCTGAGAACTATAGCCAGGTCAATTAAGGACTTAAAATACAATTTTGTGTCCTGATTTCATGAAGAAATGACCATGCATGTCCTAGATTTCAAATTCAAGGCCCTGGTGTGACACATTGGTAGCATTACCGTTAAACTGTTACCAGGCTTATGAAATTAGTTTTTATTGAACTATCTAAGGAAATCTAAATCAGGCACTGATTTTTCTTGTTTTAATACAGTCACAGATCAGTTGTGGCCTCTGGGTAATGACCAATATTTGCTTACTTGCCACACCCTTAAAACTTTTCACACGTCTATAATAGCAAATCTGGATTAAGGTGACCTTCAATGGTACATTTAAACTTTAGCTCTGTTACAAGAGTGCTGGTAAAGTCCAGTCACATATTTAAATCTAGGCCATGTCAAAATCAAAGTGTCAAAGACAAATGAAAGATGCGTTCATTAATTATTGTCTAGTTGTTTACTACTGCTGTAAGTTTTTATATAATATGACTGATGAACATCATGTGAGAGAAAATTCACATTTTCATTGTATATCAGGTTTAGCAGCCTTTTAGATAACAAAGTATGCTAGTTTTCAATGTCGCTTCTGGGGATCAAATCCGTAGGGCTTTTAGGAAGATTCTGAAATGTTCGATCCCTCGAGAGCAACCAAACCAAAAATTAAGTCAAATATTGCTGACTCGGTTTTTTGAGTCGGTTCATGAGGGATAATGGAGCTTGATTGGTCATTGTCGGCTCTGGTACTACTTTCATGTACCCCGGGTACTCTTAAGTATACGTACATGTACCCTGGGTACTCTAAGTATACTTACATGTACCCCAGGTACGGTAAATAAACGTAATTGTACTCGGTCCATATTAGACTGTACCCGAGTTGTATTCGCGCCCAAAATCCGATGTCGTAAAACGCGCAACCGATTATCTTAAACACACTTCTCTTAAAAAACACTGCATCAACATGCTTGTCGAGTATGTGTTCCGATAATATAGAGGCCATTCTACAGAAAATTGACATAAATGTGTATATATAATTATTACAAAAAATAGTCGACAACGACTGATTTAGGGTTAAATTTCCCGGGTACATTTTAGTATATTTACCGTACCCGGGATACATGTAAGTATACTTAAGAGTACCTGGGGTACATGTACGTAGTACCCGAGCCGACAATGAACAATCGAGCGATATTGGAAGGTGCAACATCTCTCACGCCCCCTAGCATCGCCTTTAGCAGTATTCAATTCTCAACAGGAAAGTGCTGGAGTCATTGATCCCGAGGGACAAGAAAAACAATTGATTAATGTTCCAAATAAATAATTTGATTAATGACAATTCTATTATTTGAGCCAGGTCACAGGAAAAGCGCAGTCAAATCAGTATCCAATTAAATTATTTGTTATTGTCAGAAAAACGCTTTTAAGCAAACAGCTTTCAAGCGACTGCAGGCTGATCTAGATCCAAACTGGCCACAATCGCCTTAATGTCTTTTTTACTGTGACACAGTTCATTTAACTTTAAAATGATTAAAAGTACTAACACTAAGAAATAGTACAAGCCAGTAAAGAGTTTGAAATCAATGTTGAATTTCAGGACAGCTTGGTGATCTGCAAATCCCTGATGAAATGTTGATATCGGGTATCATAGTCATTCAATAAGTCGCATATGCTCGAATACAATTTATAAAGCACAATGTGACTTATATTGATAACTAAAAATAACAGTATGACAGTTTTGCCGTGTCAAGCTGTTACGATCCAGAAAGTCTTAATTTACATCGATTATATATCTTTCGAATTCCAACTATTGTTGTCATAAGCGGAGATTTAGTGAACTAATTCATATATCCTAAATGACAGCTTCTAAATAGCGAAACAAGCCAATTTATGCAGTAAGAAAGTTTTGAATCGAGACTCTCATGGGGGCGGCCATTGTTGAATGTTGAAACACGAACGACAACTCTGCTAGGAGAATGTTATCAATGACGAGCAATCTCCTACGCAGTGGCGAATGCAAAAGGGAAGTAACTGAAAAATCGAGTTATCTCAATCGGACTGGCTCGGTCTTTTACATAGGTCGCCATTGTGATTTTTTTTTAGATGGTTATGATACCTTGGACGATGCTGTTCCAGCATCGTCAAAAAGTATCGTCAAAAAGTATTCATATAATGAAAAGAACGTAGATAACGAAAATGAAAAAAGTATTCATATAATGTTTATGATCTTACACTTTCAATACAAAATGCAGTGTAAGGAATCAAGATACCTGTAGAACGTCCACGCTCTAGGATGTTGTCTAACAGAAAAGTATGCACCCGCGTCTCCGTGAAGAGATTTGTGATGCGTTTAAAAATATTCACTTGTTGCGTCAGTTTAACATGTACTGACCTGCACACCAGAAACTGTCTGACCTTACATGCGGACTACCGAGAAAAGAGTCTTAAAAAGAGTGACTGTGTGTCTAGCAGTTCGTGACTTTCGATATCTCGTTTTCTGTTATCAGTGAATTTCGTAACATTGTCTTTGTCTTGTACTTCATTGTAGTTCATGTAGGCCAGTTAGCGCAAGTCGATTGGCGCATCATGAACACATGTATTTTGAAATAAAATCATAAACAGTTTCTTGAACCAGAACTTGAGCCTGAAAATTGTTATACATTTCGTTTTTAAAATTTAATTATATAATGCATTTAAATTGTATTTGACTCTAATTGAAACAGCAATTACTGAACTGGCTTCGCATTTGACGAGTTTGCAGCATTTGGCAAGGCGCTCTTACCTGACAAAGTTAGCAGGATAGTGTTGCGAAACAACATTTGCTGATTTGCTGTTTTCCTTTACTCAAATTTAAGGTTCATATCGCATGTGTAACATTATTTCCATGACATTCGTGTTTTAATGATCACGCTAAATACTTTCATTCAAGTTCATTTTGTTCAAAATGGATACCGACGAAGAAGGAACTATAGTTTTTTCTGACAATCCTTAGATTGTTTTCATCAGTTCATTGTAGACAACCATCCAAGGACTACTAGAATCATCACAAACATCATAATCATAATCAACACCATCATCGTCGTGGACGTCATAATCATCATCATGATCATCATCATGATCATCATCATGATCATCATGATCATGATCATCATCATCATCATCATCATCATCATCATCATCATCATCATCATCATCATCATCATCATCATCATCATCATCATCATCATCATAATTTCTAAGCATTACACCTGTCATGAAGTAACGTGGGCTATCTTGGTCAAATACCTACCCTTGATGGGAAATTAAATTATTTACATACTGATCAGAATACTTTAAACAATCATTATTTATTTAGTGTTTACTGAGCTCACAATATCATTCTTCAATAGATACAAATACGCAGCCATGTTGTTTGGTATAGCATACGCATTCCATTCCAGCAAGATCTACTTCCATACAAGGTGCGAGCATAAAAAAAAATTAGTAATGAAGCAGTTGTTTTTTTCAAAAAGAGAATGCACTTTTATCATAAGCTCACATGAACTCGTACACAGCGTTTATGTTTGCATGTGCATGTCATACATCATTAGTCGTGCATCAACATTTATTTTCAAAGACATTTCCTTTTTAACCACTTGGCCGATTTGCATTTTTCATTTTGTAAAATTTTAATATGTGGTTTAACGGCGTCGGGCTTCCCCGAATAGGGTCTAAGTCCAGATACTTTCAGCCAATCAGAATTAAGTTTACACGTCAACTCCCTGAAGTCATTATCTATGCTTGAGCAGAAAGCGCGATTTTTGTTTTCCGGTTTTGCAAAATTTCAAGGCGCGGACATTTTGAAAAGGTAGAAAAACAATCACTTGTTCTGAAGGTAAGAATTTTCTTTAACGTTCTTACTGGGTATGCTAAGCAACATTGATGACATTATTTTCGAAAAATATTGTTTAAATTAAACCTTGACAGTGTAAAAAGTGGATTATGTTATGTAAAGAGGTTACAGTCATAATTGACAAGTATAAATTTGACGTCACGCGATTGGTATGGGTATAACGTAGGTATCCGAAAGAGCCGACATAAAATTCAAGAGTCGGCTCTTCCGGAAACCTGTTTTTAAGAATGAAACTTGATACAAATGTATGTAAAAACTTGTACTAAGTCACATTAACAATTGATATTCTATTGACCATGTGTCAATATAAATGGTTTTGAAATAAGGAAATCATGTCAATTTATATCTTTCTGGGAACAAAAAACAACAACACAAAAGTCAAATATTTAGATAATGCTATCAGTCTGGAGTGTTTCCTGACCCTGTTGCTATGTATTTGGTAAGTTGATAAGACTCTGTATTTTACTTCTAGGATGAGTCGTCCACTAAAGTATGCCCTGGAAAACGCAGTTGGATCAGTAAAAAGTAAATCTATGGTCTACTTTAAGTCATCTAGGCTCTACAATATACCAAGGTCAACGATATTTGACAAGGTTAAGGGTCATTCCAGCATCGATTGCACTATATGGCCACATACAGTTCTCACAGCTGCTGAGGAAAAGAGGATAGTCTAGTGGCTGACACAAATGTCACGTATCGGTTATGGACGGACTAAATATAAACTGATAAGAACTGTTGACAAAATTGTAAAGAAAGATGGACCAAACACTTTGGCATTATATGTGTGCCAACAGGCCGGAATATGAGTTGTTGGACGAGAAAGAAAGAGCAAAGATGGAGTGTGTTTGTTTGATGTGTGATTGAAGTATCAGACGCAATTATAAGAAAAAGTGATGCTTTTTAAGTATTATCGCGTGATTGACTGATTACTAGTATTTGAATCATGTACTGCTGTTGAGTTCGTGTTCCTGTTGATTTCAATTTTGTTTGACATGTTTTATGAGTGTTTTTATTTAAACAATGGTGTTAAAAGGGTAGGCTATTTGACATAATTAAAGCGTTACGTGACTGAAATGAAAAGTTTTAACATGAAATAATATCATAAAAGATTAAGCCAGTTTGCAATATTTTCATACGAGTTTATATTGTCAGTAAAACTATTTGTATTTTTGTATAATGGACAGTTTTAAGAAAGAAGTGAATACAATTTGATAACGCTATATTTAACTAAAGAGTTGTCTGTGTTTTGAATCGTTATTTTCCTGGCATACTTGATATTTTAATACGAGTAACGCTAAGCAATATAGACGAAATGGATGATAAACGGCTGCTTTCGGTAACCAGCTCATAATCCTTCGGCTTCGGATATTAAAAATACAATCGAAATTAATCTTTAATGTATCCGGAGACTGCCGACATCGCTCTATACAATACATTTTTGAAAATGAAGTTAGTGTCTTTATTGTCCGCGGCCAATTGGTCATCTAGTTAACATACAGGAACTAGTAAAAAGATTGTACAATTCTTCTCTGGAACCGCATGGCTCATATATTTAATTTTTAATTTAAAACCTTAAAGCTATCCGCTGTTGTTTTTGTCAAAATGATGCCAATGAGTTAAAAACTGGCAATATTCCGGGGATTGTTGTTTTAATTAAACAAATTGCAAAAGGACTAGAAAAATGTACACTCTCATTGTCCAGATATTTTATATATGATTTGAAACAGAGTATAATTGTTCTCTAAAATGATTCCACTGAAGTTGAAACTGACCATGCCCCGAGGGCAACATCGTTAATCATAAATTTATTAGAAAACTATGTATAACGGATGTCTTCTCTCAAACCATAATGTCAGGTTTAACATGCAATTGTAAACTCATTATTAAGGCCCTTTTAAAATTGCCGTCGATTATTTGTGGAGACGGAGACAGAATGACGTTGGCAGGTGTGGATGTCGCTTCGCCTAAGATGTTTGCACTATTCCGACTTTCCGCCATATTGCCCTTTGAACATGTACTCTTTCTCTTCCGCACTGGAACTTTCCCAGGTAAACTTATCTTTCGTTACTTTACAAGGCATGTTACCCCACAGAAGATGATTACACTCATTTCACACATACTTTCACCTTTCAATTATTGTATTTACCTGTTTATATATATATCTATATATATATATATATATATATATATATATATATATATATATATATATATATATATATATATATAATATCTCCAATGAAAAATGTCCAGGCGTTTTGTGTTTGATAATTCATTATTGCATTTTTGTAATATGTCGTATTCTGTATTATTGAAAGACGTTTATAGAAATACTACTTCTATAACTTGTAGTAAAATTCAATATGGCAATTTATTTGAGATCATCGTCATACTTATTAAGAGCAAATACAACGAGAGCTCTAAGGTTTATCAACAGTGATTTCTTTCTACCATCACAAGGATAATCATGTTGATCCGTGTTACACATTTTGTACAATCACGTTCGTTCCTTGAACCAAATAAAAAATTTCCCGTTGATATGTTTTTCCGTGTTTACGCATAAAATAAAAACGTATGGGAAATGGTATTAAAATTAGCTTCAAATGTCGGACTTTGATATCAATTAAAGTGCCAAACACAAAGCGTTCTCGGTTTGTATCTTGTTTTTTTCTCGTGTTCTATATATCGAAATTTTAAGTGTTAATGTTTATTTTCCATCACACTGCATGTGAGCTAAAGCATCATCCCATAACTACACATTTCGCCCCTCGCACGTTTTTCTGTTTAAAAGATACAACTATCAAGATTCATTGATGACCATGACACAACTCATGTTCTTGCCGTTCTTAAAATGTAGCTTTATGTTATGTTTGGATATATGTAACGTTACATCTTAAAAGGTATCAACAAACAACAAATGACCTATACAGTACTTCAACTTGTTTGCATAATAAGGAATATTGCAAATATTCAATATATTTACAATCCTCTTCAATACAATAACTGAAATCATTTTAGACATTAAATATTTACAATTGTTGTAATTGCTCGTTTTGTAATATGTTGGTCTTGTTCTATAAAACACTTTATATGATCAATGAATATAAATATAAAACAAATAAGTAAAGAACGAGCTTAAACATTCTGAATTCTGGATCAAGTTTGAAAGCATGATGTTGTGTATATTGTTTTCACAATGCAGTCTTAAGGCGTGTACAAGGATACACCGGAAGGCTATTAAGTTAGAAGCCAGAAGCGAACGGAAACTTATAATTTCCAACTGTGATTATTTGTACTAGATAGCGATGATTGCATGCACGCACGCTGACGTCAAAACATCTTAAAACCAAGAGGGGGGGGGGGGGGTCTCGTTCACAGAGCTCCAGTAGGGTTTAAAATAACTCTGAGGAAAATCAGGCCGTTATAATACATATTAATTGTGTGTAATCAAAGACGCGAAGGTACAAATAAAAGAAAAACAATTAAGTTCATTCGTTATCAACTAAATTGTGCGAATGCATAATTGAGAAAGTAATATTATCGTTGTTATTCAGACGTTTGTAAACAAACATTTATTCTAACATTGAGCCATGTTGTATTTCTGCTCTTAATAATTCTACAATACCGTTTCTATAGCAAACGATTGTTACGATAATAAGTGTTTATCTTTTGCTAGCCAGTGTTTATATTTGTTTTTAATTCTCATCAGAACTCACAGAAATATTATAATTATGTCTTATGCTACTGATAAGAATGTTTTACACTGACTGTATCATTTACGTTGTACAAATTAAATTCCCCAGTATTAACGTTGATTTTTTTAAAAAGTGCTTCAATGTATAATTTGCGGTTGATGTAAGAGTTATAATCACCCTAATAAGTTAAATATATGTCATTAAGATTGGACATACAGTGCAAATATGTTTACATGAAGAAGCATTAAACGTGACACATACTAAAACGATGCAATCATAAATTAGAACACAGCCATTTTAAGTAATCGACACAGATGGAATATTTCCACAGAGCAAAGTTATTTACTTGGCTTAGATAAGACACGTACGATCTTTTACCGACTAGAAAAAACTAACAAGACTTCAAACCAAATCATTTGAATTTGGCTTGCTTTTCACATAGCATTAATTGTTTGCGCATAGAGGAGTGCAAACATGGAACGACATGTTATAGGACTAGGTAAAAGCAAATGTATTAACTTTTCTTAATAAAATTAATATTTGTGATTAACCCCATGCTCATGTATTAATCGTTTTAAAAGAAGTTTTGCATCAGAAAATTAAGCTTTTACAATAATCGATAGTGACACACAATATTTTATTTAGATGCTTTATACTTTAGAAAATAATTGTTGAACTTCATATACCTTATCAGTTTAGATATTCTTGGTACTTTCCATCAACTCATTTAAATAACATACATGCGCCAAACATAAAATATGATTCAGTGAATTAAAATGTAGAGTCAGCGCTTGAAAACGGTCAATCGAATGCAGTTTGTGTTTAAACCGGGTAAAAGTTTGAACACATAATTGTGTAATTATTGTGTCAACTGAATCATGATGATATTCTGTAAAAAATGACTTTATTAACACCAGCGCAATCCGAATTTGACAGTGTTCAATATTATAAAATGGCGCGACTGCGCATGTGGAAAGCATGATGCATTTTTTATAGAAATTGAGATAAAAACAATGGTGTTGTCTACAAAACGTAGGCAGCAAGTTATTACTCTCGAAAACAATCAACTTAATATAAACTTGTTTTCCGTAAAAAAGTGATCATTATTTGTAATAGTATACTTATTTGGACACAAATGTAGAGATGTATTTGATGATGTGTAATCCGCATATTGATGCTATGTTTCAATCGGTTCTTTCAAAATCGACAAAAACACACACACGCGACGTTAATACAGTAAACTATTAATGTAAACGTCATATTTATAATGACTATTGAATACACTGTATTTCATAGCTCTTGATAGTAATAATGGCATATGCATAAATTGTGTCTGAATCAATGTAATTCGTTCGACATAATATTCATGTGTTTCGTTTAACGAATGGTAATGATGATTTTGTTTTTTCGTTTTTACAGCAGCCCTTCTGTTTCTGCTTGTGAGCGGCAGTGGTATGTTTTATTTCTTAAACGTATGTCTAGGTAGACGGTGAATATTTTATTTTAGTATTATGGCATCATGTGAAATGTGTTCCGGTCTTACCTAATCTCATCTTATATGTAAAACGTAGAATAAAAATTATAACAAAGAATGGTATTTTGATGGTGTAGTCACCAGCCTGTTTACTGCAGATTTGTTGAAATAATTTGACTAAAGGACAAACAATTATGTTTTATTCGGGTTGTTCGTTTGTATTACTTATGATGTTGATGAAAATGTTAACATACTTAGTTAATTGAAGACCGAATCTTAGTTTAATCTTAAATCTTATAGATTGAGCAGCGTTTGAAAAGCCCCGTTTCTTTCAAATTATTTCTAAAAAAAGTTATATCCACTTAAAATATTGCACAGTCAACGAACACGTAGAAGGAAAAACATTCAAGTAGATAATATAATAGAATACGCTGATGTTTTAATAATGTCGTATTCTATTTGTTATAATTAACAAACACAATTGGCAAGTTGTGCGTAATTTGTAGAAACGTTGTTAATGTTTTGATCCACCGATTTTAACTTTCTTTACAAATTATCATTACATTAAGGGAACCATTATATGTATGTGTTAACAAGATTCGCTGGAGTGCTACAGTTGCCATGGCATCCACGACATTACAACGTGCAGAAACATAACAACATGTGGAGCAAATCAGGCATGTTTTATTTCTGTGTTGATATGCATTACACAATGAATAACCTTATTTTACTTGTTTCCCAAAGATAATAGTTGAAATATAGTTAACTTGAGTGAGTATGAAGACATTGATTGCAGCAAATTGTTATCAAACATTTTCAATTTAATGTTGAGTTTTAAACATAACTAATATGGATAGTTTTGTCTGTCTGCTTGAAAAGAAATAAACACATAATTACTGAATTAAATGGTGGTCCTAATTTTAATTTAACATTAAGGTTACATATACAATATGTCATTTACCTTTTCCTGACAAAAATTTAAAAAGTCATTAATTTTATTCTGATTCTGGAATGCAATCTACGTCTCAAAGTTTTTGCTTTAATTAGTAGGAACCAATACTTAATACTGAGACATACTCAAAGACAACGTTATCAGTAACCTTGTTTGTGAGTGCGTGTTTATTTAAACGCTTACGCATCGTGCAATAGTATATTTGGGATTAAAGACAAAAAAGCGTGTGCATTTGAAATATGATAGTAACTAACGCATTTTGGACATTTTTACAATATTTACCTTTCTCTTTTTGAAAATATGTCGTCCTGTTCAATAAAAAACGTTATTTGAGTGTCACACTTATTATCATTTCTTTACGTTTAATTTGAATTACTTCTAGCAAACATCTTTCATGTCGACACATGATCGAACTGTTTTTAGAACGTTTTAATTTATATATTAAAATTTCTACATGAAGTTTCTGCTGAGTATCGATCATGTTTTCAACTACAAGACCAATAAACACGATTAACACATTCCAAACGCCAATAACGTGTGTTGTAAATTATAGATATCAAAGAAGTAGAAATGTGCAATCAAGACTTTAAAGGAAAGAACAGATGAAAAATTTGCCAAAACAACTTAAACGTCATTAAAACACATTTAAAAACAAAATCTATAATTTGTGTGTCTGTTTCTTCAAGATAAATTGAGTTACCAAAGTTTTGATACAATACATGTTGAACACTTATACTAAGTTCAGGCATCAATGAAGACAAAAGTTTAGTAGCCATGTCTGCGATTACAAAGTTTACTTATTTGATTAAAACGCTCTCCCATCATTTTCAAGTTTATTCAGAATTAAATACATAAAAATGTGCATTTTCGAAACGACGATTGCTCAGACATTGTAATAACATTTATTATTGAACTTATACATGAATTACATGTATACAATGTGTCTGTTGTAACTGACGCAAGGAGTTAAATCTATGTCATATTAGGCATGCTATCATCGCATGAGGGCTGATGCTTCCGGTAACGTTTTGGATGTGGGCTGTGTGGACCATACAGTAAGACAGCTTCATTCTTCCACAAATCTGCTTACACATGTATTTGAAACATTATATACACAGTAAGTATCTTCTTCATGTGCATTGTCGATATAATTGAACGGTATACGTCTTTAATATAAACTTTTCCTTAAATGCTCAGTACTGATTAAGTAAAGTGTGCATCAATCATTATAAACATTAATAACTTCTTTAAAGCTGTGTGTCAAGTCCGGAAGTATTTCAAGTCTCATAGGACGATCTCTGATACAACTCAGACAAACGTCATTCAACTGTTCAGAATGCTGTTCAACAGATAGATGCAACGACCAACTGTGCTCTCACAATTTACGTAAATATTTATCTTGTCATTATCTTAAAGTAAATATTTTTAAGTTCCGACAATTGTTTATTATCCATCGTTTCGCATTTTATATGTATATTGTGTGCATTTCAATATAAAAATAATGCTCATTTAAGACTATTTATTGTTATACTGAAAATTATAAGTATTAGTCCATAAAGAGCTCTAAAAAGCGTTTTTATACGCAAGTCACGTTAACAAAAAATATGTTTCTACTTACATGTTAACATGCTGAATGCCTGACTGCTTCACCTCTTTACTCACTCACTCACTTACTCACTTACTCCCTCAGTAGTTCACGCACTCATTCAACCACTCACTCAATTACTCATTGAAACACTTATTGCTCACTCATTCACTCACTCACTCACTCACTTTCTTCATAAAACGTATCAAAAATGTGTATCACAACTAGTTCACGTATTTAAAAACGATTAACCGATTTTATTTTCCATGGAGAAAGGATAAATGAGATCTTTGTTAATCCATCATACTTATCCAAAGGCTAACAGTTCGAAATTGTGTCATTCTTGAAATTTAACAAACGAAATATTAAGACCCAGTTAAATAAAATTATCACTCCTCAGAGGTCAAGTCTGCTGTTATGATCGAATAAACACAACTGAATTCTATACAGGCAATTATAAAAACATGCCATAAAATACACTACAATTAAACGAACGAATTATACAAAATCAACACCACTTAACGAACATCTTTTTGTAGCTTCCGCTTGTGTTGACGATGAGACCTGTGCTAAAATGAGTTCCCTTTTCGACGTCTGTACTGGTAACTACGAGCATGCTGCGATGGTTTGTCCTCGATTTTGTAACCTGTGCAATTTTAGTAAGTTGTCACTTAAATTTATAGCATCAAAGTACAGTAAAATTTAAATTGCGAATTTTAATTGTATATTACTTACTTATCATTCAGTATTTGTTTTGTAACAATTAACATTATATTACAACAGGTAACGGTAACTGGGCAGACTGGTCAAGTTGGTCATCTTGTACAATCACGTGTGGTAGCACCTCACAGACGAGGACCAGAACGTGTACTAATCCCCCGCCAGCAAACCATGGTAAAAACTGCATAGGGCCTTCCACTGACTACACGTCTTGTGTAAGAGACTCGTGCCCTGGTAAATACTGATATTATTAGTCATTAGGGTAAAAGTTTGTTTATGTTTACGTTATTATAAAAACACAGGTCACGTTGTTTCATCATGAAGTTGTAAATGTTTACCTATTGCTTTATCGCCTTGAGCCGAGTTTCACATTAAAGGGAAATGTTCGCAGATTATGGCATGTTTTGATATTTGACAATAAATGCTTTAAATTTATCAATGTAAACATTAGAACTAAAAAGCTTCAGTACTAAAAAAAATTAAATTAAAGACAGAAAAATAAATTATCAGATGGGCTCGAACCACTTACCCCTGGAATAAAAGTCAAACGCTGCAACCTACCGGCCATCCGTGCTCATACCGTACAAATTGTATTTTTATAGTTTATATAAAAAATACAGATATTGTTATAAAATATAACGATGAAAACAGAACTC